>NC_091071.1:171000000-171681666 GCF_032405125.1 Capricornis sumatraensis
GCCCAAAGCTTTGTGAAATTCTAAAGGCAGGAAAGACTTACTTCGTCCTTCACCTTGGCTTTATCTCCTTTAGCATCCCCTTCAGCCTAAAAAGAAAAAAAAAACAAGCAAAACCTAAGAAAGTTGCAGCTTCTGAAGCAATTCTTAATGATTCAGTAAACTTTAAGTCCCGGGGATGGGGGGGATCAATGGGAATCTTGTACACAACTTTTTCCAGGACATACAAATGGTCAGTTTGTAGCATCTCCAGCTCCTCTGCAAATCCTCCAAGTGCTTAGAAAGCTCAAGGAGTGACCTTTCGTGTCAAGCTGCACGCACGAGCAGGCTCGAATCGCGCTGAGACAGCGAGCGTACGAGCCCCAATCAGCCTGGGGAAAAGCGAGGAAACCTGGAGCGAGGCGCGCGAAGTGCGGCCCGCGCCGCCGCGCCAGGCAGAAGCAACAGCTGCACAGGGAGCAAACAAACCCCTCCGGGGGCGGGGCCCGAGCGCCGTTGCCATGGCAGCCGTCGAGGGCGGGAGACGGCAGGCGCACGCAGCCGAGCGGGGGAACCCGTGGGCGGCAGCGGCGCGCACCGGCGCCGAGTCTCGTGCGCTGGGGCCGTGGGCGGTGCGCGGGTGGAGGCGGGGCCTCACCGAAGCCCCGCCCCAGAAGGGAGGGTCCCGCCCCCTCACGGCGGCGGTTTTTTGGCGGCAGCGCGTTCCCCCCGCCCGCCAACCCAGAACGCCGCCTTCCCGCCCTTTTGGGTTTGAATTGCCCGCCCGCGGGGAAGGGACGGGAGGAGGGAGGGAGAGCTTAGCCATGGGGGGAGGGGGCGCGGGGCGGGCACGTCGAGCCCGAGGGGAGCGGGATAAACAGCCGCCAACATGGCTCCTCCCGCCCCGGCCGCCGCTCCTCCAATATGGCCTCTGGCGCCCGCGGGCAGACGAACCGCGCAGGGTAGCCTGGGGCCGCCTGACACCGCCTCGAGACGCTGCGCCGGGAGGCTGAGCCTGCTCCAGCATCGCAGCCGGCTCGCGCGCCCCGGAGCCGAGGAGAGCGGCGGAGCAGCACTGACGGTGGTGGTAGTGGCGGCGGCGGCGGCCCAGCGCCTGGGGCCCTCGCGCCACGTACCTTTCTCTTGGGCATGGTGGCTGCGGCGGTGGGACGTAGGCGCTGGACACGGGGATGCAGTGGGGCGCGGGCTTTAAGTCGATCCAGGGGTCGCTCTCGCCTCTTCTTCACACTGCTCGGGCTCCGGGGGGTTTATAAAGTTTTTATAGCGCTGGGAGCCCCGGACCGGTTAGAACCGGATTTCACCTCCCGCCGCCGCTCATTGGCCCAGCTGGGGTCACGTGGGCGGGGTTTAAACTCACCTCCTCTGGAGGGAGTGAGGAGGGGGGTATGGGGGGGTAGGGCGCGCGAGACGCTGGCGCGCCGAGGGGGTGGGGGCGCAGTGGGGGAGGCGCGCGTCGCAGGCAGTAAATGAGGGGCGAGGGGTGGTGGTTGTGGTGTGAGTCGGCGGGCTCTGGGTTTCGGCTCCCGCCAAGAGCTTGGCTTTTGCAAACTACCAAGTTCCTTCCACCTTATGCAACCGAGCTACCCACTTCTCCAAGCCGTGCGACACTTAGGGCGCATCTCAGCCGCTTTCCTTCCTGTTCCCGCTGGGGGCCCCAGAAGAGGGGTTTGCTAGGGCTGGCCGCACTGCCCTTCTCCGCCGGAGGCGGGAGGAAGCGCGCGGCTTAGAGGCACGGGCTGCAGTTCCCAGGGCCGAGGCTGACGCCTGAAGTGGGGAAACAGCCGGGAAGCCAGCTTGGCGCAGCCGGACGTGCATCCTTCCAAGCTGCCACTCAGAGGAAGCCTTTCGTGCACCTCACCTGGAAGGCGGACCTCTCGAGGTGGGGTAGAGGATCCAGTGGGGAGACTTTATGCGTAGAGGTGCCTTTCGGGTGCAGTGGGGCAGGTAGGAGCTGTCCTTTCAGCACCCGTTGCTCAGCCGCCTCCCCAAATACCAACGGAGCGCCCCCCGCCTCACCGCCCCCCGAAGCCTGTCGGGCGGCTGGGCTCCCTTAGGTCCTTGTATTCCCGGACCTCAGAACCCCGCCACCGAATGATGGAGAGTGGCCGCCAAGGCGGCCTACTAGCATTCCCCTCCCCCTAAGCTCCACCCGCTTCGGAGACATCAAGCTCAGCTGCCCCCACCCGACGCGGCCACCAAGCCTGGGCGCTGCAAACGCAGCTGGCGAAATCCCTCCTTCCACACTGGCAGGCTGGCTTCCTTTCACTTGCGCGATGAAAAGGAGGGTGGAGGAAAGCGTCCAGGGATTAGGAAACAAGTAGAGGAACAGGTGTTGCGATTGGAAACCCCTGTTCAGTGGCTCCCCCCTCTGCCCCCAAAGCTAGGGATCCTGGAAGTGGCCGAGTGCACCTGAGGGAGGTGGACAATTGCTGCAGCAAAACACGGTCTTCTGTTGCACTGTACGAAAACAAGTTTTACCTCTAAGAAAGAATTTTTAAAATTCTATTTGACACCCAAGAGAACACAACACGATAAATATCCTCAAGTTGCGGGGGGGGGGGGGATTGGCTCACAGGTGAGAGGACATTTAAATAGGTCGCACCGAGTTTCTTGAGACAAGGGTTGAGCTGGTTTGTACAAATCATACCGGTCGAAAGCAATCACAGTGACTTCGTATCAACTATTTGCAGCCCGGTTCAGGGAATCTGTGATCCCTCAGCTGCTTTTCACCCCTCCCGTGCCTCCCGAGGCAGCCACTCCTCGCCCCTCCCCAACCCCGTGTACCTCTCTCAGAATACAGGCCCTCAGGCCAGAGAGATACCTGGCCATTAATCACCTCTGCGGTACCCCTGATCACGTTAGGGAAAGTCAGACCCAGAAAGAAGACAAGGACTCAACCACCATGCTCATAGGGCTGATTCCGTTTGCTGCCTCCAGCCCCTCTTTCCCGCCTTAATTGTAGGGCTCTGCCGTTATAGCCGCATAATTCATGCCTCCCTAATTAAGGCTGTCAACAGCCTCATTGTAAAGCTGGAAAATGTACAGCACCTGCTCTCTGGGAACCCTGTGCCAGGCATTGGTAGTGGGGAGTGCCAGGTGTGTGTGGGGGACTTGCCAAAGGGTGCACTGATTGGCTTCTCCATCGCAGTGTCTGGCATTCATGCCTAATTCTGGGAGCAGGGATGATGGCCAAGGGGTCTCTTGTGCCAGGTATCCAGGCACAGAAAGGGGAGGGGACTGGAATACAAGGAAGTTAGGGGTTTTAAAGAATATGCTCTTGGCACTGCTTGCAAGACCCCACCTCTCCCCTAGAGGGAGGTGCTGGGGAAGTAGTTTGCAGAAAGTAAAATGGGAAGACACAGCGTTCGGTTGGTATTACCCGCTGGTGCTGCTGTGGGGCACCTGAAGCACGGAGTTGCTCAGACAGACAGCTCTTCAAAGGCACTAATCCTCTCAGCAGCTCTGCAGCCAGGCCTGGCAGGGAGAGGTAAGGGAAAGGACACAGCCCTTGACTTGGCCCTCTTCTCCCTGCTGGGCAACCTTGGCCCTCACAAGCTGAGACTCTGCCATGCTGAGACTAAATCATCTCACGGCCTACTTAGGGGGCCAGGTCAAAAGCTGAGAAAAGCCTCAAAGGCTGTGGAGGTGGGAAGCAGAGTCCGAGATGCTGAGGGCAGGAGGCAGTCAGTTGGGAGACGGGCTGGTTTCTGTGCTCTTGGTCCTCATGTGATCCATGGGAGGCGGCCTGTGCTAGATTAGACTCACCAGGGCCTACAGGCTCTTCTGTTACCCTGTGGCAATGGAGGGGGCCCATCTCACTGGGGAGTGGAGCCTGGCCCCATGCCCTGCAAGAGGAGGAGAAAAGCTTGTGTGGGCTGAGTCGACAATAGGTAATTGGATTGTAATCACCCGCCTGGCTTCCTCGCACCATTGGGGGCGCTGAGCCTTTCAGTGAGCAATCAGCCCAGTGTGGTGGGAGGGGGTAAAGATTCAATCGCAAATCCCAGGTGGAGAGCCAAGGGGGAGGAGCAGCAGATGGGCAAATTTTCTGTCTCTCCCTCCCCTTTGCCTAAATCACGCTGGCCACCTATTAGCTCTTTGCCAGCAAATCCAGTGGGGCCACATCTTTTGTGATGGCTAAGATAGATGGGTAAAGGGCTAAGGTTTGCGGGAGACCTCTTCCCCCAAATTTTGTGTGTTGAAGGATGTGCTGGTAGAAAAACAAAACGCACCTAGGAGTCCAGGTAGAGGTGGCAAAGACGGAAGAGCTGGGGCCCACTGCTCCCCAAACCACTGTGACCACAGCTGGGCTCAGCGTCCTTGAGACTCGCCCCCACCCCTCTACCCAGCGGCACTGTCCCAGGCCGCCCACAGATATTTGGCCAGCAGACCTAGCCTCTGGGGCTCCCTTGCTAAGCCAAGGAAAACAATTCATCATCAGGAGGGAGATGCCTTTCGCCAAGAAAAGAAAGGGGAGTGGGGCCCTGGAGGCCAAGGGTAGGGCAAAGTGGCAGGAGGCCAGCCTCACTCAGGTTGATGCAGTGCCCAGATGTGCCAGCCAGTCAGCCCGCTTGAGTTCCAAGGCTTGCAGGAAGCCCTGGACCCGCTCTTCCCGTCTGGCTGAGAGTTTGTGCAAGCGTGTCCGTCGGAGCTGGGGGTCCCCACTGGCCGGGAGCCCCTCCTGCAGCAGCTGTTCTGTCACTGCAGCCTGGTCCCTCTCCAGCTGCTGCCTCTTCCGCTCCTCTGCATACACGTCTCGGGCCTTCTGCTAGAGAAAAGCGGGGATTGGGGTGGGGAAATCATCTTTAGGCTTGGGTGGAATTGGAATGGAGGAGGTGGGGACTGGGCACAGGACTGGCCAAGTTAAGTGGAACAGTGGGGAGTTTGGACCACATTTGGAAAGATCTGGGAGTAGGTATGCAATGGGTGGTGTCCACGTTGTACAGGCAGGGCGCTGCCAGTTCTGGCTCCATGTTGGTCTCTTTGGGGTGGGAGCTTCTGTATTGCTCGAAATTCTTCTCAGGTGTGCACTTGGAAGGGAACCAGCAAATGTGGGTCTGACTTCTGGTTCTCCCACCACCTAGCTTTGTGGCTTTGGGCAAATCCTCTCCTAACCTCATTTCTTCATCTGTAAAGTAGGGGTTGTGCCTATCTTGAAGAATGGTTTTAAGGATTAGAGATAATATATGCAAAACCCCTCCAGCATATTAGGAGGCTCTCAAACAGAAATAGCAATTTTACAAGTTATTATTGCCTATTCTCTGATGCAAGGAAGGTTCTATTCCTGCCTGGGGCATATCCATTGGGTCATTTCTTTTGGTTCCCCAGGCACTCTGAGGGTGTTATCTTCCCAACTTTCTAAGTTACCTTTCAGGGTATGGATCCAGAACTGCCTCTCAAGTGAGAGGCTGACCTGCTCAGCAAATGACCCTCCTGTGAACATTCTGAGAAGCAGGTTCAGCTTTCCTAAGCCACTTACTGCATTCTGCCTCTAGAATAGGCATTAGGACCACAGTCCACCATTTCTGTTAGAAAAGGAGCCGCTGAAGGCTCAGTAGAGCCCTTGGGCTCCTGGAACCAGTTCTGACACGAGGGAAGTGACTGCATTCCTTGGCAGCACTTCTCATACTGTGTCTTCAGACAAACCATGAAATCCTAGAGGAAAAAGACTGTGGCTCTTTCTTTCTGGCACTTGGGGCACCCTGTACCTGTTCAACAGACTGACCGTATGCCCCCAGGAGGCCATGGAGGATGTTCCTGGCACAGGAGGCGAAAATCCTTTTGGAGCAGAACCAAGGCCATGCTGTGCCTTATTGATGCTCTCTGCTCTTGCTAACAGGCTTCAGAACCTTAGCCTCAGAGCTCCTCCTGCCAGTCCTATTCCATGTTGGAGAAACTCCCATCCTGCTGCCAGGTTGGCACCCTATACCTTTGGTGCCCCTCCAGCACATTCTGCCTTGTACTGTGGTATTTGGGTACCTGTCTATGTCCTACTCAGCCTGTCAACAGCTGGACTGCTCTGTGTTCCTCCTTTAAGGGATATCTTACACACACACAAGTGCTTCATCTGTTGTCTCACTTGACCCTCACAATAAAGCTAGGAAGGGACTTTCTATCTGCTGGAGACAGACATGGAGATTCAGAGTAGGGAAGTGATTTTCTAGCATCTTCTCAACAATAAAGATTTATTGCATGAATAAGGCACAATGGTAAAGAACCCATCTGCCAGTGCAGGAGACACAGAAGATGTGGGTTCAATCCCTGGGTTGGGAAGATCTCCTGGAGGAAGAAATGGCAACCCACTCCACTATTCTTGCCTTGGAAATCCCATGGACAGAGGAGTCTGGAGGGCTATAGTCCATGGTGTTGCAAAAGATTCAGACATGACTCAGCAACTAAAACCCCACCACCACCACAAAGATGAGAAATGAAAAATCTAGAAAATACCCCCTCTAGGCTCTTAAATGATCCAAGGCATTCAAGGGCACTCTTCTGCTATGATAGCAAACTCACGTGTGGTGCTATGAAGGCTAAACAAGTTTGAGAAGTTGCTGCCTAAGTGTCTCCATCATGCTAGAAGGGCTTCTTCCTGGCCTTGGTCAGGGGGGACCCTGGGTCCCATATGTGGGACCTTTTTGGGGGTTCAGAAATGCACAGGATATAGTCACCACAATCCATGTGCTCACAGGCTGACAACACAGAGATATACCCAAATGCCACAGTACTGGTGGAATGTGGCAAGGGTCATCAGGAAGGTAAGGGAAAGGGCTGAGTAATTCAGAGGAAAGAAACTGACTGATGAAGGTCAAGGGGCAGTGGAATCTCATGGGCAGGCAGAACCAGATGAGCTTTAACCAGGGCTGCTGCTGCTGCTGCTAAGTCGCTTCAGTCATGTCCGACCCTGTGCAACCCCAGAGGCGGCAGCCCACCAGGCTCCCCCATCTCTGGGATTCTCCAGGCAAGAACACTGGAGTGGGTTGCCATTTCCTTCTCCAATGCATGAAAGTGAAACGTGAGAGTGAAGTCGCTCAGTTGTGTCCAACTCTTAGTGACCCCATGGACTGCAGCCTACCAGGGTCCTCAGTCCATGGGATTTTCCAGGCAAGAGTACTGGAGTGGGGTGCCACTGCCTTCTCCATTTAACCAATGGGGAAGAGTCAGATAAAGGTAGAGTGTATGGGGGAGGAGAATATTAGGCAGGGGAATAATGGGCAGACTCATGAAATCAGAGAGGGTGATTAGGCTAGTGAGTCTGCCTGGAACATTAGGGTTTGAGAAGTTTCTGTTCAAAGAATGTCCTCACCTCACTGAGCCTATTTCTTCATCTGCAAAATGAGGATGATAACATCCATCTCATTGGGTGGTTTGAAGAAAAAGGAGATAATGAATGCCCAATCTGGTGCCTGGCTATTAACAGGTAGCTCTTCTTCTGTCACCACTGCTTGTGACTAGGTAGGCAAAGTTCTAGCCAAACAGAAAGGACGAGGGCCGCCAGCCACAGAGGCAGGAGATGCGGAGCTGGTTAAAATTGCTCTGGCTTTTTCCAAATGGCAGCCCGAGCCTGAGTGCTGAGCAGGGAGGTGGCAGTCGGGCAGAGTCTGGCCCCTAATTTGCCAGGAATCAGCAATTCACTGTTAGGATGACAGAGTCAGGGGAGAGCGGAAAGCCCGTCGGCTCTATACTTCTCCTGTACAGATAATGACACCCAGCTAGGGAGAGACTTGGCCTAAGTCACACAGTGAGTTAGAGTTTCCTTGGTTCCCACTAAGGTGACTTCTCGAAAGACCTACAGGATGCGTGTTGCGTGCCTCTGGATAAGCTGTACTCTCTAGGGGCGGAGTGGGGAACCAGTGGCCTGCATCTGGATGCCTCTGTGCAACCAGATGGTCTGGACCTGCCACCCCGCCTAAAAGGTGTTCTAAGTTCTTCTCAGGTACTCAGCCTCTGGAAATCTAGGCTAATGGAAGTCCTAATGGTCAATTTCTCTCTCCCTGACCATACTGTCTACTCTCCCTGTATAAGGAGCAACTGGGGGAGGGCATTCATAATTACCGTAGATACTACTTATACAGACCTTCTGTGGTGTAAGGTCTTCATGGAGCTCATTTTGAGAAATGGGGCTCTAAACTATCAATATAAACCTCTCCTGGGCATTAAGACTCTGCTCTTGTTCTGTCCTCAGCAGAATCAGGGAACCAGATGTAATGCCCCTCCACAGTACGTAAATCCTCAGGTCCGCTGACCTCACTAGGGCATAGAAAGAGGATACAGGTCTTGGGCTTCAAAACATCCACCAGCTAATAACAAGTCCTCTCCTGAGTCCCCATCTCCCCAGGTTGGTAGCAAGGGGGATGCATTTCGGAGGGCTGAGACAGCACCCCCTGCTGGAAACATGATATTCTGATGACCACACCGAGTCTCTGTGCCAAGGGAACTGTCCTTGAGACAGGATGAGCAGGGTGCTAAGTGTCTGTGGATTTTCTGGAGACAGATGAAGTCTAATGAAGAGCCCAGAGACACACATGGTGAACTATACTGACCACCAGTCTCTGAAAATGAACTCTGTTCCAGCACTGCACTCAGTTCTGGTGTATCAGTTTGGTGTATTAGTTCACTGAAGGCTGATCACAAACTTGTGAGGCAGGTATTATCATTACTTCTCTCATTTTACAGATGAGAAAAGTGATTCTCTGAAGGGTTAAGTAATTGCCTAGTCAGTCACATAGCCAGTAGGCAGCACCATGATTCAAAGTCAGGAATGTCTGAGATAACAGCTGAAGTTTTCTAAACTTTCTTGAGGAGAAGACAGTGACTGCCTTTAGAGTACTAAAAATAAAATGGTTGATTGATGCAGCCTAGTGTTTAACCTCTGACAGATGCATCAAAGGAAGTTTAGTGGGAACCTGTGCCTCCTCCCTCTGCATCATTACAGGTCAGGTGGACCACACTGTTACTCCTCATCTCTGAGGAAAGGCCCCCGGGGACCTACCACCCATGCAGCTTGTAACAGATCAGTGGCCTGTACCGCTGCCCACCCCTTCCCCTCCCTGATTTTCTCTGTCCTACTGTGTCATCGTCAAGATTGCTTCCCTTTGCTAGCCCCTATTCTCGAAGATGAAAGGTGATCACCTGGAAACTTTCATGATCCCTTCAGATACCAAGATCTAGCCTCCAACCGTTTGTAGCTGAGTCCCTGCTTCCATTAGCATCCAGCACCTGCCCTCACCCCAGTGAGCTAGGTCAAGAACCCAGCTCCCTATCCTGGCTTCCTGCAGGGCATCAGGACATACTGGGCTGGGCTTAGAGACAGAGGAGCTCAAACTGAACAATAAGAATTTGGGAGATGGGGTAAGAACACAGATGTGGAGGCAGAAAACCAAAGGGGATGAGAACAAGGAACTGAACAGTCCAGTTTGGTGCAGATACAGAACACATACAAGGGAGATATCAGAAAGATCAGCTCTCTTCTGACAGCATCCTGGCCAGGATGTTGTCAGTCTGGACTATACTGCTAGTGCTTCTGCTGAGGTGCTAAGATTTCTAGAAACAGAGTATGAATGCTCCTGGGCAGAGGAAATCTGGCCAAAACCCCCATGGGGTCTGCTGAGAAACAGTTCAGGACAGTCAATATCTGTTATTACTTTGGTCTCCTCTCTCTAAAAATGGAGGCAATTAAGAGTAATATATACCTTATAGAACTACGTAGAATCAAGTAAAAGGAAAACAGCAGAACCATCCACCCAACTGCCCAGGCCAAAACCTAAATGTTTTGCTTCCTAGTAAGATTAATATTCATGCTCATTGGTTTTCTCCTACAAGAGGCATGAAAGAATTTCAGAATTACATTATTAACATTACCACTGATAAACCTCTTAAGTAATGTTTAAGTTTGCTTTCCAGTTTGTATTATTCTTAGAATATATACCGCTGGAGATGTATAATCAGAGAACTATGTTCAGGTAACTTGAATTAATCCCTGTCTCTGAAGGTTGTATTATCAACTTAGTTTCATTTGTTTCTGTTTTAATGTTTGTTTGTCCTCCATCTCAGTCCACTTAGACCTCCCCTTCTCTGTAGCCGCCACCCCACCTCGAGGCCACATCCTCCCACCTGGACAACTGTAGGAATTTGGTCTCTGACTCCTGCCCTGTGAAAATCTTGAGTGACTTATACAAAATGTAAATTAGATCCTGCCATTCCCTCTCAGCAGAAGTCTTCAGATGTGTCACCATAGCCTACAAGGCCGTGAATGATCAGAGGCCTGACTCCTACCCAGCTTCATCTCACACCCTTCTTCGTGCATGCTGGCCTCTTCGTTCTTCTAAGACCTAAACTATATAACTGTAGCATCCTTCCACTTCTTGCTCCCTCTACGGAGAATAATTCTTCTCCCTTAGATTTTTACATGTCTGGCTACTTCTCATCTTTAATATCACGGCTTATCAAGACCTTCCTTGACTGCTCCACTCAGCACCTCTTGCTTGCTTCATTCCTTTCTAGGACAACACTCTGTTTCTCCACTGCCTTATTGCATATATTTGTTTACTTATTATCTGTCTCTTCAAGTAAAAATATAATCTCCATGAAGGTAGGGTTCTTGTCTGGCCAATTAACTGCTTAAATCTCTTGTGTGGAATACTAATGTAGTGCCTGACTCAGTAATAGACATTTATAGAATGAGACATTTACTTTAGCCATCTGATGCGAAGAGCTGACTCATCTGAAAAGACCCTGATGCTGGGAAAGGTTGAAGGTGGGAGAAGAAGGGGACAACAGAGGATGAGATGGCTGGATGGCATCACCGACTCAATGGACATGAGTTTGAGTAAACTCCAGGAGTTGGTGATGGACAGGGAGGCCTGGCATGCTGTGGTTCATGGGGTCGCAAAGAGTCGGACACAACTGAGCGACTGAACTGGATTGAACTGAACAGAATGAGTGAAACTTGAGGCAATTCCTCTGATAGCCATGTGGGAAAGTATCTGAGAAATTTGAATTACTAAAAGACTTCTGAGCTTCCTAATTAGAGACTATAATGTGAAAGTGAAAGCCAGTCGTGTTTGATTCTTTGTAACCCCATGGACTGTAGCCTGCCAGGCTCCTCTGTCCATGGAATTCTCCAGGCCAGAATACTGGAGTGGGCAGCCCTTCCCTTCTCCAGGGATCTTCCCAACCCAGGGACTGAACGCAGGTCTCCCACGTTGCAGGTAGATTCTTTATCGTCTGAGCACCAGGGAAGCCCAGAGACAAGAATAGCCATACGCAAAAGCTCATGCACCAAGATCCTCTGGGCTTCATGAAAGGCCAGTTTACTCTTTCTTTACAGACGTAATTCTAACAAGCTTGGTTGACTGGTTTTCTTACCTGTAGCTCATTTAAAACTGGAAACAGAAAGAGAAGGGAAGAAGGAATGCTATCAAAATTATCCACTGACCATACACAAGAAATCCCAAAGTCAAGTATTTGCAGACCATCTAGCTTAGAGAAAGAATCCCATCTTTCAAGGCCATCCTGCACAATGAAGTGCTTCAAGATGGGAGTCGCTACTATCACTATCAGCATCAGTAGAATGTGATTATTCTGATCATCATAATTATTAGCAAGTGCCTAATACACAGTAGGTGTCAATGAATTACACACAAGACATGTTTCAGAAAGTTATCTATCAAAAAGAGATAAAGAAGGTTTAGTTCTTAAAGGGAGATTTGGTCATGTGGAAAAACATATTCATTCCTCACTGACAGTGGATAATTGAGACTTTGCTGTTTTTCCTTTCAATTGAACTCAACTTCCTCTTTCAGTTTCCTCATATTCTCAGACTAAATGATCAAGCACACAATCTCAGTGACTTATTCCAGGAGTTCTGGACTTGGGATTCATGGAGAGATTTCATGAGTTATGTGAACCTCCAGAAGTAGTTTATGTGCTTCAGTGATTCGTGCAATTCTATGCAAAATGCCATGTGTTAGAGTGACCTTTGCAGTTTTTCTAGGGGGATGGTCTGTGGCTTTCATCAGTTTCTCCAAGGAGTCGCCGATGCCAGGGGGACTTAGAAGCCCTGACTTATATCTTTATTTCCTCCTGGCCATTATCTCTCCAGACTCAAGAAGCATCTCCAGCTTTGGGATTAAAATTCTGTGACTTTGATACAGTTACTGTATCCCTCTGTTTCCATATCTGAACAATGAGGACACCAAAGCTGCTGGATTGTTGGAAGGGTTAAATAAGAAAACAGATGAAAACACCAAAGTGCCTTAACAGATCCTCAATAAGTTAGCTGCCACCACCATACATCGTCATTATGATGAACAGTCCTAATCAGATATAGGTGAATCTCCCTCCTAATGAAACCTGTTTCAAGATCTAGTAATCAAAACTGAAAGCAGAACTTCAAGTCCTGGCAGAACACAGCTTTATGCAACGGGAAGATAGTGCTATTTTGTTTTTAATCCCTCTGGAAGAGTCTTGGATGTTGCATAGTTCCACTTCTACAATCTTTTGTTAGGCTAATTCCTTCAGTGCATAATGGCCAATCTCTCTGAGAAGGCTTTCCTGAGTTTCCACAGTGAGGAGATTAAAGACTTGTAACTTGAATCTCAGTTCGGTCTTTTATTGGTTCTGTATCCTTAACTAAATAATTTTGATGTACTCATTTGCACAAGTGGGGCTAGTAATACCTAGCTCGTTGGGTTCTTGGGAACATTAAATGAGACAGTCATATACAGCGTTCACAGTGCCTGACACAGTAAATACTCGGTAAGCGGTAGCTGCTCATCATTATCGTTAACATGCCATTAGCAAGTGCCTGACATATGCAGTCATGGGGGTCAATTGATGCTAACATTTTCTTCCATCCCATCCAGTCAGGCCAGCCCTGAACTCTTACCTGAAGCATGCTATGGTTCATCTGGAACTGCAGGATGGCCTCACAGAGGTTCCAAAACGTGTATTCTGGCCACAGAACAGACTGGAACACCAGGCAGGAGTGGGAGGTCTGGGAAAGGTGGGGAAGGAAGAGAGTTTGGTTTAGTAACGTGTCACTGGAACATATCCCTGGTCAGCTTCCAAAGAAGGAGCAGGCTGATCACGTCCAGAGATGAGGTGGCCCAGGCATCCTGAGCTGCAGCTGCTGTTGCCAGCCCGGATTCACTCACTGATGGGGGAAGGGTCATCCGAGGTAGTAAGATCACCTGCCTGTAGCAAGGCGGAACTAAAGCGAGGCGAGATCAACATTTCCACCAGGAGTTTTCTAAGAGCCAATTTTAGGACTATGAAATAACATCTGGATTACGTTATTGGCTCTTGGCCCTCAGAGGTCATCTGAGAGACATAGTGTCTGATAAAAGTTAGCAATGAATAAATGGTAGCTGCCATTGTTATTTTTAAGTAGCAGAGTATGGTACAATGGTTAAGAGCATGGGCTCTGGGGCCAGACTGCCTGGCTTTGAATTCTGGCTCCACCATTTACCATCTATTTGACCTGAGGCAAGTTACTTAACTTCTCTGGGTATATAAGAGTATCTTGTATTATAAGGTACTGTAAAAATTTAACAAGATAACATACACAAAGCACAGAGCTGAGTGAACTTTTAACAATCATTACTAATCAGTAATTCTTGACAGTCACTGTTGATACCTTTAGTGGAAAGGAATTCAGTGCCTAAAGGGGGATACATTAGCTGTCAAAGAGCTCATTAAGCTAAACCAGTGTCACCTTCCCTGGAACTCCTACCAAGGTCTCAGGTCTTCTCTCTGGAACAACATTCTCTTCCAAAGTGACATTTTTCACATACTGGAAGGCTAGATGACAGCTGCCTGTTATCTGCTCTGAAGGTTGTAATGACTTGTTCAGTTTGTCCTTGCTAACAAACTATAAGTTTTAAGACAGTAGGGATTATTTCTAACTTGGTCTCTGCCATATTCCCAACATCAAGGAGGAACTCATTTTTTCCCCCACAAGAGAATAAACTATTTTCCAGACCATCATCCTTCACTTATGCCTTACAGGACATGAGTCTCAGATTCCTGGCCATCTTCTGGTTGGCCTCTTCTGCTAAGTCCTCTAGTTTACCAGTGCAGCCTCTTAAAACTCAGTGCCCAGAAGTAAATTCTTCCAACATCATCTGACCAACAGAGTGGGCCATAAGACCATAAGCTGCACGTTGCACTTCTTCAGTATAGCCAAAGACTAAAAGTATCTTCAGTAGCTGAATCTTGTTAGTTTACTTTTGAGACTACAGGCCATTAAAATTTCTGGAATTTACCATGTGAATTGTTTCCAACTCATGTCTCTCCCTCCAGCCTCTCGAACAAGATTTCCTCCAGCCAAGTGCTACCCAGGGGCCAAGGGAACAGATGATGGAGATTCTCAAACAAGGACAAACTTATTTGAATATGAGCTTTCAGACAACTACCTACACTGGGATAACTGAGCTAAGAGGCAATGGCAGGCCCCAAAGAAAGAGTCTGCATATAGTTTATATCCCTTGTGGACTGTGCTTGTATAAATGCAGCCCTTTATTCTGAAAGAGAGAAATCAGCAAATTCAAGGCAAGGTTCTAGCCTAGAGGTGCAGGTTACATGGCAGGTTACCAAGGCAGGAGCTTGTGCTCAGGGCATAAGGCAGAAGTCCAGTTCCTTGAACAGAGGCACAAGGAAAGCTTCCACTACAGCACGATGGCTTTGATTTTTCCTCTGGGCATTCCAGACAGCAAGAACCACACAGACTCACAAAGCCAGGGGAGGCTGAGGAAGGGATAACAAATGTTGCCAGGCACAGCCTGGAGACAGCACTCTGGATTTTAGCTTCCCCTCCAATCTGCTCTGTGGATGCAATCACAGTTTTCAGTTCTGACACAAACAGAATTGTGGTTGGCAATGACCTACCTGCCAGAGGAGGAAGTCGCTGAGCCTCACTTCCCCAGAAGTCCGTATCAAGATGTCAGGGTGAGGAGAGTGGTTGGTATAGAGGCACTTATCGAGCAGAGACTCAGAGACATCGCTAAGGTGAGTGGGGAAGAGACAAAGATGAGCACATATCTCTTCTTGAATTACTCTCACGATGAACTTCCTTACATAAAGCTTCCCAGTTTGTAGAACACCATCAAATACAGTACTTCTACCTGGCATGCAGAAGAACCTCAATAAATGCTTGATAAATTAATGAATGATTTTAATTTTCACAACTACATATTTCTATCCTTACTTTATAGATAAGGAAAGTGAAGCTCAGAGCAGATGAAAATTTCGCCCAAAGTAATTTAGTTGCAGGCCTAAAATAGATACCCATCAGAGCCTGTGTTGTCCTTCATGTAAAACATCTTTTCTTTAAAAATGCATACACCAGGGACTTCCCAGGTGGTCCAGTGACTAAGACTCCGTGCTCTCAATTCAGGGGGCTCGGGTTTAATCCCTGGTCAGGGAGCTAGATGCTACATGCCGAAAACTAAAGATCCCTCATGCCACAGCAAAGACCAAAGACCCCACATGCCACACCTAAGACCCAGCATAGCCAAATGTTAGGTTGGAACAAAAGTAATTGCAGTTTTGGACCATGAATTTTAAATCATTATAACTAGGATCAAACACATTTTTATTAATCAAAATAGGAACCATTACAGTCAACATATTTTTGCCAATGAGAAATAAGTTTGTTTGTTTATTCCTGTAGCATAAAAATCCATGCTTCAGGATATGACAGATTTCTTGGAAAGCATTTTCTGTCTCCTGCTTGTTGTGGAAGCATTTTCCCTGCAAAAAGTTGTTGAGATGCTTGAACAAGTAGCAATTGGTTGGTGAGAGGTGAGGTGAATATGGCGGATGAGGCAAAACTTTGTAGCCCAAGTCGTTCAACTTTTGAAGCATTGGTTGTGTGATATGTGGTTGGGCGTGGCTGTGGAGAAGAAATGGGGAAGAAATGGTCTCTTTCTGTGGACCAGTGCTGGTTGCAGGAGTTACAGTCATCGGTGCGTCCCATCGATTTGCTGAGTGTGCTTCTCAGAGGTAATGGTCTCACTGGGACTCAGAAAGCTGTAGTGGGCCAGACACCATCGAGCAGCGCCCAGGACCTTTCTCTGGCGCAGGTCTGCCTTTGGGAAGTGCTCTACCGCTGCTTGGTCCAATCACTGAGCTGGCTGTCGCCAGCTGTCATATAAAATCATTCTTCATTGCATGTCACAATCCGATTGAGAAATGGCTTGTTGTGGCTGGGCAGAATTAAGAGAAGATGACACTTCAAAACAATAATTTTTTTGATTTTCAGTCAGTACATGAGGCACCCACTTATCAAGCTTTTTCACCTTTCCAACTTGCTTCAAATGTTGAATTACCATATAATGGCTGATGCTGGGTTCTTTAGCAACTTCTTGTGTAGTTTTAAGAGGATCACCTTCAATGACTGTTCTTAATTGGTCATTGTCAACTTCCAGTGGCCGCCACTAAGCACCTCGTCTTCAAGGCTCTTGTCTCCTTTGTGAAACTTTTTGCACCACTATTGCACTATACACTTGTTAGCACTTCCTGGGCCAAACGCATTGTGGACGTTGCCAGTTGTCTCCGCTACTTTACGACCCATTTTGAACTCAAATAAAAAAACTGCTTGAATTTGCTTTTTGTCTAACATCATTTCTATAGTCTAAAATAAATATAAACAGCAAGTAATGTCATTAGCAAAAAAACATAAAGCTAGAAATGTGCATTAAAATGATGTATAACATAACCATATTTATTTGAGAATATATTCCAATATCAAACAGCAAAGTTCAACAACGCAAAACTGCAATTTTTTTTTTACTTTTGCACCAACCTGAAACAGATGGGAATACCAGACCACCTAACCTGCCTCTTGAGAAACCTATATCCAGGTAGGAAGCAACAGTTCGAACTGGACATGGAACAACAGACTGGTTCCAAATAGGAAAAGGAGTATGTCAAGGCTGTCTATTGTCACCCTGCTTATTTAACTTTCATGCAGAGTACATCATGAGAAACACTGGGCTGGAAGAAACACAAGCCGGAATCAAGATTGCCGGGAGAAATATCAATAACCTCAGATATGCAGATGACACCACCCTTATGGCAGAAAGTGAAGAGGAACTAAAAAGCCTCTTGATGAAAGTGAAAGAGGAGAGTGAAAAAGTTGGCTTAAAGCTCAACATTCAGAAAACGAAGATCATGGCATCTGGTCCCATCACTTCATGGGAAATAGATGGGGAAACAGTGTCAGACTTCATTTTTTTGGACTCCAAAATCACCGCAGATGGTGACTGCAGCCATGAAATGAAAAGACGCTTGCTCCTTGGAAGGAAAGTTATGACCAACCTAGATAGCATATTCAAAAGCAGAGACATTACTTTGCCAACAAAGGTCCATCTAGTCAAGGCTATGGTTTTTCCAGTGGTCATGTATGGATGTGAGAGTTGGACTGTGAAGAAAGCTGAGCGCCGAAGAATTGATGCTTTTGAACTGTGGTGTTGGAGAAGACTCTTGAGAGTCCCTTGGACTGCAAGGAGATCCAACCAGTCCATTCTAAAGAAGATTGGTCCTGGGTGTTCTTTGGAAGGAATGATGCTATAGCTGAAACTCCAGTATTTTGCCCACCTCATGCAACGAGTTGACTCATCCGAAAAGACTCTGATGCTGGAAGGGATTGGGGGCAAGAGGAGAAGGGGACGACAGGATGAGATGGCTGGGTGGCATCACCGACTCAATGGACATGAGTTTGAGTGAACTCTGGGAGTTGGTGATGGACAGGGAGGCCTGGCGTGCTATAATTCATGGGGTCGCATGTGTCAGACACGATTGAGCGACTGAACTGAACTGAATAAATAATAAATTAAAAAGTAGTAATAATAAAATGCATATACCCTAGGACCTTGCAATTTGATTAAATACTATGCTACTGTTTTTAATAAAGATAAACCTAAGTGTACTGATTTGGAAAGATGTCTAAGACATAACATTAAATGAAAAAAAGGAAGTTTCATAAAAAAATAGTGTGGAAAACACATATACACACACAGAAACACTCACCCCTGTGAATACATATAAACATAGATACATGCAAACAAAATCTAAAAAGGCATACACCATACTATTAATGGTGATTACTTCTGGAAGGTTGGATAAGAAGGAAAGACTATCTCTTTTTAGTTTATATACTTTGGCTATTGTTTGAATTTATTATAGATAAAAATTTTAAATTTAAGTCATATGGACAGTGAAACACTGCAAAAAATCCACATAGGATATGAAAAACAGCAAAATGATCGGCCCTCTTATATTTGATAAGAGCTACTTTTCCCAGCAGACAGACACTCAGAAAGGAGATGGAATGAAGGAAGAATGGGGACTGGGAGTACTTATCTTAAGGTAAACTTTTCTGTTTGCAAGACTGGTATCTGGTGGTTCTAGGAATGCTGTTTACCTATCCTACCAAGCACCAAGAGGCAGAATTTAGAATCTCCAAGTGGTAAGAGTTGCATCTCGGGAAGAGGTTAGAAGACAAAATTTCTTGGTGGGAACATTTTTCTGGGAGTGTAGTCAAAAAAGCAGAAAGGCTTCCCTGGTGGCCCAGGGGTAAAGAATCTGGCTGCCAATGCAGGAGACACGGGTTCGATCCTTGATCTGGGAAGATCCCACACGCCGTGGAGCAACGAAGCCCATGTGCCTCGACTACTGAGCCTGTGCTCTAAGCCCCTGCTCCACAAGAAAAGCCACCACAGTGAGCAGCCCCCGTTCTCCAAAACTAGAGATAAGCCTGTGCAGCAACCAAGAGCCAAAAACAGATAAATAAAAATTATTTAAAAAAAAAAAAAAAGCAGAGCTATCTGGGCTGAGTGTTCAGAACAAGGATTTACACTTACTAGTTGTGTGTCTTTGGGTAAGTCCATCTCTCAGTCATCATTTTACAAACCACAGCTTTATTTTCTATACAATCATATGAGAAATAATATCCACTTATGTCTAGGCAATAGGAAGGGCTCTGGTTCAGATTTCCCTGATAATCTGAGTCTTGTCCGGTTTAAAAAATACTTATTTATTTCTGGCTGTGCTGGGTCTTCATTGCTGCTCACGGGCTTTCTCTAGTTGCGGCAAGCGGGGGCCGCTCTCTAGCTGTGGTGTGCAGGCGTCTCGCTGCATTGGCTTCTGGTGTTGCCGAGGATGGGCTCTAGGCATGTGGGCTTCAGTAGCTGAGGCACGGAGGCTCAGTGGTTTTGACACGGGGGCTTAGCTGCCCTGGGGCATGTGGGATCTTCCTCGACCAGGAATCAAACCTGTGTCCCCTGCATCGGCAGGTGGATTCTTAACCACTGGACCACCAGGGAAGTCCCCGAGTCTTGTCTTGACAGCATAATTTTAATTCTCTCATCAAGAATTTGAAACATGGGAACTCCCTGGTGGTCTGAAAGTGAAAGTCGCTCAGTTGTGTCTGACGGACTTCCCTGGTGGCTCAGACGGTAAAGCGTCTGTCTACAATGCGGGAGACCCGGGTTCGAGCCCTGGGTTGGGAAGGTCCTCTGGAGAAGGAAATGGCAATCCACTCCAGTACTATTGCCTGGAAAAATCCCATGGACAGAGGAGCCCGGCAGGCTGCAGTCTATGGGGTCGCAAAGAGTCGGATACGACTGAGCGACTTCACTTCACTTCACTTCACTTCATGGACTATACAGTCCATGGAATTCTCTAGGCCAGAATACTGGAGTGGGTAGCCTTTCCCTTCTCCAGGGCATCTTCTGAACCAGGGATCAAACCCAGGTCTCCCACATTGCAGGAGAATTCTTTACCAACTGAGCCACAAGGAAAGCCCAAGAATACTAGAGTGGGTAGCCTATCTCTTCTCCAGCAGATCTTCCCAACCCAGGAATCGAACCGGGGTCTCCTGCATTGCAAACGGATTCTTTACCAACTGAGCTATCAGGGAAGCCCCCTTGGTGGTCTAGTGGTTAGGATTCAGCCCTTTTACTGCTGTGGGCAGGGTTCAATCCCTGGTTGGGGAACTGATATTCTGCACGTTGTGTGGTATGGCCAAAATTTTTTTAAAAAAAGGCAAAATCTGTACAATCAACAATTTTTCAGCTCTCTTTGTTTTTGAAATAGGCACATTTGTACTGTTTACTTAAAGGTTACTGTGAGGGTCAACTCAAGTGAAATACAGATTTGAGTGTACCTTAGGAACTATAAAATGCTACATACATAAGAAGAATAAAGATTATTTCCAGACCTACCACCATGCTGGGGGACTTGGGATCCCCGTATAAGCCCTCTGAATTTCAAATGTCTCTGCAAAAAGTTTGTTCTGTCTACTGCATGCAGTGGGCAGAATTATTTTCAAAAAGAAGAGAAATCTAAGGAGGTATAGACAAAAGTGACAAAATGAAAACAGAATATCTGTGCTTTGGCCAAGAAAAATCTACCAACTATATGGTATTAGCTGGCCACATGAAAAATCTTAAGAAATAATTTCCATGAAAGAAAAGTAAAATACCAATTTTTACCTATAAAATTAGAATAGTTTACATTAAATAAAAATCTTGGCAAAAATAAGGTGAAACAGACACATCCAGACCCAGATCCTGAGGAAAAATCCAAAATGCACATAAGAATTAAGGCCATAGATTTCATTGTAGCCCTATTTGTAATAATGATAAATTAGAAATAGCTTATAGAACCAACAGCAAAATGATTAAGTAAATTAAAGCAAGATATATTCTGTAGCCATTAAAAATTATGATATGAAGAATTATTAAGGAGACTTCCCTGATGGTCCAGTGGTTAAGAATCCACCTTCCAATATAGGGGATGAGGGTTCAATCCCTGGTCAGGGAACTAAGATCCCACATGCCTCAAGGTTACTGAGCTCGTGAGCCACAACTACTGAACCTGTGTACCACCGGGAAAGATCCCACATGCTGCAGCTAAGACCTGTTACAGCCAAAAATAAATAAACAAATAAATAAAGGGAAGAATTATTAAAAACATGGGACATGGAAGAGTGCTCATATTACAACATTAAACAAACAAAGCATGATTAAGGTTGTAAGCTGTTCACAGGGTAATTTCTTCTGTTAAAAATATTTATGTCATTATTGGATTAGTGTTTTTAAAAGATGACTCTGGCTGAACTCCCAACCATAGCTGATCACCACTTCTGTCAGCATCAGCTCTGTGCCTTGCATATCACATCCATTACTGTGGTACATGGCACCATGGATTACATATTAGTGTGCACACACCAGACTGTGAACTGCTTGAGGGCAAGCCCTTATCCTGTTCTTCTAGCAGAGGACTTTGCCAGGACAGAGGAAGACTTGTTCAAATAAATCAATCAATGACCCACTGAAAACAGATCTCAGAAATAAATATACACTGGTTTTCCAAATATAAATACGTCTAAAACGTATTTGACTATGTACCTTTTCAAACAACCTAGAACTCAAACACAAGTAACAGACATTGTCACAGCTTGCCTGAAAAGATCAACACAGTATTTAAACACACACACACACATAAGCACACAAGAAGACTCAGAAGGAAATACTTCAAATCAAAACTTTACCAAGCAGCTTCCCTGGTGGCTCAGGGGCAGGGAATCTGCCTACCAGTGCAGGAGACCCAGGTTCAATCACTGGATCGAGAAGATTCCACACGTCTCAGAGCACCTAAGCTGGTGTGCTACAACTTGTGCACTCTAACTGCTGGACCTGTGCTGTAGAGCCCGGGAACCGTAACTAGTGAAGCCCGAGAGCTCCGTCTCGGCTGTGAGAGAAGCCGCTGCAATGGGAAGCCCACACACCACAACTAGGGAAAAGCCCAAGCAGCAACAAAGAGCCAGCATGGCCAGAAAAAGAAACCAGCTACCAGGGTTGCTGCTGAGGGTCCCATCCTGGGAGATCTAAGTTTCATCTTTATATAGCTTGCAAACTTTCTCTAATGATTACCTCTGACTTTTACAAAAGTATGCATATATTGGGGGGAGGTTGTATTCTTTTTAAAAGAAGTATTTCCATTTAGGATAATGGAAAACTTCTGGAAACAGTTGTGATGATTATACAACACTGTGACTATACTTTATGCCACTGAATTATAGTAAAAATGGTTAACACAGTAAAATTTACATTATGCATGTCTGATCACAAAAAAAAGTAAAACATCTTCTGGAAGGATATTGGTACAAATATTCCACAAGATAATGGCTCCTCCCTAGTAAACTACTTATTTCAGGATATGGCCAACCTAAAATAAAATTAATTAAAAACCTATAATGGAGATACGACATCAGCTGTGGGAAGGGATGCCTGGCAATGGTGAGTATCAACAAGACAGTGAATGGCCTGTAAGGGAGAGTAAGAACGTGTCACTGTGTTCTCAGTACCATCTTGGAACACAGACCCTTTTCTAGAAGGTACAAACTCAGAAATGCGCCCTGTGATAATACCATAGTACATTTCTCTAGCATTCAGTTTATAAAGAAGATGGTGAAGAACATAGGCTATGGAAGCAGATGCAACTGAGGTGGAGTCCAGGCTGTTCCACTTAGTTCACGTGACTTTAGGTTAGGCAGGGCAACTAATCTTTTTTTTTTTTTCAATTTTTTGGTTGTGCCACATGGCATGTGATATCTTAATCCCCCATCAGGGATTGAGCCCACACCCGTTGCAGTGGAAGCACAGTTGTAACCACTGGACTGCCAGGGAAGTTCCAACTAATTTTTTTAAACCTTAGCAGAGCTTCCCAGGTGGCACAGTGGTAAAGAATGCCAATACAGGAGACGCAGGACATGTGGGTTCGATCCCTATGTCGGGAAGATTTCCTGGAGAAGGGAATGGCAACCCACCCCAGTATTCTTGCCTGGGAAATCCCATGGACAGAGGAGTCTGGCAGGGTACAGTCCATGGGGTCGCAAAGAGTCGGACACAACTTAGTGACTAAACAACATGAGTGGTCTTATAAAGTGGGACAAGTAACAGTCACTACCTTATATGAAAATCAGACCAGACTAGGCATGATAAACTCAGTCTCGTGCTTGCCTCATAAATCTGATAACTATTAGATATTAATTTCTATTTTTATACTTTATTATTGCTTACTTCAACCTTCCTATAAGGCAGTTGGTATACCACAGTGAAAGAGAGCACAGGCTCTGGAGCCAGGCTGGAAATCCTAGTCAACGATGTGAACTTGGTTATTTAACCCCATGCTGTGCTGTGCTTAGCCGCTCAGTCATGTCTGACTCTTTGCAATCCCATGGACTGTGTAGCCCGCCAGGCTCCTCCGTCCATGGGAATTCATCAGGCAAGAATACTGGAGTGGGTTGCCATGCCCTTCTCCAGGGAATCTTCCCAAACCAGGGTTCAAACCCAGGCCTCCTGCACTGCAGGCAGATTCTTTACCAACTAAGCCACCAAAGAAGCCCCATTTAACCTCATAGCGAGGTTCAATTTACAAAAACAGTATTTACTTCAAAGCATCTATCTAAGGATTAAATGAAGTATATACGTGGATTACTTATCAAGTGCTGGCTGCACAGAAAATGCTTAGTAAACACTAGCAATTATTATTAATATTATTGTTTTAAGGGGAAGACAGAGGGCTGCAGAGTGTTAAGACCTGCTCCAAAGAGTTTATTAACTATCATTTATGCTCAACCTAGTTCCTTCTTCTGTAATTTGAGACTCAAAAATCAATCTATTAATATGGCTGCTAGAAAAATATATATATACCCTGGAAGAAAGGAAAATGAGGAGCTGAATAGTGGTAATGAGAGAACAGAAAAATTCCAGTTATGAGAAGAGTAGAGCCTGGCTGTAGTGAACTCACTGACTCTCTGTTATAAATATGGATTTGCCAAAACTGAAGAACATAAAGAGCACTGCCTCAGGCCCTGATCAGCCCAATCTGAGCTGAACATCAAGCTTCCTGAACTGGTGGTTTGAGAGACAGCCTCCTTGCCCGAGTAACCTGCCCAGCCCACGCCATGTCTGCATGACTAACCCACACAGGCAAGTTACTAAACCATGCAGGGTAGAGAAAATGGATATGAGAAAACTTGCTAGGCAAAAAGCAGGAAGTCAGTGGCTATGCATTGTGGGAGGAATATACATCATACTGCACTAGGAGGCGAGATCAGAGTTCTAGTCCCAGGCATGAAGGCATATTAAATCTGCTTGCTAAATGGCTTCTTTTCTTTTTAGCACAAATATTTGTAAATGCATAAAATGTTAACTGTAAAGCACTAAGAATACAATGAACAACTACAGAATCATCCAAGAATCAGAAAATTACCAGTAACTTGCATCTACTCCTATATCCCTCATCTGCTTATAGCTCATCTTCCTGCCCAGCCCCATGCTACCAACTTAACCTGTATCTTCATTTTTCCCACTAATAGCTAATTTTCAATCCACATACTAGCTGACCTCTCTACACTGTTTGACACTGTTTCTTCCACCCCACCTGCGCTGATGAACACCTTCTTTACTTGGTTTCTATAATACTGGCAGCCCTTTTGTTTCAACCTTTCTGGTTGTTCATTCTCTTTTCCCCTTAAGGCTCCTTTTCCTCTACCGAGCCACTTTTCTCAAAACTCCATCCAAGGCCTTCTCTTCTTCTCACTCTAGAATCTCCTTAGGTTCCTTAGGCCCTCTCTTTCGTCAGTTACCACACTGTTACCCCAGTCCCCACCCCTCCCCTCTACTGTAGCCCTGACATCTATGCTCAACAACTACAGGATATCCTAGACCAAACTCCTGACCTTCTTCCTCAAACTGCATCCTCTCAGGGTTCTCAGCACAGTGAAGGGCACCACTGTCCTCTGTTGCATAAGTCAAAGTCACCCATAACACCCACCTGGAGTCAACCATAACACACCCTTTTCCCAGAGGCAGAACACCAAGTCTTCTCAATTTGATCGACTGCATTACTCTTGATGTGCTCTGGTCTATTCCACCATCACCACCATAATTTAAGCTCCCTTCCAAGTCTCTACTTGAATTATTCCCAACAGTACTTGTGCAACTAACAAGTTCCTCACACGACTGCCCCTTTCCCCAGCTATTACTTATCCTCCCATCCCCTTGGGAGGTCACTTATCATTCATTTCCTTTGGAGAGCCTTCCATGCCAGGTCCATTCCTCTTAAGTATAAATTCTTATTAAACCACACACCAATGCCTTTATCACGCATAGCATCAATATAATTTTATGCTGACTTGTATGATCTTGACAATGTTTCCTTCCCTTGCCAGAGCTCCATGAAAACAGGAAATACATGTTTTTTATTCTTACCACTATATCCTCTGTATATAGCAATGTGCCTGGCCTTTAGTAGGCACTTAAAAAATATCTGTTTAATGAATGAATGAATGATTGAATGAATAAATTATGTAGCACAGAAAGATCATTCAGCTATTGGAGAGAAGAGGGATTCTTAAAATAGCCTTAAAAACTATCTCTTTTTCTTCTTATATAATTTCATTCTCACTGAGAAACTTCTTCATTTTTAATTTAGTTTCCCAGGAAAGTAAAATTATATCCAAGAGGGGAGTCAGAAAAATTCCTGGGTCCCAAGACCCCATATGTCAGGGAAAAAACTCTGTAATCAAGACAGTTTTTGATAGAAGTCCCAGCTCTGGCACTTGTTAGCAGAATGACCTTGGGAAAGTCACTTCAATGTGAGCTCAGTTTTCTCATCTATAAAATGGAGAAAAGACTCAAATCTCTTACACTTAAGAATATTAATTTAATAAAATACAAAGCATATTACTTGGGGTTTGTTTTTTTTTCTACTTTATTTTACTACTGTTGTTGTTAGTTTACTAATATTATTACCAAAGGTTACACTCATAATAGAGACTGAGCAGACAGATGGCTTCCAAAGTCTCTCCCAGCTCTAAAAATCCCACCACGTTGTTAATGATCAACAACTGTCTTTTTGAAAAATACCTGAGTCTTGCATGAACTGTAACATGACAGGCCTAAAGGACAATACCCTCCAAAAGCTGCATTTCTAAAAAATCATTCCTAGAAAAACTCTGCCAAAGGGCCAGGAGGGCATCATGGTTATTGCACGCCATAGTGTTGCTATCCTGCTATGCCATTTTTCTGGAACTTCTTGGTATGTGGCAAACACAGAGAAATTCTAAAGCAGGCTATAAGAAGTCATCCTGAAACTCTAAGTGAGGGGAATCACCCTCACCTGAATCTTTCCACATACATTCCTTATGCGACTTCTGACCCATGTACATGACTTAGGAGGGATTCTTATGGTTCGGTGCATGCCTGCTTGCCCTATCAGTCACCATGCTGAACAACTGTGGGTACCTGGGATCCAGCAGGCCTTGTTCCACTCCCCAGGCCATCTCTCTTACAGCATTGCTGATCTCATGACGGGATGTGTAAGCAAAACAGATGTTCAGGAAACACCTAAGAAGGGAAGAACAGAATAATTTACCAAGAGGGACAGGGAGTAAGAAGCAGAGTTCCCGATTACAGAGCACCCCCTCTGTGGTAGAACAGACATCAAAGGTTAACCATGGATACCTCTGAAAGGTGAGATTATTCGTTTTTTGAGTTTTCCTATTTTCCTTGGGAAAAAACAAATTAGTTTTGTAATAAGAAAAATACTAACTGATCCTTATTATTCACTTAATCTTCTTGCCTTCTGCTAGCACCCAGCTTTCAGAGGATGTGAATTCATTGTGATTATTAGAACAAGTAGGGAAGAATAGGAAGGAAATCTGATGTGAAAAAATCCACTGCCAAATATACATTACATTGCAAAGCCACACATAATGAAGTTTGGATTATTAAACTCTGTTCCCAACTGCATCAGCATGCCCTCCCCAGGTCATCACATCTATTGGTTAAAGCAGTGGGACAGAAAGAGAATTTCTTGAGGGATCTGTCTTCAGAGACAGGGATAATGCCTGATACATTCCTATCCCATCCTCTGTCAATTAAAAAATACACACAAACACAAACATATATTTAAATATGTATATATATACACATTATATGTATGTAAATAAGTGCACACATATATATACATGCACAAATATATATATATATTTATATACTTAAATATGTGTGTGTGTGTATATATATGTATTATATAGGAGGGGGCAAGGCCCATGAAGGATGAAGATAAGAAACTGCACGTGTGAACATACACACATGTAACAAGGTACTGCAGAAACATCTCCATCTGCCCTGTAGCTGAAGGAAGACGCTTTTAAGCATTCAAAACCAAGTCCTTATTGCCTCTTGTACCAAATGCAGACCAAGAAAGGCCCAGGAAGTCTCCCTAAAGTTAGATGGAGTCAAAGATTAATACAGGCTCCTAAGGGAAAAATCTGAAAACTTACTTGTTGTAGTTCCTGGTGGTCTGCACAGCCTGTGCAACCAGCTCCTGGAGATCCAAGGGCAACAAATGCAGATCACCCAGGACCCGGATACATACCCCATGCTTCTGCAGTTTCTCCCTGATCAGGGGGGAAAGGAGGCAGGTTTGGGAGTTGGGATAGAGCACCTGCTGAGCTGGAGAGAGCAAAGTGCTTAGATAATACTCAATTACCAGTTTGAGTGCTTTCCTGTGTGTCAGGCACCATTCTACATGTATTATTTCATTGCATGCCTTCAATGTCTGTGAAAGGAGTTTAGTACATTCCCTGTTCTTCAGCGGGAAACTGAGGCTCAGACAGAATAGGCTGAGGCTCAGATAGGGATTACCCAAAGTCAAACAACCATCAAGAGCCATGTCTGGACTGAAACCTAGGTCTGTCTGATTTGAGAACCCAAAACTTCTTTACCAAATATTACACTGCCTCAGGTGTCCCTGATGGCAAGCTGCATCACACGGATTCTATGCTATCTGTCCCATTCTGACAGGCAAACAAACTCAAGGGCAGGGGTTGTATTACCGGTTACTTTTGTTAACTTCTCGTGAAATGTAAGTATAGCAACATCTAACATTAATTATATGTTTGTTAATTGGTCTGCACTTCCCTGATAGCTCAGTTGGTGAAGAATCCACCTGCAATGCAGAAGACCCCGGTTTGATTCCTGGGCTGGGAAGGGATAGGCTACCCACTCCAGGATTCTTGGGCTTCCCCTGTGGCTCAGCTGGTAAAGAATCCACCTGCAATGTGGAAACCTGGGTTCAATCCCTGGGTTGGGAAGATCCCTTGGAGAAGGGAAAGGCTACCCACTCCAGTGTTCTGGCCTGCAGAAGTCCGTGGACTATACAGTCCATGGGGTCACAAAGAGTCGGACACCACTGAGCAACTTTCACTTTCACTTTTTCAGACATTGGTCTAAGCGTTTTACGTGCATTCCATCCTTACATCTACTTTTGAGGCAGACACCATTGTCGTTCCCCTGTTACAGATGAAGAAGCTGAAGCCTAGGGAGGTTAATTCATTCAAGGTCAGACAGCTGGTGAGTAGAAAGTCAAGATACTGAATCAAGGCAGTCTGGTTCTAGGGCCTTTTTAATCACGACATTACACTGCCTCCATATAGTAACTCCTAAATGGCAGAGTGAGCATGAACTCACTGTTTCCTAGTCAGCTTCTTAAACTTGGGAATGCTAAGGAGAAACAGAATGACTAATGTTTGGAAAACAGGAGCTCCATAACAAGAAGTATACTGTGGGGCGAGGCTATCTGGCAGGTTCTGGAGAACCCTGATCCAGAGTTGAAGGCTGCACCCACAGCCTTTCCACCCTGCAATGCTCAATCACATTTCTTCCAAGAGTGAAGCAAGATCTAATCACCTAGTTTTGAGAACCCACTTGAGTGCGAGTAGACAAATGTATACTCAAAATCAAGGCAATATTTGAATAAGAGTATCTAGATCTGGGAATTCCTTGGCAGTCCAGATTTTAGGACTCTGTGCATCCACCGGTCAAGGAACTAATCCCCCGCATGCCCTGGGATGTGGCCAAAAAAGAGAAAGAATACCTAGATTCAAGCCCTAGTGCTACTGTTTACTATCTGAGCTAGCATAACTGCTTAGCCTCGCGGAGCCTCTTACTTTGTAAACTGGTGGTGCTAACCATCTCTGCCTACTGGGAAAGTGCCACACTGGGAAAGTGCACGTGACCTGAAGGATGTCTACAGGGAAGGAGTTGTGAAAGTGCTGGCAAGGAGCCAGGAGATCTGGGTTCCCAGCCTGGTTCTGCCACTAGTTTGCTGTGTGACCTTAGGCAAACCTTTCTCTTCTTTCCACCAGGGTTAGTTTCCCAACTGATGAAACCAAACTAAACCAGCGGTTTTCCAAACTTCTTTTAGCCAAACTACTCTTTCTTTGAATCAAATCTGAAATAGATGCCCCATATATAAGACAGATAAACACAAAGCAGCACTGTATACCCTGTTCCCTCTGGGTCCCTGCACGCCCACCCCTCTCAACACCGGGGTTCTGTGGCACACTATAGGAAAACCACCACTAAGGTTTCTTATTGCTCTCTCCAGGACTTCAGAACCTAAGACCATGTCCTCTACTACTGACTGACTAGAACAATCTCAGGAGCACCTTTTAAGAACTGTAAGATTACCTCCTGTCTCTTGCAGTGCAGTATAGTAGACAACAGCTTAGCTCCAGAGTCAGCAAGATTCTGTCTGTTTTGGCTCGGTCTGTCTGATAGCTGCACAACCCAAGATACACACTTAAACTTCTCTGGTTTTTACTTTCTTCCTTTCTATACCTGGGATAATAATACCTTTCTCACAGGATAATGTGAATTTTAAACGAGAATGCACATTAGGCTCAGGGCCTGACACACAGTATAAGCACATTAAAAAGGCAAAATTAGTGTGAAATACAGAAGAATCTGAACACCTGAAATGTATCCCCATTACCTCTGTCCCCAGTCCCTTGGGTGTGACTTCTGAGCCACAAAGGAGGCAGTAATGTCTGTGGCCCAGAGTCTCATATCTTAACATGGACAGAGAAGCCTGGCTACTCTCCCCTCACCCAGACCCACACAGGGACAGAAATGACAGAACTGTCCTAGGCCCAGCTCTGCTAGAGCTCTAAGTATTCTGTTCTCTCATCTTCCTGGTCCTGGAGTGAGGAGGAGCTGGGCAGAGAATGGTTGTAATGAAGACTTTGGGGCAGTCCGGGCTGCAGAGAGTTCCACACTTAGAAGCAAATAATTTCCACCAAACTTCCTCTTCGTCCCCTTCTGGCTTTGCTCCCTAAGTTAAGGCTTAAACAGAATGACAGATGAGACTAGTACTGACTCATCCCCAGAAAGGCCTTTTGTGCATCATCCTTCCTTCCCAGGGAATATACAGGGAAGTGTAGTAGCTTTTTAGGGAAGGCTGCACTACAGAAAATGACTGTTTCAAAGTTTCTCTCACTCTACTCCCCTGGTCACGGCTTACCAGTCCCGGGATAGAACTCTGATCTAAGGTGGGCTGCTTAGAGCTAGAGCCAACTAGGGTTTTAGTTCATTATGGGCTGTGCTCTTGAAGCAGACAAAGGTAATCTGTGGAGCAAAAGAAGTAAATGTCCAAGGAGGCGTTTAGAATCCATTACCTAATGGATTTCAATTCCTGGCTTCAGTTTTACCTGAGGCTGGCCATACTTGTCCTTGAATTCTATGAAATACCTCTATACCCTCAAATAAATGATTCCTTTGAAAAAAGAGAAAAACTAGCTTGTCATAGTTGCCACTGATGAGGTCTTATTAACAGCAGAAAGACTGAGAGTTCCTTAACTAGCCCCAGAAAAAAGAGCTGAGGGTTAGGATAAGGCTGGAGGTTGGTGGAAGGACACACGCTCCCCTCTGACAGCATCTTACTGTTCTTCCATCAGGCGGCTAAACTTCTCCCGGGCCAGATCCATTAGCCCGTCTACTTCACTCTTGGAGCGTTTGAAGTTCTCGATGCTGAACGCATAGACCGTCACCTCCAGGATGCCCAAGTTCAAGCACCAACGCAGAGTCTGAGGGGGAGAAGGCAAGGAGCTAGGATACAGGAAGACCAGGAAGGGAAATGGGGCATGCCTCAGCCCCAACTCAGTGCTGGAAGTGGGAGACAGACTTTTTTCCTTCTGGGTAGAGCTAGGATAATACCAGAATAGGGAACCAAACAAGCAGAAAGCCACCAATCGAGAGACTGAAAAATGTGAACTTAATGAGTATTATTATGCTGCTGCTGCTGCTGTGGTTTACTGGAAAGAACTCTTCGCTGAGAGAGTAAAGTTCTAGGTCCTAGCCCCTGACTCCATCATGCACTTGCTATGTGACTGCTGGCATACCATTTAACCTCTCAGGGCCTAAATCTCCTTATCTGTGAAACGGCATCACAATCCATCCCTCACCAGGTGGCTAAAGGTACATAAGAACACAGGTAGTACCACTCACAGCATCATTATTCCAGAAGACTGAGAGGCTGATGAGTTATAAGAAAACACGCAACGACTGCGCAAGTGTGTACCATTTAAGTCTCCAAAGTGTCTTCACATACATTATTTCATTTCATTCTTCAAGCAACCCTTTGAGAAAGGCTTTATTGTTTTCATGCCTACTTTACAGATAGTAAAACTGAGGCTCAGAAAGTGAAGAAATGTATCAAAAGTCCACAGCTCTACTGTATGAATCCATTATGTGAGGTTCTAGAACAGCAAATACTCATCACATTGAGTGACAGAAATTAGAACAGTGGTTGCCCGTAGAGAGGAAGAGGAGGTTGCACAGGGTTTCACTGGGAGGGGGCACAAAGGAACCTTCTAGAAAGATGGAAATGCTCTATATCTTGATAGGGGTGTGGAATAGACAGAGGAGTGAAACTGTCAAAACCCCAAATTTGTGCATGTCCCTGAATGAAACTACACCTCAATGAAAAGAGAAGTAAAACTCAAATTTAAACTCAGACTTCTGGTACTTCTCTAACCCAGTGCCACTAAAGGTGGAGAACCAACTGGAGCTGAGAACAGCAGTGCTGAGACAGGGAGCCTAGAGGTTAAAGGCAAGGGGTAGAAGACATTCAAACAGAACTGAAGAAATAAAGCTGAAGAACCACCTTTCTAATTCGCTATCAGACACACAAACACATTAACTGCCAATAGGCGTGGGCCCTGAAGACCTTACCAGGCAGCGAACTTAGTGGGTACCTTCGGGTTGGAGCCCACCACTGACCTCAGTCAGTAAAGACGCTAATAACAGCTTCAATTTTTGAGCACTTCCTTTACGCCAGCATGTGCCACATGCTTTTCATTGACGCATATTATTTAATCCTTATGTTATTTCCCCATATTATAGATGGAGGAACTGAGGCAAAGGGAAGCTATGTAACTTAAAGCAGGTCACAGAGAAGAATTCTGAGTGACCACAGAGCTTAAGCTCCTAAGCACTAGAGCAAAACCGCCTCTAGTCACAAAAGAGAAACATCAGGTCAACAGACCTGGACTCCACAATGTTGGAGAGAACTCCACAACCACTCATTCAAGGCAAAAAGTATCATTGTGCTGGCTGTATTCTTGTGCCAGGAAGCTGAGATCCGCGAGCTAGTTTCACAAAGATCAACACAGTCCATTGTTATCGTTAAATTTAATGTTTCCCAATTTGCAATAGGCATTAAAACCATAAAATGCCGATGACCTTTGTGGGAGTCATGTCCTTGTTTGTCTGGTACTTTTCCTAGTTTAAGCACTTAAAGGCCCGTGTCCTGAAAAACACCTCAATCTCAGGATGGGTAGTTAGCCCCTACTTTTGCTCTGAAAAGGTCACATCTAAGAATTTATTCTAAATCAGTGCCATTTATCAAAGTGAAAAGCGGAAGTGTTAGTTGCTCAGTTATGTCCAACTGTTTGTGATCCGATGGACTGTAGCCCACCAGGCTCCACTGTCCATGGGATTCTCCAGACAAGAACACTGGAGTGGGTAGCCATTCCCTTCTCTGGTGGATCTTCCTGATCCAGGTATCAAACCCGAGTCTCCTGAATCGCAAGTGGATTCTTTACTGTCAAAGCCAACAGGGAAGCCCAGTACCATTTATAATGTCTAATAACAGTGGAGCAGCTGAACAAACCATGTCAGATCCTCAGGATAAAATGTTCCACAGTCATTAAAACATACAGGTAGAAAGGCTATATATGAACCTAGAAAAATACTTGCCCAAATGTCAAGAAAAAACAAGGTTATCAAAGCTATAGATAAAATATAGACCAATGGAACAAGATAGAAAATCCAGAGATAAGCCCACACACCTATGGGCACTGTGTCTTTGACAAAGAAGGCAAGAATATACAATGAGGAAAAGACCAGTCTCTTCAATAAGTGGTGTTGGGAGAACTGGACAACTGCATGTAAAAGGATAAACTCAAAATGGACTAAAGATCTAAATGTAAGACCAGAAACTATAAAACTCCTAGAGAAAAACATAAGCAGAACACTGTATGATGTAATTCATAGCAAGATCCTCTATAACCCACCTCTTAGAATAATGGAAATACAAACAAAAATAAACAAGTGGGACCTAATTAAACTTAAAAGCTTTTGCACAGCGAAGGAAACTATAAACAAGGAGAAAAGACAACCCTCAGGAGGAAATGATAGCAAATGAAACTGACAAAGAATTAATTTCCAAAATATACAAGCAGCTCATACAACTCAATAGCAGAAAAACAATCAACCTAATCAAAAAGTGGGCAAAAGACCTACCCAGACATTTCTCCAAAGACATCCAGATGGCTAATAGACACATCAAAAGATGCTCAACATCATTATTAGAAAAATGCAAGTCAAAACTACAATGAGATATCACCTCACACCAGTAAGAATGGCCATCATCAAAAAATCTACAAACAACAAGCGCTGGAAAGGGTGTGAAGAAAACGGAACCCTCTTGGACTATTGGTGCAGTAATAGCTGGAATGTAAATTGATACAGCCACCATGGAAGACAGTATGGAGATTCCCTAAAAAACTAGGAATAAAACTATCATGGGCTTCCTTGGTAGCTCAGCTGGTAAAGAATCCGCCTGCAATCAAGGAGACCCTGGTTCTATTCCTGGGTGGGGACGATCCCCTGGAGAAGGGATAGGCTACCCACTCCAGTATTCTTGGGCTTCCCTGGTGGCTCAGCTGGTAAAGAATCTGTCTGCAATGTGGGGGATCTGGGTTTGATCCCTGGTTGGGAAGATCAGCTGGAGAAGGGAACAACTACCCACTCCAGTATGTCCAGGAAGACAGTATGGAGATTCCCTAAAAAATTATGAATAAAACTGTCATACAACCCAGTAATATCATTATTAGGCATATACCCTGAGGAAACCATAACTGAAAAGGACACATGTACACCAGTGTTTACTGCAGCACTATTTACAGTCGCTAGGACATGGAAGCAACCAAGATGTCCACAGACAAATGAATGGATAAAGAAGCTGTGGTATATATACACAATGGAATATTACTCAGCCATAAAAAGGAACACATTTGAGTCAATTCTAATTAGGTAGATGAACCTAGGGCATATCATATAGAGTGAAGAAAGTCAGAAAAACAAATATATATTAACACATATATATGGAACCTAGAAAAATGACTGATGAACCTGTCTGCAGGGCAGCAATGGAGACGCAGACATAGAGAACAGACATGGGCGGGGGGTTGGAGGAGAGGGTGGATGAATGGAGAGAGTACCATAGAAACATATACACTACCATATGTAAAACAGATAGCCAGTGAAAATTTGCTGTGTGACTCAGGGAACCCAAACCCCCTATAACAACCTAGAGGGGTGGGAAAGGGTGGGAGGTGGGAGGGAGGTTCAAGAGGGAGGGGACATATGTATACCTATAGCTAATTTATGTTGATAAATGGCAGAAACCAACACAGTATTCCTGAAACTCCAATACTTTGGCCACCTGATGCGAAGAACTAAGTAATTTGACAAGACCCTGATGCTGGGAAAGATTGAAGGCGAAAGGTGTACGGGATGACAGAAGATGAGATAGTTGGATGGCATCACCAACTCAATGGACATGGGTTCAGTAAGCTCTGGGAGTTGGTGATGGACAGGGAGGCCTGGTGTGCTGCAGTCCATGGGGTCGCAAAGAGTCGGACACAACTGAACGACTGAACTGAACTGAAAAATAATTTTTTTCAAAAGCTATAGATATAATTTTACGGATGTTAAGTCATGTTGAACATACTATAAGGACTGGGATGAGGCACAGAAAAATATAAACTGTTGATTAAAGTGGTAAGAGGAGACAATTTTGCTCTTATATCTAATATTTTGTGATGATTCACTAGACGATTTAATTTTTTGTGAATGTTGATATGAGACTTATAGCTAGCAAGGAAGAAAACAAACAGCTATAAAAGCACTCTCAAACCACAGCAAACTCAGGGCTTGGTTTTTGAGCTATAATCCAATTCTCCCCAGACCATTCACCCTTGATTCTGCCTCCCACACCCACCTCTGCCAGTTTGTTGAAGCCCTGTGAGTGCCCCTCCTGCCGCTCCACTTGGCACTTCTTGGCATAGCGACGGTTCCCATCCATTATAAACGCAATGTGTTTGGGCATGGGGCCTGCCTGTGAAATAAGAAGACAAACAGACACATCACATACTACTCAGAGATAGAGGGAGACAATATGCCAAGCTGACAGGCTTGAGTCATATGGTAAAAGTCCTGAGGGAGGGAATTGGGTATGTGGTACTTTTTTGCTCAATACATAAGCATTAAGCACTTTTATTTATTTTTATTTATGTGTTTACTGAGCCCTTACTAAATGTCAAGTACTATGCTGGATTTTTTTATACTTCACCTTAGCTTTTTTCTCATCATATAAACATATGAAGTAAATAGTATTATCTGCATTTTACACATGAGAAAACTGAGGCTCAGAGAGCTCAAGTGACCTGCACAAGTTACACAGCTAAGAAGAGATAAAGTGGGGATTCAGAATGAGGTCTATGTGCTTTCAGAGTACATGTCTTAACTATATGCCCTTAACCACCAGCTCGGTTTCATTAGCTTTCAACTGGAAGACACAGGAAAGATAATGATGGATGTGGTCAAATGTAGAGGGCATCCTCCTCATAAAACAGGCATCCACTTCCATCTGAGTCCTGTCACACAGAAATAGAGGCCTAAAATTGTTGGATCTTCTTATTTCACAAGAGAAGACACTCAAGATTTTTATAAAAATTTCAATGTCAGGAGCCACTTCAAAACAAACAAGAAAGGCATTTGGGAGGCAAACAAAACTTCTTATCTGGCTTAGAGCAGCCTTACATTGTCCATTATAGCAAAAATTCACTCCTTGGACTATTTTCCCTCACTGGAGGGTTTCTTCATAGACTGCTTCCCCTGCAACTCTCTGACATTTTCTATTTTTGCCCCTACATAGAGCTGCTGCTGCTGCTAAGTTGCTTCAGTCGTGTCCGACTCTGTGCGACCCCATACACGGCAGCCCACCAGGCTCCCCTGTCCCTGGGATTCTCCAGGCAAGAACACTGGAGTGGGTTGCCATTTCCTTCTCCAATGCATGAAAGTGAAAAGTGAAAATGAAGTCGCTCAGTCGTGTCCGACTCCTAGCAACCCCACAGACTGCAGCCCATCAGGCTCCTCCATCCATGAGATTTTCCAGGCAAGAGTACTGGAGTGGGGTGCCATCCCCTTCTCCGCCCTACATAGAGGCACCCCCCTCCAAAAATTCCAATAAAGTCATGAAGTTTGTTCTTCCCAACACAAGACTGCAGTGATTCCCTAAGGAGATGCTTTCCATTTCCTGCACTGCTTGAGATCACTTGGCATTTTTTGTGTGTGGGGAGGTGGGGTTCAAGGCTTACTCATAAATTCACTGCTACCCACTGCTTGGCAGCCTGGGGCTGAAACCAAACTGACTCGCTCCAATCTCAAACCTTTCAATGCAGAGGATATAACTTTGCTGTGATTCCTAGAGAAAAAGTTGAGGGAAGATCTGGGGGAACCATGGAGTGTAGTAAACAGAGTGATTAGAGTCTTCAAATGGCTGAAAGGCACCCCCAACAATAGTAATTAAAAACTGCTAGACACGCTGCTGAGTGCTTTCTATGCAGTTTCATCTAATCCTCAAAACCACCATATAAAGTCACATGGTTAGTACATGACAGAATAGGACATTCATTCATAGTTGTCTGCCTCCAGAACCCAAACTCTTAACCATTATGCTCTACCATCACATCAAAGAAAGATTAGTTATTTTATCTAAACCCAGAGGACAGTACTAGGCATGACCGATCAAAGTTCTACAGAAACAAATTTCAGGAAGACCTAACAGCCGGTGGTGCCCAGTGACACCAAGAGGTTCTGGGTTTCTTGAAAACGCGGGAGTTAGGGCAATAATTTGCCAGAAACGTAGACTCGCAATTCTAAGATTCTTTAACATTGCTAAATTCTATTACAAATCCACAAACGTCAGGGATCACTCAGTTTTAATAACAGGTTTTGATATAAGATTACCCAACAAACCAAAAGGCCAGCTGGTGCTGTGGGCCACTGCTCACCTTTATGATATTGGCACAGAACCGCTCCCAAAATGACAGCTCTCCTTCTTTGACCCATGACATAGTTCTTGCCCCGGAGAAGCAGCACAGGACGATTAGACACCAACCAGGTAACTCTGTATAAACAAGAAAGAGAACCATAAGTCACCACGCCGGCAAACAACTACGTTTGACTTGCAGGGATTCACCAAAAATGGTAGAGAGCAGTCAGCATTAGAACGCAAAGGCACTGGCCTAAACCTCTAGTCTTTCTCCACCCAGACTTATAAGACAACAGGACTTTGAGGGCAGAGGCCTTTTCTTGGCTCCACGGGCTTGGTGGAGCTTGCTGCTATATTCCCTTCTCCCTCAGTGTCTGCACTGCCTTTTTCTGAACATCTATTCAAAACGTCTGCTTCCTGCCACATCGTAGCGCCTACATCCTGATCCTTCCCCATTGTTCCTTTTCCATCCTCCCTCGGTGCTCCAGGTGGACAACGCTTTCAACCCTGCACCCGTTACCTCCTGACCTAGAGATTTCCCAATTATTTATTCTCTCACTGTCTCTTCCACTGTCCCTTTTGCCTGTCCCACAGCTGCCTCTTGCCCAGTCAATCTCTCTCCTCCAGTCCACCTCACCCTGAATCCAGCACCTTGACAAGCTCCGCCAGCACCTTCCAACTGCTCCAGCGGACCGACACTTCCTCACGACGTGGCGCTGGAAGAACACGTCATCGTTGGGCGCTGGGACACGCCTCTTCCGTCACTTAAGGGGCGGAGCCCTGGCCTACTCTTGCGCGGTCGGAGGAGGAGGAGAGACGAGGGGGGCGTTCCTGGCCGTTCAAACGCCTGGGGGCGGGCTGGGGTGAGGCGAATTCGAGAACCGGGCTTTCCGCTGTGAGGCGGGCGACTCGGTTCCGGGCCAAGTGTCAGGGGCCTTGCTGGGGAGGGCGAGATCCAGACCACCTGAGAGAGCCGCTAAGTCTGTAGACCGTCCGGTTACAGGACAGGAATTAGGAGTTAGGGGAGCGTCATGTCAGAAATGCCGACTTCTCAGCCGCTAGCAGCAGATTAGGACTGCTGAGATAAAGGGGTAAGGCAGTGTTCTGCTAACTGTAAGGCTGCAGAATTGGCTTTAAATCTGATACAAGTCTTAAAAAGCGTGTGTTTACACCATTTTGTCTTATTTAGTGGATTTAATCGTTTGCGAAGTTCCTGTCTCTCGTTAGTCTCACAAGACACTTAACCTCAATCCATTTTGTGCTGACTTTAAGGCACACACATTTTAGGGTTTGCATTCGTAGGACCTACCCAAGGAACTCAAAAAAAAGGATTAAGGTCAGAAAGAACTCCGCTTAAGAATGGCTTCTAAACTGTAAGCCCATCAGCTAACCCTGACAGAAAAATCAGGGGTATTCTTTCTGTATCAAACCTTTAACGAAAAGGGCTGAAGGAATTCGAGTTGCTAACTCACAAAAGGAATTGGGAGTTTAGTTTTCTCAAAATTAAAGGAGGGAAAACAAAAACTACCATTTTCAAAGAACCTTCCTGTTTCTAACTTTCGATTCCAGTGTCATCAAAGAAGCAAGAGATACTGCAGTCATAACTCCCAATTCATTACTTTGTCTTCCACTCTTTATGATAAAAGGGTTATTTTTGAGTGAAATGATCAAAGCCCGCTAGAGATGAGTAACCCATCCATGAAATTTCTTAAGCTTTTCCATCCTTCCTGCTTGGCGTCTAGGTTGCCTATCTGATTACTTCAATTTTGGAGGAAAACCATTTACTGAAATCCAGTATTTTGCTGCTTTTAACATCTTCCATGACCGGCTTTCTGAGAAGGCAATGGCACCCCACTCCAGTACTCTTGCCTGGAAAATCCCATGGATGGAGGAGCCTGGTAAGCTGCAGTCTGTGGGGTCACTAAGGGTCGGACACGACTGAGCGACTTCTTTCACTTTTCACGCACTGGAGAAGGAAATGGCAACCCACTCCAGTGTTCTTGCCTGGAGAATCCCAGGGACGGGGGAGCCTGGTGGGCTGCCGTCTATGGGGTCACACAGAGTCGGACACGACTGAAGTGACTTAGCAGCAGCAGCAGCAGCATGACCGGCATTGACTTGGTAGAAGTCCCTGGAGTGTTTAGTTGCTCTGTTGTGTCTGACTCTGCAGCCCCATGGGCTGTAGCTCGCCAGGATCCTCTGTCCGATAGATTTCCCAGGGAATGCTGGAGTGAGTTGCCATTTCCTTCTCTAGGGGATCTTCTTGACCCAGGGATGGAACCATCATCTGCATTGCATAGTAAACTTCTTATCCTTGTTTTTGTTAATGGTTTCTTGTACTTTGTGTGATAGTTGGTATGCTTCCAATCAAGTAAACCCTCCTTTTTATGGGGGGAGCTAGATGTTAAGAAATAGAAGGCTAGCGAACTTGTTAACATGTGTTTGTAACTAGTCAGTGTATCTCCTCTGGCCTCACTTTCCCCAGTTTCCAGTATTTCCCTCCCTGGGTTGCTACAGGGGGTTAATTAATTAAGATTTGTAAAGGGCTTTGAGGAGCAAGGGACAAAGTATTATTAGGGTCTCATGCCCCAAGCCATGGCCCCATCCTTTCATCCCAGCTAGTGGCACAGGCAACCCCATTCTTATGCATGCCAAGCCCTTAATCCCCTCTTGAATGTGGCAGCTTCCAAGGAAAGGACAAGAGGCCTTAACTAGAAACAAAAATCCACTGTAATGAGGTGCTAAAAAGACTGAACTTTCAAGATTCACTCCTAAGAAAATGGCTGAACCGAAAACTTAATGGTTCTTCTCATGACTTCTGAGTCCCAATCCAAGAAGGTGGAAATAACGGTAGGAGGAAGGCGCCTTAAATATCAACCAAGATGACAGTTTCAGTACCAATAAGTTTTTATTCATTGTATATTCCCAAGGAAAACAAGGAAGGGAAAAGGGTCAGCGTGTGTGTTACAAAATGATAGCAAATGGGAAAGGAAGTACCTGGCACAGCAAAATCAGCCATCAAATAAACACTGCCCAGATGGGGTCTCCAAAGCCCGAGGGGCTATGTCTCCTGCAGTTCAGGAATGAGAAGAAGGGATGAGGAAAAGAACAGATGGGTACATGCTTTTCTACCCTCCCTCCCTCCCTCCCCATAAATTCAAGATTTCATACAAAGCTTTGGTTTCTAGCAGTAAACATGGAGTTACATTCGTCCGTCTGCTATTAAACAATCTTGTGGCTACTTTGACATAAGTTTCTTGCACCTGCATAAAAGTTCCTGAGTGACTTGGATATACATTCATCTTTCCTTTCGTGGTCTCCCAGTCCCACCTTCTACATGGAAGGCCCCCTTCATTGCTTCTCTCTACCCGTGGAGTTGGTCTTAATCCATCCAAATACATCAGTCCGTTTAGCATGAATCACATCAAGGAATGGACATGACTCGAGATTGGGAACAAGGGATGGAGTGATCTTAGCTTCTTCAGGATTTTTGCACAAATCACTTAATCACAGATACCCCACAAATTAAACGTATAGGTATATGGTCTATTTTGGGGGGTACAAAGGTGGAAAGAAGAGGGAGCAGGAATCTAGTTTTCAGGACAGATCTTGTTTGAAATAGGAAATAGAGGAAGGGGAACACAAAAGAAAGTGTAGTTCAAGACCCCCCCCCCAACTTCAAGAGGGGCCCCCAAGCTTATGTTTCAGATCTTTTTGCCTGGTGCAGAATATTTTGTCAAAGATGCTTTGGCTATTTTTCTCAATATAAAAAGAAGTTTGTAAACAATAAAACCCCAAAAGAACATGGAGAAGACCAACACATTATATTTACACAAACTAGGCCACCTAGCAATCACCAAATCAGCTACTTGTGAAGTCCTACAAAGCCCAGACAAATATAATAACTAGAGGGGGCAGCAGCTGGGGGAGACAAGGATCAGACACACATCACCCAATGCGTTCTATTGCGTTTGCCCCGTGACAACACAGTGAGGTAGGTCTGCAGTGATCTCACAGCTTGTAAACGAACCCCCCGCCCCCACCGCCCTTTCTCCTTTAGCTGCCATGATACTAATCACTGCTGCAGCAGAGTAGGACCCTGGCTCTGGGAACCACAAAGAAGCCATTGCTGATGGTCTCTCCAGAAGCCAAGAAGGAAAAGCCCAGAATTGGTAAAGATCTTGTCCTTGCTTCACATATCCATCCCTGGGCAGCTCAAGATGGGTACAGTGGCTTTGTTCTTAAAAACCTCTCCTTACCAACTTCCATTTTTTATAAAAACACACACACCCTGTTGTGCATGGTCAGCCTAGCCCAGTCAGGCGAAGGATGGATGTGGTATATAAAGTGAGTCCTGTGCCCTAGGATTATAGATCTGGAACAGGAACCCTTTGTCACACATACACATGACCTTTGCCTAATCTTGGCTTCCCCTCTCTGCACTACTTACCTGGCCCAGCCTCTCCTAACCCCTCTGCACCACGTTTTCCTGTTCAGACCAATTTCCAATCTTTCAGTAGAAAGGAGACCAAGTCATGGGGCAACCCAGTTAAAACCTAGTCTCTCATGAAACGCTGAAGATGGAGGGGTTTCAAGAGGACACTATGGCAGAAGAGCCAGCTCTAATTGGCAAAAATGAGGTAGTTCAATAGGCTATACACTCCAAATAGTTGTTCTCTCTGATGATACAGCAACAAAAAGCATTCCTGCTGTGCAGACCCGGAGCTGCTGCTGACTTATCCCTGAGATTGCTCACTTACCTGAGAACACAGTGCAGGAATGAGGGCCTTAGATTAAAATACACAAAAATACAAAACCAGAATATTTATATTACGAAAAAAAAAAGTTAAAATGCACAAGATACGTCATTCGCACACAGCTAGTGCAGTTGGCATCCTGGAGAAAGTGGGACCCAAGGTACAGTCACCCAAGGCAGCAAATAAATAAAATTGAGTTGGCCCAGAATGGGGTGAGAGTGAGCTTAGAAGGAGCAAGTCTGCAGCTGTTCCCTCAATCACCCCTTAACTTGTCATCATAACCCGTTACTTGGGACAGTTCTTAGCATTCTGTCCCAAGAGGGGGTTATGAGAGAAGACGAGGAAAACCCTGCCGCCCCGACCGAGATGTTTCCTCCCATGGAATGTAGTGGCTTGTTGGTTGGGTCCATCAATCTGTTCTGTTCCTAATCTTTACACTCTGATATGGGAAATATTACTCCACATTCTTCTTTAAGAGTAAAACAACTTCCCTACCCAGGCCACTTTCAAAAGCTGGAGATTCTGGGGGTGGAGACTCAGATAAAGCATGCAGGGAAGGTTAACCCCCAAAGCCCTCATATGCCTTTGGAAAGAGCTAATTGGAGTTTCTTTGCCTCACCCCTTCTTCCCACCAAGAGGGAAGAGGGGGTGATGCTGTGGACTCCAGCCTCAGATATATGGCAGTGCCAGCTGCCCCCTACCCACCCTGTCCCCACTTTCTCCACTCTGCCGATTGATGCCTGCTCCTCAAAGCTTTCTGATCACAAAAGGATAGCTCCCACCCACTGTGGCTTCAATTCTGGGCCTCTGGGAGCATGGCAGAGCTATGGATCTCTTCTTCCTCCTCCCGAAAGTAGGCTGGCTTTCCCTGGGAGCTGGGAGCTTGCTGGGCCTTCAGTGGGCACGAGGCTACCATATGGCTGATGCTCTGGCAGAAATGGCACTTCTTGGGCTGCGGTGGCAGTTTGCATTCCTTGGCATGGTGGTCTAGACCTCCACAGTTGTAGCACCTAGCATCAAGCAAGATAGTAAAGTTGAGAGGAAGGTGTGCGAAGAGACCACAATGTTTCCTCTGAGCGAGGACCCCTGGGCTCTGGTTTTAGTTGTTACTTTGGACCCACTTCCCTTCCTGGAGACCAATTTCCCCAGTTACAAAAGGGGTATATGACTAGATATCTCTGAGTCTTTTCCAGGCCTGTAATATCTAGATGACAGCTTGAGATTCATGACAAATTGAAAATACCAAGAACGGAAATCCTGGACCTCAACTGAGAACTACCATACCCTTAAAATCAGTACCTCTCATTCATTAAAATAGAGAAGAAATTAAAGGGCCAGAATCTGTTTGCGCACAGAACTAACATGAAAGAAACCAGTCATTTGGAGATGAGGTGAAGAAGCAACAGCTACAGATACACTTTCACATCCATGGTCTCTTTAGTTCTAAAATAGCGTGTGAGGTTAGTATCACAATCCCCATTTAGCAATCAAAGCTAGAGCTCCCAGAACCTAATTACTTATCAAGTAGAAAAGTAGGTCATGAAGTACCCTCCATACATACCACCCTCTCTTTGCCTCCCACATCCAGATGTTGCCAGGGGCCACAGGCTTCACTTTATCTTTAGCATCTGGTCCAACCAAGAAAGGAAGAGTGCTCATCATCCCTACCAACCCACAGAAGCTGCCTTCCAGTCCATACCTGTCTCCCTTTGATCTGCGTTTCTGCACATTCTTCCCTTTGGGCCGCCTTTCACTCCCAATACAGAACACCCCACCAGGGCCGGTGACTCGGATAGATTCCAGGCCCTTGGCGGACTTCTTAAAGGTGAACTCCACAGCCTCCCCCTCCTTCAGGCTCCGGAAGCCCTCCATGTGCAGCTTACTCTGGGGGAGAGAAGCATGGTAGATTTTAATGTTAGTCTTCATTATTACACCCCAAACATCAAAACCTGCATACACATGTTCCTCTAAGGTTGGAAGAGTAAGGGTGTAACGTTTCCATTTTATTGGTAAAGACACTGTGATTGGAAGAGTCACCACCATTAAGAACAAGAAATCTATGTTCCATTAGGAACAATCACTATGTAAACAGATGCCATAGCATTTTTTGCAGCTATTCTCATTGAAGGTTCTCAGTAAACTAGAACAGCAGAAAAAAATTGGTAAACATAGCATTTATAAGAAATCAACCAAGGTAAAATTGTAAAATATAAAGTAACAGGCCTATACACTTAAAAGATGTCAGTCATGAAAGACAGACCCCTACGAAGTAAAGACAGTGCCACACAGGATTCTGATTGGCTCTTAGAACAGGAGAAAATATTAGAAGAACTGACAAAGTTTGCACACGGAATGTAGGCAAATGTGTTAAGTTCCCTAATTTTGATCATTGTACTGAAGTTACCTAAGAGAATAGCCATATTTTAGGGGGAAAAAATGCTGAAATATTGTAAAGATAAAGATGCTTGAAATCTGTACAAGGAAAAAAAGAAAACAATAAAGCAAATAGGACAAAATGTTAACAATTGATGTATCTGGGTAAAGTTTATATGGGAGTTTTTCAAACTATTCTTCCAACCTTTCCCCCAATTTGAAATTCTATCAAAACAATGTTACTGAAAGTTGAAGGGAAAAGATAGTATGACCCAAAGCAGACAGATCAGTGGATTAGAAAAGAAAATCTACTGGAAAATCCAAGTGCAGAAATCAGCAGGTGAGGAAAATAATTCCATAAATAGTACTATTGAGAAACAAACCAGTTATCCACTAGAAAATGAAGCCAGAAATTTATACTTTACATCATATGCATGCAAAATATTTTGGAAGAATTAAATATCTAAATTGATAATACTATAAAAAGTTACTATGCATCATTATGAAAGACTCAGAACAGAATAATTTACAGGAGGACCTAGCACGGTACGTATATTCAATATCTCACTGGTTCAAAAAGAAACAAAAACAGACAACAAAAATACCATAAAGCCGTTCAAAAGAATGTAAAGTCCTTGCTTTGTTCACTGTTGCATTTTGACACCTAAATAATGCCTAGCACATTTTGGATGAATTAATGAACAAGGAGATAGGTTTTAATTATATAACTTGGAAAGAGAATCAAATTTTTAAAGGAAGAAAAAGACTTCAAATACTGTGTGGAACGATCTCACTGAAACACTGCTTGTTTGAACCAAAATTTAAAAGAAAAAAGAAAAGAAGGAGTTATTCAAACAGTTGAGTGGTAACACCAGGGTCAGAAGAACCCAGAGTTCTGGGTTGGATAGCCCATTCCACCTTGCCATTTTCTGCATCAATAACACATTAGTGGAATGACAGCCTCTCCCAGACCCTGCACAAAACAGACTTCATTATAGATATCTTCCAAAATATCCAAAGAACATGTCAAATATGTCAACAAGGTGTAGTCCTTGTTGAAAATGTGGTTCAGAAGCAAAAGGGATCACCATGTACCTAGTCCTGGCTTGAGGCCTTTTATGGTGTTGCTGGTGGGGATGGGGCAAAGTGGCTATTTCAAGCTGGGACTTAGATGAAACGTGCTCTTTTGCCAGATGGGATCCCCAATTTCTCAGTCACTTACATTTTTCTTTTAATTTAGATGGTACTGTTTAAGACAAAACTTCCACTGAGGTAATTAAGAGCCTAAGCTCAGGTGTCAGATACATCCTGGTTCATGAAATACTGATTCTACCAATTTCTGGCATTGTGTTTGATCTTGGTGAGTTACACACCTCTGGGTCTCAGATCTTTCAGACAATGGGATAACAGTAGCTATTTACCTAGAGTTTTAATGAAGATTAGGCAGGCAGGACATATGCTCAATAAATATCAATGAATGAAATATCCCAAAGGTTTGGTATCCTCTCCCTTCTTATTCTCACAGAACAGCCAGGGTTGTGATGACTCACTCCCTTCCCCCAATCTGAATGTGGAGGGTTAAAGCAGAACCTTAAAACATTTCAGAAAGGTGAAAATTCTTTCTTCCTCCCAGTTGCATAACCACCACCCTGAATTTGATGTTAAATCTGTCTCTTATTGAGCTAGGACAAGCCAGTGAGTCAGGAGATGCTGGAGGATCCAGACCAAGAGCATTCTTGACCCAGGTAAACTCAGCTTCTCCCATTTGCCTAGTGGGCTCTTAGGGTGGAACACTCCCAGTTCTCTCTGTGATTCGGCAGAAAGATAAGTGATTAAGAGCAAAGGTTTAGAGTCCTACAGCCTATCCCCGCTTTCTGTGTTAGCCTACAAAATGGAGCAAATACTAATTTTATGGTGGTGCTGTGAGGTTTTATGCATGAAAAGTAGTTAACACATTGCCTGCCACATATAAATCCCAAGTGGCAATTATCACCAACCTTTTCAGACTGGAAGAGGGCGGGGTAACAGTGAGAAAGAAGCGTCAAAAGACCCAGCATTTTAACCCTAGTTTTTATCGGTAACTAGCAGTGGAAACTCAGAAAAATATCCCCTCTGAGCTCCAGTTTACTGAGCACTGCAATCTTCTACATCTACACCTTTCAAGGCTTACTGTGAGAATCAGAGGATAATATAAATGGGGACATTTGACATCGACTAGTCCTCTTAGTTGACCTACTCTATCACTGGAGGATTTGAGGTCAGCTTAAGACCATCTTTTCCTTTGAAAAGGTAAAGGGGAAAAAAAAAAATCCCTGTGGGCACCTCACCATAATCAGCCAAGATTTAGACTGGTGGTCTCCAAGGGTGGCTGCCTTGGCCCCCCTACCCCACGCCTTTCTAAAACACATAGTTTGAATTCTTCTCTTATCAGATAGGTAATCAGCGTGCAGCCCCACTGAGCCTGCCTCACAGGGTCTGCATCAGAAAGGAGCCTGAAATTCTTGCTACCACCCCCCACCCCACCAACCACACACAAAGCAGGGCCTGAGCGCCGCCCCGCTCTCCATCCCCTCCAAAAAAGAAAAGACCTGGGCGGGGGAGGGGCGAGGCCTGAGTTCCCCCAATAGAGCCCTGCTCCGGGAAACAAAGAGCTGACACTGCTTGGTTCTGGTGTCAGATTCCTGGAGTTCCAGAGGATGCAGATTCCCCCTTGACCCCCTCATCACACATTTACCACACTCACCAGTTCCTTCCTTCCTCTCCATGCAGGGGGTTATGGTCACGGTGAGAGCAATGGACACAGACACCTTTCTTCCCTAGTCAAGCTTGCTGGCCAGCCAAAGCCACCACCTGCAGCCATCTTTCCTTCTGGCCTACACTCCCACCCTTCCAGGGCCTCCAGTCAAACCTTTTTTTTTTTTTTTTTTAACTGAGGGGACCAATTAGGGTTCTTTATTCAGATAAATTATATTATAGGTGGGAGGGCTGCCGCTGTCCCATCTTCCTTTTTCCCTTGTCTGTGCAAGGTAGGAGTGTGGGTAGCCTGCAGTGGGGGAGAGGGGAAGACGGTATTTAATTAGACAGAAAACAGTTATAAGAGGCATTTTTCTTTTGGATGGCAGGGAAGGATGGGCCAGCTACAGTACTAAGGCCTTCTGCACCCCCAGTACCTCACCGCTGCCTTTGTAAGTCATAGAGAGAAGGGAACTTAGGGGTCACTCAGGGAATGCAGAGTTAAAAAACTCACAGCTCTGTGAAATTTGGATAAATAAGCTCTGGTTCTATAATTATCTATAATTGATCAAAGCTTGGGTTCATGGTTTTTCTGCAATATCCAGGGCCATTCTGGCTCAAGACTACCTAGAGTATGGCTATACCCTCAATTCTAGGTGCTTAGCAGTGCACAAACATTTGCAGAAAGAAATCTAAGTTCTCTACTGTCCAAAATGACTAATATCTACTGATGCTTACTATAGGCTAAGCAGTTTTAAGCATGTCATATGCTATAACACATGTGACCTACACACCAAGCTTTTTATCATGCCCCCTGCTGAATTCATACAGCTGTATACAGTCAACAAAAACAAGACCAGGAGCTGACTGTGGCTCAGATCATGAACTCCTTATTGACAAATTCAGACTTAAATTGAAGAAAGTAGGGAAAACCACTAGACCATTCAGGCATGACCTAAATCAAATCCCTTATGATTATACAATGGAAGTGAGAAATAGATTTAAGGGACTAGATCTGATAGATAGAGTGCCTGATGAACTATGGACAGAGGTTCCTGACATTGTACAGGAGACAGGGATCAAGACCATGCCCATGGAAAAGAAATGCAAAAAACCAAAATGGCTATCTGAGGAGGCCTTACAAATAGCTGTGGAAAGAAGAGAAGCGAAAAGCAAAGGAGAAAATATATAAGCATCTGAATGCAGAGTGCCAAAGAATATCAAGAAGAGATAAGAAATCCTTCCTCAGTGATCAATGGAAAGAAATAGAGGAAAACAACAGAATGGGAAAGACTAGAGATCTCTTCAAGAAAATTACAGATACCAAGGGAATATTTCATGCAAAGATGGGCTCGATAAAGGACAGAAATGGTATGGACCTAACAGAAGCAGAAGATATTAAGAAGAGGTGGCAAGAATACATGTAAGAATTGTACAAAAAAGATCTTCACGACCCAGATAATCACGATGGTGTGATTCCAGACATCCTGGAATGTGAAGTCAAGTGGGCCTTAGAAAGCATCACTACGAACAAAGCTAGTGGAGGTGATGGCATTCCAGTTGAGCTATTTCAAATCCTGAAAGATGATGCTGTGAAAGTGCTGCCCTCAATATGCCAGCAAATTTGGAAATCTCAGCAGTGGCCAGGACTGGAAAAGGTCACTTTTCATTCCAATTCCAAAGAAAGGCAATGCCAAAGAATGTTCAAACTACCGCACAACTGCACTCATCTCACACGCTAGTAAACTGATGCTCAAAATTCTCCAAGCCAGGCTTCAGCAATACGTGAACTGTGAACTTCCAGATGTTCAAGCTGGTTTTAGAAAAGGCAGAGGAACCAGAGATCAAATTGCCAGCATCTGCTGGTCATCGGAAAATCAAGAGAGTTCCAGAAAAACATCTATTTCTGCTTTATTGACTATGCCAAAGCCTTTGACTGTGTGGATCACAATAAACTGTGGAAAATTCTGAAAGAGATGGGAATACCAGACCATCTGACCTGCCTCTTGAGAAACCTATATCCAGGTCAGGAAGCAACAGTTCGAACTGGACATGGAACAACAGACTGGTTCCAGATAGGAAAAGGAGTATGTCAAGGCTGTCTATTGTCACCCTGCTTATTTAACTTCTATGCAGAGTACATCATGAGAAACGCTGGGCTGGAAGAAACACAAGCTGGAATCAAGATTGCCGGGAGAAATATCAATAACCTCAGATATGCAGATGACACCACCCTTATGGCAGAAAGTGAAGAGGAGCTAAAAAGCCTCTTGATGAAAGTGAAAGAGGAGAGTGAAAAAGTTGGCTTAAAGCTCAACATTCAGAAAACGAAGATCATGGCATCTGGTCCTATCACTTCATGGGAAACAGTGTCAGACTTCATTTTTTTGGACTCCAAAATCACTGCAGATGGTCACTGCAGCCATGAAATGAAAAGACGCTTGCTCCTTGGAAGGAAAGTTATGACCAACCTAGATAGCATATTGAAAAGCAGAGACATTACTTTGCCAACAAAGGTCCGTCTAGACAAGGCTATGGTTTTTCCAGTGGTCGTGTATAGATGTGAGAGTTGGACTGTGAAGAAGGCTGAGCGCCGAAGAATTGATGCTTTTGAACTGTGGTGTTGGAGAAGACTCTTGAGTCCCTTGGACTGCAAGGAGATCCAACCAGTCCATTCTGAAGGAGATCAGCCCTGGGATTTCTTTGGAAGGAATGAAGCTAAGGCTGAAACTCCAGTACTCTGGCCACCTCATGCGAAGAGTTGACTCATTGGAAAAGACTCTGATGCTGGGAGGGATTGGGGGCAGGAGGAGAAGGGGACAACAGAGGATGATATGGCTGGATGGCATCACCGACTCGATGGACGTGAGTCTGAGTGAACTCCGGGAGTTGGTGATGGACAGGGCGGCCTGGCGTGCTGCGATTCATGTGGTCGCAAAGAGTCGGACACGACTGAGTGACTGAACTGAACTGAACTGCTGAATTCATAAAGGCAGAGGGGTTAAGCACCCTGCCGAAACTTATAGTGTGAAAGCCCTGAGCTGACTTCGTATTTAGTGCTCTGCAATATAATGCAAGGCGCATAGACATTTTAAAACCTTCTAAGAGCCACACTGAAAAAGTAAAAAGCAATTTAATTTTAATGAGTTAGTCCTGAGGTGTCCTCACAGTTCAACCCAAGCCTCATTCCTAAAGGCAGGGTTTGGTAGGAGGTAGGAAACCAATGGGTTCTATCAGAAGCAGTTTATTTTGTCAGAGAGAATGGGGAAAGAGATCTACCCAGAACCAAAGGCTGCCAGCATACACTCTTTACGTCCCTTTGGCTCTGACATAGCCAGGACCACCTGTTCCTGCCTGGAGTTCTCCACCAGATGGTGCTGCTCATCAGCCTGTCTGCACCCAGGTAGCAGGAGGGAGACTGGAGCAGAAGAGGGGAAGGAGCCGCATAGTGGTCTCAACTCTGCACCTAAGAATTCACCTAGAGTGATCTTCCCAGCTCCTTGGGACAGGCATCTTCTCTGTGATCCTGAGGAAGATGAAGTTACAAGGGGACTGAACTCTGATGAGGATCCAACCCAGGGTAGGTCCTGATAAAGATGGGGCTGTTCCCTCCCCACCACTCCCACTCACCCACTTAAGAAGTGAAAAAAAGATCCTGGAGTTTTTAACCAGAAGCCCAGTTGTTCTGCTCTGTTGACAAAAGCCATTTACTCTCTTTACTGGTCTGAACTAAAGAACTCCAAGCTGAGTCTATACTAATTGCATACTACCCTGGAAAGTTTTCTTCTCCTCCTTCACCTCCTCTGACCTTCCAGATTTAACACTGATAGTAGTTGCTATTCTTGCCTGCAGGAAGAAGGGAGGGGTGATGTGCCTCAGGCTGTTTCTCAAACAAAAAGAACCCCAAAGAGGAATTCCCATAGGCTGGGGAGTATGATAGTTTTGATAGTTAGATTAGGAACGTTCCAGCAACAACCTTGCCCTGGAGAAAATCACTTAATGGCAAGTAGTGCCACTAACCACAAGCTTTGCTCTGGATGGTGGCACAGCCTTTACTTGGAACACTTCTAGAAAGTCTGTCTCTTCACTAACAGAAGGACTCAAGATCTCATAATGCTCAAATTAACTCACATGCTTTTCTATAACTTCCTGAAAAAATCCACTCATTTAAAAAATCCTTTCTAGAGTGAATGAACATGAAGTGGCTCAGTCACGTCCGACTTCTCGACCCCATGGAGTGTAGCCCGCCAGGCTCCTCTGTCCATGGGGACCCTCCAGGCAAGAATACTGGAGTGGGTTGCCATTTCCTTCTCCAGGAGATCTTCTCAACCCAGGGATCAAACTTGGGTCTCCTGCATTGCAGGCAGACTCTTTATCCTCTACGCCACCAGGGAAGATACTCTGGAGGACTGGGAGGAAAACAAAACGCTTTCCTTTCCTGATGGTCCAGTGCTTAAGACTCCTCACTTCTACTGTAAGGAATTTGGATTCGATCCCTGGTCGGGGAACTAAGATCCCTCATGCTTCATGGCCTAAGTAATTAATTAAAAATAAAATAATAACCTTTTAAAAATTCCCTATTAAGATGGAAAAGAAATAACTAATGAATGACCCTTCAACCCATGGCTTCCATATCCTCTCTGGAGCTGTGATCAGCTGGAGTGGATCAGCTGTGATCCACTATCACTCCACAAATTTTCATGGTGTTTTTACAGAGTGCCAAGCCCTCTTCAGGCCCTGGTCTGGAAAGATAGCAACTATCAGTTCACATTCCCTCCCTGTCTCCAAGCTTTTGGTCTGGAGGAAGACCTGCGGACAAGGACCCCCAACTGTGAGTGCACTCTTGATTTCTCAGGGGCCCCTTTGTTCCTCATACTCAAATCTTCAGCCCACCAAGTGCATACTAGAAAACTAACCAGACTACTAGTCCCTCTTTTCAAAGAGTTCAGGTTAGAGGAAGAGTTAAGACAGGTACATCAATATCTAAACATAAGGAGGGTAATCAGAGGCACTAGTAAGGTTATAAACCGGGTAGGAAAGATCCCTTTACATTCTCCCTGCCCCCAAACCCGAGTCTTAATCTAGACCGGACTGAAGTTGCTCTCACCACCCCCACTCATCCTTTTCAGAGAAAGCAGGCCACGTGGCATCAGCAGTTTCTTGGTACCGGAAAACTTCTCTTAACCCAAACTTGGTGCCTCGGTCAAATTTGGGCTCTTTTGCCTCCAAGCATTCTAATACACCATTTTTAACCAGAAAGCTATTTTAAACAGATTTGAGTTCCTAAGAGCTGTGGGAGAAAACAGTGGACCTTTTCCTGATTTTCAACTTTTGCACATCTCGGGGGGTTGGGAGTTGAGCCACAGGAAACAGGAGGTTTCTGTTAAAATGGCCCAAACTTTTTAAATGGCCATGGAGAGTTGAGAATTCTTAGTCCCTCTCAGGCAACCAGGAGACAGTAGTTAGCTCTTTCTTGCTCCACCTTTCGATGTATTAACTGTTTCTCAACTGGGGGTGAGTTTGCCTCCGGGGGCGGGGGATGCATTTGGCAATGTCTGGAGACATTTTTGGTTGTCACGACTGAGGGATGCCCAGAATGAGAAGTTATCCTGCTTGATATATGTCAGTAGTGCAGAGACTGAGAAACCTGGATTTAAGGGTGAGCTAGCTGCCATTATGATGATTCTTAAATTCCCCCCAAATTTGGGGAGAGCAAAAGAGTTCTAGCTTAAAACCTGTGGCTGAGTACCAGGGTTGGTACAGAAGTCTTCTCGGTATATGGGTTTAACTTATTTTAATGTCTAATGGTAGGTTTTCTTTCCCACGTATCCACCCCTATTGGGCACTGAGAGTTGGACAGGGAGCATAAGAACAGTGACTAGTGTGCTGGGAACCAAATAGGCCCAACTTTGGAAATGTCTAATTGTGTCCCCCTTCCCCCCATTTCCTTAGGAAAGGGGCTCCTTGATCCCCTCCCCTAGCAGATGTTATCTTAGGACAGTTATCCTGCCCACCACCCACACCACCAGGTACCCACCACCAGCAGCCAAAGGTGAAGTTTCACTGTTAAAGACAAATGTCTTACTTTCTCTCCATTTGGGAACACTCTCCTGCCCTGGGAAAACTTCTGAGGATTGATCTGCATCCACCTAATTCCTCTACATTAGCTCCTCAGGGAGATATTTCAGATTTCTCAAGTGCAGGACTGGAATCACTAGTTTAAGTGTTACGGTAGGGTTTCAGGATCAACCTAAGCCCCAGCAGTGTGAAGACAGAGCTACCAGGTATAAAGTTCAGGGAATTTCCACCGTTGCCCTCTGTGGCTGTTAGCAGGGGGTGTTAGGGAGACAATTCTTGATTCCTTATCCCAGCTCAACTCCTCCTGATTACTTATTCAACTGTGGAATGTCCCTGGATATCCCAAGACCCCAAGTTCAGGTTATCTCCCAGCAAACCCATCTGAAACAGCATAGTGTGGGCTCCACTCCCCAAATCTGAAGGCTAGTCCCCATTTTCTTTTATGCCATCCCATATTTCCCAACTGCTTTTGATCCTTTATAAAGGTTAAATGGGCTGAGGCACAGATCCATTTGCTCAGGAAAACCTTCTTTGGGAGTTGGATATCACCAAAGAAGCTCAGAGGGACTACCTTCCCCTCCATCTTTCCCTACGTGGCAGCCTTTGGAAGGGAGGCAAGAAAATGTTGGGTCTGATTCTTTCATTCCAAGCTTTCCAAAGTTGGGAAAGATGTCCAGTTGTCTCCAGACAGGGAGAGATTTTAATCTCTTTGTGATCAGATAAATGGGGAGCTGGCCACCCTGCTGAGGAGGGCCATTCAAAGCTGGTTCCTGTAATAAAGTGATTTAATAGATCTAAAGAGGCCAATTCCCTTCTTTCCCCACAATTACTTCCTGTGGGTTATCATTCACATATGTAAATGAGACAGGAAGTGGGGCTAGCCACCAGCCAGAATTAGTTGTAGGAAGGGAAGGGGGTAAAGCTGGGGGTGGCCGAAGCAGGGGAAGCCAGGGGGCAGCCAAGCATTCTGCAGCTGACCCTTCTGGCAGATGTTGTAGGAGCCCGGTGATCCCAGCGTTAACTGGTGGATCCCCATCTCCTTGCGTCCTCTCTCTCCCTTGTTTCCCCATTCCGCATCCTCACTGAGGGCCATGTGGGGACTTCCCCGCTGTTTCCCTCCAGTCTACCCAGCATCTCCCTCTCCACCCCTCCCCCTCCAGAATACCATCCCTCAGGCTCCAACCCTTAATCCCCACATCCTCCTTTCCCCTCCCCCACTGCTCCTAAAGCCAACCTCCCCAAAGTAACCCCTCCATGCCCGGCCTGGGTGTCAACCTCCTGGGTCTGAGATTAGCAATTTCTTCTCAGGTCCAGCCCCAAACCTCCAAAGATGGAGGGAACGCAAGCAACAACTTCCTCTACATAGTGGTTATGCGAGGCTTCCAAGATACTCAGGAAGGGGTGGCCAGAGAGGAGGGAAGAAGTCGTCTCTGGTTCCTTGTTTGAGGCTGGGAATGTTAGGACGGCAATCAATGGCTGTCTAGGGCCATAAATGCCAAGCTGAGGAGAATAGGTCCTGAGGCTAGCCTTTCTCCACCCCCTGCCCTGCGACACTGAATTTCACCCCCCCACCCCTCGCCCTTGTGCTGCCTTGCTTTAACTGAGAACTTGGGGTTGCGACCTAACTCCCTCCCCGGCTGGCTCAGGAGTCGAAGACCGGGCTCGTTGCCTTTTCTTTCCTAATAGGAAATAGACAGTAAGAGCCCCGCTAGTGATCCATGTGCCTGACACTGTGCTCTTGCGGAACTTCCAAGCCCCCCAAATAGATCCTTCAAGGATCTACCAAACCCACCCAGAACCCCAGGGCCTGGTGACCGCCTGGGTGAGAGGACCCGGCAGACTTCTCGGCTTTCCGCCGTTGGGTCCCGAAGCCGTTTGCCTCCCTTCCTCCAGGCCGGGAGCTCCATTCACAAGATACTGAAACGCGCGGGCGCTCAGGGCTCTCCTCTGACCGGGCATGTGCTTCCCTGGCCGGCCCGCTCGCCCTCCCCCCACTGGCAAGCACAATACAACCTTAGTTCTGCCACATGGGATCACCTCCCTGCCCCCTGCCCCCTGCCCAGGGGAAAGAGGTAACAGACACGTGGTAAACCAGAGGGGTTCCCGGAAGAGGGTGGGGGTGTTAATCATCGGCTCTTCCCCCGCTCTCGTCCCGTTGGAGTTAATAGGGACTCAGAACTGGGGTTCCTCGGCAAAGACGGGAACGCACAATGAGGGCCCTGAATCTCCCCTCAATCCCAACAGCCGAGTCCGTCCGCCCACCCTCGGATACGCGCGCCAACATCCCGTTCCTGCGGCAAAGTTACCAGAATCGCTCTCACCTGGTGCACAAAGACATCCACCGGGGGGTCGAGCGCGACCCCTGCGCGGGCGGTCATGGACAGGAAGCCGAACCCCATGCGCACGTTGAACCACTTACAGATGCCGGCACCGTGCAGCAGCTGCGGCTCCTCCGCCGCGCGGGCCGCGTCCTCCGGCGCCTCCTCCGGCGCTTCCTCCGGCGCCTTAGCGCAGCCACCTGGAGATTGGGAAGGCTCTCAGCTGGGGGGCCACGGAATTGGAGGACCCCCATCAGAGAGCCGGCAAGGAGACCCGAGGGTCCAGCCCGAGGCTGGACAACCAGGAGGCTGCAGCTACCGAGCAGCCGGCGAGAAAATACCTGTCCCGGCCGCCTCCCGCGCTCCCCCAGCTTAAACTTAGGCCAGCGGTGCCCCGAAAGTTTTGCTTTTCTTTCCACAACACGTTGCCCGGGGACATGCGGCCAGACAGGCCCCTCCTCTTCTCTCCCCCCGCCCCCGGACCTTCAGCTTGCTCGCCACTGGGACACCAGGGTTCCTGGCTCCAGAGATGGCCCCCAGAAGCAGGAGGCCGCACAGACTTGGAGTCCTTGGGCTAGCCTGGGGGACACTTCACCACCTCTCTTTCATGTGGCTTCGGGACGCCCCTGTCGCCTAAGGTGTCCCTAGTAAGTCCCGAGGTCGAACCTGCGAACTGCTGGTTTGACACAGAGCCCATGGTAGTCGGCTGAGCCCGCGGCCCCGGGCCCTTGCTTGGGCGGCTGCTGGCCCCAGAGAAGTCCGGAGGCAAAGGGGTGGCTCGGGGAAGAGGCAGCTACATCTTCCCCAGCACAATAGCGGTGGGAGGGCCCACGGCTTTTCAAAGGCTCCCAAATTCTAAAAGACAATGACCCAACCCCCCGCGGGCAGCCCCCCTCCCCTCCCTTCCCCTCCCCTCCGTCGCCTTTCCCCTCCTTTTCCCTCCGGCTCCAGCTCTGGCCCTCCCCCACCACGGCGGTCTCTGACACCTCTGGCGTGTCCCTTCTCAGAACCTAGAGGTTTGACACCCCCTCCCCACACGCACATCTGGAGATTGGGGCCGTCAACCCTTCAAGTCTTGAGTACCCGGGAATTTGGGATCCTGCACTTTAAGAACTAGGCGGGGGTCCCCAAAGCAGCATACAGGTGGGGGGCATATGGCGGGGGGGTGCAGTTTTAAAGCCACGTGACTGCTCACACACACACACACACACACACACACACACACACACACTCACACACTTATACACCACCCCCACCCCCCGTGCAGATAATTATACATTCCAGAGAGTTGGGGGGGAGGGAGGTGTGAGCCTGGCAGCGCTGGCCAATCAGAGACACAAACCACCTGTCAAGGGAGAAATGGATGAGCCCTCCCCCTCCCCCAGCCCTGGAGCGCCCCTCCCCCTCCCTTCCCCTTCAGGCCTCAGAGCTGACCCGGCAGCTCGGCGCTGACCCGCTCTCGCCCCCCACCCCCGGTGTGCTTAGATAGACCTGGAGTTCAGGACACTGGGAAGCTGGATGGGGAAGCAGGGGGAGGTGGGAGACCCAGTGGGGCCGATCTCCACTGCTGACCTAGGCGCAGCCTCTCTAAGTCTGTCTCTGAATGTCTCTGAGTTTCCCACCGAGTTTCTCTGGATCCCTCAAAGCACTCCCAATTGATTCCGTGTAAAGAATTCTTCCTCATTTCCTTCCAAATCTGTCTAAAATCTGACCCACGTGGAGTTTCCCAAGAGAACATAAGAAGGAACCGAAAGAGGCTTAAAGTGTGTTTCTCTCTCCACCAGCTGACCTCATCCTGCCCCCATGGCCATCCCATCCTCATCCGTGGTTGGGATCCAGACACTTTTAGCTTCCCAGGCGCTCCTCGCTTCAGAGTCCTGTCCTAAGTGCGCTCCCTTCCCCACAGTGAGGTTGGTGGGGGAACTGGAGTAGGGATTCTTCTCTTTTGAAGAGTTAGCCTCCCCTGGTAGGAGATAAAGAGGGTTGGCCAGGGGGGTGGCTAGTGCCCCGGTCGGAGATGGACAATGGCCCGGGGCTCAGTGCACGGCCCTGGCCCTGCCCCTTCACTTCCGGTGCTCAGTTCAAACTGGACAATGCCAGCTCCGGCCAGTTCCCCTCCCCCACTGCTACAACCCATTTAAAGGGACAGAGCCTGCTTTCGGGGGCATCCGCTCACTGGGAATTCAGACGTCTCCACTAAGTGTGCAGAACCTCTCGTGCTCCTGCGCCCGCCCGTGTGTGTGTGTGTGTGTGTGTGTGTGTGTGTGTGTGCGCGCGCGCGCGCGCTTATGAAATTGAGAAATAGAGAACAGGGATGAGTGGGGGTAGGAAAGGGGAAGATGAGGGGGAGAGCAAGGGGCTGTTGAGAGATTATTTCTCTCTCCTGTCAAGAGTGCTCTCCGAGGGACTAAAACTTCAGTGTAAGAAATGGGAGATAGGAAGTTGGGATAAAAAGGACAACTGTGGCCCTCAGCCTAAAAAATACAAATTATTAAGAATACCACTAACAATGCGACAGTCCCAATTGAGGACTCTAGTTTAGATCTTCCCAGAGTCGTGCAAGTACATCAGCCAAAACCGTTTTTTATTTACATAATCCTCCCCATCTAAGTCTTATCTCCTCCCCTTACTAGAGCCCTTAAAATGTACCCACTCTCAGTATCTCTCTTCCCAAGACTCAGGAGCAGGTGACTAAGGTCTGGCTGAAGAAAAGAGGGGACAAGAGAATTTAGCGCTCTGCTTTCCCTTGGTCTGCTTTCAAGTGAGACGTTCCAGGCAGGCTCTACTAGCTTCACTGTCCAGGGTCCTGAGGGCGGCGGGAGCTCTGTCCACGGTGCTGAATAAAGACCCGCTCTCCTGGTTCCCAGCTCCCAGTTTCGAGAATGCCTTCTTGAGTTCTCACCTCCACGCTCTTCTCAGAAAACCTGGTTCTTCTTAAACCGCCCCCACCAGCTCAGAGACTCTGATACATTGGAGACGAATGAACAGACTTTCTTGCACTCTAAAGAGAGGGCATTTCCAGCCATACATGATGCTGTGAGAGTAGTGTAAGTATCTCAAGCTCCTCTTCAGAAAAATGGTGCATGTGGCCACAGAGTGAAGAAAGAGGAGATAATATTTTTTAATTCACATAAAATAAGACTAGAGAGACTAATCTTTTTTTCAATATTATTTCTCTAATTAACACCAGTTATGGGGCTTCCCTGGTGGCTTAGCGGTTAAAGCGTTTGCCTGGAATGCCGGAAACCCAGGTTCGACCCCTGGGTCGGGAAGATCCCCTGGAGAAGGAAATGGCAACCCACTCCAGTACTCTTGCCTGGAGAATCCCATGGAGGGAGGAGTCTGGTAGGCTACAGTCCATGGGGTCGCGAAGAGTCGGACACGACTGAGCGATTTCACTTTCGCTTTCACTTTCATAGGAACGCAGGCATTGGAATCTACGTTCGAACATCTATTTATAGCTCTGAAAGCTATATGCTTTCTATGCCTCGGTTTCCTCCTCTGCCCGATTGAGACAATGAAGATTTAACTCTCAGAGTTATCATGAGGATAAAGGTAGAGTATGTAAGTAAAGCTTTTAAAAGTGTCTAACATATAGTTAGCCATTAACAATGTAAATTATTACTATTATTATCATAGCTATTATGCACGTTTGTCTCTTTGTCCTATAACCTGGTGGATCATTTGATCCTTGAGGACTTGAACCATTACTGTGTTTTCTTTCTGCACCTTCTCGCACATCCTTACCAGTACTTAGCACAATGGATGGCCCACAGAAGACATCCAGTTTCCTGAGAGACTTCCCTGGTGGTCCAGTGGTTAAGACTCAGCCTTCTAGTGCAGGGGTTGTGGGTTTGATCCCTAATCAGGGAACTGAGATCTCACAAGCTGCACGGTGTGGCCAAACATTAAAAATAAATAAATCTTTAAAAAGAAGAGTTTCCTAAATAAGCTTTTAAAATTTATTTTGATTGAAGTCTAGTTGAATTACAACATTGTGTTAGTTATTGTCGTACAGCAAAGTGACTCAGTTATGCATATATGTGCATTCTTTTTATAGTCTTCATTACGGTTTGTCACAGGATATTGAATATAGTTCCCTGTTCTAAACAGTAGGACTTTGTTGCTTATCCATTCTATATATACCAGTCTGAATAGTTTTTTAAATTTTATTTATTTTTTAACTGAAGGATAACTGCTTTACAGATTTTTGTTTGTTTGTTTTCTGCCAAATATCAACATGAATCAGCCACAGATATACCTATGTCCCCTCCCTCTTGATGAATAGGTTTTGACTGAAATGATGAATATTATTACAATAGTCATAATACTTATTCTTCTAGGCTGCCTCTCTCAAGTCTAAGCAACTTAAACCCAGGAAGAGTCAGGACCTCATGAAGTTGCATATGTAGAGGCAAAGGATGCTTTAGGAAGGGACACATGGCTCCCAACATAAATGACTCCTCATCCCCATTGGGTTGTTTCCACATGGGAGATGGAGGCTCCTGACTAAACATTCTTCCTTTCTTGGGTCCCCATCTCAGTGAAAACTTATTAGGTAGCTACTATGAAAGAAATGGCAACTCACTCCAGTATTTTTGCCTGGAGAATCCCAGGGACAGAGGAGCCTGTTGGGCTGCCGTCTATGGGGTCACACAGAGTCAGACATGACTGACGCGACTTAGCAGCTTAGCAGCATGATCCAGGCATTGTGCTAGCTCATACATTTGGTGGAGGAACTAGATACATAATATGTACTAAGTAGTATAATGACCAAAAATGTACCCCCAAAAGTAAAGAGCAAACATTTCCTACTATCCAAGAAGTTATAGTGTAGTGTCTAGTATCAACACAAAGAGCATGCATGCATGCTTAGTCACTTCAGTTGTGTCCAACTCTCTGCGACCCTATGAACAATGACCTGCCAGGATCCTCTGTCCATGAGATTCTCCAGGCAAGAATGCTGGAGTGGGTTGCCATTTCCTTCTCCAAACTCCTTTCCTAACACTACCTGAAAGATCTAGAAGGAACACATCTGAATCAGGGCTGTAGATAAAAAGGTGTTACAAGAAAACCCGGAGTCTAGAGAGATTCTCAGCTCTCAGTCTATGCTGTGCTAGAGAAAACAGAAGCAGAAGATACCACCTGCTTAACAGTTTAGTGTCAGCCAAGGTGGGTGCGGGGTCACCCACCTTCATCTACCACTCAGCATCAGCTCCCAAACACAAGGAGAATCTCTCCTTTAAAGTACCTTGCTAAGTTCCTCTTGTGTAGACTCATATCTCCATAAAAGGAAGAGTTGAAAGAGGTCTTAGTAATAATAGTAACTTATCACCATTAAGTATATATATGTATATCTATAGCTATTGAGCACTTCCTCCATGGCAGGTGGTGTTGTGTGATGCAATAAATAACACAAACAAAAATCCCACCTTTGTGGGGCTTATATTCTGATAGGTAATAACAGCTATTATTTATCGAGGCACTTTTCTTATCTCATTCAAGCCTGTCAATAACTCTAAGTAATAAGTATTAATATTGCCACCTTACAGGAGAGGAAACAAGCCTAATGAATCAATTTAGCTTGGGTAATGTAACTCAGCTAATACTTGGCAGAGGCAGATTTGAACCCATACATTTGATTCCAAAGGTCACATTCGTTCCACAGTCCCAGTATATTGTTATCATGACTGGTACTGTCCCCATTTTACCAATGAGAAACAAGCTATGTGCAAACAAAAAGGCTGTAAGGAAAGACTGTATATTCAATATAATTAGTAAATAGAATCCAAGCTTGTGATTCTTCTTCCCTGGACCAGAGCTGTAGTCTGTCGTTTATTGATTACCCTCCCCCAAACTCATTGACCGTCTAAATCAAAGAGCTGAACAGAGCCAAAACAGCTCCTCTTTTGGGCAATCGTCCACATCCGCATGTCTAAAGTGTTTTGAGAACCCTGTGGTGGGGTCCGGGGTGGCTGGGGTTAAAACCTTGATGCTAATATGAGTAATGGTGTGCATTTGAGAAAAGTATTTTCCACAATGTGTCCCTCAGGATACTAGTTCCATAGAATGATTAATACACCTTACCATATTTTAAAGGTCTTTATAGTGAAATCATCTGGAAAATGATATGTTAACTAGGCTTCCTGTATAGGACTTTGTATAGCTTTTAGTCGGAGAAGGCAACGGCACCCCACTCCAGTCCTCTTCCCTGGAGAATCCCATGGACGGAGGAGCCTGGTAGGCTGCAGTCCATGGGGTCGCTAAGAGTCGGACACAACTGAGCGACTTCATTTTGACTTTTCACTTTCATGCATTGGAAAAGGAAATGACAACCCACTCCAGTGTTCTTGCCTGGAGAATCCCAGGGACGGGGGAGTCGTCTATGGTGTCGCACAGAGTCGGACACGACTGAAACGACTTAGCAGCAGCGGCAGCAGCAGCATAGCTTTTAGTACGGTAATATGCTCTGTGATTCATGAGGAAGAGAATATGATGTGTGCAATGTTTCTGCTCATTCGCTAAGTCATTTAACATATATTTATTGAACATGTATAATGTGTCAGGAAGCATTGTTGGAAGCACTGGAAATACATCAGTGAACAAAACAGATGGAGCTCCTGCCCTCCTAGAGCTTACGTTCTGGAGGAGAGGGACAGACAAAAAACAAATAATTAAGTAAAATTTAAATGGCAACCTACTCCATTATTCTTGCCTGGGAAATCCTGTGGACAGGGGAGCCTGGTGGGCTAGAGTCCATGGGGTCGCAAAGAGTCAGATTTCACATAGTATATATAGTTCCAGCCTGTTAATTTGTTCTGTGACCTCAAGAAAGGCCCCCAGCTTTACCCTTTAAGGATAAAATGAGGGAGTTGGATTAGCTGTTAGATAAGCATTTCTCCCATTTCTGACTGTCTAAAGCAATATGATGTGTGTATGTGTTTGTGCGTGTGTGTGTGTGTGAGAGAGAGAGAGACCCCATTCCTAATTGCTCTGAGAAACAATCTGTTCTCACCCCATGCTGTCATCTTCATCCCTCCCCAAGGACCAGGGCTTCCTACATCAAGCGGGATTGTGCACCTCTCACCTCTTAGGCCTGTTGAATTGGCAGAGGGAGGGTGAGCCAAGGGAGTCCCCTTCCTTCTTTCAGTTCTGCTCCCCATGTGGGCCTTGCTTCACAGAGCAAGACGCCAGGCACTTGCTTTCACCAATAATGGCTTCATTACATTGAAAGGAGACTAGAGTGACCTCAGTGAAATAGACTTCCTGACCCCAGCTGACCTCTGACCCTCACCCTGACAGCCTCTAAATCTTTTCCTTCTGACACATCCCCCACAAGGTACAAGCCAGAGGAGGAAATGATGAGCTTGCTGGAGCCCACTGTCCAGCGATGGTCACTCCGCAGGTGTTCTCTTGCAGTGGAACTTGCCAAGCCCAGCTGTAATTTCCCCCATGACTGCTGATCTTTTCAATGTTCCTACTGTGACTCTAGCCTGTCAGGCACAATTCACCCAGCTGTGGTTCCCCTAGTGTCCATTTGTATGTGTCCAGTGATAGTCATATACCATGTACCAAGGCAGGGGATCTAACCAAATGCTGCATTACCCCAAAACTGCTTTAGCCTAGTCCTTAACTCACTCTTCTCTGATGCTGCAGTTGCTGTTTGAGAGCTGACTTTGTACCAAGCCTGCGCTGAGTGCTTTCTGTGGATTGCCTCTTTCTGTCCTCAACCATCCTAATATGATCCCCGTTTTACTGGAGAGAGAACTGAGGCTCAGTTTAGCTAAGCGACTTGCAAATCACAAAGAGTGGATCCCAGATCTAGCTTACTCTGATATTTTTCTTCTTCTGTATTTTTTTCTTTTTAGCAGTTAAAGTAATTAATGCATGTGGCTAAAAAAATCAATTAGTATTGAAAGAATTATAATGAAAAACAACAGTACCCTGAATACCCCACCCCCTCCACTCCCACGAGTCATTTCTTCTGGAGGATATTTCCACGTCTCTAAATAATATGTGTGTACCTCCATTCCTTGATTTATCAATTTTAGATATTATCTATTGATTTCATGTTACGGTGGATGAGGACTTAACCTTGCGTACAAGGTCTACTTCTCCTTTCCTTTTCCTCCCAGAACAGTTAAATCACCATTTCCAACTAAATTGATAGACAGTGTTTACACTGTCATAATTATGGAAATGTTCACTGTGTTGCCAAGTGGTATACTAGGACAACAATTCTTTTGTTAGACTGTGCTGCTTTTGTTTTGTTGTTAATTCACCCTGGACTCTAACCTCCTCATCACAAGATTAGTCATTGAAATATCTTCAACCATTTTCAAGGGCTCCATCATATTATCTTTTCCACTAAGCCCTTTCTTGAGGACTTCCCTCCTGGTTGCCCTCTGGACTTGTTTCACAGCAGTCAGCCCATCACCTTCACAACCTCTCACTATTGTGGACAGAGCCACGCTTTCCTGGATTCCATGCCAATCTTTTTCTTGGTTCACACTTGGATAGCATCCTCAAGTAACTGCCCAAGAAAGGTTGCTCAGGAGGGGAATATGCTAGGCCTTCCAAGTCTGAGCCTACTGCTTTTTAACCTTACTTTTTTGATGGTTTCAAAGCCATACTCTTTACCACTCTGCTCTGTTGCAAAATGAAGAAAGACACTTCACTTGCTCTGAGGATGTTGAGGTTGGAGATGTCTTTTCTAGATTCTGAGGTTGTGAACCTAGTTTTATCAATGGTAAAAAAAAGAAAAATTTGATAGTTAACACCATTTCAAGGTTCTCCATGTGCCAGGCACTGTGCTAAGTGCTTTACATAAATTAAAATCACATTTAATTGTCACTCCAAATGCATGAGATAGGCAGGGTTATTGTTCCCTTCTTATAGATGAAGCTGAGCATAGGGGACTTAAGTACCTTGGTGAAGGTCACAAAGTAAGTGATAAGAGTCAGGATTCAAACACTGGTCGGTTGATTCTGGAATTCGGATTCGGATTCAATAATCTACACTTTTGACTTCCCTGGTGGTCCAGTGGTTGAGAATTTGCCTGCCAACACAGGGAATCCTTGGTCTGGGAAGATTCCACGTGCCGCAGAGCAGCCAAGCCTGTTGGCCACAGCTACTGAGCTCAAGAGCCTGCAAGCCTCAGCTACTGAAGCCCATGCACCCTTAAGTCCACGCACTGCAACTAGAGAAAGCCTGTGCACAGCAACGAAGACCTCGAGCAGCCAAAAATAAATAAATGAATAAATAAACTTTAAAAATATCCACACTTCACTTCTTCTATTGTAATAGAAGAGGCTTACAAATTACTATCTTCTGACTTTATCTTCCCCCCAACCTAATTTGGTAAATGTGGAAACAAGACCTAAAATCCAAGTGACTTGTTCAAGTTCCTTAGCTAGTTAATAATAAGAACTAGAAACTCAGGTTTCCTAGTATTTCCTTTTTCAATCAGGGAGTGGGGCTTCACACTCAGGATTGGTTTCTGTACCTCGTTTTCCCTGTTTAGGGGAGAAAGTTAGTGGAAAGGACATGTAAAAGATCTGTATCCCATCAGATTGTGACTGAGACATATAATCAAGGCAGATATGACGCACTGTGGAAACAATGGAAGCTGACTCATTTTATATGATGTGGAAGCCTTCCCAGGGGAGGTGGCATTGCATTGAACCCTGCATAGGAGTTTGAAAGCCAGGGGAGGGCAGGATATCACAGAGGAAAGGAGCAGCAGAAATGGAAGCAAGCAAGCTTGAAAGTGAACAGCCACAAAGTTTGGTTCCCACGTGGGCAAGTACTCCCTGTCTGTGTGAAGACATCCAGGGAGACCTTCAGTACTCCAGTACTCCTTCAGTACTCATCCAGTACTCCCTTCAGTCAATCTTCCATCACACATTCATTCCACATGTTGTCAATAATAGAGATAGAGGGGCTTCTCTGGTGGTTCAGTGGTTAAGACTCTGCAGTCCCAGTGCAGAGGGCACAGGTTCAATCCCCGGTCAGGGAACTACAATCCCACATGCCACGAGGTGTGGCTAAAAAAAGAAAAAAGAGAGTTAGGAGGGTAGGGTAAAAAGTTCTGGTTCTAGTCCTAGCTCTATCCCTAACTCACTGTGAGACCTGGAGTAAATCTCTTCTTTTCTGAGCCTTGGTTTCACCATCTATCAATTGGGAGAGCGAATTTACGATTTCCAAGGCCTCTTCCCACTTTCATTTGTGATGATTACAGAGCAAGAATAGTACAAAGGTGTCGAGGTGTCCTTGACTTCCGTCCATTAGAGGAAGGGGAGAAATAACATCTGTTAACTTCTACTTTGGGCTGAGTATCACCCCCTCCTACCACCCTTTGAGGGAGCTGCTATCTTCTCATTCAACAGAAGAGAAAAATGAAGTTCAGACGGTTTGAATCACTTCCTCAAATTCTCCCAGCAAGTAACAACAGAGAAAGAGCTAAAATGTTTGAGTGTTCACCACATTCCAGACACTGTCACTACCCTACATTAACTCGTGTAATCCCCCAACAACCTCCATTTAAAAATATTTTTAAATTGAAGTATAGTTGATTTACCATGTTGCGCTAATTTCTGCTGTACAGTAAAGTGATTCAGTTATACATATATACATGTATATGCTTTTTCATATTCTCTTCCACTATAGTTTGTTGCAGGATATAGAATATAGTTCCCTGTGCTACACAGTAGGATGTTGTTTGTCCCTCCTACAGATAATAGCTTGCACCTTCTAATCCCAGACTCCCAGTCCTTCTCTTCTCTACACCCCCTCCCCCTTGGCAACAGCAAGCCTGCCCTCTATGTCTGTGAGTCAGTTTCTGTTTCCTAGATGTATTCATTTGTGTCGTATTTTAGATTCCACATATGAGTGACATCATGCGGTATTTGTCTTTCTCTTTCTGACTATCTTCATTTTCGAATGGGGTAACAGCAAGTGTCTAATGTCATAGTCTATGCTCCTAATTACTAGACCACACGTCATCTCAGAAATGACAGCTGAGACAGCATCAAACACCATATAATCCGCTCGGATGAGAGGGGATCACCTCTCCGTCTCCTCACCACCAGGCTCCTGTGATTTGGCCATGATGGGAGAAGGGCAGAGAGGGACAGATGCGGGCAAGCCGTCCCTCTCTCCGATGGCCTCTCCTGAATGCAAACTGCACTTTGAGTTTTTGCCAAGAGATGCCCCCACGGCTGTCCTACTGAAGGATGAGGTATGGGGCCAAGAGAAGGGGGATCTAGGATCCTTGGGGCCTGACTCTCAGAGCCAAAAGTGACCTTGCAGAGCAGCTGATTCCCTGCCAGACCCCAAGGTTGATATCAACTATTTTCTTGACTCAGTTTACAAACCTCCAGTCACAAAGAGCTTATTATTTTTGGAAGCCTTCCCCATCCCCTGATAAGACTTTCAGAAGGTTCTTTCTTCCATTGTATTGAAGCGGATGTCGATACCCTTTACCCACTGGGGGCTTTAGATCAAGTTCCCTCCCTCTTGGGCAAAGACTCTGAGGTCAAGTTTTCTGTTCAAACCCCAGTCCCACCCTTTCCCAGCTGCATTGCTGTTGAGTTGCTAAGGCGGATCTGACTTTTTGCGACCCCATGTACTGTAGTCCACCAGGTTCTTCTGTCCATGGGATTTGCCAGGCAAGTATACCGGAGCGGGTTGCTATTTCCTTCTCCAGGGGATCTTCCCAACCCAGGGATCGAACCAGCATCTCCTGCATTGCAGACAGATTCTTTACCTGCTGAGCCATCAGGGAAGTCCACCCACGTAAGTAACCTTGGACAAATTGAAGCTCAATGCCTCAATTTTGGTTAATTTCCCACTGTTCCTGCGCAAGTTAGCCTAAAGCCAGATTTTTCTAGTTTGATCCTCAATGATCCACAGCTTCTTTCCATTGCATCACTTTGTACAGTGCTTTTCCAGCCACAAAGTGTTTTCCCATACATCACATCATCTCACCAGACCCTGGGAAACAGGGTCGCTGGGACGGAGGGAGGCATGAGCGGCATGTGGTTATCTCAGTTTAGCAGGTGAGGCAGATCTCTGACCCTAATACCAGACTTACCTCCAAACTTGTGCTCCTCACACCTCTCACAATCAGCATTCCAGGCCTCTGTGTGCCTTGCTCACCTTCTGCCTGCAGCGTCATCTTTCCTACCTCACTTTGCTGGTCCGTATTCATTCTTTAGGTTCCAAAGGTGTCTGTCACACATTCTCCAGGAATCTCCTTGCTTCCGCCTGCTCACTTAGCCAACACCCTTCGCACATGTGCTTACCGTAACAAACTGTTTGCCTCCACTTTATTATATTGCTTATTTATCTTCCTCTCACACTGGCTGTGGGTGCAAAGTCTTCAGTTGTGTCCGACTCTTTGTGACCCCATGGACCATAGCCCGCCAGGCTCCTCTGTCCATGGGATTCTCCAGGCAAGCATACTGGAGAGGGTTGCCATTTCCTCCTCCAGGGGATCTTCCCAAAACTGTGTCTCTTGTCTCCTGCATTGGCAGGCAGGTTTTTTACCACTACCGCCATCTGGGAAGCCCTGGCTACTAGAACGTAAACCCTATGAGGCTGGGACTATGTCTGTCTTGTTCATTGTGCGCCCAGCCTATAGCACAAAGCTTGGAATAGAGTGATCGCTTATTAAAAGTTTGTTGAACAAGTAAATGAATGACCTGTATTCATTTGAATGAATTCATTCATTTGACATTCATTTAAATGAGTGTCTAGTATTCCAATATTCCTACAGCATGGCAGGCCCCCCTGTCCCTCACTATCTCTTGGAGTTTGCCCAGCTTCACATCCACTGAATCAGTGATGCTATCCAACCATGTCATCCTCTGCTGCCCTCTTCTTCTGCCTTCAGTCTTTCCCAGCATCAGGGTCTTTTCCAGTGAGTTAGCTGTTCACAGCAGGTGGCTAAAGTATTGGACCGTCAGTTTCAGCATCAGTCTTTCCAATGAGTATTCAGGGTTGATTTCCTTTAGGATTGACTGATGTGATCTCCTTGCAGTCCAAGGGACTCTCAAGAGTCTTCTCCAACATCACAGTTCGAAAGCATCAATTCCTCAGCACTCAGCCTTCTTTATGGTCCAACTCTCACATCCATACATGATTACTGGAAAAACTATAGCTTTGACTAGATGGACCTTTGTCCATGACTAATAATGGCCTACATTATAATCCAGGCTTTATTTCTAATTCCAAAACTTCTTTTTTATCATCTTCTGAAGCTAACCTAATTCCTACCCTAGCCCTTACTCTCCCTGTTATTATTTAACTCCTTAGAATCTTACATTGTTTATTGAAGGAATACTGGAGCTCATCTGATTCACTCCCTTGATTTTCTACACCAGAAGACTAAGATCCTTGGAAGTTAAGTGGTTTCCCCAAGGTCACACTGCAAACTGTGGCAGCCCTTCTTGACTACCAGATTGGCACGTTCCCGCTGAGTTCACCGAAGAGTTTGTGGACAGTAAATAACTCCATCCGGGACTTCCTTGGTGGTCCAGTGGCCAAGACTGCATGCTCCCGAGGCAGGGGGCCTGAGTTGGATCCCTGGTCAGGAAACTAGATCCCACATGCTGCAACTAAAAGTCTGCATGCTGCAACTAAAGGTCCCAGATGCTGCAACAAAGATCAAAGACCCTGTGGGCCGGAACTAAGACTCGGCGCAGCCAGATAGTATTTTAAGTAATAAGAAAATAATAGTAGTGCCGGCCAAGTCCCTGCTTTGTGCTCTCTAGCTACTCCAAAATTCAGACACAAGAAGTCTGACATCTCACAGGCAAAAGTGTCAGGCAGGACTGGTTGGAGGAGGTATGAGTTGGGGGGGGGGGGAGGAAGGGGAGGCAGGGAGGGCGGATCACGGAGAGCCAAGGACGCAGACAGAGAAACCAGGGAGTGTGGCACAGCCCCACTGTTGCAGGGTCCCCGGAGGCTCCCGCTGTGGCCGCACCATTCCCTCTGCCCCTGAAGCTGACCTTTGGGGCCAGAGATCAATAACCCAGACTTTGGCTTCAGCCCCCTTTAGCCCTCCAGTGACCACAGGGCGCACAGAAGAGCAAGTGGGACTCAGGGTCATTAAGTAACTGTCACTCTTCCCCAGCCCCGCTTGGGGACTGCTGGGGGAAGGGCCAGGGACAGAACTGTTACTGAGAAACGTACCCCCAACCAGAGGAGGACCGAGACCTCTATCTCTGCTTGACCTCCGCCCTCTTCCCCTTCCTACCTTCACCCAAGATTTCCTCCTGTGCTCTGTATCCTCCCACCTCTTTAGCACGGAGCCCTGACTCCGCTCACTGAACCCCTAATCTCCTATCTGAGCCTTCATCTTGTTTGCTGAGCCCCATTTCCCCCTCAGTGAAGCCCTATATTTCTGTTAGGTCAAACTCCTTTTGCGGTTTCCCTCCCCTATTGTCCTGTTGTGCTACGTAATCAAGAGCATTTCCTTTTTGGCCGCACCACAAGGGATCTTAGTTCCCCAGCCAGGGATTGAACTCTCGGCCCCTGCCTTGTAAGCACAGTGCTAACCACTTGCCCATCAGGGAAGTCCCAGTCTGGAGCCATTTTATGCTTTTTCAATCAAGGCAGTAGATGGAAATTCCTTGTTCCCTGTTTTCTGAATATCGCATACCAAGTACCTTCTCATCCCTCACATCCCTAAAGAGCAAACACGTTGTTTTGGCCATCATGTTAGCAGACCCCTGTCTCAGAAGCACATTAACCCACCCCATCCCACCTGCTTTCCATCCTTCCTGCTCACCATTCCTTTCCCACGTCCATCCCCCTCACCCCCAATGCCCTAGCCAATCACTTCTGATTGATTGGTTAGGGACGAGGAGGAAAGGATCAATGGAAGAATCTGGGCCTATTCTCATCAAAGTTAAAGGTCCAGGACGGAATGATATTAATTGTGGGGAAGCTCAGGTGATGGTCATGATGGAGGTGGAGGTGGTTTGAAGTGTGGAGGAGAATGGGTGCTGAGCTCCGACTGTGCTCTGAAGGGCAGGAGGAGAGTTGTGGAGCTAATAGAAGTGAGAAGGCATAAATCAGTAGGAGTATTGGCATTAGGTTGTGGCTGCAATTCATGAGGTCGCAAAGAGTCGGACACGACTGAGCGACTGAACTGCGAACTGCGAACTGTGGTTGCCAAGACTAAGCCACAGCTAAGAAATGTACCACCCCGTTCCTCTAGAGTGGGGTCTTGAGTCCCTGGTACTCCAAGTGTCCAGCAGGGGGCGCTCTGCCCCTACATTTCCCCCTTTCCTCACCCCTCAGAATTTTCTTTCGTTCAGAAATACTCTGAGCACAACTGTGTGTCAAGCACTGTGCACCAGACACTATACCATGGCACCATGGACTGCAACCATTCAGGCACCAACCAGACGCACAGACAAGCAAGGTCCTGGACTCCGTGGTGCTGGCAGGGTAGGAATACAGAGAATAAATCATTACTGATTTAATTTAAAGAGTATCAGACGAAGCTTTCCTGAGGAGCTGCCTTTTAAACTGAGACTTAACAGATGCCTAAATCTTGACCAGGTAACAATGTGGCAAAGAGGTGAAGGTGGAGTGTGTAGGGGTTGCCTTTCAGACAAAGGGGATAATGGGCTTCAGAACGTGAATCAGGAAAAGATCAGGGCCCGTTCAGTAGGAAGGATAGAAGCCTTCCTCTGTGGCTACATCCAGCTTTGATCAGAGGTTTAATCCTTTCTGGGCTTCCCTTGTGGCTCAGTAAAGAATCCTGCCATGCGGGAGACCTGGGTTCGATCCCTGGGTTGGAAAGATCGCCTGGAGAGGGGAAAGGCTGCCCACTCCAGTATTCTGGCCTAGAGAATTCCATGGTGGTCTCAAGAGTCGGACACGACTGAGTGACTTTCTCTTCACTTTAACCCTTTCTATTGTGAAACTCACACACTTGGAGCCTCCCAGTTTCCAAGATTCAGTTTTCTTGAGATTTGCCTTTTGTGGGAAAAAGATGAAGACAGAGAGCCAGCAGGTCTCTGGGTCCTTTCTAGAGTAACCAAGCTTGGGAGGGAGAACTCCTGTTCACCCCATTCCTAAGCACAAACTTTTTGGCTACAAGTGAAACTCAGTTTAAACTTCAGGGCCCCTCCCAAGGCTGTGGAGCCAGTCAAGTCGTATGCTCATGTATTTTTATAAAACGTGCACAAATGAGATATTTTAGTCACAGCTGGACATGTGAAATGTGAAATACCAACAGTTAGTCCAAGAGGTGTGCCAGGTGATTAGTTAATACAAATACATTTTCTGATGTTTGTGGTATTTTTCAGTTTTTGAAATTTGGGATTTATCATGACTTTTTTTCTTAGTCTAAATAAATGTTCACTTTGGGTATACATTTTATACCTATAATCCTATACCTCTTTTTAAAAAATTTTATTTATATATTTGGCTGCAGCACATGGCATCTTAGCTCCCCCACCAAGGATCGAACCTGCACCCCCTGCAGTGGAAGCACAGATTTCTTTCTTTGTTTCTTTTTAAAACTATACATTTATTTACTTCGTTGCACTGGGTCTTGGTTGCTGCATGCAGGCTTTCTCTAGCTGTGGCGAGGAGGGGCTGCTCTCTATCTGGTGCACAGACTTCTCCCTGTGGTGGCGCCTCTTGTTGCAGAGCACAGGCTCTAGGCACACAGGCTTCAGTAGTTGTAGCACACAGGCCCAGTTGCTCTGAGGCACATGAGATTTTAATTCCCGAACCAGGGATCAAACCTGGGTCCCCTGCACTGGCAAGTGGATTCCTCTCCACTGTGCCACTAGAAGAGTCCAGAAGCATAGATTTCGAACCCCTTGACCCCCAGGGGATTCCCCTATATTTCTTTTCTTAAAGAGGGCGTCCTAAATTGTAAAAGCTCGATGACCAGTATGACCCGCATCTGCCCGAGTGGGGTTCCAGAGGCTGACTACTCACTCCAGACCTTAGCCGCTTCTGGAGTTAAGAACTGATCCTTCCTGATCAGTTCTTGGATCTAACTGATCCTTCCTCGCCCTTCGATCAGTCTCCCCTACTTTGTGGTCCACATCCACCCGGGTAGAGGACTCATGGTTAATAGGAATGCCAAGGGGATAGGGCTACATGGAAACTCAGAGATAATTAGTAGTAAAATGTTTTGTTTTGTTTTTACTTTTTATTTTGAGATTGTTTCAGATTCATAGAAAAGTTGCAAGAAGAATCAAAGAATTCCTGTACACGCTTCACCCAGATTCCCTAGCTGTTAAAAATTTAACTCATTTGTTATCACTCTCTTTCCCTTCCCAGTCTTTCTATATATACTTGGCTATTTCTGAGTAAATTGGAGACATAATGTTCCTTTTCCCCTAAATGAGTCAAAGTGTGCTTCCTAAAGATACAAGAACATCCTCAAACTTAATCATAATACTGTTATCAAAGTCAAGATGATACACTGAAACCTACAGACTTTCCTCCGGTTTTATCAGTTGTCCTGCTAAGGGTCTAATAGTGTCATTTCCTGTCCAGACTCAATCCAGGATCACTCGATCACTCGTGCCATCAAATTCTCACATCTCTATCTTTTTTTTTTTTTTTTTACTTTATTTCACTCACATCTCTATCCTTTTTTTTCATCTCTCTCTCTTTTTAATCTGGAATAGTTCCTTGGTTTTTATCTTTTGTGACATGGCATTTTAAAAAATAATAGGCCTATTAGTTTGTAGAATATCCTTCCACTAGGGTTTGTCTGATGTTTCCTCATGATTAGATTGAAAGTTTGCATTTTTGGCAGAATTATCACAAATGTTGATATATCTTCTCAATACCCCATATCAGGAGATAAGTAATAATATGAACCATTGAATGCTGAAGCTGAAACGCCAATAGTCTGACCACGAGATGCAAAACTCATTTGAAAAGACCCTGATGCTGGGAAACATTGAAGGTGGGAGAAGAAGGGGACAACAGAGAGTGAGATGGCTGGATGGCATCACCAACTCAATGGACTTGAGTCTGAGTAAACTTCGGGAGTTGGTGATGGACAGGGAGGCCTGGTGTGCTGCAGTCCATGGGGTCGCAAAGAGTCGGACACCACTGAGCGACTGAACTGGACTGGAGCTGGATTGTATGTTGAACTTGAGTCACTTGGTTGAGGTGTCAGTTTTCTCCACTGTCAAGTTGCTATCCTTTCTCTTTATAATCAGTAAATATCACCATACATTGTGATGACAATCCACTGTTAATCCTTGCCTAAATCAATTATTATTTGGATAGTTACCAAGTCTGACTTTCTAATTCTGCTATCTTTCTACACTTGTTAGAAGAGCTTTCCCTTCTCCATTTGTTCATTCATTTATTTTATCTTTTTAATATTTTTTATTTATTCGGCTGCCCCGGCTCTTAGTTGTGGCATGGGGGATCTAGTTCCCTGACCAGGAATCAAAGCTAGGCCCCCTGCACCGGGAGTGCAGAGTCTTAGCCACTGGACTACCAGGAAAGTCCCTGTTCATTTTATATCAGAATGAATTCATGGATTTCTTTTATATTCCACTATCAACCATTGTTCTGAGGCTTAAATTGCCCCCAGTTTGGCCAGTGGGACCCACTTCAAACTGGTGTCTTCATTGCGCTTTGAGTACTTCTTGCTTTCTGGTAAAGCAAGCTGTCCCAGGCTCACCTGTCCTTCCCCCACCCATCCTGAGATCAGCCATCTCTTCAGGGAGCCAAGTATGTTGGAGACGGAAGGTATTAGGCGGAGTCCAGCTCCTGTCAGTCTAGTGCTTTCAGTTTATAAAGTCTGCTGCTGCTGCTAAGTCACTTCAGTCGTGTCCAACCCTGTGCGACCCCATAGACAGCAGCCCACCAGGCTCCCCCATCCCTGGGATTCTCCAGGCAAGAACACTGGAGTGGGTTGCCATTTCCTTCTCCAATGCATGAAAGCGAAAAGTCAAAGTGAAGTCACTCAATTGTGTTCGACTCTTCGACACCCCATGGACTGCTGGAGTGGGGTGCCATTGCCTTCTCCATTATAAAGTCTAACATCTCCTATTTACTAAAAAGCCTCAGGCTTGGACAGAGGTGAGTTTGAGTGTGGAAATTGCTTACTGGCTTTGTCACCTTAGATGATACACAATGGCAGCAATGATGCCTACCCTCAGAGTCGTTGCAAGGATGTAAACTCCAGAAGGGCAAGCACCATTGTCTGCTTTTGACCACAGCATCTCCAACAAGGGCCTGAGGACAATGGGAGCTCCGTAATAGTTTTTTTTTCTTTTTCTTTTGTTTACTTATTTATCTTTGGCTGCCCTGGGTCTTTGTTGTGGCACACAAACTCTTTGTTGTATATGGGCTTTCTCTAGTTGCTGTGAGCCGGGGCTATTCTCTAGTTGTGGTGCTTCTTGTTGCAGTGGCTTCTATTGTTGTGGAGCCCGGCCTCCAGAGCTTGGGCTCAGTAGCTGTGGAGCACAGGCTTGGCTGGCTCGAGGCCTGTGGGATCTTAGTTCCCCCACCAAGGAGCCAACCCGTGTCCCCTGCATTGGCAGGTGGATTCTTAACAGCTTGACCACTAGGGAATTTTCTGTAATAGTCCTGAAGGATGGAACGACCTGAGATGCGAGGTGTGAAGTGTTAGCCCTGTGTCTGGTGCACACACACAGCTTGCGGTCAAGGGTGGCCGCTGTTCTCTGTTTTATGGATACTTATATATGCTCAGAGTTAGAGCTAATTGTCAGGGGGGCATTGGTGATGGGCCAGCTAGAGGCCTCTGCCCCTCGCAGAGGAAGGAAGGATTTGGACTGAACAGATAAAAACAAAGACAAACACATACTGGCCTAAGTGTGCTGGGAAGGAGGCCACAGACAGGCAATCAAGCCCAGAGGAAGCGGCAGCTGGAAATCAGTCAGAGGTTCTGGAAGCCGTGTGGCCGGGCTGGACCCCCGGCGGGTGGAGGGTGAGGTATGGGTGTGGGCAGATAAGAGGTAGGGGGAACTGATCGAGGCAGACTTCTGGGGGACAGGAAGGAGTTTTGTGCTAGACTTGGGCAGACAAGTGGACGAGGCTGTACTTCAGAGCCCCTGCCTAAGACGCCCGATCTTGAGCAAGACACAGAGCCCACGTTGTGGGGGCCTCCTTATCTCACAGGGAGCCCAGGACACCACCATCAAGGAACCTCTAGCCTCTGGGGGAGACCCAGACCCTGCTGTTGGGGATCTCATACCTTCTCACCACCAACCTTGCCCCCTCCTCCTGGTTCTGCTCCCTGCTCCCCCTCCAAATGTGGTTGGACTTTTAGCCCCTTGGCGTGTCTCCCATCTGTCCAGGAAGCCTAAGGACCTTGCAGCAGGCTTCATTTCTTAAAAGCCCCTCCTTTATTCAAGGCTCTGAGGGTTTCCTGGAAACGGCGTGGTGGTGAGAGTCAACTTCTAAGTGGCCACCAGTCTCTCCACCGGGGTTATTTTGGAAGGTGACACCTTCCCCCGGCTTACCACAGTCCCCTTCCAGAGCACCCCCGGATGCTATGACAGCTGACAAAGGGAAACCACAAGACCAGAAGTTGAGCCAGTCTGCTTAGGAGGAGGCAGGGACAGAGCGTGGGAGGGGGACAAGGTCCCTGCTTGGCACACCCATGCGGGCTTAAGGTAGGGGTTGCAGGGCCAGCAGGCTTTGATGCCACAGAAGCAGCCACTTTGCCATGGCAGCTTCTGTCCAGGAGTCAATCTTTAAGGGGCTCTGAGTAGCAGGTTCTACGTCTGGAACTCTTTTTCCATTGCACCCATTTTGAGGTGTGGAAACTAAGAAAGTAACTTAAAGAAGCTCCAACAGCAAGTGAGTGACAGAATCAGGCTCAAACCCAGCTCTCTCAGTTCTGTCCTGCGTCCTCTTTCCACAATCCCAGTTACCCACCCTTGCCCAGGAATCCACAGAATCCAGAACTTTCTAAACTGTTTCCTGAGACTTCATGGAATATTCTGACAAAATTGAGGCTAGTGATATTTATTTCTTTTAAAATGCATTGGAAAAGTACATGCATAACAGAAACTAAACACGTTTCTATGATGGGTCTTATTGTGACACACGTTATCGCCTTTACCAAATGGTGTGCCATTCCCAAGGGTGATGTGTGCCCCAAGCGTCATGGCCAAAATCCTTCACCACATTCTCTTTGAGGCCACACTTCCCATGGGTGACTCTCAGGCAGAGACTGACAAGCACAGGAAGGCAAGGCCATCCTGGGAGGCAAAGGAGCTTGTGATGCGCAATTTCGTTTTTTTGTTTTAGTTTTTACCCATGCATCTTGTGGGATCTTTGTGCCCCAAACTGAGATCGAACCTATGCCCCTTGCAGTGAAAGCACAGAGTCTTAACCCCTGGACCACCAGGGAGGTCCCTGCGATAGGCAGTTTTGGACTGAGGACTCCCCAGTGGTTCTGCTGAAACTTTCCTAGAATTGCACCTCAGTCTGAAGTGTTTCCTGCCCACTCCTCCTTCCTTCCTTCCTCTGTCTTCCATGGGGGTTTCACCTGCACTGTGGTCTGCCAGGGCTCCCACCTTCCTCTGGCTCCTTGCCCATTTTCCCTCACAGGTATTTTCCCCAATAAATCAGTCCCACGTCTAATCCCCTCTTAACAATGGCTTCTCAGAGGACCTGAACTAACACATCAAGAATTCCTCCAAGTTTCACAGACTAGTCTCCAATGCATATATGCATTGTTTCAACAAATATTTCTCCACTTTCATAGGAATGTATTCACCAACCACATGTTTAATTGCGGTCAAGCGATTTGATCATTTTACTATGTTTTGCAACTTGTAATTTCAGCGTGTGACTGTGATGCTCAATGCTTGTTGTCTATCAAAATAGGAGTCAATTTTTGGATCATTTCTTATAGCAGTTAATTTATGACATCTTTGTTGGTTTGTGAGAGGCTGGGCTGTCTCCTTTAACCTGGAGGTCATCACCTCCTGGCAGTGGTCTGCTAACATACCTTTACTTTGTAAGTGTTCCATAGTAAAGTTTGGGAAGAGCCGCCAGAACCCATCTTGAATGTGCATACCTTCTCAACTGCTGATGCTGCTCAGGGCAATGGACTTTAGACAGCTCCTTCTGGCTGAGGACCGAGCAGTCTGGTATTGCCATAATCCACAGGGAACAGTCCCAGAATCTGTGCCTGCCCACTCTGTCCAGAAAGGAGGACCCTCAGTTCTGTAAGACGCCTCATGTTGACCCCTTTGGTTTCCTTTGATGTGTTGTGTGTGCGCGCTCAGTGAGTTGTGTCCGACTCTTTGCGACCCCACGGACTGTAAGCCCACCAGGCTCCTCTGTCCATGGAATTCTCCAGGCAAGAATACTGGAGTGGGTTCCCGTTTCCTACTCCAGGGGATCTTTCCAATTCAGGAATCAGATCCATGTCTCTTGTGTCTCCAGCATTGGCAGGTAGGTTCTTAACCACTGTACCACCTGGGAAGCCTCTGATGTGTTGTTGCTGCTGCTGCTGCTAAGTCGCTTCAGTCGTGTCCGACTCTGTGCAACCCCATAGACGGCAGCCTACCAGGCTCCCCCGTCCCTGGGATTCTCCAGGCAAGAACACTGGAGTGGGTTGCCATTTCCTTCTCCAATCCATGAAAGTGAAAAGTGAAAGTGAAGTCGCTCAGTTGTGTCCGACTCTTCACGACCCCATGGACTGCAGCCTACCAGACTCCTCCATCCATGGGATTTTCCAGGCAAGAGAGTACTGGAGCTGATGTGTTGTTAAGAGTGACCAAATCTAGAGGTGATACTATCCTTGGATTCCTTGAGGGTTTTGATCAAGATGAGGGAAATATTTTTAGTTAAAATATATTTACTATGAACAGTGTCTTTACTTTCTCTCATATGCTTTCCAAAGTATTTTTACAAATGGCTCCTTTAAATTTTTTTTTTACTTTTACTTTTTTTTTGGCCATGCAGCATGTGGGATCTTAGTTCCCCAGCCAGGGATCAAATCTACATCCCCTGCAATGGAACCGCAGAGTCTTACCCACTGGACCGCCAGGGAAGTCCCCTACAATTTGCTCATTTGGCATTTCTTTCAATGTACGTATACAGATTTATTTCCTTATTTGCTTTTTGGTCTTCCACGCTGCATGGGCTTTTCTCTAGTTGCCATCAGTGGGGGCAACTCTGCTGCAGAGCTCAGGCTTCTCCTTGCAGAGCACGGGCTCTGGGGCTCATGGGCTTTGATCGTTGCAGCTCTGGGGCTCAGCGGTTTCGGTCCCTGAGCTCCAGAGCACAGGCTCAAAAGTTGTGGCACACAGGTTTTGTTATTCCACGACATGTGGGTTCTTCCCAGATCAGGGATCGAACGCATGTCTCCTGCATTTTCAGGAGGATTCTTTACCACTGAGCCACCAGGGAAGACCTGCTCGTTTAGTTTTTAAAGTGATTCTGTGATTCTTCGAGCATAGGCTCTGGGGTGGGGTCTGGGTTCAAATTCTAGCTTGTTTTGTGACCTTGGGCAAATCATTTAAAATCTCTGAGCCTTATTTCCTTTTCTGTGTAATAAAACTGCCACCTCCTCTGGCAGGATGAAGTGAGGTCATGGAGATGTTGTGGTTGCCTGGGCAGGGGTTGCATCAGAGAAGGTCTGATTGGCTAAACTGGGGGTCTGAGGAGCCGCAAAGCAGGTTGAGTCATTAGTGATGTGGTGAGAATGCCTTCCCTGGTCCAGGCAGAAGAAGCAGTCCCCGCTCTGTGCTCCCGCAACACTTTCTCTGTCCCTTAAAGGCCTTCAGCATTATCCCTTATTGGAGTCTTTTCTACCCAGCCTGGGAGATTTGGGGTTGCCAGAAGTAGGTGTTAAGTCTGCTGAGGTTCAGGCATTAGGAGTTAGCATGGACCCCTCAGGCCCATGTGTGTGGGGACTGAGGAGTCCTCAGGAGAATGAAATGCCCATGAGGTTGAGCGAGAGTCACGGGGTCGGGCCGCTCAGCGGCCCCACTCGTCAGAGTCGAAGGAACTGGCGCCACGGAGGGCTCTGATGAATGGGAGAGCACGAGGTGCCGTTTCAGCTCCTTCACCCTCTGCTGACAAAGCGGGACTGGGGGCGTGAGTGGGACACCCTTTTCATCGCTGAGAACAGAGCATGTTGTGGGTGTGACTTGCTGGCCCAGCACTGGGGGAGCCCCACAAGAGGCAACACCCCTGGCTTCCACACCCTTGTCTTCCCATGAAGGCAGATGATGGCATGCTTGGGAGCCCACAGAGCCATCCCCGGAACCTCTCAGAAAAACCCTCCCGACATCTACGTTCATCCAGCTCTTTCTCTGGGTGAGGTGCTGTCTTAAGCACTTTCCAGACATGGTCTGCTACAGTCTCCATAACAACTCCACGTCTGTTCCAAGTCCTATTTTGTGAAGGAGATAAGGAAACAAACAGACACGTCACGGAATTTGCTCAAGATGCAAGCTAGAGAGGCAGAGGGATTTGAACCTAGTCTGGTTGACTCTAGGGCCATGGGCTATGAACCAAAATCCTCAGCTGATACAGGAGAACTAATTGAGGACGATTTCAAGGCTGGGTTGCAGTGAAGTAGTTGCTATTGACGTGCCCCCATTTATTCCCAATAAATGGGGTAGGCTGGGTGTTTGGGTTCCATGTACAACCCAGCTATGCTAGGCACCTACCTGGCATTACGTAAGTGTCTGTTGTGAGACAGCTATGGCAGCAAGAGAAGCTCTGTGCCAGAACCGTGGGCCTTCCTGGTACCTAAATCTCTAGACTCTGGGGTCAGGAGGAAGCTACTTGGCCTTGGCAGTGCCTCCCGGCCAGGGCTCTGAGGTCCTCCTGGCTCCCAGCATGAACACAGCGCCACAGCATCACACTTGTCCTACATTCTTTGCTCTTTGCAGATGACCAAAGATGGTAAAAAAGCTCGACAGACGGCTTATGATTCAGCTCTACCGCTTAGCGGCTGTGTGGCCTCAAACAACTCAAAGGTGAATTAACCTTTCTGAGCTCAGTTTTTTAATCTGTTAAATAGGGGGAAGACTATCCACCTCATAAGGCTGTGGTGAGGAATACACGAGGAAACAAATGTCAAGCACCCTGATGCTGGAAAAGATTGACGGCAAAAGGAGCAGGGGGCGGCAGAGGATGAGACGGTCAGATAGCCGTCACTCACTCAGTGGACATGAATTTGAGCAAACTCCGGGAGATGGTGGAGGACAGAGGAGCCTGGCATGCTGAAATCCACGGGGGCCACAAAGAGCTGGACGTGACCTAGCGACTGAACAACCACTGAACTTCCTAAAAACGGCAACGCACTTCAGTTTTTTTGTCTGTGGAATTCCATGAACAGAGGAGCCTAGAGGGCTATGGTCCATGGGGTTGCAAAGAGTCGGACACGACTGAAGCAAAGTTCACAATAGAAAAGTTCTAATTTTCCTCCTCCTCTTCATCACTGTTACTGTTACTATACCATCTCCATTCTCAGGACTAGGATCTTTCTCTACACTTTGATTCTGGGTCCCCTCTCCGGATGTGAAGGTCCAGACACCCAGCTAGCCCTGTCGGTCCTTGGAGAGCAGAGCTGCCCTCAGGGGAGCAGGTTAGAGCCAGGTCTCAGAGCCAGGAGACCTGAGTTCTCCTCTCAGCAAGGCCACCAATTTGCCATAGGACCACAGGTCAATCACTTTTTCTCTCTAAAGAGCAGTTTCCCCACTTCTCCAGTTCTCGAGGATGCAGCCCGGCAGGGTCTTCAGCTCCATCCCCGGTGTGGGAGGCGACAGCTGTCATGGTGATGTTTGAGCAGATGAGAGCAAACGCAGGCAAGTCACTCAAGGGGATGGACAGGTACAGTCCTGAGAACCTGGCCACCCTGGACCACTATGTGAAGACGCAGGCCAAGGAGAATATTTATCATCTGGAAGCCAACCTGGCTGTGTTGAAGCTGTACCCAGCCTTTCTCCAGACCACAGTCACTGCCCAGATCCTGCTAAAGGCCCTCACCAACCTGCCCCACGCTGACCTCATGCTGGGCAAGTGTGGCAGGAAGAATGGCCCACCCAGCCAATTTTGTCCCTCAGAGACCTGCTGGGGACCGGCCACTTCTGGTCCTTCTGGTAAGCCCTGGATAAAAACATGGATCTCTTGGAAGGTATAACTGGCTTCGAAGACTCTGTCCAAAATCTGCCATGTTGTGGGCATCACTTATCAGCACATCAGTCTCTGGCTGCTGGCTGAGATGCTGGGGGATCTGACGGGCAGCAAGCTAAAGGTGCGAGTGAGCAGTATGGCTGGAGTCCCGACGAGCTAGACAAGACCTCCATCTGTAGCCAGGAAGAGAGCATTAAGCCCAAGAGTGTCATGGAGAAGATAGACTGACAGGGGGTCCAGCATCATGGCTTCCTCCCAGTAACAGGTGTTTAATATAGATCTGTTGGCTTCTCAAAACACAAACAAACAAACAAAAAACCCATCACGAATTGTTTCCCCGTGGGTGAGTAGGGAGAGTCGTACCTGCCCAGCTCACCTCACTGGGCTGTTGTGAAACCAACACAGGGGTATGAGAGCCTCTGTGAGGGTAGGGCCCTGTGTAGAGTGATTGGGTTTCTTAGAAGAAAAACAAGGGATGCAGGAACCCAGAGGAGCCAAGTGATCTCCTGCCTCTGATCACAATTCTTCCTCTTCTTTGCCTGTTTCATTCATTCATTCAACATATATTGATCAAGCACCTACTATGTACCAGGGAGTCTTATAGGTCCTGGGGACACAGCAGTGAACTAAACCAAAATCTCTGCCTTCATGGAACTTCCATTCTAATGGAGAGACACAGACACTAAATGAAGTTGGATGAGGCCCTACCTCCTCCAGGAAACTTCCCCTGACAACTTTGTCCCCACATCCTCGGTTGGACATTCCCCTCTGGATACCCCTAGTTCAGTGATCACACTGGACAATGATATCCGACGTGTCTGTTTTATCACAACCCATGGTTCTCTTGAGGACAGGGACCTTGACTCATGTTTTCTATCCTTGGCACCAAGCACAAGGCTTGGCATCTGGTTAAGACTCAAGACCCTTTTGTTCAACAAACAAAGGAATGAAGCAAATGGAGTGATTTACGCCACAGGCTTCTAGTTGTTGACTCATTCAACAGGTTTTGTCAGGCAGCCTCCATGGGCAGGTGTGGATGGGTGTGGTTGTGAATAAAGAGATAAAAAGTTTCTGTGTCTTGCCCTGAAGGATGGTATAATCTGAAAAGCAGGAGAGAGGCCAGGAGGAGGGAATGACCATCTACTGAACAGGAGCCCCAGTACATACTTACCTCTCCAGCAAAGTAGGTATTAGTAACTTTTCACAGGTTAAGAAAGAGGTTCATAAAGTCTCAATAACATGCAAGAACAGTGGGGCTGATGTGGGTTTGAGGTCAGCCCAGGCCTCCTACTTTCCCACTGTAATCAGGACACAAGGCAGGATTTGCTCTGTCCCTGTGGGGCAGTCTGCATAAAACGAGGGCTGCAGACCCTCAGAGGTGGGAGAGGTTGCTGAACTGAGGTCCATCTTAGAGGAGGAAACTGCCCACTGTACCTTAAAGGTGGGCAGTTGGTGGGGTGGGGACTGGCAGTGTGGAGGGGGTACTCTCTGAAGGTGTGAAAGTCCTAGGGCCCTGGGAAGATGTCCTTGGAAAGCTCTGAGGCCTGCTGATGGGCAAGCAAGGGAGGGTGGAGTAACCGTCACTGCTTGGGCTCCCTGCTAGAGCATACATTGCTGCAAACCCCATGGCACCTCGTGTACAGCTTGGACTAGGTCGATGTCAACTGAGTGAATAGATCTTTTTCTCCTGACTCCTTGGGGAAGTAATCAGAGTTGTCATCTCAGCCAGATCCTAGCAAAGGACCTGCCACCTTCTGAATGCTCTCTGTGGTACCCAAGTTGCCCCAGTTTTCTGGAGAGGTGTCCTTGACCACTGAGCAAGCCAAAGCCTGCCTGTTGAGATAATTTCTCTTTGAAATGAGGTTTGCCAGCTGCTTTCCTCAGACTGAAAGGGGAATGGATCACACACCAAAAGTAACAGGTCTGCATACAGGGTGCTGATGGAAGGCTTCACACTCTGGAGTCAGAATGTCTTCAGACCCCTTCTCTGCCTTCGTGGCTTACTGATCTTAAGCAAGTCCTTCATCTTCCCTAAACCTCAGTCTTCTCGTCTGTAAAACAGGGCTACTGGTACCTCGATCATCCAAGCCCCACTTGGGTGGTCTTTCCCTTGCCCTACTCTCCCCTGCCCTACAAAACTGGACCTGCCCCTTTTGGCTCTGAGTTTTAACCATGCAGAGACAGAAAAGGTCAGGGTAAACTTCTGGGAGAAAGGAGGATGCAAAATGAGACTGTTTGTTACTTCACAGGAGGACAAGCTGTGATGATTTGTGAGCTGAACCAAAGAGCTCCAGTTTATGAAAGTGTTGTCAAGTAGCACACTAGCTTCTTAAAATACTTCCTATTTAATCCTCAGTGAAGTATTCTTAATTCCATTCTAAAGATGAGGATAGAGAGGTTCAGGATTGATTGCATGTCTTCATGCAGGACAACTTGGGCAAAGCAGGTGTATTCTTTAAGACTCAGTTGCAAATGAATAAACTGCTATGGAGCACTGCAGGCTACAGACAATGGGGTCACACAAAGTCGGACACGATTGAAGCAACTTAGCACGCATGCATGCCAAGTGGAAAGGGATTCATTCAAGGCTTTAAATACTTCCAAAATAACAAGAAGGGACAGGGGGCTGGTTCTAGAAAAGGCCTCCAGGAATAATTCCAGGACAAACCCACAGAACTGACCAGCCTGGGGAGTTGCTCCCTTTGCTTCGCTTGGCAAGGTGGAGAATCTGTAACTGCTGGCTCCAGACCTATGCCAGATCTGCAAGAAAAAAAAAAAAGGTGCTTCAAACGTTGACTCTGCTTCCACTGCTGATACTGTTGCAAAAAAGGCTGACTTGGAGCCTTTGACCTTCTTATTTTCACCTCCCAAATCTCACCCAACTGTTTATGGATTGAAGTGAAGTGAAGTCGCTCAGTCATGTCTGACTCTTTGCAACCCCGTGGACTGTAGCCTGCCAGGCTCCTCTGTCCATGGGATTCTCCAGGCAAGAATACTGGAGTGGGTTACCATTTCCTTGTCCAGGGGATCTTCCCAACCCAGAGATTGATCCCAGGTCTCCCACATTGGAGTGGGACACTTTAACCTCTGAGCCATGGATTGAAGTGAAGTGAAGTGAAGTCACTCAGTCGTGTCCAACTCTTTGCGACCCCATGGACTGTAGCCCAACTGGCTCCTCTGTCCATAGAATTCCATCGAATTCTCCAGGCAAGAGTACTGGAGTGGGTTGCCATTTCTTCCTCCAGGGGATATTCCTGATCCAAGGATTGAACCCGGGTCTCCCACATTGCAGTCAGACACTTTACCATCTGAGCCACCAGGGAAGCCCCAAGCCATGGCTTAGGAGAACCATATTCACAGAGTTCTAGCTGCAAGGGAGTCTGGGAAATGTAGTTTTTTTCACAGTGCCAGAAGACATGCTAGAAGGAAGCAAGGGATGTTGAGTACCAAGCCAACATTTCTACAATCCTTCTTGCCAATGCAGAGCTTGTGTATGGAATTACTCTGCTCAGGGCCTGCTCCTGTTCACATACCATTAACTTAAAGGGGGTAGGGTGGTGTGTGCATGTGTGTGTGTGTGCGTGCGCCTGACATAGATTTTAATGGATACTTCAGTAGAGCCCTCATTTCATGGAGCTCCTATTCCAGAAGAAGGCATTCATGGGAAACTCCAGGAAGGTGTTCCAGTGCCAGGAGGCCAGAATATTCTCATCTTTCTCTTCTCGAAATCTTTTATTTGTATTTATTTATTTTTGGCGGTGCTGTGTTGGTTGCTTTGCACAGGCTTTGTCTAGCTGGGGTACGCGGGGGCTACTGTTCATTGTGGTGCATGGACTCCTCATTGCGGTGGCTTCTCTCTTTCCAGTTTGCAGGCTCTGAGCAAGGACTCAGCAGTTGTGGCACACAGGCTTAGGTGCTCCATAGCATGTGGAATCTTCCCAGACCAGGGACGGAGCCCATGTCCCCTGCATTAGCAGGCAGAGTCTTATCCACTGCACCAGCAGGGAACTCCTCAGTTCTCTCTCTTTTAAAGAGCTTTAAGTTATAATACACATACTACATAACTCATCCATTTAAACTGGACATGTCAATGGTTTTTAGTATATTCATAGAGTTGTGTAACCACCATGATCTTTTTTTTAAAAAAAACCATTATCTATTCTAAAACATCTTCGTCACACTAAAAGCAGACACTCTCCATTTCCCACTCCCAATCTCTAGCTCTAAGCAACCACTAATCAACTCTCATCTCCATATACTTGCCTATTCTGGATATTTCATATAAATAGGATCATACAATATGCCATCTTTGTGACTGGTTTCTCTCATTTAATGTAATGTTTTTATTGTTCACCTTGTCATGCATTAATATTTCATTCATTTTTATGAATGAAGAATATCCCATTGTAGGAATAAACCACATTTTGTTTATTTGTTCAATTGATGGACATTTGGTTTCCTTTTTTTTTAAATTGAAGTACAGTGGATTTGTGGATTGTTTCTACTTTTTAGTTATTGTAACTAAAGCTGTTATAAACATTCATATACAAGTTTCTGTATGAACATGTTTTCAAATCTTTCGAGTATATATATATCCACATTAGAATTTTGAGTCATGCTGTAACTGTTTAAATTTTTGAAGAACCACCAAATTATTTTCCACAGTGGCTGTACCATTTTGCATTCCCACCAGCAATGTGTAAGGGTTCCTATTTCTCTATAGTATCATCAACACGTCTTTTATCATATATTTTTAAAAAATTATAACTAGTATAGTGGGTGTGAAGTAGTATCGTGGTTTTGATTTGCATTTCTCTAATGTTTATAATGTTGAGTTTCTGTTGTTGAGCATTTTTTATATGGTTATTGTCCATTTATATACCTTCTTTGAAGAAGTGTCTGTTCCTATCATTTGCCCATTTTTGATTGGATTATTTACTTTTATTAGTTTTTTTCCTTTGTCTATTTTTTCCCCAAACATTAAACTTTTTATTTTGTATTGGGGTACAGCTAATTAGCAATGTTGTGGTAGTTTCAGGTGAACAGCAAAGGGATTCAGCCATACATATACATGTACCCATTTTCCCCCAAACCCCTCACCCATCCAGGCTGGCAGGTGACCCTAAGCAGAGTTCCATGTGCTAGACAATAGGTCTTTGTTGGTTATTCATTTTAAATATAGCAGTGTGTATATGACCTTCCCAAAGTCCCTGGCTATCCTTTCCCCCTGGCAATCATAAATTCTTTTTCTGTCTGTGAGTCTCTTTGTTTTGTGAGTAAGTTCATTTGTATCATTTCCTTTTAGATCCCACATATGAGGGATCTCCTGATATTTCTCCTTCTCTGACTCACTTCACTCAATGTGATACTCCTTAGGGCCACCCATGGTGCTGCAAATTATTTGCTCTTATTATTGAGTTGGATGGACGCGACTCTGAGTGAACTCTGGGAGTTGGTGATGGACAGGGAGGCCTGGCATGCTGCAATTGATGGGGTCGCACAGAGTCAGACACGACTGAGCGACTGAACTGAACTGAACTGAACTGAAGAGTTGTTTATATTTCTGGATTCAAGTTCCTTACCATATGAATGATTTGAAAAATTTTTTTTACCTTTCTGTGAGTTGTCTTTTCACGTTTTTGTTTTTTAAACATCCTATATCAACTGGATAACAGTATCAGGACTGCTCATTTTTTAAATTTTATTTATTTATATTTGGTTGCCCTGGGTCTTCATTGCTGCAGGCCAGCTTTCTCTATTTGGGGTGAGCGGGGGCTACTCTTCATTGAGGTGCATGGGTTTCTCATTTTGGTGGCTTCTCTTGTTGTGGAGCACAGGCCTTAGGGCTTTAGTAGTGGCCACGGGCTTCGTGTCTCCACAGCATGTGGAATATCGCTGGATCAGCGACATCTATCCCCTGCACTGGCTGGCAGATTCTTATCCACACTGTACCACAGGGAAGTCTTCACTTTTTTTTTTTTTAAGAAAACTTTGTTTACTGAAATATGACTGCAATATAGAAAAGATGGCTAATGAACTTGATTGCAAGATATTAATACTCTACACTTTTCATGTTCTTCTTTTAAAAAATAATTTATTGGGGTGAAATTCACGTAACACAAAATTAACCATTTTAAAATGAACAATTCACTGCTAGAGCCTGGTGGGCTACAGTCCATGGGGTTGCAAAGAGTCGGACATAACTGGACAATGAAGCACAGCCCAGGACATTCAGAACATTGTACCACCGCCACCTGTATTTAATTCCAAAACGCTTCCATAACTCCCAAGTGAAATCCCTTACCCATTAAGCAATTTCTCTTCATTCTCTCTTCCCCTCAACCCTTGACAATGTCCAATCTGCCATCTCTATGAATTTGTCTATTCTAAACATCGTATCGGAGAAGGCAATGGCACCCCACTCCAGTACTCTTGCCTAGAAAACCCCACGGATGGAGGAGCCTGGTGGGCTGCAGTCCATGGGGTCGCAAAGAGTCGGACACGACTGAGTGACTTCACTTTCACTTTTCCCTTTCATGCACTGGAGAAGGAAATGGCAACCCACTCCAGTGTTCTTGCCTGGAGAATCCCAGGGACGGGGGAGCCTGGTGGGCTGCCGTCTATGGGGTCGCACAGAGTTGGACATGACTGAAGCGACTTAGTAGCATACATCGTATAAATGGAATCATATAATATGTAGCTTTTTTTTTGACTGCACTGGGTCTTCATTGTGGCACGCAGTCTCTCTGTAGCTGCAGCGTGTGGGTTTAGTTGCCCCACAGTATGTGGGATCTTAGTGACCCAATGAGGGACAGAACCACGTCTACTGCACTGGAAGGTGGACTGACTTTCTGCATTTGATTTCTTTCACTTAGCATAGTGTTTGGGAGGTTCCTGCACATTCTATGCTATTCTATCACGTAAAACTGCAAGTGTTAGTTGCTCAGTCGTGTCCAACTCCTTGCGACCCCATGGACTGTAGCCCACCAGGGTTCTCTGTCCATAGATTCTCCAGGCAAGAATACTGGAGTGGGTTGCCATTTCCTTCTCCAGGGATCTTCCCAGCCCAGGGGTGGAAACCAGGTCTCCTGCGTTGCAGGCAGATTCTTTACCATCTGAGCCACCAGGGAATTTGTTTATCCATTCATCTGTTGACGGACATTTAGACTCTAGCTTTTGCCTATCGTGAACAGTGCTACTAAGAACATGCAAGCATTTTAAGTGTACTTGTTTGAATACCTGAATTTGTGTCTCATCCACAGATGTACTTGTTTGAACAACTGAATACTTGTTTGTATTCAGTTCCTTTGGTAAATGTCTAGGAGTGGGATTCCTGGGTCATATGGTAATTCTTTCACTTTTTGAGGAATCACCAAACCATTTTCCACAACAGTTGAACCACTTTGTAGCCCTACCAACAATGGATGAGCATTTTCTTCTACATCTTTGTCAGCACTTATTTTCCTTTTTTTTTTTTTTTAATTATAGCCATCCTAGCCTTTTCATTTCTTGATGTAATTCTTGGAAGGACAAAAGTTTTCAATTTTATAAAGTTTAACTTACCTGTTGTATTATTCCTGATCTGAGAGGAAAAGCAAGAAGGCTTTCATTATTATATGCGATGTTAGCCACTTGCCTTTTTTTAAATTCAAATTCTTTTTACTTACTTATCTGGCTGTGTCAGGTCTTAGTTGTGGCACGCAGGATCTTTGCTGCAGCTTGTGGGACCTACTTAGTTCCCTGACCAGGAATAGAACCTGGTCCCTCTGCGTTGGGAGCACAGAGTCTTAGCCACTGGACCACGAGGGAAGTCCTGGCCACTTGCTTTATGTAGACATTCTTTGTTGGGATGAAGAAGTTCCCTGTTCCTAGTTGAGCGAGTGTTTTTATCATGAAAGAGTATTGGATTTTGTCAAGTGTGTTTTCTGCATCTATTGAGATGATCGCGTGGTTTTTGTCTTTTATTCTACTGACTAGTGTATTCCATTGATTAATTTTTGGATGTCAAACCACTTCTGGTATAAATCTTACTTGGTCCAGATGTATAATCTTTCTTTGGTGGTGTTGGATTCTATTTGCTTATATTACGTTGTGGGTTTTTGCATATATATATAGATATATCTATATATTTGCATATATAGATATATTTGCATATATCTCATATATCCATAAGAGATATTTGTCTATAGTTATCTTGTAAGGTCTTTGGTTTTGGTATCAGAGTAATACTGGCCTCATAGAATGAGTTGGGAGTTGTTCTCTTATATTTTTTAGCAGATCTTGTCAAGAACTGGTGTTCTTTGACTGTTCGAAGGAATGTGGGTCATGTCCACAGGAAAGAGCTAGGGCTCTGGGACCCTGGGCAGAGGCGGCTGAATCTGGCACACAGATCTGTCCCGATTAGCGAGCACAGTATTTTAAGACAATTGAACCAACTTTAAAAAAAAAAAAAAATCTAGAGATTTCACAGAAGAAGCCTGATGTTCAGATTCTCTAGAGTCAGAACCTTTGGCAGCAGTGGCCTGTAATTAGGCTGAGTCACGATGAGTGGCCCAGGCTCTCTGGTTTGCCTCAGTCCCCACCTTTCCTTGTTAATCCTGACACCAAGGCTGAGTGTCAGGTACCATTTGTATCATACTATTCTTGGACCACTTTTTGTTAACCGTATGGCCACTGTATGCATTTGCGTGGATGCTGCCTGGTTTACCCTTGCTGGATCTTTGTTTATTTATAAAATGAGGACATTAATAATTCTTAGCTTGGGACATTTTGAGGAAGATTAAAATGAGATGATTAAAAAAAATTTTTTTTTTCGCTGATCTGGGTCTTCATTGCTACTCAAGGACTTTCTCTAGCTGTGACGCATGGGTTTCTCATTGTGGTGGCTTCTCTTGTTGCAGAGAACAGGTCCTAGGGCACCCAGGCTCAGTAGTTGTGGGGCACAGGCTTAGTTGCCCTCCCTTGGCATGTGAGATCTTCCCGGATCAGGGATGAAACGCATGTACCCTGCATTGGCCGGTGGATTCCCAACCACTGGACCACCAGAGAAAGTGACAGTTGTCTAATCGTGTCTGATTCTTTGTGACCCCACGGACTATACAGTCCATGGAATTCTCCAAGCCAGAATACTGGAGTGAGTAGCCTTTCCCTTCTCCAGGGGATCTTCCCAACCCAGGGATCGAACCCAGGTCTCCCACATTGCAGGCAATTCTTTACCAGCTGAGCCACAGGGGAAGTCCAAGAATACTGGAGTGGGTAGCCTATCCCTTCTCCAGCAGATCTTCCGACTCAGGAATCGAACCGGGGTCTTCTGCATTGTAGGCAGATTCTTTACCAACTGAGATATCAGACCACCAGGGAAGTCCTTAAATGAGATGATTGTAAAGAGGTTTAGCTTACAGAAGGTACTCAGCAGATTTAATCTTTGCTTTTTGCTGGCTGCACAGTATTCTGTTGCATGTATGTACAATTCTTCTAATGGTGGGCACATAGGGGAACATCAGTTTTTCTCTGTTTGACACAAGGCTGGATAGGATATCTGTGTATATGGTAAGCATAAGATGGTTAAGAGTATATTATCACTGCTGGATTTGAATCCCAGCTGTGTGACCTCTTTCTGTCTCCTGTCCTCTTGGAATGGTGAGATGAGGGGATAAGTAGGATGAACCTAAGATGTCATTTGAAGATATATCTACAGAGCCTCTTAATGAGAGTGAAAGAGGAGAGTGAAAAAACTGGCTTAAAACATTCAAAAAACTATGATCACGGCATCCAGTCCCATCACTTCACGGCAAATAGAGGGGTAAACAATGGAAACAGTGACAGACTTTATTTTCTTGAACTCCAAAGTCACTGCGGACAATGCCTGCAGCCATTAAATTAAGACACTTGCTCCTTAGAAGAAAAGCTATGACAAACCTAGACACCGTATGAAAAAGCATAGACGTTACTCTGCCGATAAAGATGCATATGGTCAGAGCAATGGTTTTTCCAGTGGTCATGTACAGTTGTGAGAGTTGAACTGTAAAAAAGGCTGAGCACCAAAGAAGTGATGCTTTCAAACTGGAGAGAACTCTAGAGAGTTCCTTGGACTGCCAGGAGATCAAACCAGTCAATCTTAAAGGAAATCCACCCTGAATATTCATTGGAAGGACTGATGCTGAAGCTCCAATACTTTGGCCACCTGATGCAAAGAGCTCATTCATTGGAAAAGACCCTGATGCTGGGAAAGACTGAAGCATGAGGAGAAGGGGGTAGCGGAAGAAAAGATGGTTGGATAGTATCCCTGACTCAACGGACATGAGTTTGAGCAAACTCCAGGAGATAGTGGAAGACAGAGGAGCATGGCGTGCTGCAGTCCTTGGGGTTGCAAATAGTCGGACATGACTTAGTGACTGAACAACAGCTAGCGTTTTGTCCCCAGAAGGGCTGGAACGCCACAGGTGGGTGCAGGGGAAAATGCAAGTGTCTCGAGGCCCCTTCTGCAAATGTGAGAGCTGATGTGCCCTATCTCAGAATCTCCCCGCCCTAGGGTGTGAAGCCAAAGGCCAACTTGTTGCATCTGACTGACAGCTGGGCTGTCCAGGGAGATGAGATAAGTGGGTGTCAGGCAGGAGGAGGCAGGTGTCAACCGCAGAGCAGGGGGAGGTGAGCACACTGTGAGCTCCCCACCCTCAACCCTGTTGAAGTCACAGAGTTGCTTAACCTTCTGAAGCAATGATGGCCCCAGACTCCCCCATATCTGACCTGGACTCCTAACCTGGTGCCCGTCAAAATTATCCATGCAACAGAGCTCCAGAACCCAGGCACTGAACCAGCCAGGAGCTCAGCTGACTGTCCTCAAGGTTGGAGGTGGCAGTGGTTATGGATTGGAGAAGTTTTTGAGGTTTTCAAAGAGGAAGTGAGGCTTCTGCTTGTGGTTCTGTTGTGTTTCTCTTTTTACTGCATGAGCCAGCCCAGCACTCCTGGCTCTACTTTGCTTCCCAAACCTCTTAATGATTATTGTTCAGTTGCTCAGTCATGTCTGACATTTTGCAACCCCATGGACTGCAGCACGCCAGGCTTCCCTGTCCTTCACTGTCTCCCGGAGCTTGCTCAAACTCATATCCATTGGCGGGTGATGCCATCCAACCATCGCATCCTCTGTCATCCCCTTCTCCTCCTGCCTTCAATCTTTCCCTGCATCAGGGTCTTTTCCAATGAGTCGGCTCTTCACATTTGGTGGCCAAAGTATTGGAGCTTCAGCTTCAGCATCAGTCCTTCCAGTGAATATTCAGGATTGATTTCATTTAGAGTTGACTGGTTTGATCTCCTTGCTTTCCAAAGGACTCTTCAGAGTCTTCTCCAACAACACAGCTCAAAAGCATCATTTCTTTGGCGCTCAGCATTCTTTATGGTCCAACTCTCACATCTGTATATGACTACTGGAAAAACCATAGCCTTGACTAGATGGTCCTTTGTCGGCAAAGTAATGTCTCTGTTTTTCATATGCTGTCTATGTTTGTCATAGCTTTTCTTCCAAGGAGCAAGTGTCTTTTAATTTCATGGCTGTAGTCACCATCTGCAGTGATTTTGGAGCCCAAGAAAATAAAATATGTCACTGTTTCCATTGTTTTGCCATGAAGTGATAGAACCAGATACTGTGATCTTCATTTTTTAAATGTTGAGTTTTAAGTCAGCTTTTTCACTCTCCTCTTTAACTTTCATCAAGAGACTCTTTAGTTCCTCTTTGCTTTCTGCCATAAAGGTGGTGTCATCTGCATATCTGAGGTTATTGGTATTTCTCCTGGCAATCTTGATTCTGGCTTATGCTTCATCCAGCCCAGCATTTAGCATGATGTACTCTGCATATAAGTTAAACAAGCAAGGTAACAATATACAGCCTTGACATACTCCTTTCCCAATGTGGAACCAGTCCATTGTTCCATGTCCAGTTCTAATTGTTGCTTCTTGACCTGCATACAGATTTCTCAGGAGGCAGGTAAGGTGGTCTGGTATTCCCATCTCTTGAAGAATTTTACACAGTTTGTCATGATCCACACAGTCAAAGGCTTTCAGTTCAGTTCAGTCGCTCAGTAGTGTCTGACTCTTTGTGACCCCATGGACTGCAGCACGCCAGGCTTCCCTGTCCACCACCAACTCCCAGAGCCTGCTCAAACTCATGTCCATTGAGTCAAAGGCTTTAGCATAGTCAATAAAGCATAAGTAGATGTTTTTCTGGAATTTTCTTGCTTTTTCTATGATCCAATAGATGTTGGCAATTTGATCTCTTGTTCCTCTGCTTTTTCTTTCATCTTGTACATCTGGAAGTTCTCAGTTCATGTACTATTGAAGCCTAGCTTGGAGAATTTTGAGCATGACTTTGCTAGCATGTGAAATGAGTGCAATTGTGCAGTAGTTTGAACATTCTTTGGCATTGCCTTTCTTTGGGATTGAAATGAAAATTGACCTTTTCCAGGCCTGTGGCCACTTCTGAGGTTTCCAAATTTTCTGGCATAATGAGTGCAGCACTTTCACAGCATCATCTTTTAGGATTTGAAATAGCTTAGCTGGAAATCCATCACCTCCACTAGCTTTGTTCGTAGTGATGCTTCCTAAGGCCCACTTGACTCCCCACTCCAAGTTGTCTGGCTGGAGTGATCACACCATCATGGTTACAGGTGAGTGATCACACCATCATGGTTATCTGGGTCTTGTTCTTGCTGACTGTATAGAGCTTCTCTGTCTTTGGCTGCAAAGAATATAAGCAGTCTGATTTCGGTATTGACCATCTGGTGATGTCCATGTGTAGAGTTGTCTCTTGTGTTGTTGGAAGAGGGTGTTTGCTATGACCACTCCCAAACCTCTTAATGATAATAAACTTAAAAAAAAATCATTTATTTGGCTGTGTAAGGGTCTTTTTTGCAGCATGTGAGATCTTCTGTTGCAGCACGAGGGCTTCCCTCCAGCTGCAACCCTCAAGCTCCAGGACATGCAGGCTCAGGGTGGGGCTTAATTTCCCTGAGGCATGTGGGATCTTAGTTCCTGGACGAGGGATTGAACCTGCGTCCCCTGCATTAGAAGGCAGATTCTTAACCACTGGACCACCAGATAAGTCCTGATAATAAGCCATGACAGTTGCACACAACTCATTATTTCAGCAACATCCTGCAAGCCTTCTGGTAGGTGGGCTCTAAATTCTAAGGTCTGAGTCATGTTCCTATGGGATATACTCCCAGCAACTGGTTCAATGTCTGACACACAGTTGACAATCAATAAATATGTGAATGAATAGGTGAGTGAATGAATGGCAGAGTCTCAGGGCACTTGCAGGGTGCCAGCTGCTAATTCTACAGCTCATTTCCCTAGGACTTGACTTGGGCTTCCATCCATCCTAATTTTTCTGAGGGTCCTTTGGCCGCTGAAGGGAATCCAGACCCTACTGTGCTACATCTGTAGCCCTTTTATCTCTTCACAGGCGCCCCTCTAGCAATTCTTCCCTCAGCTCTCCTTCCCCTCTGGGACATTACAGCTCCATGTTGGGTCATGCAGTCTTGGGCCAGTCACTTTCTTTCTCTGAGTTTCAACTTTCTTGTCTATGAAACAGAATATAATAGCATCCAGGGTCATCGTGTTGATGGAGTTAGACCAAGCGTGCCGAAGTACTTTGCAGGGTTCCTGGCACATGGTGAGGGCTTGAATGCCAGGAGCTATTATTGCTGTGTTGTGGGGACTGGTGTGGGGGCAAGACTGCTTTGGAGGAGAGCAGCAGTCTCCAACTGGGGGTTAATGAACAAAGCAATAAAACTGAATGTAATTCATCTCTCCAAGTGTGCTGCCTAAATTCTGGTCTTCCAAAGGGAGCCAGGAACATTCATCATCAGCTTTTAGGAAACTGACTTGCAGATACTTGCCTAACGAGGCAAAGAATGATGTACAATATTAACAGTAATCCACGTTTGTCAAGTGCTTGCATGGGGCCAGGCAGTGTCCTCAGGGCTCTACCTGAATTATCTTGAGGAATCACTGAAAGAACCCTGGGAGGCAAGCGCTCTTCTTATCCGCACTGGACAGATGGAGAGAGAGGCAGAGAGGTTAAGTGACTTGCCATAAGGTTGCAGAGCTGGGGTGAAATCAGCAGAGGTAACGTTCTTTAAAAAATATCTACGCAGTGCTTCCCAGGTGGCTCAGTGGTGAAGAATCTGCCTACCTGTGCAGACGACGCGGGTTAGACCCCTGATCTGGGAAGAGCCCGCTTGCCGTGGATCAGCTAAGCCCACGTGCCATGACTATCAAGCCTGTGCTCTAAAGCCTGGCAGCTGCAACTACTGAGCCCACGTGCTGCAACTGTGGAAGCCGCGCGCACCCTAGAGCCCATGCTCTGCAAAAAAGAGGGGTCACTGCAATAAGAAACCCTCATGTTGCAACTACAAAGTAGTCCCCGCTCACCTCAACTAGAGAAAAGCCCCCCCGGCAATGAAGACCCAGCACAGCCATAAATAAATAAAATTATAAATACATACATGTATATTTTTCCAATTCTTTTCTGTTATAGGTTAGGTCAAGATATTGAATACAGTTCCCTCTACTATACAGTAAATTCTTTTACTGTATATTTTACACATATGGAACTAGGGAGTGTCCATCTATTTTATACATAGAGATGTGTATCTTTTAATCCTACACTCCTAATGTAGCTCTCTCCCTCCTCTTCCCCCTCCTCTAACCAGAAGTTTGTCTTCTGTGTCTGTGAGTCTGCTTTTGTTTTGTAAATAAATTCATTTGGATTATTTTTCAATTGCACATTTAAGTGACATATAATAACTATTTTTCTGTGCCTGACAGTTAATATTCTAAAACATTCTGCGTATTACTTCTCTACAGACATCCTGTCCAGTGTTGTGTGGCACAGGGGAAAACTGGAGCCCACCAACAGAGAAATGCTACCTATTATGTCCACCAGAGGGCAGGCATGCACTTCTCTGCAGTGGAATACTATACAGCCGGGAAAAGACAGGAGGCAGAGGGTGCGTATGTTCTGGCATGAAATGATGGCCACAGTAGACTGTCAATAGAAAAAGTTACAGAACAGTATTATCATATCATCTATTAATATTCATGTATAAAAACAAAATTTAGAAGTTCATCTATTGTTTGTAGGTTCATGGATAGATGTCTGGAAAGATTAACATCAAACAAGTCACCCTGACCTCCGGGAAACTGGGAAGGAGGGAGCTTCCATTTTTTTCCTTATATTCCCTGCTGCTTATCTGTATTATCTTGTAATTCACAGAAAGATGAAGAAAGTAAGTGCGCAGTGGACCAGGGGTTTGAGGATCCACGTCCACCCCTCCAGCTCTTCTGGTCCAGATACTGATTCTTTTCTGAGGCCTCCCTGGTGTCTTCTGCTCATCCCTGAAGGCCCCTTAACCGTACCTTCCCTCCACAATCACTTCCCAAGCCCTATCTGGTCTTAAAGGACTTGCTTGGCCTGGGTCTCTCCTCTGGGTCCAGGCACTGGTTTTTTCCCCAGTTAGGAGGCCAAGAGCCTACCCCTGAGCTACTCCCCTGGGGGATGTGGGACATGGTGACCTCACAGTTAAGCCAGTGACACCATAGCGGACCTGGAGGCTGACGAGGCAGAGGACCTGGCAGGGCCCAAGAGATAGGAACAAGGAAGAGATTGGCAGGTAGAGGCTATTTCCAATGGAAACTTGAAGGACTGTGTCCTCCTCCCAGGACACTCCTAGCCAGTCCTTCCAGGGGTGGGAGACCTGAAAGTCTCCACAGCCACTTTGGTTCCTAACCAAGAGGTTGTACAGACTTTTCTGTGAGTTGGGAGCAGAGTGTGATGCCAGGAGGAGGGAGCAGAGTTGGCAGATGGAAGACAAAGGTGTATGTGAATCCTCCTGGGAGATGGGGGGCACTCCAGTGTGCGCTCGGTGAACTTCTTGCTCCCCTTGATTGCAGCACAGCTGGAGGAGAGGCAGGCTGTGACCTGGAAGGCTGGGAGGGCTGTAGCTTTTGGCGGGAGTAGAGTTCTGGTCAACCAAGAGGGCAAGGCGCACCATGGGAAAGGCTCCTTTCAGCTAATCAGAAGGATGCTGAGAGGGCAACCGGGATGGGGGGTAGGGGGAGGAGAGGATGCGGGGATGATCTGGGCCCTGGGAATGGCACATGTGAATAGAGCGTGAGGGACAGAAATGACGCAGTGGAGGTGGGCTGACTCTGCCAAGAGACAGTGGAGTCTGAGGGTTGGCACCAGACAGCACTTGGCTATTTGCTGTGTGTCTCTGAGTGAGTTGCTTACTCTCTCTGAGCTTCTGTTCCTTCATCATGGGGATAATAAAAGATGAAATGAGAACATTTATGAAGCCCCTAGCTTCACAATAAGTGCCAACACTTTGGCCACCTGATGCAAAGAGCCGACTCATTGGAAGAAACCCTGATGCTGGGAAAGATTGAGGGCAGGAGGAGAAGGGGGCAGCAGAGGAGGAGATGGTTGGATAACGTCACTGACTCATTGAACATGAGTCTGAGCCAACTCTGGGAGGCAGTGAAGGGCAGGGAAGCCTGGTGTGTTGCAGTCCGTGGGGTCACAAAGAGTCAGGCATGACTTACCAACTGAGCAACGGCAAGCGCAGTGCCAGGCATGCAGTAAGCTGTTTGTAAAGGCGGCTCGCTACTCTAATCCTCGAAATAGTCCAACCTGAGCCTGATGCTTCATCTATTCTGGGCACGTAGAGTGCAGAATTCATGGTTGTACGCTATAGAAACCATTTCTGGAGGATTTAAGGAGAGGAGGAAAATCCTTGGTGGTCCAGTGGTTAGGACTCTGTGCTTTCACTGCCGAGGGCCCAGGTTTCCACAGTTCAGCAAAGAACAACAGTAGAGACACAGAGAGGAGAAATTCCCTTAAAAGATGTTGGAGGAGCGCAGAGAAGTCCTGGGAAGGCTGCAGAGCCAGGCTTGGAGGACAGGCTGGATCGAGAGAGGACTGTGTGACCTGCCTGGACCCCTTTCTTTGAAAATCTGCTCTCCTGGAAGCTGACGTAGCACCATCCACAGAGTGGGCTCCATCCACCTGCCCTCCCTGGACCGCCAGCTTCTGACCACAGTCTGGATGGGTCCATGTGGTCAGTCTGGTCCATGCCTGCAGCATGTGTTTGGGTGGGGAGGCCAAAATTCAGCCTGTTGCTTTTCTGGCTTTTATAGTGGAATGTGTCTTCTGCCTCCTTCCAGCCTCTAGTGAGAGAAAGTTCCAGATGCTGGGCATCCAAAACACCTGGGAAGTGTCTACATGGGAAATGAGAATAAGTAAAGAGTGGCCCCGGTCCTTGAGATACAGACATGTAGGGGTCAGTTCTGCAGGTAGACGATGGTGACAGGAAGTGGAGGGGGCCATAGTGCAAGTGAGTACCGGCCAGGGGCCAAGCCAGCAGAATACTATGTCCCTTGCTCACACGGAGAGTTTGAAACGTCCCTGTGCGTTCCATGACAGCTGGTGGCACAGCCAGATGGAGCCTGAGGCTTGGGCGGCCCCACTGGGCCAGGCACTGTGGATACACCAACTGCGGGCAGGATTTACGTGAGGGCGGGGGAAATGAACCCTCTTCAGCTCTCGGCAGTGATGAAGTTGCTCAGCTGGAAAAGCTGTTTCTGGCCTAAGGGGCCTCCCTTTTCGATATCTAGTCATGCTTCATAGGCATTTTGCCATGTCTCTAACTTATCCCTCACCCAGTGGGGGCCTCAGTATTCTGTCTAAATTGGAGAAAAGGTTCCCAGGACAGAGAAATCAGAGGTGGGATGAGGAGGAGGAAGATGTACTTGCTACCTCCAGGGCCTTTGCTGTGCGAGATCAGATTCCTGCTCACCCCCCTGCCTCTCTGTTTCCTCCTACGCTGCCTGCTTTTGTCTCTGCCTGTTCCTGTCCCTGCCAACTGCCCGTCCCTGTCTCAGCTGGGTCCCCTTCCCCAAAGGACCCCAGCTCCAGCCTTTGAGCCCTGCTCCATCGCCCTCCTGTTCAGCCATCGGGGTTCCCTGAGAGTCACAGCTAAGGCTCTTCCCCACTCCATCATCCCCCACACTGAAATTCTGGTAGCCCCAGTTTCCTGTGGCCCCAAACTCCTGCAGCGTGGCCTCAGGTAGGTAAAGGCTGGTGGGCGGCTCGCCCATGTCTCAGGTCCCAGAGGGCCCCCTGCCTGCCTGCCAGCCCCCCCCTTCCTATTTGTGGCAACTTCAAATGTAGCACTTTCCTGTCACCTCTCACACCCACGGGAGCCTCAGTCACAGGCAGAGGCTGGCTGCCCGCCTGCCCAGCGGCTTCCTTCCCCAGCCAGAGAGGACTTCTGCAGAGCCAGGTGAAGAGCCTTGCACGGGCTGCGCCTCCTCCTGGGGTGATTAGAGACCTGGGGCAGGGTGGGGAGGAGTCAGGGGAGAGGGAGAAGAAACTGGGTTTCGGAGGAATGAGACACCCATGTAAGGGTGCCAGGCTTTGAGGGGCACCGGGGTTAGGGAGGGAAGAGGGGGAAAGGAGGAGAAGGAGGAGAGCCTTAGGGCTGTATGACCCTCAGTGAAGTGACCGGCCGAGAAGTGAAGTGCTAACTGAGCAGATAGCTGTCACCGAGCAGCTTCCTGTCAGGCCAGTCAGGACCGGGGGACCCCGAGTCCACTTGCTCAGACCAGCCCAGATGAGGAAGCTGAGCCTGGGAAGTCTGGGTGGCAGGACACTGGGGCTTCCTCAGCTGCCCCCCAAAGCTGGTAGGTGAGCTAGGATGTAGGTGAGGAGCCGGTGGTTAACAGAGTCGTGGAGACAGGAGCCCCTCCCAGCATGGAAGAGAGTAGCCAGCCTCTCAATTCCCTGTGGCCCCGAGGAGGTCTGGAATATTTCCTCAGATCTCTGAGCTCACTTGGAAGTATCTCCATGAGGACTTCTCTCCCTCCTGTCTTCCCCAGGGATGGGGATCAGGCCAGTTCTACCCTTTGCCTCGGACTGGCGAGTCTCCATTCATTCCTCTTCTCGGCCCTGCTTGAGAGCGTCGTTGGCTTCTAAATGTTGGTGCCGAGAGAGTCCTTTCATGTCAGCCAGTCTAACCCTCCCATTTTGCAGATAAAGAAACTGAGGCCAGGAGAGGCAGTGACCAGCTCGAGGTCACACAGTGATTTCCGGGGAGAGCCGGCCCTGGAAGTCAGGCTGTTGTTTGGAGGACCTTCACTGCTGTGACGGACCTGTCTTCCCAGCAGGTGGCAGGGCCATGAAGGGGGAGCCTGCTCCAGAGCTGGGTTGTTGCCACAAGACCAAGCTCCTGGGGAGCACAGGGGCTTCTCTGTCCCCCCACCTGGACTCCCAGCTCTGCCAAGATGGCCAGGTAATGTGAGGTCCTGGTCCTATCTCTGAGTCCAGGATGCTTCTGGAAGGAGAGGAGGTTAGGAAGGAGTCTGGGCGGGGGGGGGGGGTGGTGTGTGTGAATATCTGAAGGGACCTGGATTCTCCTGGTCCTAAGCACCTCTACCCCAGGACCTCACAGGAACGTGCCCTCAGAGGTGCCAGAGACCCTCTGCCATGCCCCAGGGCCAGACTCTCTGTGGGACATGAGAAGGGACAGGCCATGCAGAGCTGAGTGTCACGGGGGCCTGGGCCTTGGAGGAGGCTCAGGGCCCTCCTGTGGGGTGCACAGTCTTTCATGAGGGGCTTTTCTCTTAAGTTCACCTGAGACCCATTGAGAACACAGCACATAGTCTGAGACAGAGTGGGATGAGGGTGGTGAGGAAGGATGGGTGGGAGGGAAGGACAGGGCTGGGTGGGGGGTTCTGGGGCAGGGGGAGGGCAACCCTGGGGGTGGACGTGTAAGTCCCTTGGAAAGGAAATGTGGAGGAGGGAAGGGGAAGCCCTCTGACTGATGGACATGGCAGAGGTGAGTGTGCGTGTGTTGAGGGGCGGGTCTTAGCTTCTCCTTCCCCTCTGGAAACCAAACAAGGGGTGGGGCCATCTCAGGGGACTCCCAGTCCCCAGCCCCAAGCCCCTTCCCTCTGCCTCCCAGGTCTTCCCAGCCTTCAAGCCACAGCCAGACACAGTGGATCCTCATGATCAGTCCTGGGCCAGCTGGCTGTGCCCATGGCCACTGGCACCGGCCAAGTCTGCCCTGCTGGCCTGCCCCCAGGGCCTGGACCTATACCTGTGTGCCCTGCAGTCGGCAACCCTGGCAACAGCCCCGCGGGGTCTCAGGGAGGATGCTTTGAGCACACGTAAGCCCAGGGCAACTTCACTTTCACTTTTCACTTTCATGCACTGGAGAAGGAAATGGCAACCCACTCCAGTGTTCTTGCCTGGAGAATCCCAGGGACGGGGGAGCCTGGTGGGCTGCCGTCTATGGGGTCGCACAGAGTCGGACACGACTGAAACGACTTAGCAGCAGCAGCAGCAAGCCCAGGGCACGGGGCCGCACCCGGTGGAGGTGGGAGGTGGGGGCAGGTATTGCTAGGTTTGAGGAGGAGAGACGGAGCAGGCCCAGTCTCACTGGTGAGGACGGAGCCTCAGGTATATGCTACTTCCACATTTTGACCCGGAGCTGTGGCCTGGGCATGTGTGGCACGGGCAGTGGTTTTTTTCAGGCATGGGTGTGGAATCTGGCGGAGGTGTAGCCAAAGTCCCAGGAGTTGAGGGTGGGTGATCTGTCTGCCTAGAACACTTGAGCTAGAGGGGCCTGTGTCATAAGGCAGGAAGCTTGCTTGGGAGGCAGGGAGTCGGGGGGTGGTGTCTTGGTTCTGCCCCTTCTAGCTCTGTGACCTCGAGTACATCACAGAAGCCAGTTTCTGCTTTCACAAAAGGACCATCTCACTATACCCCTACGATTATTGCATACAGTACACCATTTCCTTATGCAACTCAACCTGGAGGGCAGGGACCATGCTGCTGTGTCCAGCACAGAGTAAAGCAGCCCAGTAAAGTTGGTTGAGTGAATCAGTGAGGATCCAGGCAGACAGCCTACTTTTGAAAACTGATGCACATTTAGTATCTTACTTGACATCATTCCTCATCTAACTCCTACCTCACTGGCTGTTGCACCTCACTCTCCCTCGTGAGCTCTCCTGGACTTTTCCTCCTGAGTCTTCCCACGCTCCAGAATTCGGTCCGGAGCTACCTCCTTGTCCCTCGCCTCATCCCTTCTCCTCCTTCTCCTCTCCTCTCTCCTATTCTTCCCTCCTCTTCTGTTCTCTTGAGCAGTTTGTTAAAACTTCCTGCGATACTAGAAAGGTTCTACACTTGTGCTATCTGACACCTGAGCCTTTTAAATGTGGCTAGTACAAGTGAGAAGCTGGGGTTTTTTGTTTTTGTTTTGTACTTAAAGGTGTACGATGGCTACTGTTTTGGACACAGCAGATCTACTTTATGTGATCTTACTTGGGCCCGTGGCACCCACACTTCTGCCTCCAGCTCAGGCCACTCCTTTAATCTCTAAACCAATTCATCCAACTGGCCTCTGACTTCTCTACCTACATGTCTAACAGGCTTCTTGAATCCTTTTCGCTCCCTGAAATGGTTACACACTGCACAAATGCCAGCCTCTTTATCAGCAAGGGCAGTGGGAGACCAGGAAAGCCCAGAGAAGGAGCTGCCATGCAGGCTAGAGTCCTCTCCCAGCTCGGAGCCGGGCAGGTTACGTGCAGAGCTGACCTTGACTTCAAGCCATCACAATCTTCCTTTTTCTGCTCAGGGCACCTGCCACCAAGGCCGCCTGCCAGCTCCTCCAGTGGTGAGAAACTCCCACCCAAGTGTCCTCCGAGCAGTGACAAGATGGGAAGCCACACAGAAAGAGCTGGTGGGGGGGCCCCCTGCCCATCCTTCTCTCCTCCCAACAGCTCTTCCCCAAATTCTTGGCAAAATAAGAAGAGCCCCTTGGCTTTCTGCTCCTGCCCCCCAACCCCACCCAGCTCCAAAGAACTCTCCTCCCACTTCCGCCCATTCTATCCTGCCTACCCATTTTTCCTGCCCGCTCCTTACCTGGTCACATGTGGGAGCCTACCTTCAATGCCGTGTCCCCCCCGCTTCAAGCTGCCCCAAGACACCCCCTATGCCACCATGGCTGTGCCCAGCTTGCTGATTAATGTCAATGAGCCCGAGCACCCCAGCACCTGGGGGGAGACCCTGCGCCCCTACCCAGGGGCCTGTCAAGACTCCGGCCAAACCCAACCCTCCCAGAGCCAGAATCTGGGCCTTGTCACTGCCAGGACCTACTCCACAGGGCCGGAGCGGGCTGGAAGGGTGGCTGCAGGAAAGCGGGCCCCACTGGGTTCCCAGGCTGGCTCTGCAGCACTGCCTTACCCGCTGAAGAAAGAGAACGGCAAAATCCTGTATGAGTGCAACGTGTGCAGTAAGAGCTTCGGGCAGCTCTCCAACCTCAAGGTATCTGCCTCCGGGCCCCCAAGGTTCCCACTGGGCATCCTTCGGTGACCCTTTCCCACCCTGCTTCAAGAATCAAGGACCTGGAGCAGAGGGAATTCCAGGTCAGCCTCTAGGGCCTGTGACCTTGGCTGGTCCATTTGGCCCTGCAGTTTCACATCTGTAGAGTGGAGTCCTCTCCACACAAAAGACTGTCCATGAGATCATCTCATTTCAGCTAAAAATAGAGAAACCGAGGAAAGATGTTCCCAAGGTTACCTTGATTTAAGGGTGCAGCCAGGTCTCCATCTGAGTCTCTCAATAGCTAGGGCAAAGCCCTTTCTTGAAGAGTCATCCTCTCTGATCCCCTGGGTAATCCTCCTCTTGTTAATTTATTTAAAGGTCAGGTCCGGAACAGGTGAATTTTAGTGACTCTAGACCTGACAACCAGCCTTTCTCAACTGGGATCCAACACAACAGCAGGGTGCTGTAGGCGTCATTATAGGCATCGTCCAGCAGGGGGCGACCACGGACGTAGCTCTGTATCAGCCAAGATCTGACGTTAGGGGCAAGTTGACACCTGCTGAAATAGAGGAAAATTTACTGGTTGTTGGAGAACAGACCTTCTGCATCCTCTAGGGCATGAGTTTTTAAACGTTAATGAGCCTCAAACCACTTGGAGAGCTGGCCCCAGCCCTCGGCCCTCCCTAAGCCCCAGCCCCAGAGATTTCAGTTCAGCTGGTCTGCGGGTGGGGCCTGAGAGTCTGCCTTTCTAACGCCCTCCCAGGTGCCGCTGATGCTGCTGGTCTGTGGACCACAGGTTGAGAAGCACTGCACAAGACATATATCTAGGGGGCACACATAGGGAACCCCTTACCTGGCCTGCTGATCACAGCCATCTCCATCTTCCCTCCCACAGGGCAGCAGAGCGCAAGGGGAGCCTGGGGGATGGTAGATTGGCCTTCAGGGAGGTGATACGGAGGCAGGGAGATTGAAAGGCCTTGATGCCAAAAAGGGGTCCTGCGGGGATGCAGGTAGAGATTTGAGGAGGATCCCTGGCCCTAACCGGGGGCTCTGGGAGGTTGACAGCATTTCTCCCATGCCTGGCTCAGGTCCATCTGCGAGTGCACAGCGGGGAGCGCCCGTTCCAGTGCGCCCTGTGCCAGAAGAGCTTCACCCAGCTCGCCCACCTACAGAAGCACCACCTGGTGCATACTGGGGAGCGGCCCCACGAGTGCCCGGTGAGACCCTCCACCCCCTCCCCTGTCCTCCTGCAGGCTGGGGAGGAGTTCTAGGCCCCTGGGGGATGGCACCTGTGGCCTCCATTCCTCCACTGTCCTGAGCAAATGGAGCTAGGGCAGGAGGCAAGGGGTGGGGGCGGGGAGGGAGGGGAAAGGGAAGGGCCAATGTGCGCTATTGGAGGACACTCCCTGGGCCTGGAGGGGAGAATAGCGACATGTGTCTAGGGGTGGAGAAGAATGAAGCTGGAGGTCCTGGGGAGCGGACACCCATTGGCGACTTCCCAGCATCGGCGGAGGAGTTAATGCTAGTGTGTGTGCAAAGTCGATGAACTCTACTGATAACATCAGCTCAGTGTTAGCTCCCTCCCTCTTTGAGCTTCACCAAGTCTCCAGGGAGTTTGGAAGGGCCAGAACTCTTTCCCTGTTTTACAGAGGCAGGAACGAAAGCAGCATAATGGTGACAGTCTAGGCTACCTGGGTTCAAATCTTAGCTCTGCCTCCAATCTGCTGTGTGAGCTTTGTCTACTGGCCTCACTCCTCTAAGCCTCTGCATGTTACCTGTTAATACAGAAGTAGTGCTTAGTCCCGACTCTCCAGTCCTGAAGAAGACTACATAAGACCAACTCCTGGCACGCAGCAGCTCCCAGTAAATGTTAATTGCATGCACAGAAGCTGCAGCCCCACGCTTAAGGGTTCTATGTGATTATGTTATTGAGTCTTCCATGCCTACGAGATTAGGTATTAATACTCTATGTCAGCCATCAACAGAGCAAGGCTCAGAAAGGGGAGGTCTCTTGTACAAGGTCATGCAAGGAGCAGAAGAACCAGGATACTAACCCAGGCTGCCTGGCTCCAATGTGCCAGATACCATGGTCCCAGGGAGGAGTCATGGGGGAAAGCTTCCAGGCCTCATCACAGGGAGGTGGTGGTCTTGGGGGGGGGGGTGTTTTGAAGATGGGGAGTGGGGAGCAGAGATCCTGGGTGACCCAGGCAGGCAGAGCTGATACCAGTGCCTATCCCATCAGATGTGTGACAAGCGCTTCAGCAGCTCCAGCAACCTGAAGACCCACCTGCGCCTGCACTCGGGCGCCCGGCCTTTCCAGTGCAGTGTCTGCCCGAGTCGCTTCACCCAGCTCGTTCACCTGAAGCTGCACCTTCGTCTGCACGCCCCACGGCCCTGCGGCCTGGCTCACACCCACCTGCCCCTGGCATCTCTCACCTACCTTGCCCGCTGGCACCAGGGGGCCCTAGATATTCTGGCAGCGCCATCAGAGAGGCAGATGGACTGGGACGTGGACAAGGTCAAGGTGTCCTCAGCATCCCAGGGCAAGTAAGGGCCTGAGCCATGGTGCCAGGACTGCCCTAGGGAGGGGGCAGGGGCGGAGCAATGAAAGGATTTTCTCTACGATAAATTGAGGCCTCTTGAGCTTCAATAGTGCAGGGGGAGGTCAGAGTGTATTTGCCAGACTTCACGTCCCACTCCACCTGGCAGGTCATGGGACACAGCCAGGAAGAGACTATGCTGCCCACCGTGTGTGTGTGTGTGTGTGTTGGGGGGTGCCTGCAGCCACCTACCTCTGGCTGGGTTTGAGTTCCACCCTCTGTTTAGGACCTATCTGGGACCAGGCCCTCCATCTCAGCTAGCCGATGGACAGTCCAGCGTTCCAGGTCTCTGCAGGGTGCAGACTGTGGTGCTGTGTTGCCAGGCACAGGGCACTCTTTTCGGAACCAGCACCGGCCCAGATATCTGTCTGCTGCTTCCTGCAACCTCCTTGTCTTCCAGTTCCTAGAGGCCACTGTGCCCCCTCTGCTGGTACTCCCTGCCGTGGTCAGGTGGGACACGTTCATCTCCCTCTGTATATGCCAGGATCTGAGCCTCCTGTGGGAGAGGCAGGCACACAGGGATGTCAGGGTCCACTCATGACCCAGAAGCAAGATGTCCCCCTGTGTGTCAAGGACCAGTCATCCCAGAGGACATAGAGCGAAGGGGGTACCAAGCTTGGGGAAGGGGTAGAGGCCCTACAAGGACTACAGGTAGGGAAGAACTGGCAGAGAGAGCCTGGGAACTAGGGCCCTCCTGATGATCTTTCTCCCTGGAGTCCCAGAGGACCCCCTCAAGTGTCCAAAATGTGCCTTCTCCCAGAGAGAGTGGTAGCATTAGATGGGAAAGGGTACTGCTCTATGGGGGTATAGGAAGCCCAGGCTATAATCACAACAGTAGCTATTATTAAGTAATAATTTGTTGTTGTTCAGTCGCTAAGTCATGTCTGACTCTGCAACCCCATGGACTGCAGCATGCCAAGCTTCCCTATTTTTCACTCTCTCCTGGAGTTTGCTCAAGTTCATGTCCATTAAGTCAGTGATGCTATCTAACCATCTCATCCTCTGTCATCCCCTTCTCCTCTTGCCCTCCATCTTTCCCAGCATTAGGGTTTTTTTCCCCAGTGAGTCAGCTCTTTACATCAGGTGATCAAAGTATTGGAGTTTCAGCTTCAGCATCAGTCCTTCCAGTGAATATTCAGGGTTGATTTCCTATAGGATTGACTGGTTTGATTTTCCAGTCCAAGGGACTCTCAAGAGTCTTCTCCAGCATTACAGTTCAAAAGCGTCAATTCTTTGGTGCTCAGCCTGCTTTATGGTCTAACTCTCACATCCTACATGACTACTGGAAAAACCACAGCTTTGATTATACAGACCTTTATTGGCAAAGTGATGTGTCTGCTTTTTAATACGCTTTCTAGGTTTGTCATAGCTTTCCTTCCAGGGAGCTAGCATCTTTTAGTTTCATGACTGCAGTCACCATCAGGAGCGATTTTGTGTCCGTGCTAAGTCTCTTCAGTCGTGTCCGACTCTTTGTGACCTTATGGACTAGCCAGGCTTCTCTGTCCAAGGGATTCTCCAGGCAAGAATACTAGAGTGGGTCGCCATTTCCTCCTCTAGGGGATCTTCCCAACCCAAGGATCTTATTTCTCCTGCATTGACAGGTGGGTTCTTTACCACTAGCGCCACCTGGGAAGCCCAACGGTGATTTTGGAGCCCAAGAAAAGAAAATCTGTCACTGCTTCCATTTTTTCCCCTTCTGTTTGCCATGAAATCACGCCACGATCATAGATGCCATGATATTAGTTTCTTGAATGTTAAGTTCTAAGCCAGTTTTTTAATTATTAAATAATTATTATTGGGCTTCCCTGGTGCCTCAGATGGTAAAGAATCTGCCTGCAATGTGGGAAACCCAGGTTCGATCCCTGGGTCGGGAAGATGCCTTGGAGAAGGGAATGGCAAATCACTCCAGTATTCTTGCCTGGAAAACTCCATGGACAGAGGAGCCTGGCAGTCTACGGTCATAATATTAATAGCCGGCCAACTTCCAGCAGGGGGCATACCTGTGGATTTCAGATTGACTCCCCACCAGGGTACTGGACGAGATTTTCGCTGTGCCCTAGGGTCTCCAGGACCCAGAGAGAGCACGTACTCTCATTGGACACTCTCACCAGCAGGGCGAGGGCAGGGTTGGCGTCGGTCCCCACCAATAATCACCGTCTAGGTTCCAAACCCACTCGATCAACCGTTGGGCCCCGCCCAGCAAGCCAACCACTCAGCTAAGCAACCCCCACGACCACGCCCATTCCCGCCCCTGACTCCGCCCTTGCATTCTAGCCCCTCCTCCGGGGGGGCCCGCGGGAAAGACCCTGGGCTGGGTCTACCCTCCTAGTCCTGTTTTCCCGCCCACCTTGTGCAGGCCCAGCTTGAAGCCTTTCAGCACCCTGACTTGGGTCCCCTGGCACTTCCAGAGGCCTAAAGACGTAGCGCGGCCAGGGCCAGGAGCTGGGTCCCCGGGAGCTGGGCAGGGGTGCGGGGAAGGAGGGTCGAGGGGAGAGGGGATAGCCGGGGTGGAGAGGATCCCTGCAGAGCGCACCCCCTAGCCCTGGTGCTTGGGCAGTATGTGGATCGGTCCCACTCCCCCGCCCTCACGGACTTCGGGCCGGGCGCTGTTTGCTCAAGGGGGGCGTGCCGGAGGCGGCGTATATCTGCAAATGAGCGAGATCCGGGTGGCCCCCGCGGCCCCGGAGCAGTCAGTGCCCGGGACCTTGCCCTCGCCATGGCCGAGCGGCGCGGGGGCCTAGGGGCCCGCCTGGCTCGCCGCCTGGCCGGGCTGGGGGTCCGGAGGGAGCGCAAGGGGAAGCGGACCAAGGAGGAGGCCAGATCCCGGGATAGGTGAGGGGTTTGGAGGAGGGGCGCACCGGGCGCCCCTGGGCCCGAGGGTTGTGGATGTGTGTCTTGGAGTGTGCAGTGGATGTTCAAGTAAGCCTGTCTGAGTGGCTGGAAGCATTAAAATATACCAAGGGGTGTACTACGATTTGGGGTATGTGGACTTTATAAAGTCCCTGTACTTTTTAAAACCTTTACAACAATTTTGCAGTTTCCTAGGTCTGGCGGGTGGCCAGGGAACTCCTGATTTCCTCTCTGAAGATAATTGAAAGGCAAATACGGTGGCACCTCCTGCCCCTGTGGACTTTGATTCTCTTGTCACAGGCCAGTTTAGCTCTTGCCTTCATGTCACTTTGTCATGAGTATGACAGGTTCCTGAGTTGGCTTAGACTGCACTGTATTTGCCCTTTCATGACATGAAGAGGCTTTCCCCCATCATCCTAGATTGTACTAACAATAAACTTATTTGCCACTTGCTTGATGCTTTTCCTGGATTATCTCATTTAATCATCCCAGCAGCTGTACCAGGCAGGTATTTTGTGTGAGTCAGATACGGAAATGGAAGTTCAGAGATGTGAAGTCACCTCTCCAGTCACACAGCTTGGAACTGGTGGGGCTGGGACACAGACTTCTGCAGTCTGACTCTGGGGCCCACAGCCTGAAGCCCTGGGCTGCTCTGTTGCCTTGAGAGATTTCAGAACTCAAGCAAGGGGGCCAGAGTTCTGTCCTAACCCGAGAGGCCACTGGCCATGTGACCTTGAACAAATTGCTACATCTCTCTTAGCCAGTTCACTTGCACCTGATGTCTGAGAGGCAGGGAAAAGGCTGTATGGATTGCCAGGCTGAATGGCCAAGAAAGGGATAGAATAGAGGATCCCAGGAGCTCACATGCCCAGTGTCTGCAAGGAATGTCAGGAGGGATCACAGGAAACAAGTGTCTGTGCAGTTCTGATCTTATGACGTAGCTGTCTCCGGCCTGCCCTGGGAGGAGTGGAGGCATGGTTGAGCCCAGGGTGAGGGGTGGGGTTTGTGCTGCTCTCTCACACCAAAGAGAGCAGGGAGGGGAGGGTCGAGCCACCCTAAACCTGGAAGCTTGGGTGCCCGGGGGTGCCCATATGCTGCCAGCGCCCGGCCTGGAAGACACACCCCCCCTTCCTTTACCCCATCTGGCAGGAACCTGCCCTGTAGGCCCATATGGCACTGTTCCTCCCTTTCTTTCTCCACTTGAGAGGAGGCAGCGTTGCAGGTGAGTCAGGGACAGGGAGGGCCGGGTAGGGACTACGCATGCTCCTGGGGCCAGCCTGATGATACGTCCCGTGTGTGTACTTGGACTTGGTTCTCACTGGCCGTGGGAGTGGGACTCTGGAACGGAGGGACAGGCCCCTGGCCCCTGCTGATTGCCTGGAGTAGGGGGCAGAGTGCACGGAGCTGGCAGCCAAGGCCCTCCTTTTCTTGCCCCGTTAGAGGGGTGATGCCCAGACAGGCTTTGGAGTGAGGCCATCCTAGAGTCTTAACTCCACCAGCTGTGTGACTTTACCACCCTGGACCTCAGTTTCCTTATCTGAAAAATGAGGACACTGCTATCTACCCTTTAGGATTATTGTGAGGCTTAAAGGGGATTATGGAGGTGTAATACCGAGTGCTAAACCTGGCATAGGGTGGGCCTCAGCGAATGGAAAGCTTTTGAATTATTAGGGTACTGTCCTTTTTCTGTATTCTGGTCCTGATATAGGCCTAGTCCCCATTTTGTTCTAGGCCCATCCCTGTCTCTCTTTCTCTGGGGCTGGCTTGGACAAGTGGGGTTGGGGGCAGAGAGGAGGCTGTGCATAAACCTCCCCTGCCCCCCAAGACTTCAGGTGCTCATCTTGCCTGCGGGGGCCCTTAGAGACGAGAGCCATCAGGTCCAGTCTAGGGCAGGAGATGAGGAGCCTACTTCACTCCCTCCCCTGTGTTTCCTTCCCAGGCCCAGGGGTGGCCAGAGCTGCCCTGACCTGGCCCAGGGCCAGGGCAGCACCAGCAAAGTCAGCCTCAAGGTAGGAGAGAATCCTAGGGTTGGGGAGGGGAGGGGAGGGGAACAGAAGCTGTTGGGAGGGGCTGGGCCGGCCCTGAGAACCCTGACTTACAAGTTAGGCAACTGCAGTCCTCTCCTCCCTCCTCTGCCAGGGATTCACTGTGTGACCCTGGGCATATCACTCCTTACTTCTGAACCTCAGCTTCCCCATCCAGAAAATGGGGACAATCATGCCTTTTAGGGCTCTTGTGAGTAATAAGGTATCAGATGTAGGACATCCAGCATGGAGCCCAGATGCTTAGGAAACAGCTTCCTAACGTAGGGGCTCCTGGAGGAGGCCCTGTCCTCAGGACCCCATTTCCCACACTCCCTCCTTTAACTTGACCTTCCCCATCTTTGACTCCCTTTCCCCACTTCCTGGCATGGCCCCCAGGGGTGACGCTGGGCCAGTGACTTAACCTTCTGGCCGAAGTTTCCCCATCCTCAGCGGGAACCTGAGCCATGGATTGGACAGAGACCAGGTCCCCCACCCTCTATCCCCTGGATAGCAGAAGGCTTCCTCTAGAGATGGCTCAAGCAGGTATGTGTCTCTCTGTGATCCTGAACATCATCAGTGATTACTAGAGTACTACTGGGTACGCTGCATGGATTATCTCATACAATATTCTCAGCACTCCCAGGAAGCAGATACTATTATTATCATGCCCATTTAACACATGGGGAAACTAACACGCAAGAGGTATTGCAGCTAGAAAGTAACAGTGCTGAGAATCAAGCCCAGGTTGCCTTGCTCCAGACTCCCAGATTAATCATCCAGCCTTCCTGTTTCTTGAGATTTTCAGCCCCTGGGGAGTGAGAGGCTGCATCTATTTCATAGATGTGTAAAATAAGGTATTTGGGATTAAGGGCCCCTGCTAAGGAGAAATTTGACCCCAGATTTGGCTCCTCTGTTGCCAAGGACACAAATCCATCCCTGAAGACTGGCATTTGGGGGGCAGTGTCTATTTGGGTCTGTGGTCCTGAACCCTCTCCCCTCACCCCCACAACTAGGCTGGGCCCCAGGGGAAGACAGCAGACAGAAGTCAGGGTTGTCCCACTTTTAGGGGAACCCTCTTCCCTGGCTTCCTCCTGTCCCAAGAACATCTCTATACCCGATACCTCCTTCAGGTGTGTTTGGAACACTCAGGCTGGGAGGGTATTGGAGAGGCGGCTGCAGGCTCTGGAAGCCTGGAGTGGGCAGAAGCCAGGGGCGTTGTGGCAGGCATGCCCACACAGGCCCTAATCCCCAGGGCAGCTGGTAGCAAAGGGCCAGAAGCCAGTGGAGTCCTGGGAAACCAGCAGTTGGCCTGAGAGTCAGGAACCCTCACTGTGCGACCTTGGTCTCTCTCAGCCTCCCTTTCCTCGTATGTAGAATGGGAAGGGGTGAGATAAATGCTGAAGGAACTTTCCAGAGCTCTGCCTCTTTGTCCAGCTCTTGTGGCCCTGGCAGCCCCTCCGTAGGGCAGCTCCGCTTGGTGTCAGAGCTCTCTTCAGCTTCTCCTGTGCCAAGGAGGGAAGCCAGGGGTGCCGGGGGGTACCCAGGGGGCAGGCCAGAGAGGCTATCACTGGGTCTCTGCTTCTGCTTTCCCTCAGGCCCAAGCCCAGAGCCGCTCAGAGTTGGACCTTCGGGCAGGGAGCCTTGGCTCCTGGCTTTGGAAGCGTCGACACAGCTCAGGGGGGCTGGTGGAGCCTCTGGGGCGCCTCCAGAGGCCTGCTGTAGGCAGCGCCTCTGACCTGGCCAACCATGCCTCCATGGGGCCAGAGAGCCTGGCACCAGCGGTGACCTCAGGAGAGCCTGCTGGAGCCAGGGGTCCCTCAGGCCCACCACTGGCGCCTGGATGTTTGGAACAAGGACCTCCGGGCCACTCCTGCTGGCAACCCCCACACTCAGCCCGGGGGTTTCCTCTGCTGCCCGAGGCACCCAGCAACCTGGAAGACGTGCTGCCCCGCCCAGCGTCCTGCCCCAGGGCAGAGGGGGCAAAGGGCGAGCCTACCAGTCCAGGGCCAGCCCTGCCAGAGCCAACCCTGCCAGAGCCAGCCCAGACCCTACGTGAGCGTCCCTCTGCCAGGAGGACCCGCTACTACCACATCACTGTCAGCCTGCAGGGGCGTGAGCAAGCACCTGGGGAGGAGACGGAAGAGCCCAAACCGGCCCAACCAGCTCCCCACCCCTGCGGCCCTGAGGAATCCAGGGGCTGGCAGGAGCCTCCCCAGGGGCCCCGCCCCATCACAGGGTGCCTAGCTGACCCGCCTCAGGAACCCCAGCTCCGAGCCCCACCACATCAGGGGAGCACGGCCCAGCGGCAGGAGCTCCGGGCCGGCCGGACGCCTGGGTCCCCGCTCAGACGGTGAGTAGATTTCACCCCCCACGTGGGGCGGTGGGGGAGGAGGAAACTGACCTGGCCGCCCCTTCCTGGGTCTCTATCTCGTCTCTGGGCTTCTCTAAACCATTCATTCAGTTTTCCCGGGCATAGGCTGACTCTGCCATCCCCTCCCCTTCCCATCTCTGCCCTCTGTTGCCTGCCCCCCAACCCCGTGCATGCCCGCAGGCTACCTCCGGGGACCCAGTTTTGCTCTCCTCCTCCATCCACCTGGGGAGGGGGATATCCTGTCGCAGAGAGGATGGGGAGGGTCACCTTATCCTCAGCAACACCTTCCCCAGCCCCTCGTTCTGTTCTGGAGACCACTTTCTCAGCCTGAGACGAGAACTCTCAGGTGATGCTGGATGTCCTGGGGTGAGTTGCTTAACTTCTCTGGGCCTTGAGTCGTCAAGTTGATTTGGTCACTGGAGATGAAGGAGGAGGAGGAGGAGGTTACAGGAAGATACTTTGAACTCTAGAGAGTGGGGCAACCAAAACAGCCCAGATGCTTATTAATAACGCTTCAGTCGCAGCAATAATTACCCCACCTGGCCCTGTGTTGGTGAACAGGCGCTGAGGTTCCCAAGCCCTGGTTTGTTTTTTTTTTTAACCTTTTTATTTTGTATTGCAGTATAGCCAATTAACAACGTTGTAATAGTTTCAGATGGACAGCAAAGGGACTCAGCCATACATATACATGTATCCATTCTCCCCAGACTTCCCTCCCATCCAGGCTGCCACATAACATTGCTAAGCCTCGGTTTTTCTTTTTTTAAAGCCTCGGTTTTTAATCTGTGGCTGCAGGGACCCCTGACTCTCCTGAATCTGCCTGGTGGGTTCAGAGAAAGGAGGATGGGTCCTGTAAAACTCACTGACAACACGGTGAACTTGAGACCTCTCTAGAACCACTTGGAAGGGCACACCAGGCCTCAGACAGCGTTCTGAAAAGTTCTCACTGATGATGGTGGTGGTTGTCACCTATGGTTCCCTTTCTCAGCGTAATTCTATTTAATCCTCACAGCAGCCCCATGAAGTAGGGCTAATCCTGTTCTCCACCCTCTCACCCCAGTGACAGACGGGAAACTAAGGTTCAGACAGGTTTCATCACCTGCTCTAAGTCAACCAGAAAATGAAGGGGCAAGAATCTGAACCCAAATACCTGTGTTCCAGAGCGTCCCCGGTGGCTCAGCAGTTAAAAAACTCCGCCTGCAATGCAGGAGACACAGGTTCAGTCCCTGGGTTGGGAAGATCCCCTGGAGAAGGGAATGGCAGCCACTCTAGTGTTCTTGCCTGGGAAATCCCATGGACAGTGGAGACCGGTGGGCTACAGTCTATGGGGTCTAAAGAGACAGACACGACTGAAGCAACTGAGCGTGCACGCCTGCACCCGTGTTCTAAACACCTCTCTCTCCTGCCTCTCACGGAGGCCTCAGAGGCCCCGTGCAGATGGCGGGGGGTGGCGGGGTGCTGAGTGTGGTTGCTGTACAGAGCTTTCTGTGACCTGTGATTTCTTTGTGACCACATGGGGGTGAAGTCTACTACCATCTGTGCGGGGACCCAGATTTGGAAGCACTGTGGCGGCAGAGGCAACACCAAGGATGCCCACGCCTCTGGGCCGGAGTCAGGGTGATGATCCTGTGACAAGGAAGAGGGACCTGTGCGATTCTGTGCTCTGTTTGTTGGTGTGTGCCTGTGTGTGACGCAGCATGTGCTTGTGGGCCTGTGGGCCGGTTTGGCCTAGTTTGGGGGTGACTCACAGGTAAGCGGGGAGAATCCAGGCCTTGTTGGGTTAGACAAGGTTCTTTCCCACACTCCCCCCACCCCCTCCACAGCCCCTCCCTTTCCCAGCCCCACACAGCTGATCTGGAAGTCACAGGTGACCCAGCTGGTCCAGGGCCTTGAAGAAGAGAGGGCTCTGGAAATGGGCATTTCTGCTGGCCTAGGAGAGGCCTCCTGGGGTTTTGAGGTGTGTCTTCAGAGGAAGGACAAAACGGGGTCAGGGGATCTATAGGCAGGCAAATTCCTGCGTAGTGTGAAGAACATTCTAGCCATCGTGACTATTCAGGGATGGAACGGGTCAGCTGTTAAACTGCGACCTCCCTGTCCCTAGAGGTATGCAGGCTGAAACAAATGACCACATGCTTGTGGAATGACTATCAGGGGTGTTGTCTGGGGGCTGGGTTCAGAGAGGCATAGAATTCTGATTATTGGGAGGTCACAGACGTATCTGATACGAATACCAGTGGCTTCCTCTTCTGAGGTTCTCCTGTGGCAAAAGCCTATGGAGGCCTTCCAAATGTGATTCCTGTTTTTATGTCTAATTCTTTGACCCCTGAACTCCCGGAATACCACTTTCAAGAGAAATTGGCTTTGGATGAATCTAACCAGAACCTGGGGCTTCCCCAGGGGCTCAACAGTAAAGAATCCACCTGCAATTCAGGAGATGCAGGAGGCGTGGGTTTCATCCCTGGGTCAGAAAGATCCCCTGGAGGAGGAAACGGCAACTCACTCCAGTACTCTTGCCTGGATAATTCCGTAGACAGAGGAGCCTGGTGGGCTGCAGTCCACAGGGTCCCACAAAGAGTGGGACATGACTGAATGACTGAGCACGCACGCGTGCAACCAGAACCTAGCACATCACCTAACACGATGAACGGTGAATGAGTGAATGAAGGAATGAATACATGACTTAGAACCCAGGCTCTGCCCCCTACTGTCGGTGCCATCACGGATAGTGAATCTCAGCGAATGGTGGTTATTATCATTAGTACCAGCCAGGAAGATGGAGATTCTGTTGGAAGAAAAAGAGCTCCTTAGTGAGGACAGAGGAGAGGGCTGGGCCTTAGGGAAGGGCTACAATCAGGTGTCTGAGTGTGTGGCTGTCAGGAATTCTGGCCTGGGGAAAGACTTGGGCATCCCTTCCAGCCCCTCCCCTCCGTCATACGCAAGACTTTCCTGGGGCCACCCAGAGCCCATCCTGGACCAGGCCACATGCTGTCACAGTCACCAGTGGTCCCCGAGTCAGGTCAGGCTTCCCTGGGCCTCAGCCCCATTCAGCTCTGTCCCTCATAAAACCTGAGTCACTTCTGGGGCCACAAGACAGGGTCAAAGTTCTGGGTTCCATCAGCCTCTCAGGAGGGAGGGAAATGGAGAAGAGGGGAGGGCAATCGGGGGCATGGGTCCATTTCCGGCCTTAAGGGCCCCTATGATGGTCTGGGGGCTGCCACACAGAGAGGAGGAGCTGCAGACAGGCCGGTACTGAGGCTGGCACAGAACAGGCTGATCTCTTGGGTTCTTGAGGCCTGAGAATAGGATTGCCCTACTAGTGCAGCCTGGAAGTCAGGGTGGGGACTGCCTGGCCCCTTCCAGGACTGCTGTGCCTCCTTTAAAAGTAAACCCCCCAAAACACAGAGTCTTAGTTTACCAGATACATTAGGAAGTTTGATTTGGTGGTTCACCACTTAGGGTTAGATCCAACCCTTGTCTCTGCTACTGTGTGACTCTGGGCAAATTTCCTAACCTCTCTGAGTCTTTCCCCCCACCCACATCTGCAGAAGGGGAATGTGTGTTCATGATTTATAAATAATTTATTCTGTCTTAAAAAACTGAAGTGTACTGGATTTAATATAGCAAAGTGATTCAACTATATACTATTTTCCATTATAGGTTATTACAAGATATTGAATATAGTGCCCTGTGCAATATAGTAAATCCTTGCTGCTTATCTGTTTTATAAACAGTAGTTTGTATCTGTTAATCTCATACCCCTAATTTATGTCTCCCTCTCCCTTTTGGTAACCATAAGCTTGTTTTCAGTGTCTGTGAGACTGTTTCTGTTTTGCCCATAGATTTTTTTTGGCTGTGTTGTGTGGCTTGCGGGATCTTAGTTCTGACCAGGGATTGAACCTGCACCCTCTGCAGTGCAAGCGCAAGTCCTAACCGCTGGGACCACTAGGGAATTCCCATGCATAAATTCATTTGTATCATTTTTTAGTTTCTACATGTAAGTGATATCATATTATGTTTGTATTTCTCTGTCTGATTTACTTCTCTAAGTATGCTGCTGCTGCTGCTAAGTCACTTCAGTCGTGTCCGACTCTGTGCGACCCCACAGATGGCAGCCCACTAGGCTCCTCCGTCCCTGGGATTCTCCAGGCAAGAACGCTGGAGTGGGTTGCCATTTCCTTCTCCAATGCATGAAAGTGAAAAGGGAAAGTGAAGTCGCTCAGTCGTGTCCGACTCCTATCGACCCCATGGTACTCCCTAGGTCCATCCCTATTTTTGCAAATGGCAATATCTCACTCTTTTTTATGGCTGGATAATAGCCCACTGTGTTTATACACCACATCTTCTTAACCCATCATCTATGGATGGACACTTTAGCTGCTTCCATGTCTCGACTATTGTAAAGAGTGCTGCTGTGAACATTTAAGTATATGTGTCTTTTTGAATTAGAGTTTGCATCCTTTCTGGATATCTACCCAAGAGTGGGACTGCTGGATGATATGGTGCCTCACTTTTTAGGTTTTTAAGAAAACTCCATACTGTTTGCCATAGTGAATAATTTATTCTTCATGGGGAAACTTAGGAGTCAGCATTTTCGTTTATAAAGTGAGTTTTTATTCTTTCTCTCATACTGGATTCCAACAATAACCCTGTGAAGCACATACTCTTGTAATTCCAGTTTTCTGGCCGGGGGCCCTGAAACTTGCTGAGGAAAAGTGGCTGCCCAAGGTCATCTTGCTGATGAGTGACAGGGATAGGGGGAACCCAGCTTTGCTTGAGGCCAAAGCTGTCTTTCCTCACCTTCCTTCATCACGATTGGAAGCAGGGTCAGAACATGGCTTGTCTAGTTTTCAGCTTTCCGGTTTTCTAATTTTTAGCTCCTAGAGGACTAGCCCCAGGCTCCTTGGGCAGCGTCACAGCCCTGTCCACAGACCAGTGAGTCGGATCCACAAGCCTCTTTCCTTCCTCTCTCTCCTTCTAGGCTTAGGCCTCAGCTTCTCCCCTTGAAGGACCGTGGCATAGGAGAACGCCTGAAAGTAGGGAGAGGGGTGGGAGCTCTGAGGGTATCGTGCCCATTTTACTGATGAAGAAACAAAGGCCCCGAAACGCTGGTCTGAGGTTACTCAGTCTGACCTCTGCAGAGACAGCTATTCTACACTGCAGGAGCCACCCTGACCACTCCCCCTGACCCCATCTTTTTTCTTCCCGGCACCCTCTGCAGCGAGCTGGACCACAGCGAGCCAAGGACACCTCAGGACGCCTTGCCGGGGCCCAACATGGAGGAGGCCAGCGGGCCCCCGGCTGAGGCCAAGCCCCAAGTGGTGAGCACCACGTTGACATGGCGGCAGCGGCCCCCTGCCCAGGACGAGGTCAAACACCGTTTCCACAAGGTGTCCCTGGTGTCAGAGGCCCGGTTGGAAGCCCCCTCCAAGGAGACGTTTGAGTCCAGCCATCGTCGAGAGGAAGTCAATGGCTTTGCTGTCTGGGAGGAAGAGACCATGAACCACCAGGGCCCCCGGGACGGGGCTGGCTCCAAGAGCTTCCAGAGCCACGGGCCCGTCTTTTCCAAGAAGTACATACTACCCCTCAAGGAAAAAAGGCCAGTGGGAAGACTGAAGGAGGCTGCGGAGCAGGGTGACGGCAGCCCGCAGCCCCCCAGGACCGAGCCGCCGAGCGCGGGAGCCACGGCCAGGACTGAGTTTTCGGTGCCGGCGCACGGGCCCCGGGAGCCGAGCCCCCACCCGGGTGTGAGTCTCGCCAGCGGCAGCTCCAGGAGCCTGGAGGAGCGGCGGGTAACGCGCACTGTGCGGACCACCGTGATGGTGGGAGGCCACGTGGACCGCCGGGTGAACAGCACCGTGATCAACTCCGTGGGGCCCTCACTCTTGGGTGAGGCCCTGCCAAGGGGCCGCAGTGTCGCCCGCGCAGTGCGGGCAGTGGTGGTGAACCCCCAGACCGAGGGCTCCCCCAGTCGCAGTCAAGCCCTGGAGCTGCTAAGTAGCCTTGTACCAGCTGAGCGGACCGCCCCCACCAGCCGGCTTCCCAAGCCCCTGGCTGCTGTGCCACGGAGTCCAGGTCTGGGCAGCACAGAAGGGTCAGCCCTTAGGCAGCTGCCTGAGACAAGGATGGCAGAGCCGAAGGACAGATCTGCTCCGGGCCCTGCAGGCTTTCTGGCGGAGGCTCACCCCATTCTGAGCCAGGAGGTCCCTGCAGCCCACCCAGACCAGGAACAGGACAGAGCCCTGGGTGCTGGGGTCCATGAGGTCCCAAGGGTGCAGAGACCCACCAGCCCCACCCAGTCCCCTCTCCAGACCTCTCAGGGCCACACCCCAGTACCCTCCTCTCCCAGACTCCAGACCCGAACCCTCTCTCTGGGCCTAGTTCAGCCCCCAGAGCAACCTGAAGCACCTACTCAGGCTCGGGCCCAGCTCACTCTCAATCCCCGGGGACCCCAGGCCCTGCCCTCCATCAAAAGAGAAGGGCTTTCAGATCCCCCTGCGGCCACCGTCCTGCCCATGGTGAAGACTGAGGTTGTTATAGTCCCTGGACAATCTCTTGCTCCATCCTCTATGAGATGGAAGGCCATCACCAGCCCGGGAGGTCTTTCTGCTCCATCCTCCCCAAAGAATAAGGTTGTTCAGGACTCTGAAAAAGTCCCTGTTGTTTCCCTTATCCAGAAAGAGATAGTACAGGGCCCTGGGGTTCCTGCTGACTCATCTCCCAACCAGAAAGAGGTAGTGCAGGGTCCGAGTGCTCCTGCTGCCTCAGCCCCCAAACCAACCGAGGTTGCCCGGGGCCCAGAAGTCAGCCTGATCAGCCAGAAAGAGGTCGTCTGGAGTACGGCAGGCAGCCCTGTCCCTCCCCTCCCCAAGGAAGAGGCTGCTCAAGGCCTGACAGTTCCTGCCGTCCCATCCCCCAAACAGGAAAAGGTTGTCCAGGGGTCTGAAGAAAGCATCGTCTCATCTCCCACCCAAAAAGAAGTTGTCCAGGACCCTGGTGCTTCTAATGTTCCATCTTCCACCCAGAAAGTAGCCGTCCAGGCCCCAGCCACTCTCATCGCTCCCTCCTCCTCAGTGGGCAGGATATCCTCTGGTCCAGGAGGTCCCCCAGCCCCGGTGATGATGGGAGCAGAGACCAGCCGGGAGTGCCAACTTGTCCCTGAAGCCACCAAGGGCAAGACGTTCCTGGAGCCATCGAGGGAGGAGGAGGAGGTGGCCCTGACCGCTGACCTGGAGATTTTCCTGGATACCCTGCGGAGCATGGAGCCTCCTGAGATCCTGCGCACTCACCGGCTACCTCGAGCCCCCCGCTCCTCCTACCTGGCCATGTACGCCACCCTGCCTGCCATCGAGGAGGACCAGCCTGGGCCATGTGTGCTGGGACCCAGCCCCCAGGAGGTGCCCACCCTGGAAGTAAAGAAGGAAGAGAAGGCACAGGAGGAGGAGGAGGAGGAGCCAGAGAACCCCTACCTGAGCGACGATGAAAAGCTCCAGCGCAGGCAGGAGAGAGCCAGGCCGGGCCCCCCCAGGGACCCCTCCCCTGCCCGGCCTGCCCAGGTCTCTTGCTCTCCTCTGGAGATGATGAAGAAGCATGTAGCAGGTGCCAAGGGCCCCCACCCAGAACCGGGGCCAGAGTGGCAGGCAGGCAGCCGGCCCACTTCCCGTCTTGGAGGCAGCCTCCTCTTTGGGGGTCTGGTGCCTGCCCTGAAGGAGGCCCCCACCTTGGAACCACTGGGCACAAAACTATCCGCTCTGCAGCCCCACGGGGCACCGGGGCTCAAGAAGGGTCCAGGACAGCTGCCCCTGCTCTACAGTGAAAGGCCGCCTTCACAAAAGCCGGCACGTGCCCGGCCCCCGGAGGGGTGGGTGAGTGAGGCCTTAGGCGGGCAACGGAGGAGGGCTTGGCCTCATCTAGGCCAGGGTTTGGATCCTGTGAGGACCGGGATCCTGGGAGGCAGTCTCCCGATCCAAGCAGCAGGCTGTTTGCACTGAGGATTCCGAAGGGCTTGATAAAATCTCAGAAGCTGGGGAAGGGGGCAGTTCCGGATACAGAGTGATGAAGCCCTGGGGGCTGGGAGCAAGTGTAGCATTCTCTGTGGGCCAGCTCTTTGCGGGTTGGAGGCCTGCAGGGAGGATATGGGATTCCTGGAGTGGCAGGTTAAGAGAGGCAATAAAGAGGCAACCCCATAAAGACGTATCACGGCTCTCCATTCCAGAACCCAGCACTGAAGACCCAGGGCAAGCTGAACACAAGGCCTGGAAAGGTAGGGGGCGCTGGGGTTGCGGGGCAAATGGGTGGAAGAACAGGAGGTGGGGGTTCTGGGGACGGGCCCTAAGGACCCCTCTGGGCCTTCTTGCAGATTATCCTCTTCTCAGAGCCTGGCTGCCAAGGCAGCCGCAAGGAGGTCTGGGAAGATACTGATGATGCTTCCGGCTGGGCCCATGTGGCCTCCATACGGGTGGTCCGAGGCTGGTGAGTGCGGAGCTCCCGGTGGGCTTTGGCATGTGAACCTCAGGGATGTGAGGACAGTGAGAAGTGCCCACTGAGGGCAGAAGCCCCCCATAGCTACCCAGAGACCCTGCCTTGCGGGGACATCTTCCCCACGCACCTCCCACCCAACTCCATTCAGTGACCCTAGGTCTCTGTGCCCACAGCTGGGTGCTGCACGAACAGCCAGCATTCCAGGGCCGGAAGCTGGTCCTGCCTCAAGGGGATACGGAACTTGGAGCCCCAGGATCAGCATGGAGTACCCAAGGCATTGGCTCCCTGAGGAGGGTCATCCGGGTGAGTGGCTGGGTGTGGGGGACCAGATGTCGCCTCATCTACCCTAAGTCCCAGGCCTTGAGGAGGAAGACAGGGACACCTAGAGCTGGGATTTCTGGGAGAGATCACAGGCTTGGAGCCTGAAGAGGGTTTATACCTGTATAGAGTCCTGACTGTGGAGCCAATTGGAGAAGAAAGGGATTCTGCGGGATGCTCAGCCTGGCTTGGGGAGGCCGAGGCCAAGCCGCACTAGCTCCAGCTGGAGCCTGGGGAAGGATGGAGTTAGAGCAACATAAATGGGTGGGGCTGGCTGGGGGCACTCACCACCCATCCAGGGCCCAGGTGTTCAGGCCCGCAGCCAGAGCTGAGGTGCCGCGTATAGACCCATGCGCACAGACCCATGCACACAGAGACGCTTCCCTGGTGGCTCAATGCTAAGGAATCTGTCTGCCAATGCAGGAGACGGGGGTTTGGTCCCTGGGTCAGGAAGACCCCTTAGAGAAGGAAGTGGCAACCCACTCCAGTATTCTTGCCTGGGAAATCCCATGGACAGAGGAACCTGGCCAGCTATAGTCCATGGGGTTGCAGAGAGTCGGACACGACCACAGGGACTAAACAACGACAGCATGGTCGGAAAGGGCACAGTGTTACAGTTTCATATCTCTAAGGTGGGGAAATACCATTGTCAGAACACAGGTTTATAAATCACTAAAATTAAGCGGACAAAACCATCTTGGACACCAGAGAGACCCAGAAAAGAAAGCAGAAATCTAAAATCAGGGCCTAACAGCCATTTTGGGATTTTTTTTTTTCTCTTCTTCTTTTTTAATGGAAGGACAAAATAACTCTTGAGTCCAGAGCTGTTGCAATCCTCCTGGTAAGAGAGGAAGAGAATCTTATGTTAACTAGGGCAGTGGCCCAGCCATGCAAAAGAGGGGACAAGAATTTTCAAACCCTCTCCAGAAACACACAAATGTTTGCAGACAATTTATTGTGAGCTTCTCACAATAAATTCATCTTCATGTGGGAGGTAATGAGGTACAAAAGAGAACCAAGGGCTTTGAAGTCCAGTGGACTTGGGTTCCTTTGATTCAGTAAGCATTGATTAGGTGCCTAGTGTGTCCCAGGCACTGGGACATGCTTTGCAACAGTGAACAAAAACTGCACAGCTCTGTTCTTGGCCCTGCCACTTACAGGCCGGGTGCCCTCAGGCAGCCCACTTAACCTCACTGAGTCTGACTTTCCAAGTCTGGGAATGCCGTAACACTTCCCGCTGGGAAGACCAAATGAGAAGGGGTAGGACAGGACCTTAGCATATGTCTTACACTCAGTAGATGTTTCATAAACATTTTAAAAAATATTTATTTACTTACTCAGCTATGCTGGGTCTTAGTTGCAGCATCTGGGGTCTAGTTCTCTGACCAGGGATCAAACCCGGGCCCCCTGTATTGGGAGCTCAGCATCTTAGCCACTGGATGACTGGAGAAGTCCCTGTTTCATAAACATTTGATGAAGAAGCGAGTGAATGAAAATGATCCTGATGAAGAAGAAACACCCAGAAATGCAGAAAGCATCTGTAGCTTCCTGAGATGCAGTGCAGGTGGAGGCCAGTTTCAGTTCAGTTCAGTTCAGTCACTCAGTCGTGTCTGACTCTCTGTGACCCCCATGGACTGCAGCACGCCAGGCCTCCCTGTCCATCACCAGCTCCCGGAGCTTACTCAAACTCGTGTCCATTGAGTCGGTGATGCCATCCAACCATCTCATCCTCTGTCGTCCCCTTCTCCTCCCACCTTCAATCTTTCCCAGCATCAGGGTCTTTTCCAAGGAGTCAGTTCTTTGCATCAGGTGGCCAAAGTAGTGGAGTTTCAGGTTAAGCATCAGTCCTTCCAGTTTAGGAAGGGGTAGAAATTGGTAATGGCACCCCACTCCAGTACTCTTGCCTGGAAAATCCCATGGATGGAGGAGCCTGGTGGGCTGCAGTCCACTGGGTCGCAAAGAGTTGGACACAACTGAGCAACTTCACTTTGACTTTTCACTTTCATGCACTGGAGAAGGAAATGGCAACCCACTCCAGTGTTCTTGCCTGGAGAATCCCAGGGACAGGGGAGCCTGGTGGGCTGTCGTCTATGGGGTCGAACAGGGTCGGACACGACTGAAGCAACTTAGCAGCAGCAGCAGCAGCAGCAGCAGAAATTGGTATAGAGTTGGAATTGTATACAAAGAAGGATCAAATTCAGATCTCCAGAAATGGCTGTCCATCCTGCCCATCCCTGCACCAGGCTGGAAATGAGGTTCCCAGAGGCAGGGCAAAGGGCATGGTACTTGGCAGTCTCCTTCTGAGAACTTTGGTCTTAGGTCCCAAAGGGCCAGCGAGGGACCAGCGAGGGCTTTGGACTCAGGCTTATCTGGCTGACATTGCAGAGAACACCCCAGTTGTTTCTGGCTTCTGGGGAGAAGCCCCTGGCAGCCCCAGCTGGACAGACTTGGGGAAGGCAGGTGTGGACGGGGATAGTCTCTGAAGGGTGATGGATGGTTTTGTTTTTATCTTTTGACTATGCCACACGGCATATGGGATCTTAGTTGCCTGACCAGGGACTGAACCCATGCTCCCCTGAATTGGCAACGGAGTCTTAACCACTTGCTGTTGTTCAGTCGCTAAATCATGTACGACTCTTTGTGACCCCATGGACTGCAGCATGCCAGTTTTCCCTGTCTTTCACTATCTCTCACAGTTTGCTCAAACTCACGTCCATCGAGTTGGTGATGGCATCCAACAATCTCCTCTGTCGTCCCTTCTCCTCCTGCCTTCAACCTTTCCCAGCATCAGGGTCTTTTCCAATGAGTTGGCTCTTCACATCAGGTGGCCAAAGTATTGGAGCTTCAGCTTCAGCATTAGTCCTTCCAATAAATATTCAGGGTTTATTTCCTTTAGGAATGAGTGGTTGGATCTCCTTGCTGTCCAAGGGACTCTCTAGAGTCTTCTCCAGCACCACAATTCGAAAGCATCAATTCTTTGCCCCTCATCTTCTTTATTGTCCAATTCTCACATCCATACATGACTCTGGAAAAACCATAGCTTTGACTCTATGGACTTTTGTCAGCAAAGTGATATCTCTGCTTTTTAATATGCTGTCTAGGTTTGTCATAGCTTTCCTTCCAAGGAGCAAACGTCTTTCCATTTCATGGCTACAGTCACCATTCACAGTGATTTGGGAGCCCAAGAAAATAAAGTCTGTCACTACTTCCACTTTTTTCCCCATCTATTTGCCATGAACTGATGGGACCGGATGCCATGATCTTAGTTTTCTGAATGTTGAGTTTTAAGCCAGCTTTTTCACTCTCCTCTTTCACCCTCATCAAGAGGCTCTTTAGTTCCTCTTCACTTTCTGCCATTAGCGTGGTATCATCTGCACAGATGAGGTTATTGATATTTCTCCCAGCAATCTTGATTCCAGTCTGTGCTTCATCCAGCCTGGCATTTTGCATGATGTACTCTGCATTTAAGTTAAACAAGCAGGGTGACAATACACAGCCTTGTGACACTCCTTTCCCAATTTTGAATCAGTTAGTTGTTCCCTGTCTGGTTCTAACTGTTGCTTCTTGACCTGCATACAGATTTCTCAGAAGGCAGGTCAGGTGGTCTGGTCCCATCTCTTGAAGAATTTTCCAAAGTTTGTTGTGATCCACACAGTCAAAGGCTTTAGCATAGTCAATGAAGCAGAAGTGGATGCTTTCCTGGAATTTCCTTGCTTTCTCTATGACCAACGAATGTTGGCAGTTTGATCTATTGTTCCTCTGCCTTTTCTAAACGCAGCTTGTAAGTTCTTGGTTCACATATTGCTGAAGCCTAGCTTGAAGGATTTTGAGCATAATCTTGCTAGCATGTGAAAATGAGTGCAATTGTACAGTAATTTAAACATTCTTTGGCATTGTCCTTCTTTGGGATTGGAATGAAAACTAACCTTTTTCAGTCCTGTGGTCACTTCTGAGTTTTCCAAATTTGCTGGCATATTGAGTGCAGCACTTTAACACTTTAACAGCATCATCTTTTAGGATTTGAAATAACTCAGCTGGCATTCCATCATCTCCACTAGCTCTGTTCGTGGTAATACTTCCTAGGTCCACTTCCTAAGGTAATACTTCCACAGTCCAGGGTGTCTAGCTCTAGCTGAGTGACCACACCATCGTGGTCATTGGGGCCATTACGACTCCCTCTTCCAGGGAGGTCCAAGGTGCTGTTTTACACTTCATTTTCCCACCCCTCTCCTTCTGCAGGACTACATTACCCCAGAGATCAGTCTGTACTCTGAGGAGGGCCTCAAAGGGGAGCGAGTGAAGCTGACTGAGGCCTTGGAGGACCCCCAGGGCCTGGAGAGGCCCCTGCAAGTGGCATCTGCCACTGTTTCCGCAGGACTGTGAGTCTGGGCTTTCTGGAAGCCCTTCATTTAACACTCACTCTGCTGGGTGCTGGGGACACAGAAGTGACAGGACATGGTTCTTGCCTGTGAGAAGTGCTCAGCCTACTGGTGGGGCCAGGCAAGCAAGCAGACAGTAGCAATCCGGAGTTCCAGGATGGAGGAGCACAGGGCTGCAGGAGCAAAGGACAGCACCAACCCAGCCCAGGTCAGAGAAGCCTTCCTGGAGGAGGAGACTCCTCAGCTGGGATGAATTGGCTCCATGAAGGCAGGGACTTCATACGTTTTTTTCACTACTGTGTCCCTGATGCCTGAAGCAGGAACTGGCATGGGGTAGATGGCCCTGAAAATCTGTTAATTGAATGAATGGGGAAAAAAAAAAGAGTATACTAGCACCTACAAAGGCCCAGAGGTGAGAGATCTAAGCTTTGAAAGTTCAGTCTGGCCAGAGAAAGCAGCACAATTGGGGAGATGGGAGGCCCAGGAGGAAAGCCTCTTTGTGCAGCTGGGCTGTATTATGAGGCTAATGGAGAAATTTAAGCAGGTATGGGTACTAGAAAGAACTCTTCGCCTTGTGTGCAATTAGAGAGGGTCAGGTCAGAAGAGAGATCAATGGACTGGCTGCTGCAGGAGATGATGGGGGCCTGAAATGTTCTCCAGAGTTCCCTTGATCAGGGCTTCTCCCCCCAAACTCACTTCTTCCCTCTGCACTTTCCACCCCATCCACTAATCTGTATTCCTGGGAGTCTAGGGTGCAGCTACTTCTCTGCCTTCTTCCAGGTGGCTTCTATACCCCAAACCCTTCTTTGAAGATACTCCCTGCATTCTGGAGCCTGGAGAGTACCCCACCTCAGAGGCCTGGGGAGCATCAGACCCCAGCATGGGCTCCCTGAAGCCCATGAGATTGGTAAGGAGTAGGTGGGCCCAGTAGCCTTGCCCTGCAGTCTGGAAGAAGAAGAGGCAGGGCCTGGGAACTCCTACTGGGAATAGGATTCGAGGAGAGGGAGGATTTGATCCTAAGGGAAGGGGGTAGGCCATGGGATTGGCCATTTTTAAGGGTCTCAGGAACAAGTCAACCCAAAGTCATCAGCCCCAGTCTGTCTCTCCCCACCTCTGGGCTGGGGTCTCACTCTGTCTTCTCTGCAGGGCTGCCCAAGTGTGGAGAGGCCAGGGGAGCCCAAGGTAAGAGCCTGGGCTTCAGGGTCAAAAAGGGCCTTTGGGTAGGGGGTGTGTATGTGTGTGTATGCACCATGGCCTGGACTAGAAGATGGAGAGGAGGGCGCTGGGGCCAGAGGCTGGGTCTGGGGGCAGGTGGTGGTGGTGATGGTGGAAGCCGACTGATTCATTGGGAACCCGCTTTTGATGTGGAAGGACCAAGTCACAGGTCAGAGAAGAGAAAGGAGTCAGGGGAGGGCATGGGGCTCAGGCGAGGGACGGGGAGGGCTTAGCTCTGGGCTGATGCTGGCGAGAGTCATCCGGGGATGGCTGGGTGGGTCTGGTCCCACCCACACTACCCCTCCCCCGCAGGCTGTGGTGTATGAGGCCCCAGGGTTTCAGGGCCGGAGCTGGGAAGTGAACAGAGACATCTACAACCTGCAGCAGCCAGAGGATAGCCAGAGCCCCAGCTTGGCCTCTGTGGGGTCCCTGCGAGTTCTCGGGGGCTGGTGAGGACTCAGGACCCTTCCTTCTACCTCATCCTCCCCACTGGCCTCTACCCTCCAGGGTGGGGATGACCTGGGCTGCCTGGGGGTGGGGGCAGCTATTTCACAATCCCATGGGCTTCCTGTGACTCCGTTTGTCTGTCTCCCTCTGCTCAGCTGGGTGGGCTACGAGAAGGAGGGTTTCCGGGGTCACCAGTATCTGCTGGAAGAGGGAGAATATGCTGATTGGTCACGTTGGGGAGGCTATAATGAGGTGTTGACCTCCCTGCGGGTCATCCGAACGGTAAGCAAGAGCAATTGGGACATTCAGCTGGTACCCTCTGTTGAGAGAATTTGTGCCTCCTCTCCTTGTTCTCCAGAGTAGTGGGAGTCTTCCTGGAGCCCAGCCTCTCTCCCTCCTGCTGCCCTTCCCCAGCCCACCCTGATCACCTCACCCCAGAGTCCTTTAGTGGGATGCGTCCTAGGGGTCTGGGCACTCCCAGGGGTTTCCTTCTGTCCGTCCGTGAGCCGGGAGCAATCGACTGTCCCTCGGGCCTAGGACTTCGGGGATCCGGCCGTGGTGCTGTTTGAGGCCATGGACTTCGAGGGGCCGGGGGTGGAGGTGAGCGAGGCATTGCCAGACGTGGAGCTGGCGGGACACGGCCCCAGAACGCAGGCCATCCACGTGCTCAGCGGCGTGTGAGTGACTAGGGGTCTCTGGGGAGCTGGGCGGGCCGGGGGCGGCTCCAGCAGAGGCGTCGGCTCCGCCCCGCTGACCCGCACCCCGCCCTTCCTGCAGGTGGGTGGCGTATCAGGAGGTGGGTTTCTCCGGGGAGCAGTACGTGCTGGAGAAGGGCGTGTACCGCAACTGCGACGACTGGGGCTCGGGCAACAGCGCCCTCGCTTCGCTGCAGCCGGTCCTTCAGGTGCGTGGCGGCCGCAGGAGCCGGGCCTCTTGGTGGCGAAGGGTCTGGGGTCTGGGCTGTGCCCGCTTCAGTGGAGGCGGGACTAGAAGGAGCAGGCCTGGAGCTCCTGGGGGCGGGGGTCTCCTGTAAGGGGGCGGAGTCAACACAGACCCCAGACTCCGCGCGAACTGCGAAAAGGATCAGGAATATTGACACGAGAGGCGTTGAGGCTAGGGGCTAGTACTCTCGTTGAATCTCAAAACTTTGGTCCCTTCCTTCAGGTCGGGGAGCACAATCTGCACTTTATCTCAAAGGTAAGGAGGTGGTTGGGGCCTCTGTCTCCTCACCCTCATTTAAAATCTCTCCCTCTCTTCCCCATTCTCTCCCCCTCAACTCCATCACCCTCCTTCACTCTCATCTCTTCCCATCTCTGCTGCCAGATTCAGCTTTTCTCCGGCCCCGACTTCCTGGGTGACCACATCTCTTTTGAAGATGACCAGAGCTCTCTGCCCACCGCCTTCCAGCCCCAGTCTTGCCGAGTCCACGGCGGCAGGTGAGGACGTGGGAAAGGGGAGACCGGGCCTGTGGGCGCCTGCCCTGAAGCGCTTAGCTCAGCTTGGAAATCGAGGCTGCAGTTAGAAGGTCTTTGTTTGAAATGACTTCCTTCCTTTGGCTTCCTTGGGGTAAGCTCTTCTGCCCCGAGAATCATTCAATCTTAAAAGAAACAAAGCAAAATAAAGTTTTAATAGCAAATGTAAACATTGTAGACAGTATAAAGAACTTCAGTTTTCATTCACCCCTCTGCCTTTTTTTTTTTTTTTTTTGGTAGAATGTTTTAAATCCCCAACCCAACATAAAATTTCACAGGTAAATAATTCAGTATATGTCTCTAACAAGAAAGGACACACGGCCTCAAGTTATTATCACATATAATAAAATGAGGAGTAATTTATTATTACCTAATGCCCAGTCCATGTTCAAATTCCTCCCGTTATCTCAAAAAATGCCTTTGTGAAATTCGTTTGTTTTTCTTAGAATCCAGACAGGGTCCACACATCACATTTGGTCCATTTGATCTCTAATGTATAGCAGTCCCCTCCCCTTCTTTTTGTCTGATACCATTCATTCGTTTAAAGAAACCCAATAATTTGCCCTGTAAGTTTCCCGTCTTCTGTGTTGTAGATGATTGCTTCCTTTTAAGCTTGTTCCTCTGTGCCCCGTATTTCCTGTAAACAGGTAGTTTACCTCCAGAGGCTTGCTGAGATTCAGGGTGTTGTGTTTCTTTGTCAAGGATATTATATACGTGGTACATGTACTTCCCACTGCATCACATCAGGATGTACGTGTCTAGTTGTCCCTTTTTAAATGATATTAAGATCCCTACATTATAAGATTCCTCAGTGACCTTTATTTAATGATATCTAGTATCCATCGCTAGGAGTCGGATACGACTGAGCGACTTCACTTTCACTTTTCACTTTCATGCATTGAAGGAGGAAATGGCAACCCACTCTAGTGTTTTTGCCTGGAGAATCCCAGGGATGGGGGAGCCTGGTGGGCTGCACGTCGCACAGAGTCGGACACGACTGAAGCGACTTAGCAGCAGCAGCAGCAGCAGCAGTATCCATTGACGATAATTGCCTAGACTCATTATTTCTTTAGAGGTTACAAAATGATTTTCTAAGTTTTGTTATTCATTCTACATATATTAGCTGGAATACTTCTATAAAGAAGAACTTTCCCTTTTTAACTATTTATTTACCTGAAATACTTTCTGCAAAAAAGGCAGTTTGATCCTTTCCCAAGAGTCAGTGTTTGCCCCTTTCTCTTAATCAATTTTCAGAATAATTTTTGAATCAGTGCCCTAGCAACCGCCAAAGCTGACCAATGAAGATTTTTTTTAAAGTATTGTTATGGACTCATGGGTTTTTATGTATATGAAAGGCTCCGGTCCTCTGGAGTCACTATTCTTTTGTGTACTCAAATTACTTCACCTTTGGCAAATGGACGCCCCTCCAGATTGCTTCCTGGGTACTTTTAAAAAATGTGTATGTTTATTTTTTACTGCATCGGGTCTTTGTTGCGCCGCCAGGGCTTCTCTCTAATTGTGGCAGGTGGGCTGCCCTAAATCATGAGGGATTTTAGTTCCCGCACCAGGGCTTTAACCCGAGTCTTCTGCCTTGAAAAGTAGATTCTTAATCATTGAACCATCAGGGAAGTCCCTTTCCTGGGTACTTTTGATATGATCCCAATAGTTTTTTTTCTTTTTTTTTTAAATAACTTCCTGTTTTTTCTGGTACAATAAGATGTTCCTGGATCATTTTGTATATATTTTTTGCCTCTAACCTGGAGTCACTTCCCAAAGAATCCTGGTTGCTTTTAATGGATAATGCTCTTTGAAGATCAAAAATTTGCATGCTACGTGTTTCAAAATTGTAATACTGATTCTACTACTGATAATACTGCTACTCACAGTAAAACCCAGTGAGTGCTGTTTGAGGTTTCTCTGTTGTTCTTTTTGTCCTCAATACATTCACCTACATCCCATTAGGTATGTTCATTTCAAAATATTGTGTTGTTTACTTTTTCTGTGCGGTTATGCCACCAACCTGATATATAATTAGGTTCATTTACATTGTTTATTTTAATTTTAGGAATACTTCTCATTTTTATTTAATCCTAGTTTTTAGTTACTGAAAATATTTATTGTGTTCCTGTCTTAGTTTGAGCTAGCAACAAAGTACTCTGGGTGGTTTAACAACAGGAATTTGTTTTCTCACAGATCTGGAGGCTGGGAAGTCCAAGATCATGCTGTTGGTTGATTTGGTTTCCTGGTGAGGGCTCTCTTCTTGGCTGGCAGATGGCTGCCTTCTTGCTGTGTCCCCAGGGATCTCTTCCTCTGGTGGGATCTTAGTTTCCCAAAGATTGAACCCAGGCCCTTGGCAGTGAAAGCTTGGATCCTAACCATTGGACTGCCAGGGAATTCCCCTCTTTCTCTTCTTATAAAGACACTAATCCCATGATAAGGGCTCCACCTTTATGATCTCATCTAAACCTAATTACCTCCCAAAGGCCATCACATTGGAGGTGAGGGCTTCAACCTATGAATTCCGGGGAGATACACATTCAGTCCATAAGAGTTCCAAAGTTAAGACTTAAAAAACAAGTTACAGCTTTGCTCATGCTACTTTTTCCTCTCCCACCCTCATTTTTTAAAATGTTCGTTCACTCATTCATTGTTTTTTTTTAAAGATATAAGCAAATATGCACTATATATAAATTTGCATATACCTGTAGAAACCAAATATATTTTGTTTTCCTCCTTCTCCATTTTTTTTCACAGTAGGAAGCATATTGCAACCTGATAAATATACCAAAGACTACTGAATTGTATACTTTAAAAAAGTGAATTTTATCTCAGTTTTTTAAACAGGAAGCATACCATTGACACTGTTATGCACCTTGTTTTTTAAGACTGTTTGGAGGTCACTTTATATCCCTCTGAAAGCTCTTCCTCATTCTTGTTGACTGCTGTGTTGTACTCCAGATTCGTGCTTCCTGTCCTCAGTTGATGGACATTTGGCTGCTGCCACTCTGCCACTGCAAACAATGTGTAATCACTAGCCTTGTGTATGTGTTGTTTTGTGAAGGGTGTCCTTGGAACAGATTCTGAGAAATAGGCTTGCTGAGTAATTGTGCACGGAGTTTGGCGTGACTGCCAGATTTCTCCTGAAGGGCAGTGTGATTCCATTCAGTTCTGTCTTAAGTCTGACTTCAGTTCATGCTGTTGCAGCGCCTGGTCATCCTTGGCCTCCCCTGGCCTGGGGGACCCCCATCAAGGTTGCATTCAGTGTGCTATATCTCAGGGGGGCCGTGCAGGCCAAGGGCAGGGTGGGCTCAAATACCTACTCATGTCCCCCTATTCTTCCCCTTCCTTCCCCAGCTGGATCCTGTTCAATGAGAAGAACTTTGAGGGTGAGCAGTACATTCTATCTGAGGGCGAGTTCCCTACTCTCACAGCCATGGGCTGCCTGGCCTCCACAGTCCTGGGCTCTCTCCGGAAGGTGCCCCTGGTGAGTGCCCCTGTCCAGTTCCAGGCACCCCTGAGGCAGAGGTGAGCCTGCCTCTTCCTACTGCTGAATGAGCTGTCGGGCTTAAATCCAGCCTTCCTCAGAACGACCACAGGTCCTCTTGACCCCAGCGCTTCAAAGCCAGGTCAGCCTACCAGGGATATATTGAGTCCCTGCTGAGATAGATCCTGGGGACCCTGAAATAAATCAGACACAGCCCTGCCTTCAAGGAAACCAGAAAGATTACAGTGCAGAGTGGTGTGTCCTGAAACTAGGGTGGCCCAGGGCCAGGAGGGGCTGGTGCTCGGGGGGTGGGCTGGGGGCATGGGCGACCACTGAGGTGGTGGTTCTGGGTAGGGGGGAGTGAAGCAGGAAGATGGCTCTGTTGCATGGGCAGAGATGAGTGGCCGGGGGAAGGCCAGGGCTGCTGCGACAGAGAACCAGGACAAATCATGATGTCCTAGACCAGGGACAAGCAGAGAGAAATGACACTGGTCCTATTAAGGACCTGGGGTCTGTAGGACTTGGTGGTGGACAGGGGACCAGTGGGAGCAGCTCAAGCAGAACGGCTGGCCCTGACTTTAGCACGCTCCAGGCGGGGCTAAAAGGCTTCCAGTGCTCTAGGATGCCCCATCCTCACCGCAGTCCTAGGAGCCGTACAACTATTATCTTCTGCCTTTTTCCCATGTGAAAACTAAGGCACAGAGAGGTCATGCAGCTTGCTGCAGGTCACACAGCTGGTGACTGGCAGAGCCAGGTTCTCCCCAAGGCAGCCTGGCTCTGGAGTCCATGCTCTTTGCAACTCCACGCTGGGCTCTGAAAACATACCTGGTTCTGGAGCCTGGCTGTAAGGGCCTTGAGCAAGCAGTTTCCTCCTTCCAGCCTCAGTTTGCCTCTAAGTGGGGATAATCATGGCACCTACGTCTAGGGCTGTGAAGTTCTGATGAGATCAAGAAAAGCTCTTAGCACAGAATCTGGCGAATCGGTCAGCCCTGAATACTCGTGAACTGATGTTATAATGACCAGGGTTATTATTCTTACTCTTCTTAGAAGTGCCATTTACCAGGGAGGCGGTATTAAGGCAGGGGGTGCCCATCCAGCCCAGGCTGCGTCTGACGATGTGGGCGCCCCCAGCTGGCAGTGTCCAGGAGTCAGGGGCCCTGTGGGGTGCAGCTCAGGAGGAAGAGAGCCTGAAATACTGACCTAGGAGTCACGTGTCTGGAACTGGGGGGAGGGGGTGCTGAGGGCGGGGCTCTTGTGGCCTCACCCTTTCTCTGTGCCCCCCGGCCCACAGCACTTTTCCGAGCCGTCCATTTTCCTGTATGGACTGGAGTGCTTCGAGGGGAAGGAGATTGAGCTCAGCGGGGAGGTGCGGAGTCTGCAGGCCGAGGGCTTCAACAGTCACGTGCTGTCTGTGCGGATCAAGGGGGGCGTGTGAGTGTGTCAAGGGGAGGTGGGGGGCTACTAGTGAGGGACGGGGAGATCGGAGGTCTCTGGATCTTTCCCCACTTTCCTTCCACTCCGTCCAAGCCAGGAGCGAGCGGGGAAGGAGTGCAGGCTGGGAAGACTCACTGGACCTCAGGGCTTGGGCCCCAGCCTGGAGTGGCTCCTCCAGGACCCTACTCTGCCCTACAAACCCCACCTCCCTCTCCACCTGTTCCTGTGGCCCAAACCCAAGGCAGAGGAGTCCCAGCTTGTAGGAAGGGGAGCTGGAGACCGTCCTGACGGCCGTGCCTCCTCTCCTTCCTGTCTGTCTGTCTGTCTTCTTCGCTGTGTCTCTGGCGCTCACTGGGTCCAGCTGGGTGCTTTGCGAGCACAGTGACTTCCGAGGCCGCCAGTGGCTGGTGGACAGCTGTGAGATCACCAACTGGCTGACATACAGCGGGACCCAGCGGGTGGGCTCCCTCTACCCCATCAAGCAGGTGGGTAGCATGGCGGGTTGAGCACATCTGGGTCACCCCATCTGGCTTTGTCTGCCTGTCTGTGTGCATCCCACGTTTCCCAAATTCGGTGTATATGTACTTTGGTCCTAATTTTTGTCCTACTATGATTCCTCTTGAACCGTTATCTCTTTAATATTTTCCTCTAAATGAACTCACTTTTTTCTTTTTTAACTTTATCCTTATCCTAAGGTATAATGTCCATAAGATCGTGGGTTTGATATGTGTGTGTGTCATTTTTCCTTAATAGGCACTGATAAACACATTGCCATTACTTTTTAAACAAGAAGGCTTATTATCCACATAAGCCTGAAAATTATCTCATGTACCACCCATTAGCGAGCACGCCTCACTTTGCAACGCCGTGTCTGTACCTGTGTTTCTCTGTGTCTATGAATGCACGTCTGGACCTGTGTCTCATTTATGTGCAATGAGGGCATGTGTGTGGAGGCCTGGCCACAGGGTGTGTGTGTGTAATGCCATTTGTATGCGTGTGTCCTCTGGCGGCGATCTGTGGCAGCCCTGTACGTCTGTGAGAGTGTGTTTGTGACTGCGTGTGGCTGTACTTGTGACACTGTTGAAAGCATGTGTCTTCGTGTGAGGATACCTGTACGGTCCCTCGTAGAACATCACTGCTAGAAGAAATCTTGGAGGTTATCTCCAGCCCTCACATTGTACAGAAATAAAGGCCCAGAGAAGTGGACAAGGCTTTGCTCTACCATCTTTGCGGGCAGTTTACCTCTGTGGCCCTCAGTTTTCCTCATCTATAAACTGGGGCTGATATGTCCGATCGACCTGTTGTGAGAGCTGAATAATGCTGTGTGGCCCTCAGAGCAGTGTGGGATGTCAGCAGACATTGGCTGTGACCGCGGTTATTACTGTCGCCACCACCCAAGACCCCTGGCTGATTTGTGGCCAAGCCAGTGTCCACCCCGCCGTGGTTCCTCTCCAAACTTTTAGCCAACCGGAGTGCCTGCTGTGAAGTCAGCGGGGAGAGCAAAGAGTGCGTGTACCGGCTTTCATGTGTCCATGTGTCTGTGTCTGCCGTCCTGTGCAGCCACGTGGATCTGGGCTGTATCTGCCAGTGTGTCTGTGTGCATCTCTACAGATGTACAGCTGTGTGGGTATGTGCTGTGAGTGTGCCCTCGGCATATGTGTGAGAAAGAACGGGTGACTTAGAAGCAGGGACAAGATTGGTTTGGGCCAGGAGGGAGAGCCTGGGAGCTTGGGTTACTAGAGGGTCCAGAGTTGAGGGCACTGGGGGCCCAAGGGGGAGCATCCCTGCCCAGACAGCCCTGACTCTCGACTCCCCCCACTCACCAGCGCCGGGCTTATTTCCGCCTCTGGAATGCAGCACTGGGGGGATTCCTGACCGTGCCGGACCACGTGGAAGACATGAAGGCGGGCCGCGTGGTGGTCTCTGAGCCCCGAGCCGGAGGCAGCAACATCTGGTTCTACGAGGATGGGCTACTGAAGAACCAGGTACTGGTTTAGGGGCTGGGACAGCGACATCAGGGCCCTCAGACCTTCACAAGCCCACCTTCAGGAGTCCCAGCCTGTGCTCAGTCGGAAACAGGAGCCAGTCTTGGGCCAGAGAGGCAGAGAGATACAGACACTGGGACCCTGGGGAGCTGGAGAAAGCAGGCTGTGTACCCTTGGGCAATTCAGGCTCTTCCCTGGGCCTCTGTCTCATCTGCAAAACAAAGGGGCTGGACCAGAGGCTTCTAAGGGACCTTCCAGCTCTGATAACCTGTGACAGATCTGGGTCCTATTATTAATGACAGATTTGGGAATTCTCTGGTGGTCCAGTGCTTAGGACTTGGGGCTTTTACTGCCAGGCACCCGGGCTTGAACCTGGTTGGGAAATCAGATCCCACAAGTCATGAGGCACGGCCAAAAGGAAATGATAGATTCATTGCACAAATCTTTCCTGAACACCTGCCATGTGTTTGGCCCTCCTGAAGCTTGCTTCCTAGTGAAGAGAGAAAGAAACGGCTTCAATGAGTCCTAGGTGTTGAAAAGTGCATGGAAAAATACATGAAGAAAGGAAAATAGGGAATACCAGTATCTCTGACAAGGGGAGCCCTTCCTGAGAAAGTGGCGGTGGAGGGGACACCCTGCAGATGTCTTCCTTGTGAACATCATGATGTCTTCACGTGAACATCGCATGAAATCCCTAGAGGGCACTAGAGGGCAGGTCCTATTATACTTCCCATTTTATAGGTAAGGAAACCAGAGCAGAGTTTAGTAACTGGCTGAAAATCACATAGCCAGTAAGTATGTGGATGTTTGCTGCTAAAGCCTGTGCTTCAAGAGTCAGTCATGGAAGCCTTCCTGGAGGAGTTCCTATTTTCCCAGCTCTTTGATGGTTTCTCACATTGAACCAGAACCCTTTCAACAACCATCCCCCCAGGAAAACAGAGCTCAGGAAGATAAAGACGTTTGCCCAGAGTCATAGTCCACGAGAGCCAGAAATTCAAAGCTCGGTGTATCAAAGTTGTCTTAGGTTTGGCAGAGTCCCTGGGGGAGGGCCGGTGCCTGACGACCTCCTGGGGGCCTCAGGTGGCCCCCACCATGAGCCTGCAGGTGATAGGCCCCCCCAGCACAGGCTCCAAGGTGGTGCTGTGGGCTGAGAGCCGCCTGCCCCGCCAGACATGGAGCATCAGTGAGTCGGGCCACATCTGCAGCCAGATGTTTGAAGGTCGGATCCTAGACGTGAAGGGTAAGTTGGGCATGTGTGTGGGAGAAGGCCCCTGAGGGCAGTGGAGTCCCCAGCTCTTTCTGACCATCTCCCCGTCTCTTACCCCATCCCCTGCAGGCGGCCGGGGCTACGATCGGGACCACGCAGTGCTGTGGGAGCTGGCCAAGGATAGGGCGTCCCAGATCTGGACTGTCCATGTGCTTTGAAACCTCCCTGCCACCCCCCAGCCCTGGAGGCTCTCCCTGGGATGACATGTTTTTATAGGGTTTTTTGTTGTAACATAAACTGTTTTATACTATGCTCCCAGGTATCCTTGACACTGCACCTTGATATTTGGGGTGGGGGGCGGGAGTGAGGTTTTATTCACCTGCCTTCTGACTTGCCTAGGCTCAGGTGGGCTTGCTTCTTCCCTCCTTCCCGTTCGGGCGTTCAGATGCAAGGCCTCCCTCTGCCACCAGAGGGAGCCCTGGAACCAGACTGACTGCAGAGACCTTGTCAGTCTCTGCAAGTGTTCCCGGAGCGTGGGCTATGGGAGCACAGACATGAACCAAGCCTTGGTCCCTGTGCTCAGGCAACCCACAGTCCAGTGGAGGATTCCAGCGGGTAGGGTGATACAGTCAGTGACAGGCGAAGAAAGGAAGTGGAGGCATGCACAGGGGAGGACTTGAAACTATATTTAGAGGCACAAGGCATGGAACACTGCCCGGAGGAGGGAATCCTCACCTGCAATGTGGAGAATGAGAAGGAGTCAGCCGGGCTAGAGGATGGCAGAGGGGTGCAAACAAATTCAGGGGTGGAAGCCTGGAAGTCCAGTGTGATGGGGGCAGGGTGGGCCGGGCGAGAGAGGCGAGTGGGAGCCACACCTCAAAGGGCCTCGCTCACCAGAGCCTCTCAATTTCTCCCAACCCTGGTCTCAGGCCCTAAAGGTTTGATCTCAGTCAGATAAGCCGGGACAGGGGGTCTTGGTCCCTAACCCGGCTCAGAGACATAGTCCTTCAATCTAGCAGACCCTTGGCCTCTTGGCTGAGGTCCTCCAGGAAGAGGCAGAGATGTTTCTCCAGGGTCCCTTTCCCTGTCTGTTGATCCCAATTCCAAGAGGGGTACGAGTGGTTAGAGCAGCTGTGTGTCCTTCCTGCCTCCTAACCCATGGGTAGGTGGGAAAGAGACAGACAGCGGCCTCTTCCCCTTTCTCAGCCCCCCTGTGGTTGGAGGCGTGACGACAGGAGGCTGGCTGTGAGGGAACCGCTAGAGGTTGGGCGGGCAGTTCTCTCTGACTCTGTTGTTCTGAAGAAACTCAGGTAATGGTGTGGGGGACTCGCCTCTGCAACTGTGGATGCCCAAGGTCTGGGTGGGTGTGTGTGGGTCCTCTGGGACCTCCCTTCCTGAACTCCCAGGCACTGGTGACCAAATGCAACTAAAGAGAGGGTGACTACGGCAGGTTCTGGGCTGGGTCCTTTCAAGGGGATCCAAACAGGTAGGGCCCCAGTTTCCAGGCTTTGGGGCAGGGAAGGTGGGGTGTGAGCTCCCTGGTGCCACCTCTCCTGCTGATGGGGACACAGGCAGCCCCTGGGTGCTGGCTCTTCGGGTCTGGTGATGTCCAGTGACCACACGTAGGACCCTGCTCCAAGTACACAACAGCTTTATTGACCCCCAGCTGGGAGGTGCTTCCTCCTCCATGTCAGAACCTCCCTGTGTCGGCCATGGGCCCCACCCCAAGCTCTGCCCGTCAATTCCTATAACCTGCTCATCTCTAGCATCAGCGCCTCCCAAGGATTCGGGGTGCTTCTCCTGCTAGTGATGATGGCCGCTGTCTCGGGGGGCATGAGATGAGGGCTGGGGCGTGTCAGCTCAGGTGAGGTGGAAGAGCTGGATGAGGGTATTGGTCAAGAAGAAAAGGATGCTGCCACCGGCCAGGCTGCTGAAGGCTGGGGAGCCACTTTGGGGTTTCTTGTAGGTGGTGATGGTGTGGTTTCTTCCCAGGACTCCAGTTTGTATCTGCAAGAGGAGAAGTGGGGCAAGCCCGGGGAGGGGTGAGTCTCAGGTGTGTTGTTTAGAGACCCAGTTCTCCCACCCCCAGACTGTAGCCCCCGGTTCCCTGTCCCAAGTGTTGTGACTTCTGCCGCAACGTCCTGTGGGGAGGGCTGGCGGCTTCGGGCCACGACGCAGGCAGGGTCAGAGGCAGTCCCCGGTCTGTGTGCCCCGGAACCTTCCTTTCATGTCCACCAGGCCACCCGCACCTCCAGCATACAGGAGATAGGGAAATCTGTGGCCCCAGGCCTTGACCTTGATAGCCCAGCCAGGGCCTTAGCCTCTCTGAACTGCAGTTTCCTCATCTAGGGATGGGAAGAAGAGCCATCATAGTCGTGGGGGAGGTCACATGAGACCAACTGGAGAGAAAGCACCTGGTAGAGTGTGGGTGGGTGGAGGTAGGGAGGGTGTGGCTTTTTCCCCCAAAGAGATGGCCAGATGGTGATCAAGCTGTTCTCAAAGCCTGATCACCCTGCAACTAAAGCTGCCCTTGATGGAGATTAAGCTGTTTCTGATGGTGACCAAGGTGTCCTTAATGCTTGATCAGGCTGTTCTCAATGGAGAACTCGATGGCTCCCCTTCTCCTCTACTGAGAATGCTGCCAAAGCTGCCTCTTGGAATAGCAGTTGATCTTGAGACTCTAGCTGTTTCTGGAATGGGAGATTTCTATCTTCTTAGCATTGCCAAACACTCAGGCTCCTCACCCAGGGTGGCGGTTCCCTGCTACCTCCATCAGGCTCCGTTTGAACCTCTCCCGGCCCCCCTCCTAACAGGACCATTTCCCCAGGTTCCCTGTGGGGTGATGCCATTGTCACTCAGGGCTGTCTTCCCAAGCCTCTTCATCCCCTGTTATTCCACAACACCCTTTGGGGGCCTCAGTATGCTGGCACCCTGTCAGGGTGCCCCAGCCTCAAGTACCAGAGGCAGCAATGCTCAGGGAAAACCTTCCAACAGTCTGACCCCAACCAGAAGAACTGGAAGGCTGGGAGCCAGGTGTCTGGAGGCCTTGGTTCCCATGGGAGGAAGGCTGGGTGCCAGGAGCCTCCAGGCCCTCCCCCCGCTGCCAGGCAGGTCTGAGGAGCCTGGGGTGGTGGTTCCAGGGACTCCAGGGGGCTGCTCTTACCTGAACCATAATCAAGAGGCTGATGGTGAAGAGGAGGAAGAGGAAGCCTTTCATCCTGAGAAGCTCTCTGCGGCTGTCTGGGCAGCAGCTTTTGGAGATGAACTCAGGGCTGTCTGCAGGCCTCTTTGGGCTTGGCTGCTTTTGAAGGAGGGTAAAGCAGGGAGGCGGGGTGAAGGGAAAGGAAGGAGGGCCTCTGGGGTGGGTTGGGTACTGCTGCTCTTCTACAGACCTTGGGATTGAGGATGCCAGGCCCCAACTCCACAGCTCTGGCAGGTGACGGACAGGTTCTGGAGTGGAACTGGGGCACATCCCAGGGCATGGGAGGTGGGCAGACCCAGAGGCAGCTGGAGGGCAGTAAAGAGAGCCCAGGGCTCAGAGTCCTGCAGAGTGGGGATTGAATCTTGGTTTAATCACCTATCAATTCTGGGACCTGGGGCCAGAAACTGTACCTCTCTGAAAGAACTGCCAGAGAATTACAAAATTATAGTATCATTAAAAGGAGATTGAGGCAGGGGATAGGCGCTGAAGGAGGAAAGGCTGGGATAAATTTAGGTTTCAAAGTAAGGTTGTGGACTGTTCCAAGATTCAGAAGAAAGGCTTGGGTAGCACAAAAAGTGGGGTGTGTAGATTTCTGTGAAAATGAAGGTGAAATGTAACAGGAACCCAGAAACCTAGCTTCTAGGTAAGCCCATTTCCTCCGGGCCTCAGGTGAGAAGACTGAAGTGGATTATTTCTGAAGTTTACTAAGACCTAGCAACTTGTGACTTGGATAAAGAAAACAGCAGATAGGTGTCTGTATTAGTCTCAGAGCGATAGGAAGAAGGCTAGTGGAGGACCAGAAGTTAACTAAACTGCAGGGGAAGGGATTTGGGGTGGGGGTGTCTGTGAAGTCCCAGCCAGGGGTGGGGGGATAGGGTGAATCACAAAGATGCCTGAACATTGCTCTGTTCTTTATACATCCTCTCACTTTATTCTCTCAGTGGGACTCTGCAGCAGGTTCCATAATTACCCCCATTTTCCAGATGAAGAAACTGAGGCTTGGATATTAAGTGACTTGCCCAAGGTAATAAAAGGAGGAGCCAGTTTCAGGTGGAATTGCATCCAGGTCTGTCTGAAGCAGCAGCCGTGTATGTAACCTCCGGGGCTGTCCTAGAAGTCACCGATTAAGTCTTCATTCCCTGCCTGGCTCCCTCCTGGAGGACCCAAGGGTTCTTTCTGTAGCCCAGCTTCAGCTTCACTCACTCTCCCTTCCTTAGCCTATTCTGTGTCTCGTTTGCATGCCCGGTAGTAAAAGAAAGTCCCCTCTCTCGCTTCTCTGCTCCGGTTTTGGGCCGTCTGTAGCAAGCCTCAGAAAAACTTGAGTGAGCCCTTAGGGCCTCCAGCCCTGGCTAAAAAGAAACGAAGGGAAAAACAAAGCAAAATGAAACCCTGAAAGTCAGGCTGGTGAAAGCCAGGAAGTGAAAAGGAAGGGGCAGGAATCTTGAGGCTCCTGGGGAGAGGAGGTGGGTAGGGAAGGAAGTGTGTGGAGCCCTCCACTACCTGCTCAAAAAGTGAAAGTCGCTCAGTCGTGTCCGACTCTTTGTGACACTATACAGTCCATGGACTTCTCTAGGCCAGAATACTGGAGTGGGTAGCCTTTCCCTTCTCCAGGGGATCTTCCTAACCCAGGGATCAAACCCAGGTCTCCTGCATTGTAGGCAGATACTTTACCAGCTGAGCCACAAATAAAGCCCCAAACTGGAGAATGCGGGCATTAATCCTGCTACCTCTTGCATGCTCAGCGAGCGCGATACTATTTGAGCTAATTCCCCACGCCGATAGGTAAGCCCGCCTCACCTATCACGGCCCACCCCCATCAGCTCCTTCACCTGAGGCAGCTCCTGACCCTTAACCTCACCACGCTGGCTGCCTTTGGTGCAAGTGGGTGGGTGAGAGTCCATGAGGCGCAGATGCCAGAAGGGCCCTGGCCCAGGAGACAAGAGGCCCAGGTTGAAGCCCAAGATCGCCCTGCTGAAACTGGCTCCATCCCACTGGGCGGGCAGCCTTCTCCCCCTTACAAAGAGGCGGCTAAGACAGGCTAAACCCTGGCTCCTTTCTCCACGCTGCGGATTCGTGTGACGATACTTAAATGCCAAGCTCATATCTGCACAAACATTCTTACAAACCCCAGAAATTTCATTTCCACATCCTGAGTCTCTGCTGTTGTTTGAGCTTGAGATGCTAGTGGTTGGGAGATCTGGGTTCTGGAAGGCTTTTTAGAGTTTGGGACTTGTGACTTGGAGGGATGTCTGGAGTCTGTTAGTACCTGAGGGAAGTGGGGCTTCAAACTTCCTCTCCTGCCCTCTGAGCAGCTTCATTCTGTCTTAACACCATCTGGATAGACAGAACCCTGGTTGCAAAACTTAAAGAGCTTAGAGAGACCCCCATTTTACAGATGGGAAAATTGAGGACCCAAGAAGAGCAGATTAATGCAGAGCTAAAGAGAGAACCTAGTCTGTCTCTAGATTTTCCTGCCCTACCATACACCTTCTCCAAACCTGACTTGGGAAATCTCAATCCATAGCCCCTACATCCCCCAGGAATCAGACCTAAACTCCTTGCTGCTGCTGCTGCTGCTAAGTCGCTTCAGTCGTGTCCGACTCTGTGTGACCCCATAGACGGCAGCCCATGAGGCTCCCCCGTCCCTGGGATTCTCCAGGCAAGAACACTGGAGTGGGTTGCCATTTCCTTCTCCAATGCATGAAAGTGAAAAGTGAAAGTGAAATCGCTCAGTCGTCTCCGACTCTTAGTGACACCATGGACTGCAGCCTACCAGGCTCCTCCGTCCATGGAATTTTCCAGGCAAGAGTGCTGGAGTGGGGTGCCATTGCCTTCTCCAGCTTAGAGGCTTAGTTCCACTTTAAACACGCCACAGTTGAGGTAGTGGAGAGACAGCCTAGCAAAAGTCTCTTTGGTAGCTAAGAATGTGACACACGAATCTGGTTCATTGATACATGCCAAGCGCCTAGAATAGTGCCTGGCACATGGTAGGCACTCAGTAAGTAGTCACTTGGAGCAAGTGGCCAAAGTAGAGATATTATCGGGGAGTCAGTCCCGTGGAAGTGATGGCTGGAAGCATAGCCAAGGGCTGGGTTCCCAGGCGCTAAACTCCTTAGTGTGACTCAAAGCCCTTCCTTTCTCCCCAGCCTTCTGTTTTGGGTTCCATATATATCACACCCTAGCCCACAGCCACACCCATCTTGCATCTCTAGTTGCCCCAGGCTCTTTTACAACCCAAGTTGTTTTCTCTTTAAGGAAAGCCCTTCTTCAGTTGTTTTATCTGATCAGTTCAGTTCAGTCGTGTCTGACTCTTTGCGACCCCATGAATCGCAGCACGCCAGGCCTCCCTGTCCATCACCATCTCCTGGAGTTCACTCAGACTCACATCCATCGAGTCAGTGATGCCATCCAGCCATCTCATCCTCGGTCGTCCCCTTCTCCTCCTGCCCCCAATACCTCCCAGCATCAGAATCTTTTTCAATGAGTCAACTCTTTGCATGAGGTGGCCAAAATACTGGAGCTTCAGGTTTAGCATCATTCCTTCCAAAGAAATCCCAGGGCTGATCTCCTTCAGAATGGACTGGTTGGATCTCCTTGCAGTCCAAGGGACTCTCAAGAGTCTTCTCCAACACCACAGTTCAAAAGCATCAATTCTTCGGCGCTCAGCCTTCTTCAAGGTCCAACTCTCACATCCATACATGACCACTGGAAAAACCATAGCCTTGATTAGACGGACCTTAGTCGGCAAAGTAATGTCTCTGCTTTTGAATATACTGTCTAGGTTGGTCATAACTTTTCTTCCAAGGAGTAAGCGACTTTTAATTTCATGGCTGCAGTCACCATCTGCAGTGATTTTGGAGCCCCCAAAAATAAAGTCTGACACTGTTTCCACTGTTTCCCCATCTATTTCCCATGAAGTGATGGGACCAGATGCCATGATCTTCATTTTCTGAATGTTGAGCTTTAAGCCAACTTTTTCGCTCTCCTCTTTCACTTTCATCAAGAGGCTTTTTAGCTCCTCTTCACTTTCTGCCAGAAGGGTGGTGTCATCTGCATATCTGAGGTTACTGGTATTTCTCCCGGCAATCTTGATTCCAGCTTGTGTTTCTTCCAGTCCAGCGTTTCTCATGATGTAGTCTGCATATAAGTTAAATAAGCAGAGTGACAATATACAGCTTTGACGTACTAAGACGACTTAGATCAAGGGACTTCCCTCATGATCCAGTGGCTTAGAATCTCCACTCCCAATGCAGGAGGCTTGGGTTCAATCCCTCATCGGGGAACTAGATCCCACATGGCCACGACTGAGAGTTTGCATGCTGCAACTAAAAACCCTGCAGTGCAGTTCAGTCCCTCAGTCGTGTCTGTCTCTCTGCAACTGCATGGACTGCAGCACACCAGGCTTCCGTGTCCATCACCAGCTCCCAGAGTTTACTCAAACTCATGTCCATCGAGTCAGTGATGCCATCCCATCATCTCATCCTCTGTCGTCTCCTTCTCCTCCCGCCTTCAATCTTTCCCAGCATCAGGGTCTTTTCCAATGAGTCAGTTCTTCGCATCAGGTGGCCAAAGTACTGGAGTTTCAGCTTCAGCATCAGTCCTTCCAATGAATATTCAGGACTGATTTCCTTTAGGACCCTGCATACCTTAACAAAGATCCAATATCATACATGCCACGACTAAGACTTGGTGAGCCAATAAATAAATAAGTAAATAAAATTAAATATTTTAAAAAAGAAGACTTAGCTCAGAAGCCCCTTCCTCTGGGAAAATTTCCATTTTGCTGCTCCTAGAAACTCCTTCAAAGGGAGGGAGTTCCTCAGTATTCCAAGAGCTCCTTCTGTTGGCCACTGCTCTAAAGACTGTGTCTGCTAAGAATATTGTCTAGTAGCTTGACCCAAGACCAGGTCCCTCTAGGTCTTGTCACCTCTCTAACTCAGCACAAGACAGAATATGGCAGTTAGGTGTCAGGGACAGCTGAGTAATAAGTGAATATAAGGCGATCACACCTTACCTCCAAGCCTTGCATGCCTGTATTCATGCAGTCAATAAATGCTTATTATGGGGCAATAGCAGAAAATATTTGGGCAGTTACCAGTGAAGAGAAGAATTAAGGGGAATAAAGATGTGAGCCCCTCACGTGGGACTGCTTTTCCTCTAAAAGCAATTCCTCCTTCCGGAAGAGAAAGTTGAAAAACTGTGCAGAGCCTTCCACAGATTTCTGGAGCTGGGGGAGGAAACTGCAGCTCAAGACTTGCTAAGGAAGGGGGCCCCAGCAACCTCCCCCACCCTCCACTAGGCTTTGGGTTGGGAGCATGAAAGGTTATGCATGAGGGGTACAAATGAGCAAGAAACAGCAGCCCAACCCCTCATAGAAATTGAAGACAACATGATCAAAAAAACAAAAATAAGAGGAGCAATAAATAAGAGAAACAATTACACAGAAAGTCCAGATAATGCAATTATCAACCAAACTTTTAACTAATAATGCTCAGTATATTCAGATACGTAGAAGACGAGACCAAGAACTGTAGATTATAGAAGAGAACCAAATGGAAATTTTAGGACTTAAAAATATAATAATATTAAGAACTCAGTGGATAGGTTTAACATCAGATTAGACACAAATGAGAGGATTAGTGAAGTGGAAAATGATAACAGAATATTATAACAAAATATAGTTAGTTGTTAAGTATCTGCTGTGTGCCAGGTACTGGGACAGATGTGGGGAAAAAAAAGGGGACATAGCCCCTGATGTTATGGAACTGACATTTGAATGGGGGTGTGTGTGTGTGCTCAGTCCTGTCCGACACCTTGTGACCCCATGGACTGTAGCCCGCCAGGCTCCTCCATCCATGAAATTTCCCAGGCAAGAATACTGGAGTGGGTTGCCATTTCCTTCTCCAGGGGATCTTCCCGACCCAGGGAGTGAACCTGCATCTCCTGCATTGGCAGGCAGACTCTACCACTGAGCCACCTGGGAAGCCCATCTGAATGGAGAAAACATTAACCATGATGGTAATTTAAGATTTCAATAAACGCTGTGAAGAAGTGAAAAGGGTAGTGTGAAAAAAGAGAAATGGGGGGAGGACATATGTAGGTCAGTGTTCAGGGAAGACCACTCAAAGGGAGTGTTTGCGCAGAACAAGAGGGACCTGGGGGGCTTCCCTGCGAATCTGCCTGCCAGTGCAGGGGACAAAGGTTCCACCCCTGGTCTGGGAAGGTCCCACATGCTGTGGAGCAACTAAAGCCTCGCACCACAGCTACTGCGTCTGCATGTCTTAGAGCCTGTGCCCCACAAAAGAAGGCACTGCAGTGAGAGGCCCGTGTGCCGCAATGAAGAGTAGCCCCCACTCACCTCAACTAGAGAAAGCCCGTGTGCAGAAAGGGAGACCCAGTGCAACCAAAGGAAAAAGGAACCTGAGTGTGCACAACACCTCAGATGACTCCCCATCCCGGTTTCTCAGCGCTCGTTAATGACTGTGCCCAGCCTAGGGCAGTCCCGCAATGGGCAGCTGCACAACATGTGTTTGAGATCAGTGACAGAATGGAACATGGCATGGGTGGGAGGGGCGGGGAGGGGGTGCGTCTCACATTACAGTTTGATCCACTCTGCAGCCTTCACCTCCGCAGAGAGAGGGCTGCGCATTCCAAGGGAAAACCTCCATCCATTTGTTCATCCGTCCTTGTCAGGCCATTTGGTGACACCTGCCGTGAGTCAAATAAGACAGACGGGTATGGATCCCTTCCCTTGAGAAGTTCATAGTCTGCAAGTGAGACACATACTGAAAAAAAAAAAAGAATCACAAAATGGAGTAAGGAATGTTATAATGGCAGCAGGGCTCTTAGAATGTAGAGTGTAACAATTCTACTTTGGGAGTGAGGGTATTCATGAATGAGGGGACGTTTGAACTAGTTCTTGAAGGATGGAGGGGATTTTCCCCAGGGGGAAAAGGCAAAGGAGGATGTTCTCATTGGCAGGAGAGGCCTGAATGTAGAGAGCATGCTATTTTCTGAAACACTGAGAAGGGCGAAGGGCAGGACACATAATATGATATGAAGGTCCTAAATGTCGACAGGAGATAGGATGGGCTTGACCCAGGATGCCTGTGATATGGGTGGAAAAGGGGGAAGGTGGGAGAGACGACAAGGTTTTTATTGCGAAGGAATGCTTGGACTTACAGGACCTCTTTCTCCCTTACTCTTTACCTCTCCCTCCTGAGCTGCTAGGAACTGATAAACTCTTTGGTGCCAAAGGGCTCATAACTGATAAGGGTTCTTTGGGAAATGACTTAGTTGCAAAGTGAACTCAGTCTATTCTCAAGAATAGAGGCCTCCAGAACCCTCAGACCCTAGGGCTGGGGTCTACTTCCTCATCCCACAGGTGGGGAGCAGGCCCAGAAAGAGCCTCCTTCCTCCCATTCCAGGGCCTTTCCACAACTGTCAGGAATGAGTATCCACCTCAAGATGGAACTGAGAGGAGGCCAAGTGGCCCCCACCCCAGAAAATCCAGAAGGAATCCTGGGTGAATTTGGAAGCTGGACAAATTTTCCTCCAATGTCCTTCCAACACTCAAATCTTTTGTGAGCCTGGAGACCTTGGAAAGATTTCTAGAACCACCTAAGATGGGAGATAGAAAAATATAAGTCAGAAAAGTAACTATTAGGTGAGCTTAGACTCTTGTTTCACTCTCATAACTTTGTTTTTGGAAAACAGCTTTCTAAAAACAGTAACTCAACAATGTTATTAGGAATTGTACACATTTCATTTGCACAATAACCCTGCAAGGTAGGTTTTATTAGAATCTCTATTCCAGATATGGAAACTGAGGCTCAGTGGACTAACTGGAGCAGAGACAGCCAGCTAAGTGGCAGAGCTGGGCTTCCTGGGTGGCTCAGACAGTAAAGAATTTGCCTGCGATGCAGGAGACCCGGGTTTGAGTCCTGGGTCGGGAAGATCCTCTGGAGAAGGAAATGGCTACCTACTCCAGTATTCTTGCCTGGAAAATCCCATCGACAGAGGATCCTGATGGGGTTCTGTTCATGGGGGATTGTGGGGGGGTTGCAAAGTGTCAGACACGACTGAAGGCAATTTTCACTTCAGTTCACTCAAGTGACAGAGCCCAGCCCCATAGACTTATTAAATTATGCTCCCATGTTTCCTCAATAAATGACTATGATAATTTTCCAAGTTTCTACGAAGAAAATGTATCCTTCTACAATAAGGCTCTGATTTCTCTCTTTAAAAAATAGTAAACTGCCTGCCAGGTTAGAGGGCTCCCACCTCCCTCACAGGAACTGGATATTTGTTGAGTGTCTGCCTACTGCAGAATCTAAGGCCAGGCTTCCAGCCCTGGGAAGGAGGGAGGTATGTTGTAAACCCTGATGCTTGAATAAACGCCCCCTCACTCCCTAGTCTTGCAGAAGTGAGAGGCAGAGCACAACAGGGCCCATGAGGCCAGCGCCCCTGCCTCCCATAGTGACGGTCCTTGCTTACCTTTGAGAGCAGAAGGAACCCGAGCAAAGTGACAGTATAAGGTTGCTAATTCTCTGACTACCAATCCCCCAAAACACTGGGCCCCAAACTTTTTCATTTCATACACCTTAAGCCTCAGAGAACTTCCTGAGAGCAGCTTCGTGGCAAGACAGCTCTCCTACCTCCAACTTCCAGTCACACTTTCCACTTGAATTCTTCCCTTAGCCATGAACCAGTGCCATCTGTACCCTGACTTATCTTTGCCTGCCTGTTTTACTAAAGTGGGAGCTTCAAGAAACAGCACGGACCCTGGAGGCAGACAATTCTGGGTTAGAATCCACTTTTCTGCTTTCTACCTGCACAGTCTTGAGCAAGTCACTTTACTTCTCTGAGCTTCAGTTTTTTCATCTCTAAATCTCATAATTTTGGCATCTAGCACTTGGAAGATGCTCATTAATTGGTAGGTCCTTTCAGTTTCCAATTGATGAGTAAAGAATGCCTCAAGGAGCCTGCCCTCCCCTAAAAGCAGTAGGTTAGAGAATCAAATGGAAAATATTAATAAGTGCAGTTGGAGACATGCAGATAAAGGGCTTTGGTAGTTGAGCCAAGTTATAAGGAAGTGGGTGCCGGAAATCATAAGACACCCAGATCATCACAGCTGGATGACTGTGAGATAATGATAACAAAAGTTAAAAGCAGGAAGTGTTTTGAAAACTTACTCTGTATGGGTATTGTGATAGGTATTCAGTATGTATTGTCTCATTTAATTCTCATGGCAGCTCTGTGGGGTGGGTTTGTGATGGTTGTTCAGTCACTGTCATATCTGATTCTTTGGGACCCCATGGACTGCAGCACACCAGGCTTTCCTGTCCTTCAGTGTCTCCTGGAGTTTGCTCAAACTCATGTCCAGTGAGTCAGTGATGCCATCCAACCATCTCATCCTCTGTTGCCCTCAATCTTTCCCAGCATTAGAGTCTTTTCCCACAAGTCTAGTCTTCACATCAGGTGGCCAAACTATTGGAACTTCACTGTGAGCTTTTCCAATGAATATTCAGAGTTGATTTCCTCTAGGATTGACTGGTTTGATATTATTCCCATTTTACAAAAGAAATTAAGGTAACTTGCTCAAGGACACACACACAGCCCAGGACTCCTGGTGCCAAAGACCATGGTCTTAACAAAACTATCTCTAGTTGCTCTAATCCAACAGGTTGTTTTTCATGTGAGGCTCGGGAGGGGGAAGGGTCTCACCCAAAGTCACTCTTAAGTATCTTACCCAACGGTAGGAGTCTTACTCGAATTTTTACATAAAGGAAATAGAATCTCAGCGTCTCTTCGGGGAGCCAAGAAATTAGCAGAGAAATGCAGATTTAAGAAACATTTATTAAGTACTTGTATCATTTCAATTCATGCTCAAAAGAACTTCCCTTTAGTACTGTACTGATCAGATGGAGAAACAAGCTCAGCAGGATACATGCAATTTCTCCCAAAATCAATTTAATAAAACAGTGGCATGGTCAGGACTGCACATTCAGGTCTAGAGGCTTTCAGCAGCTTCGTGAACCTAATCCCAGTTCTCCGCTTTCTGTGCCTTGGGGTAATAGGAAAGGACTCTGAAGTTTCCCTAAACCCAGAGTCCGCTCAGAGCGGTGGGTTTTGGGATTTGCAGTCTTCCCCGCGATGAGTTTAGACTTCGTGGGCCAATAGAATTCGAGTAGAGACAACGCCTCCGCTGCCTCCTGGTTGCTCAGGGACTCCTCACGGATTAGCCAATGAGAAGCACAAGGGTCCTGGTTGCCTGGGAAACCGTGTGACAACAAGATGGCGGCGCCGCGGGTGGTTCTGCGGCCTGCGTGGTGAGTTACAGAAAGGCCCCAGACCTTTCTCCTCGTGGAGTCCCTCTCACATAGGCTGGGGCCCTCACCACGAGAGCCTCGAGGATATGCGAGCCCCACATCCCGGCCCCTCCAGTAGACTCCCCGCGCCTGGGAGCAGATTCAGGCCGCTGCCTACCACGGCTACGGGCGGAGGCAGGGGGTTGGCGACGCAGCTTCCAGGGAGGGTCTGGTGGTGGAAGTCGGTGGTGAGCGCTTCCAGCTGAGATTTAGGGAATGAAGGTGTACAGCCTGCTGGCCCGTGTCTGCGCTGGAGAGCACTGGGACCTGTTGCAAGACCAGTTTGACTCTCAAAGCTTGAGTCTGAAGAAGCAGGCAGTCTAACCTTTAGCCGCCTCCGGCTTGAGGAGGAAGACACAGTCTCCCGCCCCAAGAAAAAACCCAAAGTGAAGGGAATAGACGTGGCTTTGCCCCCAGGGTTCCCAGTCTGAGGGAGGAGACACAGCCCTTCTTCGCTCAAGAAGTCCCCAGGCTGAAGGAAAGGAATAGCCTTTGTCCTCAGGGGTCTCCTATGATCACATGGGAAAATTGATCTGGAGACTGTTGGATTGGCCTGGAGTGAGATTGGAAGCAGGGAAGTCGGTTTGGGGCCGTTGTAACAGCCCCAAAGAAGGGCAGTGAGAGTCCCACTAGGATGGCCAACAGGGGGCCACGGGAGGAGGAGCTATGTGTGAGAAACGTGCAGGGTTTACCCTGCAGGATTCCGGAACTGATGGGATTAGAGGAGAAAAAGGAGGGAAATTTTTTGTGTTTGGATAATGGGATCCTATTCAGAAAGGAGAAGCGGGAGGAGATTATTTCGAGAGAAGATGTTGGGTTTGGTTTGGAGACCAGGTCCTTTTTTTTCCCCTATAATAGCTTTATTGAGATACAATACACATACTAGATACTTCACCTCTTTAAAATGTAAACTTCAGTTGTTTTTAGTATAGTCACAGAGTTGTGCAGTCGTAACTACAATCAAATTTGAGAACATTTTCATCAGCCCCAAGGAAACCCTGTACCTTTAGCATCTCCCTCTCCCCAGCTCTTCCTAATACCTCCAGCCTTAGGCAACCATTAATCTATCTTGTCTCTATAGATTTACCCATTCTGGACTGAATCCTAACAGTTGGTGGTCTTTTGTGACTGACTTCTTTACCTTAGCGTGTTTTCAAGGTCCATTGACACTGTAGTGTGTATTGCATTTCTTTCTTTTTTTTTTTTGCCAAATAATATTTCATTGTAAGTGAAGTTGCTCAGTCGTGTCTAACTCTTTGCGACCCCGTGGACTGTAGCCCATCAAGCTCCGCTGTCCATGGGATGCTCCAGGCAAGAATACTGGAGTGGGGTGCCATTTCCTTCTCCAGGGGACATTCCCGACCCAGGGATCGAACCCAGGTCTCCCTCATTGCAGGCAGACGCTTTAACCTCTGAGCCACCAGAGAAGGAAGGATATACCATATTTGTTTATCCACTTATTGGTTGATGAACATTTGGGTTGTTTCCAGTTTTGGGCTATTTACAAGTAATGCTACTTATGAACAGATACACAGATTTATGTGGATGTAAGTTTTCATTTCTCTTGGGTGTACACCTAGGCATGGAATTGCTGGGCCAAAAGATAACTGTTTAACCTTTAGTTCAGTTCAGTTCAGTCACTCAGTCGTGTCCGACTCTTTGCTACCCCATGAATTGCAGCATGCCAGGCCTCCTTGTCCATCACCAACTCCCGGAGTTCACTCAAACTCAGGTCCATCGAGTCGGTGATGCCATCCAGCCATCTCATCCTCTGTCATCCCCTTCTCCTCCTACCCCTAATGCCTCCCAGCATCAGAGTCTTTTCCAATGAGTCAACTCTTCCCATGAAGTGGCCAAAGTACTGGAGTTTCAGCTTTAGCATTATTCCTTCCAAAGAATACCCTGGACTGATCTTCTTTAGAATGGACTGGTTGGATCTCCTTGCAGTCCAAGGGACTCTCAAGAGTCTTCTCCAACACCACAGTTCAAAAGCATCAATTCTTCGGCGCTCAGCCTTTTTCACACTCCAACTCTCACATCCATACATGACCACTGAAAAACCATAGCCCTGACTAGACGGACCTTTGTTGGCAAAGTAATGTCTCTGCTTTTCAATATGCTATCTAGGTTGGTCATAACTTTTCTTCAAGGAGTAAGCGTCTCTTAATTTCATGGCTGCAGTCACCATCTGCAGTGATTTTGGAGACCAAAAAAATAAAGTCTGACACTGTTTCCACTGTTTCCCCATCTATTTCCCATGAAGTGATGGGACCAGATGCCATGATCTTCGTTTTCTGAATGTTGAACTTTAAGCCAAATTTTTTACTCTCTTTCACTTTCATCAAGAGGCTGTTTAGTTCCTCTTCACTTTCTGCCAGAAGGGTGGTGTCATCTGCATATCTGAGGTTATTGATATTTCTCCCGGCAATCTTGATTCCAGCTTGTGCTTCTTCCAGCCCAGCGTTTCTCATGATGTACTCTGCATAGAAGTTAAATAAGCAGGGTGACAATATACAGCCTTGACATACTCCTTTTCCTCTTCGGAACCAGTCTGTTGTTCCATGTCCAGTTCTAACTGTTGATTCCTGACCTGCATATAGGTTTCTCAAGAGGCAGGTCAGGTGGTCTGGCATTCCCATGTCTTTCAGAAATTTCCACAATTTATTGTGATCCACACAGTCAAAGGCATTGGCATAGTCAATAAAGCAAAAATAGATGTTTTTCTGGAACTTTCTTGCTTTTTCGATGATCCAGAGATGTTGGCAATTTGATCTCTGGTTCCTCTGCCATTTGTAAAACCAGCTTGAACATTTGGAAGTTCACAGTTCAGGTATTGCTGAAGCCTGGCTTGGAGAATTTTGAGCATCAGTTTACTAGCATGTGAGATGAGTGCAACTGTGCGGTAGTTTGAGCATTCTTTGGCATTGCCTTTCTTTGGGATTGGAATGAAAACTGACCTTTTCCAGTCCTGTGGCCACTGCTGAGTTTTCCAAATTTGCTGGCATATTGAGTGCAGCACTTTCACAGCATCATCTTTCAGGATTTGAAATAGCTCAACTGGAATTCCATCACCTCCACTAGCTTTGTTCGTAGTGATGCTTTCTAAGGCCCACTTGACTTCACATTCCAGGATGTCTGGCTCTAGATGAGTGACCACACCATCATGATTCTCTTGGTCTTGAAGATCTTTTTTGTATAGTTCTGTATACTCTTGCCACCTCTTCTTAATATCTTCTGCTTCTGTTAAATCCATACCATTTCTGTCCTTTATCGAGCCCATCTTTGCATGAAATGTTCCCTTGGTATCTCTAATTTTCTTGAAGAGATCTCTAGTCTTTCCCATTCTGTTCTTTTCCTCTATTTCTTTGCATTGATCGCTGAGGAAGGCTTTCTTATCTCTTCTTGCTATTCTTGGGAACTCTGCATTCAGATGCTTACATCTTTCATTTTCTCCTTTGCTTTTCGCCTCTCTTCTTTTCAGAGCTATATGTAAGGCCTCCCCAGACAGCCATTTTGCTTTTTTGCATTTATTTTCCATGGGGATGGTCTTGATCCCTGTCTCCTGTACAATGTCACGAACCTCTGTCCATAGTTCATCAGGCACTCTATCTATCAGATCTAGTCCCTTAAATCTAATTCTTACTTCCACTGTATAATCATAAGAGATTTGATTTAGGTCATACCTGAATGGTCTAGTGGTTTTCCCTACTTTCTTCAATCTAAGTCTGAATTAGGCAATAAGGAGTTCATGATCTGAGCCACAGTCAGCTCCCGGTCTTGTTTTTGCTGACTGTATAGAGCTTCTCCATCTTTGGGTGCAAAGAATATAATCAATCTGGTTTTGGTGTTGACCATCTGGTGATGTCCATGTGTAGAGTCTTCTCTTGTGTTGTTGGAAGAGGGTGTTTGCTACGACCAGTGCATTTTCTTGGCAAACCTCTATTAGCCTTTGCCCTGCTTCATTCCCTATTCCAAGGCCAAATTTGCCCATTACTCTAGGTGTTTCTTGACTTCCTACTTTTGCATTCCAGTCCCCTATAATGAAAAGGACATCTTTTTTGGGTGTTAGTTCTAAAAGGTCTTGTAGGTCTTCATAGAACCGTTCAACTTCAGCTTCTTCAGCGTTACTGGTTGGGGCATAGACTTGGATTACTGTGATATTGAATGGTTTGCCTTGCAAACGAACAGAGATCGCATCCAAGTACTGCATTTCAGACTCTTTTGTTGACCATGATGGCTATTCCATGTCTTCTGAGGGATTCCTGCCCACAGTAGTAGATATAATGGTCATCTGAGTTAAATTCACCCATTCCAGTCCATTTTAGTTCACTGATTCCTAGAATGTCGACGTTCACTCTTGCCATCTCCTGTTTGACCACTTCCAATTTCCTTGATTCATGGACCTGTCATTCCAGGTTCCTATGCAATATTGCTCTTTACAGCATTGGACCTTGCTTCTATCACCAGTCACATCCGCAGCTGGGTATTGTTTTTGCTTTGGCTCCATCCCTTCATTCTTTCTGGAGTTACTTCTCCACTCATCTCCAGTAGCATATTGGGCACCTACTGACCTGGGGAGTTCCTCTTTCAGTTTCCTATCATTTTGCCTTTTCATACTGTTCATGGGGTTCTCAAGACAAGAATACTGAAGTGGTTTGCCATTCCCTTCTCCAGTGGACCACATTCTGTCAGACCTCTCCACCATGACCCGCCCATCTTGGGTGGCCCCACGGGCATGGCTTAGTTTCATTGAGTTAGACCAGGCTGTGGTCCATGTGATCAGACTGACTAGTTTTCTGTGAGTATGGTTTCAGTGTGTCTGCCCCCTGATGCCCTCTTGCAACACCTACCAGCTTACTTGGGTTTTTCTTACCTTGGACGTGGGGTTTCTCGTCATGTCTGCAAAGTAGAGTCCTAATCACTGGAATTCCAGCTAAGGGATTACTGACTTCTTATCGAATCAAACTTGGATCCACTCGCTGGTCCCGCAGCAAAGTTGATTTCCTGCCTCCAGGTTGTGTGAGAGAAAAGGACTGCATTTACGGCAGAGTATGGAGGGGGAGGCGGGGCGGCTCAGTCCAGACTGTTTTCTACAGCACTGCACCCTTTACATTCCAGCACCTTCTGATTTCCCCTCATCCTCGCCAGTGCTTGTAATTTCTGTCTTTTTGACCAGTTTCTTCTGAGGAGTCATTATGGTGATGAGAATTTGGAGAACTGAGGGATAATCAAGTTTGGTGGGAGTTCGTAAAGAGCAGTTTTGCCACTAAAAGCGCAGTACCTGGGGCTTTCTAGTATGATGAATATGTTCCAAAATTGATTGTGATGGTGGTGTCACAACTCTGAATATACGAATATTCTAAGAGCCAAGGGAATTGTATACTTTAAAAGAGTTAAGTCTGTGAATTATACTTCGATAAAGCTACTTATAAAAAAAAAGGTCATGCTATTTGATTCCACTTTTCTTTAAAGTTCATTCTGGTTTTTCTGTAACATCTTTTTAAAAAATATTTTTTAAAATTGATATTATTTATTTTTGGCCATGCTGGGTCTTCGTTACTGCTTGTGGGCTACTTGCTAGTTGAAGTTCTCCAGCTCTCCGTTGCAGCGGCTTCTCTTGTTGCAGAGCACGGGCTCCAGGGTGCAGGCTCAGTAGTTGTGGCTCGTGGGCTTAGTTACTCCAGGGCAGGGATTAGTTACCTCCCTGGACCAGGGATGCAGCCCTGACCCCTGCGTTGGCAGGCAGATTCTTAATCATTGGACCACCAAGTTCAGTTCAGTTCAGTCGCTCAGTCGTGTCTGACTCTTTGTGGCCCCATGTACTGCAGCATGCCAGGCTTCTCTGTCCATCACCAACTCCCAGAGCTTACTCAAACTCATGCCCATCGAGTCAGTGATGCCGTCCAGCTGTCTCATCCTCTGTCGTCCCCTTCTCCTCCCACCTTCAATCTTTCCCAGCATCAGGGTCTTTTCCAGTGAGTCAGTTTGTCGCATCAGGTGGCCAAAGGATTGGAGTTTCAGCATCAGTCCTTCCAATGAATATTCAGGCCTGATTTCCTTTAGGATGGACTGGTTGGATCTCCTTGCAGTCCAAGGGACTGTCAAGAGTCTTCTGTAACACCACAGTTCAAAAGCATCACTTCTTTGGCACTCAGCTTTCTGTATAGTCCAACTCTCACATTCATAGATGACCACTAAAAAAAACCATAGCCTTGACTAGACGGACCTTAGTCGGCAAGGTAATGTCTCTGCTTTTGAATATACTATCTAGGTTGGTCATAGCTTTTCTTCCAAGGAGCAAGTGTCTTTTAATTTCATGGCTTCAGTCACCATCTGCAGTGATTTTGGAGCCCCACAAAATAAAGTCTCTCACTCCTTCCATTGTTTTCCCATCTATTTGCCATGAAGTGATGGGACCAGTGATGGGACTCCGTCTAGTAAAGGCTATGGTTTTTCAGTGGTCATGTATGGATGTGAGAGTTGGACTGTGAAGAAAGCTGAGTGCCAAAGAATTGATGCTTTTGAACTGTGGTGTTGGAGAAGACTCTTGAGAGTCCCTTGGACTGCAAGGAGATCCAACCAGTCCATTCTGAAGGAGATCAGCCCTGGGATTTCTCTGGAAGGAATGATGCTAAAGCTGAAGCTCCAGTACTTTGGCCACTTCATGGGAAGAGTTGACTCATTGGAAAAGACTCTGATGGTGGGAGGGATTGGGGGCAGGAGGAGAAGGGGACGACCGAGGATGAGATGGCTGGATGGCATCACTGACTTGATGGACATGAGTCTGAGTGAACTCCGGGAGATGGTGATGGACAGGGAGGCCTGGCGTGCTGCGATTCATGGGGCCGCAAAGAGTCGGACATGAATGAGCAACTGAACTGAACTGAACTGAACTGATGGGACCAGAGGCCATGATCTTGGTTTTCTGAATGTTGAGTTTTAAGCCAACTTTTTCACTCTCATCTTTCACTTTCATCAAGAGGCTCTTTAGTTCTTTGCTTTCTGCCATAAGGGTGGTGTCATCTGCATTTCTGAGGTTATTGGTATTTCTCCTGGCTATCTTGATTCCAGCTTGTGCTTCATCCAGCCTGGCATTTCACATGATGTACTCTGCATATAAGTTAAAAAAGCAGGGTGACAATATACAGCTTTGACTACTCCTTTCCCAATTTGGAACCAGTGTGTTGTTCCATGTCCAGTTCTAACTGTTGCTTCTTGACCTGCATACAGATTTCTCAGGAGGCAGGTAAGGTGGTCTGGTATTCCCACCTCTTGAAGAATTTCCCACAGTTTGTTGTGATCCACACAGTCAAAGGCTTTGGCATAGCCGATAAAACAGAAATAGATGTTTTTCTGGAACTCTCTTGCTTTTTTGATGATCCAACGGATGTTGGCAATTTGATCTCTGGTTCCTCTGCCTTTTCTAAAACCAGCTTGAACAACTGGAAGTTCACGGTTCACGTATTGCTGAAGCCTGGCTTGGAGAATTTTGAGCATTACTTTACTAGCATGTGAGATGAGTGCAATTGTGGGGTAGTTTGAGCATTCTTTGACATTGCCTTTTTTGGGATTGGAATGAAAATTGACCTTTTCTAGCCCTGTGGCCACTGCTGACTTCCAAATTTGCTGGCTTATTGGAACTTTCACAGCATCATCTTTCAGGATTTGAAACAGCTCAACTGGAATTCCATCACCTCCACTAGGTTTGCTCATAGTGATTTGTTCTAAGGCCCAGTTGACTTTGCATTCCTGGATGTCTGGCTCTAGGTAAGGGATCACATCATCGTGGTTATTTGGGTCACGTAGATATTTTTTTGTATAGTTCTTCTGTGTATTCGTGCCACCTGTTCTTAATATCTTCTGCTTCTGTTAGGTCCATACCATTTCTGTCCTTTATTATGCCCATCTTTGCCTGAAATGTTCCCTTGGTATCTCTAATTTTCTTGAAGAGATCTCTAGTCTTTCTTTCCCATTCTATTGTTTTCCTCTATTTCTTTGCACTGATCACTGAGGAAGGCTTTCTTATCTCTCCTTGCTGTTCTTTGGAACTCTGCATTCAGATGGGTATATCTTTCCTTTTCTCCTTTTCCTTTAGCTTCTCTTCTTTTCTCAGCTATTTGTAAGACCTGCTCAGACAACCATTTTGCCTTTTTGCATTTCTTTTTCTTGGGGATGGTCTTGACCATTGCGTCCTGTACAGTGTCACAAACCTCCATCCATAGTTTTTCAGGAACTCTATCATATCTAATCCCTTGAATCTGTTTGTCACTTCTACTGAATAATCATAAGGATTTGATTTAGGTCATACCTGAATGGTCTAGTGGTTTTCCCTAGTTTCTTCAACTTAAGTCTGAATTTTGCAGTAAGGAGTTCATGATCTGTGCCACGGTCAGCTCCCAGCAAGGAAGTCTGGAATTTTGAATTTTTTTTTCTGTGGATGAGAAGGAGCCATTGGGAGTATTTAGCAGGGAAGCAACCTGTCAGCTTTGTGTGTGAGAAAATCCCTCTGGCAGTGTGTGGAGACTGGTGCAGGGAGCCACAGGGGCTATCACACTTGGCCACACAAACCGCAAGGATGCCCGCGTGAGATGGCAGGAACTAGGTAGGCTGGGGGCAGATTGGGGAGGCTGGATGCTGGGTGATGGGAGTGAGAAGACTCTGGGCCTGGTCTTTGGAGGGCACCTCTGAGTGAGGGCGGGACATGAGTCCCAAACTCCAGAATCAGGACCAAGGCAGCTGCCGCCTGGTGATGCAGGTCCCCTTCCCTGCTTCACGGGAAAATTCAGGGCCAGGGTGAAGGCCAGGGCCACACATGTCCAAAGTGGGACTAAAGAATGATTCAGGATCTGGCGGAGGGCGTCTGACTAAGATGTCTAGATATTGGCCACACGATACACTTGATTCACTGAATAGTGACCTTTAATTGCATCCCTGACGTTCATTCATCTTCCCTGAAGGAAGAGGAAAGGAAGGGAAACAAACGTTTATGAGGGCCTTCTGCGTGCTGATGGCATCAGCAGTCACAATTTGCAGTTTTGAGTGATTCCTTTAGTGCGTGGCCCTGGGCGAGGTGATTTACGTGTGTTACGCCTGCCGGGCTGGTACTGTTACCATCCCCACTTTATGCTACAGGAAAGTGAGGTGCAGGCTGTACTGGCGGATGGTAGAGCCTGCGCAGAGCCTGGGCCCTCGACTCCCTGCCATGTGCAGTGTCCTGGTAGAACCCTGCCTTGGGGCTGCCCCCCTCTGGCTCTGAGATGTTGGAGGTGGGGAGGGACACTGGGCTTTGTGATGATCAGCTTTGTGAGGACCAGGTCCTTGATAGATGGACAAAAGCCACTGGCCACCTGGGTGGTCTTGTGCCCGGGATGGAGGTCTGGGAAAGTCCTGGTCAAGTGGCCAGCCTCTGCCCCCATCCCACCCCATTGCCTATTTCTCAGGTATTGCTAGGCCAGAGGCCTCCAGGAGCAGAGCAGAGAGCTAGATATCCAGCGGAGCCGGTGGACATCAAGCATGGGATCCTGAGGCCAGGTTGCCTCCACAAACTTCTGCAGGGGCCGTGGGAAGACATGAGGGGCACCGCTCCCTGGACAGTGCCCGCTCCTCAGAAAAGCAGGCAGGGAAGGGCAGGTTTCAGGCCGCTCCCTGGTCCTCAGTGGCTGTCCTCAGTGGCTGATTTCATTCTTCTCAGGGGATTCCCGACGGCTAGAATCTAGAAGTAGAAATATGAGCTCACCTTTGGCCTCCCTTGGCAAGACCCGGAGAGTGCCTCTACAGTCGGAGCCTGTGAATCCTGGGTAAGGAGCCAGCCTCTTGGGGTCTTTGTGCCCATGCCCCTGCCTCCTCCCGGCCGTCCCATGAACTCAGAGATTGACTCCTAGCGTCTTGGGGAAGTAATAAGTGATGTATCTCCCTGGCCACCTCTTCCTTCTCGTCCTTTCTTCTGGGAGGCTGTCCATGCGTCTAAGCACAGCCTCCAGTGAGGTGTGGGCTGTGGGGTAGCTCGGCATCTTTCCGTTTATTCGTTGTGCATGAATTAGTTCTGCAGACACTGATGGCCCAGACGTTCTGGGCCCGCCGTGTCACATGCTGGGCTCTCCGTGGAGGGAATCCTAGCCATCTTTCTGTCGCTTTCATCTTTGCGAAGCATCTTTTTTTACCCTTCTCCCTGTTCTCCTGAACCCCACTTTGAGTCATCTGTGTCATGGCCAAGGGGGTCCAGAGAGGTTAAGTGGCAGGCCTGGGGTCCTGCAGCCATTTCAGAGCAGAGCTGGGGCTGGGCTCCTGGGCTTGGGGACTCTTGTGGTCCTCTCCCCAAGGCTCTGCCCTTCAGCTGTTGCCCATCTGTCTCCGTCGGGAGGAGTCAGATACCCTGACGCCTGCGCCTTGGCTCACCCCCAGGCCAGGATGGGATTTGGGGGTGGATGTCCTCACGAGGCATCTTTTTTAGGCTTGGCGGGGGGTGGACCTGGTGCCAAAGCCCCCCCACCCCACCCCATGGCAGTCCAGGGGGTCCTAACTTGTCTGTCTTCCTTCTCCTTCCTACCCGTTCCCAGGAGGCGGGGGCTAAAAATCTACGGAAATGGTAAGTGTAGGCTGTGGCCCACGGGCCCTCCTCACGCCCTTGTATTTGGGCGGATGGAGAGAAAGAGCATGGTGGACTGCCTTGTCAGTCAGGGTGGCTGGCCTGCGACAGTGCTGCCCGTGGCTCTCGGGTTAGGAGACTCCGCACCCTGAACAGGGATGTCCTGACTAACGTTGGAATCCCTCCGCTCACTGTGGGGTGGGCCGTGAGGGCGCCAGACCCCTGCCCGCCTCCCCGCCCACGACAGTGACTTCCAGCCCATTACAGCCTTTTCTCCTTGAAGCCCAGTCCGCATATGACTGCCTTGCCTCCTGCAGGCTCAAACCTTTGCATCCCAACCGCGCTCTAGCCCCCACTCTGATGCAGGCTTTGGCCCCTCAGGGACCCCCAGGAGCTGGGCTGGGAGAACAAGAAGAGGCCTGTTCTGGTTGGATCCTTGTTCTCCAGCACCCCAAGTTTTCTCTCCCCATACATGGGGGGCAGGGAGGAGGGTGAGGGACAGAGTACAGGCTGCTTCATCTCGGCCAGGGCCCAGGGCCTCAGCTGCAGAGCGGTGACCCGGGCATCCCTGTCTGCAGAAGATGAGGTGGGCATGCTGAATGGCGCGCATGGCTCAGAAGAAAGGATCTCTGTCCCTTCCTGCTATGGTGGCATAGGTGCCCCTGTGGGCAGGCAAGGTGAGTGCAGACGCCCAAAGGGGTCTGAGTCCCTGGCAGCAGGAAAGACCCCAGTGAGCAAGGCCGCAAGAGGCATGGCCTCTCCTCCTGCCTGCTGCGTCAGAGGCAGCTGCTTCTGCTCCTGGCTGACTGTGGGCACGTGCCTGCAGCCCAGACCTGTTCAGAGCTTGGCTTGGCATGAAGCCGCACATGGGCCCAGCCCTTAGCTCAGGAGGTCTGTTCAAGCCCCAGGGAAGGCTGTGGCTGGCACCTCAGGCTCAGTAGTTGCAGCCCGTGGGCTTAGTTGTACTGTGGCACGTGGGATCTTAGTTCCCTGACCAGGGATGGAACCCTGCATTGCATGGCAGATTCTTAACCATGGGGCCACCAGGGAAGTCCCTAATTTAAAACATTGTCGGCCAACAAGACAGTTGAAATAGTACAGCAGGCGCTCACACATCCTCCTCCTGTATTCGATAATAAGTGACATTTTGCCATGCTTGCTTTCTCTCCATATACACGTCTGGATGAACACAAGTGCATTTTTTTAGATGAACCATTTAGAAATCAATCACAGATATCGTGACAGTTCAGCTCTAAGTACTTCCCTGTGCATCTTCTAGGAGGAAGGGAATACATAACCACGAGGCTGTGATCACACCTCAGAATGTGAACAGCTCAGTAACTGTGACATCCCAGTGTTCCAAAATTTCTCCCAGAGCTTTTTTTTTTTTTACTGATTTGGGTTCTACGTGAGAGTCATGTCATACATCTGACTGTTGTACTTCTGCAGAGCAGAGTCCCTGCCTCTTTTAAACGATGCTTTTTGAAGAGTCCAGACCACCTGCCCTGCAGGATGGGCCCCATTGTGACTTGTCTCCATGCTGTTAACTTGCTCCTCTGTCCACTTTACTGCCTGTGAATTAGGGGTGAGATTAGACATGTGATTCAGCTGAGGGTGAACTTTTCGACAGTGTTTGTAATGTGACGTGGATGTTGTACCACTTCTTTGTACGTCTTGAGTGCATTACTGAATCTCTGTGCCTCAGATTCCCAAAGCAGCTCATTTCCTCAGAAAAGCTGACACACGGAAAGTGTTTAGGACAGTCCCCGTTGTCTAGGGGCTTCCCTGGTGGCTCCAAAGGTAAAGAATATGCCTGCAATGCAGGAGACCCTGGTTTCATCCCTGGGTTGGGAAGCTCCCCTGGAGAAGGGCATGGTAACCCACTCCAGTATTCTTGCCTGGAGAATCCCATGGACAGAGGAGCCTGGCGGGCTATAGTATAGGTGGCAGCTGCTGTTAGCATGCCTCTTCCCATGTTTGGGGATCTCTCCCCCCTCCCCTGGACCCCCACCCCATCAGCCTCAGCTCTAGGCTGGGTTCAAGGACCTTGTCTGGTTGGCAGTCCCCGTGTGCAATGACTCGGAGCTGGTGGCCACCCTGACACGGAAACTGCGGGATCTGGAACGGCAGGTGAAGGCCCAGACTGACGAGATACTGTCCAAGGTGGGGCCCCAGCGGGCAGAGGGCCAGGGTCTGGTCCCAGGGGTGGAAGGGCCCAGGCTGGGGAGGCCAGTGAGGCTACTCTTGCAGTAGGCCAGAGACGATGGGTTCTCGAACCATCTCCCTGACCAGACCTCCCACCTCGGGGGCCAGAGCACGAAGCCTCGAGGTCTTCACCTCTGAGCCAGGCCTTCGCCCTCAGGTTGGGTGGCAGCAGTGGCTGCTGAGTGCTGGGCACCTAGGGGTGCCCCACACCCTTCCCTCACCTCGGTGGAGTCACAAAAGGGCTCATCTGAGGTACAGAAGTGGTGGCTGCACCCAGGGTGGGGCAGGGGCTTCAAGCGGGCTCTTCCCATCCGGAAGGGGCTCCCATGGGCTCTGGAAGCCACCAGGCCCGCTCCCCTCCCACCTCCTTGCTGCAGACTCGGAAGATACAGGCCCTGGAGGAGATGGTGGAGACCCTCGAGAAGCACCAGGGTAAGAGGCCCTCTCTGCTGGCTGGCCAGCTCACCCCTGCACCTCCCCTGGGGCTGGTGACCCCTGGGCATCGGCTCCAGAGCATCCGGCTGAGTCCTGTGTGTATGTGTGCGGGGGGTCTGGACAATGGAGCCCAGAGAGGAGCAGTGACACCCAGGACGGTGCCCTTCTGTGAGGGACTGCGTCCCCTGGGCACAGCCCTAGCCCACCCCTGAGTTCAGAAAAGCCTGGAGGAAATGCCGCCCCCAGGAGCCTTGCTCTGGGGCAGGGGGGTGGGGGGATGGAGCTTGGTGGCCTCCTGAGAGCCTGGGCGTCCCCTCTTCAAGGTCAGGGGAAGGGGCCAAGAGGTGGTTCTCAGGAATCCCTTGAGTTTTCAGAGGGGCAGCTTCTCTAGGTAAGCCTCAGGCCAAAGCTCTGGTCAAAGCCAGAAGCGAGCAGCCTGGCAGCCTGGGTGCAGGGGCCGTGGAACCCCTTCTGTCTCCCCACCCCAAGGCAAGGTGAGCCTGCAGCGGCAGGAGGAGCTGGAGACCGTGTGCGCGAAGCTGCAGCAGCAGGTTGGGGAGATGGAGGTGAGGGAGGTGGCGTGCCCAGGGCTGTCTGCCCCCAGACCCAGGGTCAGAGCCCGCTTCTCCGGGGTCCCCTCCGCACACACCCCACACAGGGCCCCTCCCCGCTTCCTCACTTTCATCTCAAACCACTCTCCTCCGGCCTCGGCCTTGGCAGGGGCCTGCCTCGGGCTCTGTGGCTCTGTCAAGTTCTTTCCCGCCTCAGGACCCCGGTCAATACCATTCCTTCCACCTGAAATGTTTTTCCCACCTTCCCCTGGTGAGTTTTCACTCATCCTCTCAAAGTCTCAGGTTGAGGCAGGGGGCCTTTCCCTAGGGGACCCCTTGAACTGTGACCTGGGCAGATTCTCCCTTCTAGGCTTTCTGAGAACCACACCTCTTCTCTGGGGGACCGCAGACACCACGAGGGAGGGAGGGAAGGGCCCTTTTCTCCTGTTGGGTGCGGCACGGCCACGACCCAGCGCGGGGCCTGGCCGTTTGCGCGTGTTGTGTCGCTCACAGCCATTCCCTGTCTCTGGAGGTAGCATGGCACTCACCCAGTGTCAGCTGTCTTGCCCCCATTCATACAGCAAGGCTTGAACCGGAGGGACCCTAGCTCCAAGGAGGGTCCTGGGCACACATGCTCCCTCAGCGCCGCCCCCACGCCCCAGCTCCCTCACCGGCCCTGTCAGATGCTCTTCCTGAGGTCTCCTCTCCACAGAGTTGCTCTCCAAAGCCCCAGCCTAATCTAAGAGCACAGATGCAAACTCCCAAGCCGCAGCTGCAGCTGAGGGCCCTTCGCACCCAGGCCTCTTCCTACCTGGGGCTGTGGGTGCACAGCTGCTCCCTGAGAAGTCTGCTGGGAGACTGCCCGCAGCCGTGCAGCTTCGCTGAGCCACCGCCACAGGGCCGAGGGCTGCCCACCCGGGGCAGAGGGCACTGGGGCTCCCACCTTCACACTGTTCACGCATCCATTGCTCCCTTAATTTAGGAAACTCATCCGAAGTCTTTCCTATGTGCCCCGCCCTCGGGGCGCTGACAGCCTAGGGGACAGACACATATGCAAGTACGTAGGAAGAGCCACGAGTACAGAACACGCTGAAATAGTTCACGGGGTGATGCAGCAGAGGCTGGCCGGGGTTTGGGCCACTCTGAGGGGTGACGTTGGGCGAGAGATACCGAGGATGAGGCGAGTTATCAGGGAAAAGAGGATCCAAGCCGAAGAGGAAAGCCTCCGCCTCTTCCTGCCACGTCGACTTGGGCTTGTGGCTGGGAGCTGTGGGGAGCGAAAGGGAGGAGGGGGAGAGGCCACAGGGACCACATCCTGGAGCCAGGCGCAGTGGGGAACAGGGTCCCAGAGTGTGGGAGACCATAGGCAGGTTTGAGGTGGAGGAGTGGGCCGGGGAGGCAGGCGGACGTGCAGTTTGGGCGGTCCAGGAGGAAGAGGGCCGTGGCTTGGCCCAGGGGAGAGGGAGCAGAGCGGATGGAGGACCCAAGCCTGCTGTGGCACTGGTGCCACAGGCCTTGGGGGTCCTGGGGGTTGGGCACGGAGAGGATCAGGTGATGGAGGAAGCCAGTGCCACTGACCGAGACCAGGAGGCTGAGAGGGAACGACGTTTGGGAGTCATGACTGTTTGGGCCAGTTCATTTTGAGTCTGAGATGCCTGTGGGAGGTCTTTTAAATGGCTAGAAATCTGAAACTGAAAAGCAAGAACATGTCGCAAGAGATGAACACAGAAGTGTGCTCGTTGGGTTAGGCGCTGGGCAGGTGGCCGTCTGCAAGGAGTTGCACTGAGCCGTGGAGCCGGAGGCCCGGCGGGAGTGGGTGAAGGAAGGGCATGGGGATGAGGAAGCGGCACCAGAAAGTATGGACGACTCAGAAGCCCTCCTGCGGCAAAGGATTGTGAGGCCAGCCCTGGAGAGGCCACACGGGGGTGGGCATACCTCTGAGCCTGCAGAGCGAGGCGTTGCTGCCCCTCCTCCCAGTCGAGCCAGACCCACAAGGCTCCCCGCAGGCATTGTGGCTGCCTTCAGCGAGTTCCTACTTGTGCCGGGGTCTGTGCTAAGGACATGACACGTCAGTCATCCTCACAAGCTTCATCTGACAACTCCCATTTTGCAAGGAGAAGCCTCAGGCTCTAGGAGAAGGGGCCTCCCAAAGCCACAGCAGGAAGTGGCCCAGAGCCCTGGCCCCATCCCCCCACGGCCCCATCGGCCGAGGCCTGAAGTGGGGGGCTGCACGAATGCCACCTGTTCCCTGGGAAGGGGCTGAGCTGACAGTGAGCGCCCCCTGACACCTCCGGCTTCTCTCCTCCCAGCGGTTCCTCGGTGACTACGGCCTGCAGTGGGTGGGCGAGCCCACGGACCAGGAGGATTCGGAGGATGGCGAGAGGGACTGGATGACGGCCAAGAAGTTCTGGAAGCCAGGTAGAGTTGGGGTCCACCCTGGCTCCTCCTGCAAAGGAAACGCCAACAGCTCTGGATTGCCCACAGCTGTCGGGACACCAGCTCATTTGCGCCCTGCCTCCCCTGCCTTGCTGCTGTCACGGGGGCAGGAGGGAGAGGCCCCAGCCTCCAACACTGACCACCTAACCCCGGACTCTGCTTGCTCAAGTTGCCAAAGGCTCCAGGGACCCAAAGATGCAAAATGTTAACAAGGCCTCCCTTGTCTCAGGCACCATAGTTTACAAAATGTCACCCATTCAAAAGCTGTGGCCCTTAGAAACGATTCCCCCTCCTTTGGAAGCCACCCCTCAGTCCAAGGGCTCAGCCACCTCTTTAGACTGCCTCTCCAGGTTGATTTGTAGCAAACCATTGGAATCCACCCACTTCTGTGGCATGCCAGAGGGATGCACTCCAGAGATTTGGGGCCATTGAGCTGGCTGGGTTCTGAAAGCTGGGTCCGTTTTTCCATCATTGCCTGGAAAGTAGTTCTCCAGGCTGTGGAGTTGGTCACACTTCTCCTGGGTGTGACCAGGATGTGAGGTGGGTTCTCATCTCCGCCCTCCCACCTAGCCCCAGTGTGATTTGGATACTCAAGTTCCATTCTCTAAGCCTCCAGTTCCTCATCAGTAGATGGGGCTGGGGTAGGGAACTGCTACCCACTCCAGCATTCTTGCCTGGGAAATCCCACGGACAGAGGAGCCTGGCGGGCTACATACAGTCCGTGGGGTTGCAAAGAGTCAGACGCGACTGAGCGCCTTTCACTTTCGTTCTTCCCCGTGGAGTTAATTAGGAGCCAGTGAGTTGCATGTGGCATCTGGCACTGACCTTGCTGGTTGTCAGTCCACAAATGGGAGCTCTCATTGTTTTCCGCCGTCAGAAGGTAAAGAAGGTAGCGGCAGCCTCGTGGGAGCATGAGCTTGGCCCTCAGGGGACCATCTGGAAGACAGCTGCCCTGTCCTAATTTCATAAGTTTACTGCTGGGTAAAAACCCAGGCTGAAAACCTGAGAGTCCCACCTTCTGCACTTTGGGCAGATCCCCCTAAGTCTCGGGGTACAACCCCTTCACCCTTTTTGCAGAAGTATCATTTCCCATTTTTACCACACTTACTAACTTAAAGCATTTTTATAAATAGCCTTGACATGCGCCAGGAATGATTCCATTTTACAGATAAGAAAATGGAGAGACTTAAGTCTGAAGACTGTTGAGGGAAAGGGCAAGACTTAAGGCTGAGAGCCCATTGGGAGGTGGTTACAATCATCCAGGCTGGAAGATAATATGATGCCCAGCATACGAGTGGGGCTGGTGAGGATGGGCAGAGCAGAGAGATTTAAGAAGAGAATCCATGCTCTTGACAATTGAATGTACATCAGGGAGAGGGTGGGAGGAACCTCGGGTGACCCTGGGGAGCATGGCTGTGGGGAAGATGCCCAGTCCATTTGGGACATGGCAAAGCTGAGGGACTGTATGGCGCCCAGGCCATGCCAGGAGCTGAACCCTATGCAGAGTGCTGAGTGTCTCCAAGGACCTCTGCCCCGATGAGAGGTGAGACCTGGTAGGCAACTGCCAGAAGCTATAAGAATGTCCCTCCCTAGGGTCTAGGACCAAAGGCCTGCCAGCACTGCGCACGCATACACACACAGACACACCCCCTGTCCCACCCCACCCCATGTGGTGAGCCAGCTCAGGCCTCATGTGGCCCTGCTGACTTGTTGGAAGCCAGACTTCCTCCTGGGCAGTGGGGCCTCCCTGCTCCTTTGGGGAAGAGGTCAGACCAGACAGCTGGTTTCTGGACCTGGCTCTGTGGATTCCAGCCTCTTCCCTCAAAAAGAGAGCAGCCCCCACCTCCCCTCTGTTGTTTGTTTTTGCTCAGAGTACGGTTGCTCTGAAGTCACCTGTGAAAGCCACCCGGCCCCGAGCTTTCCGTTTGTGCTTCTGCCTTTCGATTCTTCAGCAGGGAGGGGCCTCAATTTAGCTCTCCTGCCAGATGAACATGTTTCTCATTTCTAGCAGCTTTTTTCTCCAGGGACTGCCGGAGCTTTCCCCCTTCTTCTCCCCAGAGCCTTGTCCCCAGGGGCCAGCTTGCCCCTGCCCCAAGGGTCCTCAGGTCCCTGAAGCTGGTCTCTGGCTGGCCCTGTTGCTCTGGCCGGTTTCTTAGGCAGTCTGATCCCCTGGAGAGGGAAATGGCAAGCCACTCCCGTCTTCTTGCTTGGGGAAATGCCATGGACCGAGAAGCCTGGAGGGCTACAGTCCATGGGGGTCACAAAAGAGTCAGATACGACTTAGTGACTCAACAACAGCTGTTGGCTTCCACCCCCTGCAGACCCTGGGGCAGCAGGCCAGCTGACAGGTGAGCTGGGGTATCTGTATTAGGCAAACAGGCTGATCCAAACATTCTAGAGCCTGGGACTCTTGCCTTAGGGAGGACAGTCGATTAGGCCAACGAAGGGCCCAGGGGCTTGAGAGGAAGCCTTGCAAGGGCTTGGCCCCAGGCCAGGTCGTTCACCCCTTCCCACCAGTAAGCTGCGTGGAGGCTGTGCCAGGCGCTGCAGGGTGTGCAGAGAGACATGAAAGGCACCGTTCGGCTCTGGTCCTAACCACCTTCGAGTCAGGTGCCGCGGCTCAGGGCTGAGCGCTCTGGCCAACTCTGAGTCCTCACTCCCTTCTCCCCACCCCTCTGAGCACGTCAGTCCTGCAACCCTTCATCCAGTTCCTGCTTTCCTCCTGCCATCCTCACCTCCCCAACCCTTCTCCCCAAGCCCAGGCTCCTGCATCTCCGCTCCAGAAGCCACCCTGCCTCCTCTGTGTGGGGCTGCAACCAGCTTCACTCATCCGCAGGCGGCCCTCGAGCCCCTGGAACTGGGTCGGCCTAGACCTCAGGCAGGCTGGCCGCCTCCCACCAGCTCAGGCCTGTGCTGTGACCACTCTGCCCGCTAAGTGCCCTGCCCCCCTTTTCTCCACTCCTTTGAAGCTCAGCTCAAAGCCCACCTGCTCGGGCAAATGTGCATGGAGCGCCTGCTTGGCGCCAGGAATGGTGTCGCCCTGCAGCTGCCTGGGCGCATGGTTAGGGGCCCTGCGTTAGAGTGAAAGCCTTAAAGGCCCTGGGTGAAGAGGGGGGCGTGGGCCAGATCAGACCCTGTACGGGGAGACCGCTTTCCCCTCTGAGTCCACATCCTGCTCTGTGAAGTGAGGAGATGGCACGAGTGACCAGCCCCCACCCCAGGCCATGGAGAGCCCGCGTGCCCCTAGGGTGTGGAGCGTCCTCTCGGGGCGATGTGCAGTCAGTGACCAGTGGCTGTGTCCATTTACTGCTCTGGCCCTGCGGTGCTCCAGAGCGCCAGCACAGGGCTTGTTCGACCCAAAGGCCAGGGCAGGTGCCCATGCGGGTGACTGGCCCATGCAGGGCCTGGGTGGTCAGAGCCCCTGCACAGGGTGAGGGGGGATGGGCAGCACAATGCTCAGAGGCGCGGCCCGAGCCGTCGGACCCTGCTGAGTCAGGCTGGTTGTGGTGCCAGAGGTAACCAGACCCTGGGGGCCTGTGTTTTCCCCGCTGGCTCCTCTGAAGCGCGGAGTAGCTGTAGGCGAAGTCCCCAGAGCAGGGCCTGGCTTGCAGGTGCGTGGAGATGGTGGGCTTGCTTCCTGTTCAACTGCCTTCACCTGGGTGCTTGGGGGCGGGCCTGCTGGGGTGCTTCGGGCACTGCTGGCATTTCACAGCAGCCAGCTGGCCTCCCACGAGGGTGGGCCCCCCACTCACCCATGCGTAGTCGCAGGGTCTAACCCTCCTGTGGGCCCTGCGGCCCCCTTGGTGGCACTTAACCACAGGCCATGGGCACTGTCTGTCTCCCTGTCTCCTTTGCTCAAGTCTGAGCCTGAGGAGGGCAGAACCTGGGTGTGGGCACCGCCATGCCACTCGGGGAGGGCAGAGCATGGCCGCTCTGGGCACGCTTGCTGGATGGCAGGGTGGTGGGTGGGGAATGGACCCAGGGCTTCTTGAGCAACCCTCTCTGGGCCAGGCTCAGGGCTGGATGCTCTTGCCAGGAAGACAGACAGAATGACAACAACCTGTGACAAGGACCAAGAGTGGGCCCAAGGGTTCCAGAAGCCCAGGAGGAACAGGGACCCAGGCCCGGGGGTGAGGGGAGGGGCTCCTGACAAGGGCCTCTCCTCAGAGGTGGTGAGAGGGCACCCTGAACCCTGAGATGAGCAAGAGGGTGGGCTGTGAGTGGCGACAGCGGCCCTGTCTGCCAGGCACTTCCTGTGAGCCTCCCTGCAGCCCTGTGAAGCGGGGCCTGTTATCGGCCTCGTTGTGTAGAAGAGGAAGCTGAGGCCCAGAGACGTTGGCCCACGTGCCCAGGGTCCCACAGCTAGGAAGTGGTAGCCCTGCTCGTACGGCTCCAGAGCGCGAGCCCGGAGAGCCTGCCGATGGTGGCTGCAGAGCTGGGGCCCCGAGGATCTGGGGAGCTGGGCCCAGGGAGCGTGGACTCAATCTCCAAGCCTCAGCACTCCCCTCCGGAAGTAAAATCATGGGCCCTCACAAGTCGGGTGAGGGTCTCCCCGCACTGTGCCCCTCCTTGGGGAGGAACCCGTAAGCAGAATCCAGAGAACCAGCCCTGAGAGGCAACAGAGGACAAAGGCCGAGGGTCACCTGGGCCCTGCACGTGGCGTGACCCGGGGCGTGTCACCTCCTCGGGCCTAGGCCCCTCATCTGTAGAGTGGAAGCAGGAAGGCCTGCCTCTCGGTGCTCGCCACGTAGTCAGAGAGTTCTAGTATCTCCCCCCAACTCCCTGGAGAAGCTGCAGCTCAGAGGGGAAGTGCCCCACTTGACCTGTGTCTGACCTGCCTCATCCCTTGTGACATGGCTGCCAGGTTGCTGGGGGGGTGTGGGGGGCCCAGCTTGAGCACTCCCTGCTGTGAGAGGGTGATGCCTGGCCCTTCCTGCCTTATTGTTTCAGCCCTGGTTTGTCCAGAGCTGCGTTTCCAAGCTGGGGGTGCCTTGTCTCACTTTGGATCTGCGGCATCTGATACCCGCCAGCCCACCCTGCTTTCACTTCTCCACCCTGGCTGGGAGAGATTTCCTTGGCAAACTGTCCTTTTCCCTTTTGTTGCTTCTGGGCGTCCTCCCCTGGCCTTCTGCCTGCGCCTTCCCCCTGTCGACCCGTCAGCTCCCTGAAAGAGCCCAGGCCCCAGGAGGCGGCTCCTCTTGGCTCTGCTCTGCATGGCCTCCTCTGGCCAAGTAATGTGACTTCCTGGGCCTCTCTTTCCCATCTGTAGGAAGCTGGGGACAGGGGCAGGCATGGAAAGTGATGAGCTGCTCTGTTGTTATTTTTAGGTTTACCGAGATGTTCTGAAAGTAGTTATTAAAGGAAAATAGTGTCTTGATGTTGTTCTGACTCATACCAGGGATACCCAGGATGTTCTGTGAGTTTTTCTTGGGAGCCTCAGGGACCCCGGGGGACCTTAGGAGAGGGCAAGGCAGGTGCAGCCCCTACAGCAGTAGCAGGTGCAGACGCAGAGGGGAAGGCCAGCGGGGCTACCGTTTCAGCAGCCACAAAGGCAACAGGAAGCAGGGCCACCCACATCTGTACTTCCCCGGTAAAGCCACTGCACTTCTGCAGGGGAAGGAACTGGGTCCCCAGAAACCTGACCCACATCCTGCCGCACCCTGGCTGTCATGGTGAAAAACAGCTTCCAAGAAGGACCAGAAAGCCCCAACGGTGTTTGTTTGTTTTCATTTGTTTGCTTTCGGCTGCACCGTGTGGCAGGCATGTGGGATCTCAGTTCCCCTAGCAGGAATCAAACTTGCGCCCCCTGTATTGGAAGCACAGAGTCTTAATCACTGGACTGCCAGGGAAGTCCCCAGGCACCAGTATTTTGCAGCCTTGCCACCCTAGTAGATGACTTACTTAGGGGCTAGATCCCTTCAAAGACTGAGAACAGGCTCCTGGCCTGCCCCCCACCAGCATCCCAGCTGCCCTGTCCCCCTTTCTGCGCTGGCACCTGTCCTGACTGTCCCCACCACCCCACCTGCACCCCGTGAAGCTTAGGAACAGCTATATGGAGAAGCAGAGGCCAAAGCTGTCAGCTTGTCAAAGGGCTCTGTGACTCAAGAAATGTATGTCCAACCCAAGGTCTGTCCCATGTCCCTTCTGTCCAGTGGCTGTCCTGACCCTCACCTCCCTCTCCTGATGGCGCAGATGGGTGGGAGAAACAGATTTCAGCTCAACCACTTCTAACTCACCAAGTGGCCTGGGGCAAGTCACTTTCTGTCTCTGTGGGCCTGTTTCCTCTTGTGTAAAATGGAGATTGAATAAGCCCTGCCTCGTAGCCTCTGGCCTGGCCTGAGGCCCATTCCTCAGGACTCTGCTGGAAGTCCTCTGGGATCCTCATAGCCCTCCTCGTACTGTCATCATCCCCTTCCAGAAGAGAATGCTCTGGTGCCGAGCAGTGAAATGGCTTGACCAGGGTGACACAGGGAGAGGGGAAGAGCTGGAATTTGAGCTCAGACTGCTGGGAACTCGGCACTGAGCCTTTCAGCTGCTAACTCCGTGCCTGGCACATCTGACCCAGGATCAGTCCTGCTCCCACCACTTACTGTGTGTGTCCCTAGGCCAGCCTTTAACCTCTAGCCCTTTGTTTCCTAATATGGAAAATGGGGATGTTCATAGTCCCTACAGCATAGGGTTGGTATGAAGAGAGAACAGGATAATAGATGGTAAACCCCTAGCACAGAGCAGATGCTCACTAAAAGACAGCCAGTATTATTATCTAGGTCAGCTGTCCTTCTCCCTCCCCAGGGGGGTCACTTAAAGAGATGCTAAGTCCCCTGCCCAGCGTGGGAGGGGGGCCATGAAGGCCAGGGCCCCGGAGCACACAGCAGCCCCGAAGAGAGGCTCATGGGTGTCCGTCCCCTTTGCCAGGGGACTCGTTGGTTCCCCCCGAGGTGGACTTTGACAGGCTGCTGGCCAGCCTGAAAGATCTCAGCGAGCTGGTGGGAGACAGCGACACCCAGTTAATGCCGGTGCCCGACAGAGTGCCGCTCCGGACCCTTGAACCCATCCCGCTGAGGCTCTACCGGAATGGCATCGTGATGTTTGATGGGCCCTTCCGGCCCTTCCATGATCCCTCCACGCAGGTAGGCGTGACGGGGAAGGGGAGACGCCCAAGCACCCTCAAGCTGCTCCGGTGGCCGACCTCTTGCTCACTATTAAACGGGCCCAGCTCTCCCCCAGCACCCCAGGCTCATGTGCAGCCTTCAGCAGCACCCCTACCCACCCAAGCCCTGGGGCCCTACTTCCAGAGTAGGATCCACAGAGGGAGCCCGCCCCTGTAGCCTGCTGTCTGGACAGGAAACAGGGTCCAGCCCAGGCCTCATCCAGCCTCTCTCCCCACAGCGCTGCCTTCGAGACATACTGGATGGCTTCTTCCCTTCAGAGCTCCAGCGGCTGTACCCTGATGGTGTCCCCTTTAAGGTGATGGGCTGATCCCAGAACCACTTACTCACTCCCAGTGTGGGGATTTTGCACAGGGGGTGGGATTGCTTTCTCAGGCCTCACCTAGAGGTGCTGCCCACCTCAGGGGACCCTCCTTCTCCCCCACCCCCCACCATCTGATGACCTCTCCAGAAGGAGAAGGAGCCTGAAACCAGCCTGGGAAGGGAGCTGGGAGGCTGTGGTGGCCCCTGGGGCTCCAGCTGCAGCAGCAGCAGCAGGGAAGGCTGGAGGCTGAGCAGCAGGCAGTGCCCCCTGCTGGCTGCCTCGAAGCACAGCCTTCAGCCTGGGACCCTCCTCCACCATGTCCAGGACACCTGGACCAACTGGGGACAGCGAAGTGTCTGTACAGAGGCGACCTGGATGCTCCCAGGGGCTCCTGGCACCTCCTCGTTGGGGTGGAAGGCAGTGCCTTGGAAGGAGGCAGATGCTGGGACTAAAGAACTTGAGGTGCAGCCAGCCCCCTGCTGGGGGGGCGGTGGGCGGCGAAATGAGGGTGACTGGACCAACCTGAGGCCGTGTCCCCGAGGGTGGTGTGTTAGTTCCACAGTGTGAGCATGTGAGGGAGCGCGTGCCAGCCCGGCTTGGAAACTACCGTGAGTCACGACTGGGGGTGTTCAAGGCAGTGCATGCCAAGCCAGGCTTTGCCCTCTCCTAAACACCCTCATCCCTCCCCTGCTCTGGGAGGGGGATGTCAGCACTGTGACTCCAGCTGGCGTGAGGGGGGGAGCTTGCAGGGAGAGCAGGGGTCAGGTGGCTGAGAGCAGCATGAACGGCAGCTCTCCTGCTCTCCCCAGGGCCTCGGTTCCCTCATCTGCAACATGGGGATTGCGGCAGGCCACCCCGCGGGCCTGTTCCTGGGGCCTCTGTTTGGGCACGGAGGGGTGGGGATGAAGCCCAGGGCTGAAGAGCTGTGCCTGCCCCTGTTTCCCTTCCTTCTTGCCAGGTGAGTGACCTGCGCAGTCAGGTCTACCCAGAGAACGGGCTGGACCCGTTCCCAGGTGAGGGCCGCGTGGTGGGCCTGCAGAGGATTCGAAAACCCTTGGACAGCATAGAGCATCCAGGTGAGCTCGGCCCTGCGGCTGAGCCAGGTGGTGGGAATGCTGTACCCAACAAGCTCCGGGTGGGCCTCCTGCACCATCACTCCAGCCCCCACCTGACCAAGGCTCCCCGATGCCTTCCCTGCAGGCTCCAGGATGACCGCCGAGAAGTTTCTGAACAGGCTCCCCAAATTTGTGATCCGACAAGGCGAGGTGATTGACATCCGGGGCCCGATCCGGGACACCCTGCAGGTGAGCCCAGCCCTGGGTCCCCGGGCCTTACCGTGTGTGTGTGTGTGTGTGTGTGTGTGTGTGGTTGCCATCAACCCTCGCCCAGCCGGCCAGAGCAGTGGTTAATCTGGAGGCTCAGGCTTGGGGGCCCCTCAGGATGGCCTGCATGGAGAGACAGGCCCCTCACAGCTAGCTGTTCCATGGTCTCCTGGAAATGATGAAGCTGCTGAGGGCTCTGAGTGAGGACCAGAGAGCTTCAGGCACAATATGGGGGCAGGAGCTGTAAGAACAGGCAGGTCAGGGGACTCTAGGCTGGGGGTGAGCTCAAGTCCAGGCCACCTCCTCAAGGTTCAGTCCGAAATACACCTTCCTGGGCTTCACACAACTCACCATGCCCTCTTCTCACTCCCTGTCCTCCCCTCCCCCTGTGAAAGGTACCAAACCCGTTTCCACCCCCCACTCTGCCTTCACCACACGTGGCCAAGTCCTGCCAGATCTGTCGATCCCCAGAACTGCTCCCAAATTCATCTCCTCTCCAGTTCTGTCCCTGCCAACCTAGCCCAGGCTCCCGTGTCTCCCAGACAACTGCAGTGGCCCCCTCACTGACCTCACCTCCACTCCCACCCTGCCAGCCATCCTTCCCTAGCAGCCTCTGTGCCCTTTTAAAAATGCAAATTGGATCTTGTCTCTTTCCTGTTGAAACCCTCCAGTGGTTCCTAGGTAAAGCCTGTCATTCCTTCCTGGTCCTCTTCCCATCTTTTACCTTTTCTTTCTTCCCGGTCCAGCCTGATCCCCATGAACTAAGAAGGAAAGGAAGTGAAGTCGCTCAGTCGTGTCCAACTCTTTGTGACCCCATGGACTGTAGCCTACCAGGCTCCATCCGTAGGATTTTCCAGACTCTCAAATATATCACCTCTTCTCAGAAGCCTTGTCTCATCTATGCTATCTGGGATATCCTTGTCCCCTCCTCCTTCCATTTCTAAGAACTCCTCTTCACCCTTCCGTCAGCTCAGGTGTCATTTCCCTAGGGAAATGCTGGGTTAGGCATCCAGCCTGGTCGCTGCCTGTCGGATTCTGTCTTCCCCACTAGAATGAGGCAATGATGGAGTCACCTCCCAAAGCTTCCCTTCTGTTTCCTCTCCTTGGGCCCCGGTTTACACACTGGGCCACTTTTGGCTCACTGGTCTCATCCATCCCTGGGCAGGGAGATGTCCCCTGTAGGGGTTGGGGGAGGCCCTGACTCTGGCAGGGCCCAGGGCTCTGTCACTCCATCAATGCTTTCCAGAACTGCTGCCCGTTGCCTGTCAGGATCCAGGAGATCGTGGTGGAGACGCCTGCCTTGGCTGCTGAGCGTGCGAGGTGAGGGCCGAGTGGAGAGGTGAGGACGCTGGGCTTGGGTTCCTCGGGGGAGCACCGACGCCCTCTGGGTCCGCAGGAGCCGGGAGTCTCCGGAGTCGCCGGCGCCCCAGCTCTCCATGCTGCGCATCAAGTCTGAGAACGGCGAGCAGGCTTTCCTCCTGATGATGCGGCCAGAAGACAGGGTCGGCGATGTGCGTGCCCTGCTCGCACAGGCCAGGTGGGCGTTGGGCACGGCTGGCGACCAAAGTGGGGCTCAAGCGCCACGACACAGCCTGACCTGTGCTTCCCTGTCCCCAGGGCCGTGGAGCCCACCACCTTCGAGATCTTCAGTACGTTCCCGCCCACAGTCTACAACGACGACGCGCTCACCCTGCAGGCCGCGGGCCTGGTGCCCAATGCCACGCTGCTGCTTCGGGTTCGCCGGGCCTTGCCACCTGCCCCTGGCCCCAAATAAACCGCCCGCCCGCCTGATACCGGCTGCTCCGCGAGGCTCTCTTGGCGGGGCAGCCCCACTGCGCTAGCTCTGCGGATCCGCCGTAACCCGAGCCCCAGCTGGCGGCCCTGGCCCTGGGTCTTGGTCCTGTAGGTTCCTCTTTGTGCCCCGAGGGCTAAGCCGCTCCAGGGGAGGGAGGGCCTGGGCCCGCCCCGGCCCGGCACCCCCTGGGCCAGTGGATCCCTGCGCCCAGACACGCACAGGACAAGCACGCAGGGATGCTTCAGCACTGCATGAGAGCCACTGCCCCCACCCTGGCAGAACTGCACCTGGGCACCCACTTCCACGACACCCCCACACCGAGCTGAGCTGTCCGGACACAGGCAGGAGGGCACAGGGGGCCGCCCTGTTACTGACTGGCATGCAGACGTGCAGTGCACACCAGGGCACAAGCGCATCATGGGCACCACCACATGCACGGGCACTGCAGGGTGACCCGCCCCCCAGCATCTCTAGAAACCGACGGCCCAGTACAATTGTGTGTGTGTGTGTGATCTGGGCATATATCCAAACCCAACTGTGTGTGTGTCACACACACAAAGGTGCCACACGGGACTGCCAGTCGACCTGCCCACCGAGCACAGCCTCAGCACAATCACGTCTGCCACCAGCTCTGCTCAGAGCCGGGACCCGGGAGGCACAGGCCACACCAGACAGACACAGTGCCAATGGAATGGAACATTTAATTGTTTCTGCGGTGCTCCCGGACGGGGACTGCGGGGCCTTTGGCGGAGCCTTGGCTAATGGAATCAACAAAGGTGCCCATCAGCCAGTGCCAGGCAGGGTGGCAGCCTCAGGACTGAGCTGAGGACAACCAGCACTTGGGCTGTTGCTTAAGACAATTTCTGAGACCGGTGGGTGAGGAATGTTGCTGCTGAATGGAGAAGAGGGGGCTTACAGTTAGGGGAGGAGAAGGGGTCTTGGGTTGAGGGGAGGGGCTCCCCGTTCAGAAGGTTAGGAATAACAGGGAGTTGGTCACAAGGTCCTTCATGGCGGGGTGATCGCTGGGGGCGGGGAATGTGATGACGAAGTCCAGGGGGGTGACTTGGCTCAGGCCAGTTTCAGGAACTCCTGCAGTGTGTTTTGTTCCACAGCCTCCACGAAGAGCTCATAGTCCTAGGGGAGGGGAAGAGAAGCGGTCACCAGAGTGCTGGTGTGCTGTCTCAGGTGACTCAGGCTGGTGTCCTCCTGTAACGTTTCCTCCACCCCCAGCCCCGAGGCCCATACCCCACAATACTGGTCCCCGTTGACAATCTGGGGTGGGGTGGCCTTAGGGTTGCCGGCCAAGGCTCGCATCTCATCCCGCAGGGCGTTGTCTTGGGAGATGTCCACTAGCTGGTACTGGATGCGCTTCCCATCCAGGATGCGGGTCACCTCACTCTGCTGGGACTTGATCTGGGGGCAGAGGGTGGGTAGGGGTTAGCGAGTAGCCTGCAAGATTGAGGGGGAGAACCCTGGGCAGAGACAAAGGGGCTGTGGTCAGGAGCTTTGGTCCCCCCTGTCCCCCTACACACCCTAGGGGAGGGTTCTGGCCACAGGGAGTTGGGAGGATGAGTCAGGCTTGTGGTGGTGTGGAAGAAGAAAGGGACCACCAACCATGAGGAGGGGAGTCAGGGTGAAGGTAAGTGAGAAATTCAGGGTGGAGAGCCAGGAGCTCAGCAAGGGGAAAGCAGGGCAGGCCTGGGTGGAGGCTGCTAAGGGGCCACCCCCGCCCCAAGTACAGACACAGTGGAGAGAGGAAGGGCCAGATAAGGACAGGGTCAAGGATCGGCCTTGTAGTGGGGGTGCGGAGGTCCCAGGATGCCCTCAGTAAATGTTCAAGGCTCAGGACGGGGCTGTAGAACCTGCCCCCAGCCCAACTCCCGGAGGCCATGCCCAGCACCTCGGCGCCCCCGCCCTGGGGGCGGGTCCCAGGCGTCGGGTCCAGAGCCCCGGAACCGCCGCCCGCGCTCTAGCCCAGGGCGCACACTCACTTCGCGAGAGCCGGTGACAGACGTGCTGTAGACGCGCAGGCCACTCATGCTGCGGGTGGACCGACAGGAGGACAGGCAGACAGATGGCGGTGGCAGCAGCTGCACGGCCTAGAGACGAGGCCGCCGCGTTCGGGAGCGGTTTCCTTCCTGCTCAGCCCGCGAGTCACCGCTCTCGGGACCAATGGGCGGCGCGGACAGGCGCGCGGCCGGGGCGGGGCTTGCGCGACCCCGCCCCGCGCACCGCCGGTGGGGGGCCCTCCCCTCCCCCTTGGGGACTGGGCGCGCCGGGGATCTGCGTCCCACGCAGGGCCGCCCGTTTCAGCCCTCCCCGGCCTGGGGCTCACAGTGTAAGGCCAGGGAGCGATCTGATGGAAAGGGCGGGGGCAGGGGCTTGGCAGAGGCCGCCTTAGCCTCGCCCAGGTTTGCTGCACCCAACTGGTTGCCCTCCCCCGGGTGCCACGACGCCGCTGCTCAGCTCCGGGCTTTGAAGGCTCGGGGCTGTTCTCAGTTCCCCGCCTAGGGAACCTGGCTCCAGTCGAGCACTGTCCTGGCGGCCACCCACTCATAGCTAACCCCGCGGGGCACGCCACGTCAGTGACAACCCCTCGCTGCGAGTCTTCCCCAGAGCTCCTCTCCGCTCACAGGCAGGTTCAGACAAGGGTGGTGGCCGGAGACAGGGCCACGCCCTCAGAGAGCCAAATGGGGGCCAAGATGAGAAAGGCTTCTAGCTCTGGACCCGGTGCAGGCAGAGGGTGGCAGTGGGGTTCCCGAGTCTGGCTGGGCCCTTGTTAAAAATCCACAGCTGGTCTTGGGGTGGCCCCAGCCCCACCCTGACTTCATGATGCAGATGACCCTCCAAAAACCTACTCCCAGCAAAATGCAGGGAGTATAGTACGAGGCAGCAACCAGCCCAACTTTGGAGACTCAGCTATCTGTCTGGAGTGGGACCTGACGCTCCTCAGAAGTCTCCCCAGGTCCAGGGCCCAAAGAATAACCCAGGAAGACAAGCCTAGCTCCTGGAGGCAAACAGTGCCCTGCCTTGCTCTGGGGAAGCCACTTCCCTGCAGCAACGCACAGGCAGCAGACTTCCTTGTCAGGATTACTGAAACTCCGACAAACTTGCTCTATGACTCAGGGCAGCATCACACAATACAAAGTGCTGCGGGAAGAGATCTTATCTGTCTCCACAGCCAGAGGAGCAGAAGTAGTAGAGATACAAACATGAGGCTGGACCTGCCAAAGTTCCCTCTTTCCTGCTATTTGGAGAACTTGGCTAAACACCCAGGCTTTGGCCCCAACAAGCCAAAATGAGGGGTGGAGTATGAGATGATGTCGATGGAAGGCAATGGAAAACTGAGGAGTCTGTTAAATTTTTATTTTGTAAACAAAATAGGCAATACAAACTAGTTGACATAACAAGGATTCATATAAATAACTGCTTATAAACTTTATGAGGAAAAATACCCGTGAGCATGGTGGCTGGGCTCCCAATTCAGGATGGAGACCAACCGGGAGGGGACAGCTGGGTGGGGATGCTTTGAATGGAGGCGTAAGTCACTCCATAAATAAAACACCAACTTGTAAAAGCACTTAAGAAGGAGTCTCATTCAGGCCTGGGAGTGAGGTCCAGGATGCTGCCCTGCTAGCCCAAAGCTTAGCAACCACCTCCCAGTGGCTGGCTCTGGACTCCTGCACTGCTCAGGACTCCCCCCTCACAGCCCTGGCTCCAGATCCAGAGGAAACCTTGAGCTGGCCAAGGACCAGACACAAAGGACTACAAGATGCTCTCTCAACAGAGGAAAGAGAAACCAGAAAGCAGAGCTCCGAAGGCCCCAGAGAAACAACTAAAAACACAAACGCTATACCTTGAAGCTGACCTGTACTGGCTACTCTCAACTCTCAAGGAGCCCAGAGCAGGAAAGGGAAAGGACCCCCATGCCCAAACACAAGAGAGGCACAAATCAGAAGGCCAGGCACTGGCCCCAGCCTTGGGGGAAGGGGGTGAGCAGTGCCTTGTGGTATCAACCCAGAACCATAGAGAAGAGTCTGCACTCAAAGCCCAAGAAGGGGCTACCTGGCCAGCCTGAGAACAACGGACAAAGGGGCTGTGCTAACTACATGATCAGAGCCCCAAGGGCACGGGGCAGCTCGAGTGGGTCTCCTGTAAATAGGCATGATAGCACAGATAAAGGAGCCCTGGGTATAATTCCCAGGCCCCCAATCCTAGCAAATACTTTGCTAATGAGCAGATCACCCTGAGGCATCAGTGAGAACAAGAGCCCTGAGGAAGGAGGAGTGGGCCTGGGCCTAGGAAAGTCCAGAGCCAGCTCAGGTCCCAAGAAGGCTGGCACAGAGGGCCGGAGGATTCTCAAATGGCTGCTGTTACTGGTACTCAGCCTTTCCCGGCCCTTCTAAGGAACTTTGGGCATCAGCACGACCAAGGTACAGAGTGGGAATGAATGTGGATCCATCCCAAAGGATGCAGAAGGGAGTTAAGCAGCCTGTTTGCCTTTGACATCAGCTTGTTACTGGGAATAGTCTGTGAGGATTTACCTGCAAGTTAATTAGTAACTCACCCTGAAAGAGTGAATCAGGATGACAGGATAAATGCAACCCAACAAGGCAAAGCCAGAGTTGGGCAAGACAAACAAAATTCTCTCATTGGCCCTTGGCCCTATATGCAGGCTCACACCTCCTCCCTCCCACCCATTCTCTCTGGGAATAGCAGCAGATAGGAGGCAAGAGATTGTCAGGGCAGGACCTGCTGGACGGTGCTCTCAGCAGACCAGATTCTCCCTGGGGGAACACAGCTTGTCCACCCCTAGCATTCCTCATTGTGTGACACAGTTTTCTCCCATGTCCTGGGCGTATCTATCTGACATGGTGGTCCTTAAGTCCTCGATGTCACGGCGTAGCTGCTGAACCTCTTCCAGTTTTTTCCTGATCACATCTGGCTTCTGAAAATCTAGTTGAGTCCCTGGGTGCTGTGCAGCTGGGGAGGAGAAAAACATTTTGACAGAATATTAATAAGTAAATCAGAAGACACTTTCATGTGGAGGGGGCAGTGTGGACAGGCAGTACCCTAAGGCCTGTGGTCTTGGAACATGGCAGGCACTTTTTACAAAACAGCTAGGGATAATGGACTTAAAGTCTTGCTGCCTGAGGGCCACTTTATTTTGTTTGTCCTACACCCAGGTACCCATAAGGATGCCTGCTTCCAAAACAGATTTACTTAACATCTAACTGAGAAAGGTAGATAGGGGTGAGAGGAGAATGAAAGCCACTCTCTCCTAGGTCCCAGACTGGTCTAAGGACTTACAGTGAATGCCCAGGAGCAGGGAGAGATTGGGGTCGTGGCCCTGGGCCCTCTGGGTCACAATGCTACAGACAGCCTGCAGATCTTGAAGACAACTGGCCAATTCCTGGTGCAGCTCAAATGCCAGCTGAGCTGTGTCTGATGAAGATGGGGACCCTGATTGGGCCTGTCGCAGGTGCTCTTGGAGCGTCAGATTCTTCTCAATGAGGTCCTGGTTCTGTACTGAAAGCTGAGCAGATAGACAGGTGAGCATGTTAACTCAGGCCTAGGGAGAAGCAGAGTAACTGCACACGAATGTGGCTATACGTGTATGGTGTGTCGAGGGGAAGCTATGAGACAAAGGCAATGTTCCCCCCTCCCCACTCCTACCAACAGGCTTTGCATTGCCCCCTCCCCATCAGTATCAGGCTGTTTCTCCTGCAGGTAGGTTGGGCCCAGAGGACCACAGCACTGGAGAGGAAACTGCACCCCAGCAGACTGAGTCAGCAGCCTCCAGGTTTCTGCTCAGGAACTAGAGAAGATACTCCCGCTCCTCGGAACTCTATCTGAAGCCAGTCCCTCAGCCAACTCTGTTAGCCAGGCTATTAGAGAAGGCTTAACGTGAACTGTGAAATCTGAGGAGACACTGGTTTCAATCTCTCCCTGCCACCCTGACAAAAGTGGCCACCAGCCAGCTTGATCAGTGTGTGTCAGAGGAATAAAGTGGGCAAGAAAGACAATGTGACAGCTAGTGGCCACTGGGCAGGTGAAGGCTAGGGGCTGTGCCCTGCCTTTTCAGTCTTTCACCTTGGTGGTCAGGCTTTACTACAAAGACCAGCTCATTCACGTGTATCTGTGTCTCTTTCTCTCCCTTTCCCACAACAGCTTTAACACACTCTGCTTCCCTTCCTACCACTATTCTGTTTTAAAGACAAGAAATAGAGTTCCTCCACTAGTCCCAGCCCTTCACCCACACTGGGCCATATGACCATCTTTGCTCTTGGAGACTCCTTCCTAGGCACTTGGCCAGTGACCTTGGCCGCCCCCTGCTGACAGCTCTGTTTACTCCAGGAGGATCACCAAACCTTCAGTCTTCTTGAACCCTTCATCCCCAACCCCACAAACCTGTGGCTGCAAGAAGACAAAATAAGAGAGAATGATTTTCCATATCCAAAAAGCATTACTGGACAATTACAGCCAAAGGTAGGCTTAGGACCATTAATATAAAGGATGATGCAATGTTCCTTCTTACTCCTCCAAAAAAGCTTAGTAAGAGACCTCTCAAAATGTGTGTGTGTGTGGGGGGGGGGGTCTTGTGGGAGTAGGAATGGGTAGAGTACACACAGAAATTAGGTTTGTAAAGACAATGCCAAGAGGCCTAGCTGGTGCTGCTCACCTCTTTCACAGCTGTGCGCAGCTGCTGCAGGGCTGTCTCCCTCCTTTGGGCCTCCTCTTTCAGGGCCTGGCTTGTTCCTTCTTCTTGAGCCACTTCCTGCTCTAGGCTCTGAATCCCATGACAAGGAGGGTGGGAGAACACATCAGAGGTAACAAGTCTGGGTCAGACCACATTGCCTCTGGTCTGGACTACACAGTAGTAAAGCCCTACCCTGCTGCTAAGAGATTATTTTAGAACAACCCTGATCTGTGACTTCCCATCAAAACCCTTCTCAAGCCCCTGACCATGTACCAACCGAGGTCAGGCTCCTCAGAAGAGCATTCTATTAACAGGTCAGCCTGGCCTTTACCGACTTCTCTATCTTCACCTCTCTTTACCCTCCACAGCGCCTCCACTCTAGTCACACAGACTGACTGACTGGCTTCCAGCACCAATACTGTTGCTCACTTTTCTTTGCTTTTGCCCAGAATGCCCCTCTGCTCTGCCAGTCACCTGGGAAACTTCCCACCTCAACCTTCCTTCATCTGCAAATCAGATTCAATTAATCCCAACCTTGCCCTGCAACTACTACTCATGGCTTATGAGTACATTTGTTGGCTGTGCGCTTGATTCCTCTCTCTATTAGACCATAACTTTCTCAAGGGCAAGGAATGTCACTTCAGTTGAGTTCAATTATTGATTGAGCACTCACTACTGACAGGCACTAGGGACACAGAAAACAATACCAGACATTCCTGTCTTTGAGGAGCTCACAGCCAAATGCCCTTGACAACTGTTGTTGTTTAGTTGTTGTTTAGTCACCAAGATGTGTCCCACTCTTTTGCCAGCCCATGGACTGCAGTCTGCCAGGCGCCTCTGTCCATGAGATTTTTGGAGTGGGTTGCCATTTCCTTCTCCAGGGGATATTCCCAAACCAGGGATCGAACCTGCGTCTCCCGCACTGGCAGGCGGATTCTTTACCACTGAGCCGCCAGGGAAGCACTGTATATTAAATGCTTTTGACAGAGATGAGAAAGAGGACACAACTGAAGCGACTTAGCAGCAGCAGCAGAGGGCACTCTGTCACCTAATGTAGTTATGTGTATGTGTGTGTATGTGTTTAGGGGTGGTCAGGGTCAGGAGAGGGAGGTATAGACTTGTTATCTTTTGCCTCTCATTCTGTTCATTCCAATTTCCCTCTGGTTCTGAAACTGATTTGGACAAATAAAGTATAAATAATATTTCTGAGCTTTTCCATTTTGTTTTAATAAAAAATTAAATAGTCAAGGAGAACATCTCACCACCACGAAAGACCCAAAGTGACCATTTTGAATCCACCTAATTCCACCAAATTCACCTGACATTTTAATTTGTCTTAGAAGTCTCATCATGGGTAAATATACATTTAAAATGTTGTGGAGGGCTTCCCTGGTAGTCCAGTGGTTAAGAATACACCTTGCAATGCAGGGGACACCGGTTCAATCCCTGGTCCAGGAAGATCCCGCATGCCCTGGGGCAGGTGAGCAAGCCCCTGCGCCACAACTGCTGAAGCCCGCGCACCCTAGAGCCTGTGCTCTGCACCAAGAGGGGCTGATGCAATGAGAAGCCTGCATGCTGCAGCAACCAGTTGCTCCGGCTAGGGAAGGCCCTCTCAAAGCAACCAAGACCTAGGGCAGCCAAAAATAAATAGATATTTTAAAAATAAATGAATAAAATGTTGTCAAGAGTTCCAGGAAACATACTTTGAGATCCATTAAAAACTACTAAAATCTTGGGATTTTAAATGGATGTAGGGAATTCCCTGACTGTCCAGTGGTTAGGACATCCTGCTTTCACTGCCAAGGGCCCACGTTCAATCTCCAACACAGAATTAAGATCCTGCAAGCTGCACAGTGAGATCCAAAATAATAACAGTAATAAAATAAATGGATGTAAACATTCACTAGGCTTGACTATCTCTTTAGAGGACTTGAAATCTGTGAACTAAACAGACCCACATGATGGCAATGGTAGGACTGAGCTTTCAGCTGTTCCTCGGTGGAAGTGCATTTCACCTGTTTTGGTGTGAAAACCTCTTTTAGAATCCAAAGAGAACCTGTACCTAGAATTTCTTGGAGAACCCAATTAAGGACACTCCCACTCTGGCCCAAAATAGAAACCAGGAATTGTCTTTAATTTCTCCGACAGACCTGCCCTCCAGCCTTGCTTCTCTCCAACTGCCAATCTTCTTCCACACTCAAGTCTGAGCTGCAAACCTGACTATATCACACCCCAACGAAATGCTACAGTAGATTCCCATTACCTACCTAAAGAATAAAAGCTAACTTCACTGGACAGTCCAAGCCCTCCCATAGCCCACTTCTCCATCTGCCACCTTACTCAACACTAGCAAACGACTTGCAGCTCCATGCATAAACCCTGCTGTCACATGCCTTCGTGTTCCTACCCACGCTGTTCCTTCTATCAGAATTCCAATATCATCCTATGCTAGCTTCCTCATTGCCTGGCTAACTCCTCCTCCTTCAAGCCTCATGGTCTCCAGAAAGCCTTCCTTGATCTCCGCTACTTTCAATGATTCTTTTATGCTCCCCTAGGGTAATATGGATGCTCTCACTGCACTGTGCCGAATGAAACCCCTTCCCAACAAGACTGTAGGCCACAAGCACTGATTTGGTCTCATGCTTGTACCCCTGGATGCATGCTAAGTCACTTCAATTGTGTCTGACTCTTTGCAATTCTGTGGATCACCTGCCAGGCTCCTCTGTCCATGTGATTCTCCAGACAAGAAGACTAGAGTGTGCTGCCACGCCCTCCTCCAGGGGATCTTCTGCACCCAGGGATCAAACCTGTGTCTCTTACATCTCCTGCACTGGCAGGCAGGTTCTTTACCACTAGCACCACCTAAGAAGCCCTAAGCTGGTACTCTTAACAGCGAGTAAATCGCAGGGCAAAGAATAGGGTTGGTTGAATTCTAGAAATTCCATCAAGTCCTGCCCATCATGTCCCAAGGATTCCAGCTCACCTGTACTTGTGAGTGCAACTGATCAATCTTCTGCTGTTGCCTCTCCACAATCTGAAAGGCAAAGTTATCAAGGACGATTGCAAGCACATGCTAATAGTGGGGCCAGAAGGCAAGAGGCTACACTAAGATCTGCAGTTTGACTATTACCTCAACTATTATCTACAGCCAATTAATAGTGAGAACAGAGTGAAAACAAGAAACATAAACCGGACGCCCTATCCTGGCTACTTAGCTTCACAGTCCTGTGCTCCAGGCACAGAGGTTTAAACAAAGATGAACGCAATGCGGAAGACCTATGAGGAAGTCAGGTGGAGAGACACCTTCACCCTGATGACTGTCGGCCAGGAGAATCAACTTCATATAAGCCAGTGTACCTTCTGGTTCTCTGGTAAAGGACACAACTGAAAATTCAGTTTAATGAAGCCAGTCCTGTTCAGGGCTGTGACAGTTTTTCACTTATAGCTTTGGTCCCACTGTTTAAGAAGGGAACTTAAACAGGTCCAGTGTCCTGTCCTATGAGACCCCAGGTACTCTTTGAATCGTTTCTGGGTCTTATTTGCTGACCTTCAAACAAGTCTCTCTGGTAAGTCCTGGGCTCCTTCTTCTATGCTGAATTAGGGCCACCTCACTGGCTAAAACTCTGCTCAATGCAAGAGGCTTTGTAGAGGGCCTGAGCCATGAAGGAAGTGCACCAAGCTTCAGTGCGCCATTTTGGTACATCTAAGTTTGGATATTCAGAGGCATGCCCTTCCCTAACTTTGCTTGCCAGTACTAAGGATGGCTCTCTAAGATGTGAATTTATTATGCAGGGATGGCTTCCAGGAAAAGAGAATCAAAACTCTGGGTAACAGATCCTAGGGGGCTTGGGGCCAGAAATTCATGGTTCCCTACCAAAACCCAATCTTCTGCTTCCTCTAAGCCTACCCCTTACGGCCTGGACGCCCTTAGTCACCTTTCGAAGGGAATCACATTCCTTCTGCCAAGACTCCATTTCCACTTGGGGACCTTGTCCTTGTTGAGCTGGACCTTCTCCACTGGCATCTTCCACACACTGCTTATCTTGCAGGCTGAAAGACAGGAGCCTCTTCAAGAACTCTACATCAGAGAGATGTGGCTTTGATACCTGATACTGCTATTTACTGGGCAAGACAAGTAGGCCCTTCCAAGCCATAGCTGGGGATAATTGCTTAGGTCTGTTTAAAGTAGGGAATGCCACACAGAAGCTGCTTGCTCAGTCTATGTTAGTTCCCTTTCCTAGAGGTCAGCATCTATACAATGTGCCAGCAATTCTTTACCTACCCAAGGCTTTTTTATTCTTTGTTTTGATATTTAAAAGTAAACATTCATCACATGTATTTAAATTACAAAAGTCACACATATAGGATAGAGAAATTTTAGAAAATGCAAAAAAAAAACCCAAAAAGTCCTTTTTTCTTTGCACACCCAGTCTTGGACAGATCCAACTTTGTGCCCAAACCACAATCACTTTCATCATGGGCCATATGCTGAGATAAACAACAGGGTTACTGTGGTTGAATGTGGGATGAGAAATCCAATCCATCCCATTAAAAACTGGATTTGGTCCAAGGGGCTGTTGAAACACAGCCATGACATTTTTTCAGAAACTGCTATTAATACGGAAGAAGTTCCCAAGACATCCTGAGAGTACATTATAGCATCTTGTTTTGTTCTCAGAGCCTACTGTGGCAATTGAGAGCAATCCCTAGGGCTAAGGAGAAGTAACAGATGCTCCTGGTAGCCTTCACAAGATTCACCATGTGGATAACCCTCAGTCATCAGCACCAGGATCTACTTCTGCAAATACAGATACTCACTTTCCAGTTTATAAAGTGCTCCCATTCATTCAACACATACCTTTTCAAGAATTACTGCCCAATACTATTATGATGCCGGGCACTGGGCTGGATCTTTCCAAAGAACAGTGGAAAACTCCACTGCACCACTATACCACTCACATTCCATCTCAAAGACACAGTCCCTGCTCATAAACAGTTTTCCTATTACTTATAATCCAAAGAAAACAAAGCTCAGAGAAGTAAAGTGAGTTGCCCAAAGTTAAACAAGCAGTGAGTAGGGTAGCCAGGACCAGAACCTAGCTCTCTGCTTCTTTCTAAACCTCTCAGGGATATTCGGAGAGGACAATGACAACCCACTCCAGTACTCTTGCCTGGAAAATCTCATGGGTGGAGGAGCCTGGTAGGCTGCAGTAAAGGGGGTCGCGAAGAGTCGGACACAACTGAGCGACTTCATTTTCACTTTTCACTTTCATGCATTGGAGAAGGACACGGCAACCCACTCCAGTGTTCTTGCCTGGAGAATCACAGGGACCTGGGAGCCTGGTGGGCTGCCGTCTATGGGGTCACACAGAGTCGGACACGACTGAAGTGACTTAGCAGCAGCAGCAGCAGGGATATTTACCTATGTCGGGTGGAGGAGAATTCAGCTTCTCTCTGTCTCAGGCTTTCCAGTTGAACCTCCTTTTCTCTGCAGGCTGCCTGGGTCTCCTCCAGCAAACTCTCCAGCTCAGTCACTCTCTCCTGCAGCTCTGTGCTCTTCAACTCAGAATCCTTAAGCTGAGAGACAGGATTCCATGCTTAGGTCAACAAGCAGGGAAGACTTTGGGTATATTTCAAAAACTTGGCAATTCAGTTGTGATGTGAGTCTGGACATGACTCCTTTGGGACTTTCCTTTCAGGACACCACGTCACTGCATACAGCAGAGGTTGAGAAAGCCCCCCACCACCACCCCCAACTTGCCCCAGGTATGCTTGGTCATTGCTGCTACCTGCTGGCTCTGTTTCTGATGGTCTTCCAGAGTGGGCAGGTCAGCCAGGTAGCGCTCCAAGGTCTCAATACGCTGCTGCTTCTCCCGGTTCTGCTCGGATTCCTTCTGACATTTCTTTTTCAAATTATTAATATGTTTATCACGACCCTTGACCTATTGGAAAGAAATGTTAACAATCCTTCTCCACTCACCCCTCTACCATCTTGAATGTTAACTATTTTTTTGAAGTGAACACTGTCTTTGACCTTAGGACTATAACTGTTTTCTATTACCATGAAGGCAGGAAGTTGAACAAATTTTGCCATTGGAGATTAGGACATAAAATGCAGAGTTTTCACACCAGAACTTTTCATTCAAGGGCAAGGAAGAGGGGATTCTTGGGCAGTTTTCAAAACCTGGTAGCTCTACTGTATAATAAAAGAATTTCTCTGGTCTTTGTTCAAGTTCCTCGAGGTAACTTCTAAATTCTTAGAATATCCCAAATAATAAATGTGTCGTTTGTTATTCACAGTGGACCAGTTCAGTTCAGTCGCAAAGAGTCGGACATGACTAAGCGTCCGACTCTTTGCGACTCCGTGAAACGCAGCATGCCAGGTCTCCCTGTCGATCAGCAACTCCCAGAGTTCACCCAAACTCATGTCCATTGAGTCGGTGATGCTATCCAACCATCTCATCCTCTGTTGTCCCCTTCACCTCCTGCCCTCAATCTTTCCCAGCAACAGGGTCTTTTCAAATGAGTCAGCTCTTCACATCAGGTGGCCAAAGGATGGACCTTCAGCTTCAACATCAGTCCTTCCAATGAACACCCAGGACTGATCTCCTTTAGGATGGACTGGTTGGATCTCCTTGCAGTCCAAGGGACTCTAAAGAGTCTCCAATACCATAGTTTGAAAGCATCAATTCTTCTGTGCTCAGCCTTCTTTATAGTCCAGCTCTCACATCCATACATGACCACTGGAAAAACCATAGCCTTGACTAGACGGACCTTTGTTGGCAAAGTAATGTCTCTGCTTTTCAATATGCCGTCTAGGTTGGTCATAACTTTCCTCCCAAGGAGTAAGCATCTTTTAATTTCATGGCTGCAATCACCATCTGCAGTGATTCTGGAGCCCAAAAAATAAAGTCTGACACTGTTTCCACTGTTTCACCATCTACTTGCCACGAAGTGATAGACTGGATGTCATTATCTTAGTTTTCTGAATGTTGAGCTTTAAGCCAACTTTTTCTCTTCTCTTTCACTTTCATCAAGAGACTCTTTAGTTCTTTGCTTTCTGCCATGAGGGTGGTGTCATCTGCATATCTGAGGTTATTGGTATTACTCCTGGCAATCTTGATTCCAGCTTTCTCCAGCCCTGCGTTTCTCATGATGTACTTTGCATAGAAGTTAAATAAGCAGGGGGACAATATACAGCCTTGACATACTCCTTTTCCTATTTGGAACCAGTCTGTTGTTCCATGTCCAGTTCTAACTGTTGCTTCCTGACCTGCATACAGGTTTCTCAAGAGGCAGGTCAGGTGGTCTGGTATTCCCATCTCTTTCAGAATTTTCCAGTTTACTGTGATCCACAGTCAAAGGCTTTGGCATAGTCAATAAAGCAGAAATAGATGTTTTCCTGGAACTCTCGCTTTTTCGATGATCCAGCGGATGTTGGCAATTTGATCTCTGGTCCCTCTGCCTTTTCTAAAAGCAGCTTGAACATCTGGAAGTTCATGGTTCACATATTGCTGAAGCCTGGCTTGGAGAATTTTGAGCATTACTTTACTAGCGTGTGAGATGAGTGCAATTATGCAGTAGTATGAGCATTCTTTGGCATTCCCTTTCTTTTGGATTGGAATGGAAACTGACCTTTTCCAGTCCTGTGGCCACTGCTGAGTTTTCCAAATTTGCTGGCATATTGAGTGCAGCACTTTCACAGCATCATCTTTCAGGATTTGAAATAGTATGAGCATTCTTTGGCATTCCCTTTCTTTTGGATTGGAATGGAAACTGACCTTTTCCAGTCCTGTGGCCACTGCTGAGTTTTCCAAATTTGCTGGCATATTGAGTGCAGCACTTTCACAGCATCATCTTTCAGGATTTGAAATAGCTCAACTGGAATCCCATCACTTCCACTAGCTTTGTTCGTAGTGATGCTTTCTAAGCCCCACATGACTTCACATTCCAGGATGTCTGTCTCTAGGTGAGTGATCACACTATTGTGATTATCTGGGTTGTGAAGATCTTTTTTGTATAGTTCTTCTGTGTATTCTTGACACCTCTTCTTAGTATCTTCTGCTTCTGTTAGGTCCATACCATTTCTGTCCTTTATCGAGCCCATCTTTGCATGAAATGTTCCCTTGGTATCTCTAATTTTCTTGAAGAGATCTTTAGTCTTTCCCATTCTGTTGGTTTCCTCTATTTCTTTGCACTGATTGCTGAGGAAGGCTTTATCTCTCCTTGCTATTCTTTGGAACTCTGCTTTCAAATGGATATATACTTCCTTTTCTCCTTTGCGTTTGCTTCTCTTCTTTTCACAGCTCTTTGTAAAGCCTCCTCAGACAGCCATTTTGCTTTTTTGTATTTCTTTTCCATGGGGATGGTCTTGATCCCTGTCTCCTGTACAATGTCATGAACCTCCATCAGGCACTCTGTCTATCAGATCTAGTACCTTAAATCTATTTCTCACTTCCACTGTATAATCATTACCCTTTTATCATAAGGGCTAATGAGACTGTAAACTCCTTGAGAGGAGGGGCTGTGTCCATTTTGCTTTTATCAAAGGGATTTTGCTTTTATCATAAGGGATTTGATTTAGGTCATACCTGAATGGTTTGGTGGTTTTCCCCACTTTCTTCAATTTAAGTCTGAATTTGGCAATAAGAAGTTCATGATCTGAGCCACAATCTGCTCCCGGTCTTGTTTTTGCTGACTGAATAGAGCTTCTCCATCTTTGGCTGCAAAGAATATAATCAGTCTGATTTCAGTGTTGGCCATCTGGTGATGTCCATGTGTAGAGTCTTCTTTTGTGTTGTTGGAAGAGGGGTGTTTGCTATGACCAGTGCGTTCTCTTGACAAAACTCTATTAGCCTTTGCCCTGCTTCATTCTGTACTCCAAGGCCAAATCTGCCCGTTATTCCAGGTGTTTCTTGACTTCCTACTTTTGCATTCCAGTCCCCTATAATGAAAAGGACATCTTTTTTGGGTGTTAGTTCAAAAAGGTCTTGTAGGTCTTCATAGAACTGTTCAACTTCAGCCTCTTCAGTGTTATTGGTCAGGGCATAGGCTTGGATTACCATGATATTGAATGGTTTGCCTTGGAAACGAACAGAGATCATTCTGTCGTTTTTGAGATTGCATCCAAGTACTGCATTTCGGACTCTTCTGATGACCATGATGGCTACTCCATTTCTTCTAAAGGATTCCTGCCCGCAGTAGTAGATATAATGGTCATCTGAGTTAAATTCACCCATTCCAATCCATTTTAGTTTGCCGATTCCTAAAACGTCAACGTTCACTCTTGCCATCTCCTGTTTGACCACTTCCAGTTTGCCTTGATTCATGTACCTAACATTCCAGGGTTCCTATGCAATATTGCTCAATGGACCAGAGCACACCATAAATGCATATATGCTAATTAGATGACTCAGAACAGGAACTGATCAGTACAAAAACCAATGGAGTTGAACCCAACTTCCTGCGAAAAGGGGACAAAGACAGGAGATTTGAGTTCGATCATGCCTACATGATAAAATCCCAATTAAAAACTCTAGACACCAAAGCTCAATGGAACTTCCTGGTTGATGAACACATGCATGTGCTGGGAGGATGACAGGTTCTAATTCCAAGAGGGAAAAGGTATGGAAGCCCTGCTTTTAGGACTTTCCCAGACCTCGTCCTATTTGTCTCTTGGCTTATCATGATTTGTATAACAAAACTGTAATCTGTGAAATTACTGAACCTGAAGGTGTCATGGGAACCCCTGGATTTATAGCCAGTTGGTCAGAAATATAGGCAATCTAGGGAACCCAAAACCTGCAGTTGGGATCTGAAATAATAAATAAGCATAGTCTTTTGGGGGACTGTGTCCTTTAAACTTGTGGGGTCTGATGCTAACTCTGAGTGGTTTGCATCAGAACTTAACTGCAAAAGTATATATAACCGTATAGGTAGTATAAATACAGCCCACCTGGTCTATTCTGATGAGACAGGTAATGCATTCTTCTCTAAACACTTCATATGATATAAAGCTAAGCAATCATCTGGAAGGGCTAATGAAACTCCTTGAGAGGAGGGGCTGTGTCCATTTTGCTTTTATCAAATCCCCAACACAGCACAATGCTTGGCACTAAGCAGGAAATCAATTAAGATTTGTTGAATGGAAACTTTTCTTACTATTACGGCTTTTTCTTTGGCTTATGAAAAAGGAAGCTGGAGATAAAGCAGGGAAAAAGGCAGATTTACTGATGCCAAAGAGGCTCAGGCCTAATTTGATCCAAAGACAACACAGTACTAAGAAGGATCCCTGAAAATCAGTTAAAAGCTTTACCCCAGGTACAATCTGTACTGTTCAAGCTCCATGTCATTCTCCAGATTCTGTCATCTTAATATGCATCAGAATGACGTGGGAAGCTTATTGAAAATGCTGATGGCCAACTCTTAATTAAAGAAATGGTAGGCCAGTCACAGAAGTTTATTTTTTCTCCCTTCCAAAATATTTCTACAATGACAGGCATAAAATAAAATACCAATTTTTAAAAGGCAACAGAGGAGACAAAAGTATACAAGATAGGGTCTTCCATGACGGTTCAGTGGCAAAGAAACTGCCTGCCAATGGAAGAGACTCGGGTTTGATCCCTGGTCTGGAAGATTCCACGTGCTGTGGAGCAACTAAGCCCCATAGCCACAACTATTGAACCCATGCTCTAGAGTCGCAGAGCCACAACTATGGAAGCCTGCATGCTCTGGAGGCTGTGCTTCATAACAAGAGAAGACAATGAGAAGTCACACTACAGCTAGAGTATAGCTCCTGCTCACTCAACTAGAAAAAAGCCCATGCAGCAACAGAGATGCAGCACAGCCCCGCAAAGACAGATAAAAAAGTATATAAGACGGTTCAAGATGTTTCCAGAACATGAAAGGAATGGGAGGGACAGACAATTTGGAGCAGAGGAGTTATAATTTGCAGTAGGAGTCACAGACTACTTGGAAGACAATGTGCCCTTCACAACCCACAAGAATCCCTCTACTTTAAACATGAGATACCTGAGGCAGGGAGGTATCAGCCATAAACCTGGAAAATAGGGGAATTCACTGGAAGTCTATATTCAGGCTAGCTGGATATCATTCTCACCCTGGGTTTTCCCAAAAGGAGACTGGAGATTTATTCTTTGTGGAGAAATCAAATCAGAGAGAGCCCAGCTCAGGGGTATCAGTCATGGCAGAGAGAGACAGAGAATGAAGCACTGGGTTGAAAATAAGCATAAATAACAATCTATGTGTAGAACTATGAGACTTTAAATCTAATTTCCTTCTCAGTGTTGAGAACCCAAAGGCCAAAAGCATTCCTGTCCCCAGCCTCCCCACCAGGCAGCAGGCTGAAGATTCTTTTCTAGAGAAAGTGAGATGAGACATCAGATATTGACATTTAAGGGTTCCCAAGTGAAAAGGGAAGACCAAGTTTGATCATCCAATAGGGAAGCCCACCAGGCAACTTCCATGAACCCAGAGCTTCCATGCAATTTAAAAATACTATATTCTTAAATATGAGCACTCTTTCATTCAAGGATCATCAATCCTCTAACGTGAAAGACACAAAAACAAAATAAGACCTGAAAGAAACACTATAGCAGATGCAGATATCCCAAAAGACATAATCAATATCATCAGAGAAAAGATATTGCATTCATGAAACAAAACCAGCAAAAAAATGCATTAAGTAAGAGAATACTATTCAGAAATACAGACGTATATGTCAGGAGTAAGAAAAGAGTTGAGGACAGCTAATTCTGTAGAGTGGGGCTGATATTGATATTGATGTTGATATTTGATAACATGTTGGTTATCTAACTTAGCCACATGTATTTTGATTAAAAGTTTTTTTTTCTTTTTTTTTCAAACAAGCCTTTAAGTCCATGCTGTACTAATGGCACCAATATCACCTGATAAGATTGTCAGAAATGCAAAATCCCAGGGCTGCCTCCCCTTCCAAAACTACTGAATCTGGATCTGTATTTTCATCAAGATCTCCAAATTATTCTTAAACACATTAAAGTTTAAGAAGCATTTCTCTAGCTGACTTTGATGCAAGTGGTCCAGAGCTAAACATTATTAAACTGCTCCCCCAAGAATATCTATATTAGAGCAACCCGTGAACAGAACCAGAAGATTTAGCTCTTCTATGAAAATCAATCTCAACCTGAGGCGATTCTAAGAGCACTGGCAAAAATGTAAAAAAACTCCCCAAATAGCTGCATATGTGGGATTCATCACCTACTTTTTAGGTAGAAGTGAGAAGAAATCACGCTGAATGATGTACCACAGGTACATCTTGCAACAGGACCATCTGGTATGACTGGTTAGACTGGTTTTTCACCTAGGCCAGCTGGTTCCCCATCACAACCTGGGACAGTGAGAGATTATACACTGTCTGTGATAGTTTTGTGGAGATGAAGCAGATATGAAGGGTTCCATTTCAAACAAGCCAGTCCTGCATGAGAAGTCAATGTAGGGTGTTTCACCCAATTGTCTCCTCCAGGTTCCAAGAATAGTTTGGCAGGAAAGGGCTGACTGCCAATTCTTTTGTGAATTAGAAAGCTATCAGCTCCTTAGCTCACCCTTTCTTCCTGTTTCTTCCCTTCCTCCGAATGCTTCTGCAGTGCCACTCTGAGTGACTCTCTGATGAGCTGGACTTCAACTTCTGAAGCAGAGAGTTTCTTTTCAAGCTCGATCTTTTCTTTGCTCAAGGCTTCTGTCTTCTGTGCAAACTGTGCACGTAAGAAAGTGTTCTCTCGCTGCAATTCCTGCAGAAAGATTCGCAATATGTAACTGTTCCTTACCCTGAGAGTCCCATGTACTTTACTTATACCTAGCATACTTTGTGGTCGAATATCAATTTTCTCTAAGACTTTCTGCAAGCAGTGCTTCTCAAAGTGTGGTCCTAGGAATAACAGGGGCTTCCTTGATAGTTCAGTTGGTAAAGAATCCACCTGCATTGTGGGAGACCTGGGTTCAATCCCTGGGCTGGGAAGATCCCCTGAAGAAGGGAAAGGCTACTTACTCCAGTATTCTGGCCTGGGGAACTTCATGGACTGTATAGTCCATGGAGTCACAGAGTTGGAGACAACTGAGCGACTTTTACTTTCAGGACTAACAGCTTCAGCATTACCTGGGAACTTGTTAGAAATGCAAATTCTTAAGTTCAACTCCCAGACCCAGTGAATCAGAAATTCTGGGGACGGATCTTAATAATCTGTGTTTTAACAAGCCCTCCAGGTGATTCAGATGCACACTCCAATTTCAGAACCACGGCTTAAAGCAATATTCAAGGACCAGTCATGTAACAAAGGAATACAGGACAATATATCAGCAGACCTGGGCTCAAGGCCTGGTTCTCCTCCACTCATTCTTTACATGACTTAAGGTAAATTCTTCCTCCTTCTTGGGCCTCAATTTTCTCATCAGTAAATGAGAAGACTGAGATATATTTTATGTAATGGCCATTCTCACACTAACATTCTGATTCTCCAAGATGGAACATTATCTTAAGAAGCCCACTAGGTGGCAAAGCCAGTACAGTACTATAGTCTGTCTAATACTCATCACTCAAAAGCCCAAATTGCAGAAGAAGCTTGGCCAACATCTTTCAGAGCTCCTGACCTGAGTGAAGCATAGTTTTCCCTCAGTTGCTCCTACACATGGAAGAATAAAAATGGGAATGGCTCTACATCTCCGTGCTACCTCTGCTTCTCTCTTCATTTGGCCAGGGCCGGTAGATGAAGACTTCTCAGAACATCACTCAATTCTAGGACCTTACCATGAACCTCGCTCTGCCTTCCTTTTCTCCCAAGTATGTCCTGATATCAAGGCACCTGGACTTCCATTTGATTCCATCCTCAGGCCTTTTCTGCCCCCTCAAGAGCAGAACAGGAAATGCTTTATAATTAGAATGTTTACTTTCTGAGGGCAAGAATACCTTACTTCATTTGGTCCATTTTCTGTCTCCTGGATACCTACCAGTGCCAAGCACAGGGAAGATACTGAGTTATGACAAGCAGAGTGCCATCCTGGCTGCCAAGGCTTACCTGCAGCCTCAACAAGCAGACATCCCCAAAGGGGGCAGGACGGCCTAAAAGAGCACTGTGGACTTGCAGTTCACTCTCTCGCACCTTCTGTTCCAGCTGAGAGATATGTTTCCTCTGCCTGCGAAAGTCAGAACAGAATGAGGCCCAGGGTCCTGACACAAACCCACCTGTAATATGAGCCCCAACTTTCCTTAAATAGGTAAAAACCACACTTTGTAAACAAAGACCTTGGATTCTTGGGTAGTGCTGAAGGAAGAAATGCAAATGAGAAAACTGACTGAGGGAAAATGAAGAAAGATCAGCTGCAAAGACCCAGCTGCCTGGGTTTCCTCTAGGCATTCCCCACAGCCCCTGCAGAGACAGGCAACAAACCTATCACATTATTCACACACAGGACTAGGCTACTTATTATGAGGCAAAGCAGGGGTCTAAACAGAGGAGGATGCACTGCCCTTGGGGAGATGTCATCAGTGGGGGCCCTATGGCCCCTTGCCCCCTTACTTGTCAATAAGGAGCTCCTTTTCCTTCAGAAGGTGTTCATTACTGCTCAAGATGCTCATCCATTGTGCTGGGTCTAACGTGGGCAATGAAGGAGAAAAACCAGCAGGATGGTGGCAGACGGCTCCATTCTGAAGCTAGAAGACAAGCAGGCCCAGTGGGACTTAATGTTAACCTACAGGCACCTGAAAGCACCTACAAAGCGCCCAGCTGTGTCTGCAGTCAAGATTCACTTTGGCTCAGTTGGAGAAGGCCCACTGTTTATGAAATAATTTTAGCTCTGATGCATGACTGGAAAGAACCTGCCTAAGAGACTTCTGCCAACTGGACACTTCTTGCTCAGAAAGGCTCTAGTTTCTAAGAAAAGGTCAGTTTATCTTTCTTTATCTGGAACAAAAGCTAATCAGGAGCTAAGATGCCCTCACCAACCAGGAAAGGAGAATGTGTCCTGCTTCCTTTCTCCCCATTCTTAGTAAGTACAAGAACTTTCAAAAAACAAAACAAAACCAAAAAACAAACACAAAAGTAGTACAGTGGAAAGAATATGGGACTAAAAGATAGTTTTTGAACCCTAGAGCTCTGCCACTTAAACCAGCTCTGTGTCTCTGGACAGATTAGTTATTCTAAGAACCTGGTAAATTCCTACATTTACTTCATCAGAGTGCTGTAAGGATCAAGTAAGATTCTGTACGTTAAAGTACCTAGCCTAGTGACTGTTATGTAAGTACACACACATACAATCAGTGTTAGTGTCCTACTTCTGGGTTTCCCTTTGTAACCCTCTGCTTTGGAGAACCAATCTGGTGTTTAGAACCAACAGATTTGATGACATTCACAAGACTGCCTACCTATAAAAATCTTCCCTCCTTTTTACAAACACTTTCTTTGGAGTCAAAACTTATAAGGAAAAAAAACCTATATAGTTCTAAGATTAGCACAGAAACTGCAAAGTCCAAGGAAAGAAAGGCCTCTACCTGCATTTGCTCCATCTGTAAACGGATCAATTCCAGCTGCTGCCGACAAGTGCTGAGTTCACAAGATCGCCCGCGGGAATGCCAAGGGTCAGGATTTGGCTGCCACACCTGAGAAGGTAGAGGCTTGGAGAGCCCAGGAGCAGGCTGGAGTCCCAAAGGAAGAACCCCACTGCTGCCAGGGTGTGGTCCATTCCTCTCACATGCTGCCCCGCTGCCTGGTGCCTTCTTGGTCTCAGGCAACCCTTTGTATAGCTCCTTGTTTGTGTCGGTTCTTGGATTGTGGAAATAGACTCGGTAGTGGGGATCTGAATAAAGTGTCTCCAGCATTGCTGACTGATTGAGGGTAGACTCCATATTGGGAACATCAAACTTTCTCGCTGCTTCTTCTCTTTCATGGCCCACTGCTGGAAACCAGGACTGCTCAACTCCACTTTCTCCAGCAGCACCACAAAGATACATGAAATCTCTAGAAAGGCCTGGAGAACGTTTCATTGAATTGAGGTCTCCATTTCTTGTCATCCCCACACTTTCAGCCAACCCTGACAAAGGAAGTTTGGAAGAGGGTCCGGCAGCAGAATTTGGCTTGGCAGGAGAGGTCCCCAAAGTAGAAGGTATCACATGGGCTGTTGGAATGGTTACGTGGCTTTTGATGGGCTGGAAAGAAGGACTGCTACTTGAACTGCAAAAATCTGTGGAGAGAATAGTCTTCCGTAAGTCAAAATCGAAGCAGCAAGCTTTTTTTGAGTTTGGCTGCTATGCCAGACATTCTCTGCCTGAGAGCAGGCAGAGAGGGCACTGTCACAAGTATCAGGCAGAAAAACATAGCAGCCTAAATGGGAGATGTGTGTTCTAGGATCTCAAATGCCATTCCCAAGGCAAACCAAAGAAAGGTAACACTGGCTTCACTTTTAATTTATACTGTTCTTTGTATTTGAATAAAAAAAGTCCTGCCAGTCAACAAAGCTGAAAACTGAACTTAAGAAAAACATCACTTACTTAAGGGAACTGGATTAGGTCCTACTGTTCCAAGAGCTGGGCGACTCTAAGCTATAATCCAATCTAATAAAAATGTCTTTTCCAAGGGCTGGCGGAATCCTCTTTGATCTCCAAAAGCTCCACAGCAAAGGTGAACAATGAATCTAAACTATCCAAAGAATACGGCAAACTGGCTAGTGCTGCTTCGTGCCTGGGGAGGGGAGCGCCGCATCTGAATCAGGATTCTGCTCTCTCTCCCACACGCCAGACCTGACTGCCAGGATATGTCAAGTTATTCTTAGCAACTCTCAGGTTTCATTCTAGCACAGTGAGCACCCTCAACTGGTAAACACTGAAATCCTCTATTTTTTACTTTGCCTTTTATTTAGCCCCTTGTTTGTATATAACTGACTTTTCACTTTCCTTGAGACTGGATTTATGTTTCCTTTAGCTCCTGCCTAGTCTTGGGAGACAACTCTCTGATTGGCTCTGCTGCAGAAAGTTCACATTTTTACTGTTTCCAACTTTCAAGTGCCACTGTGAAGAGGACTACAAGGTCACAGAACTAACACAGGGCTGAGGGCTACAAGCAAAGTACAGGCAGGAATATGAGGAAACATACCTATTGCCTTCAGCAGGCAGGGAACCGAGTGAGGGGGACAAGGGATAGAAACGTCTTTCTTTCTCAGCTGTGTCCAAGATTCTTTCCAAACTAAGCAACATCTACTGTGGAGAAGAATAGATCTCCGATTTGTTTCATTTTCCATCAACCAACACAGAACATACTCAGCCAATGAGGACAGATACTAACCTTTTTCAGAATTAAATGGATATAGATCTGCTATCATCTTCGCATATGCATTTGTAAGCGTTCTTTAAAAACAAGCAAGCCAAATTATCCCTTATAACGTATGCAGAGTACCTAATTTCCTCTATTCAGATGATCGTGGGGATTTATAAAATACCATAGTAAAAACAAACAAGAAGCAAAACAACCAGTCATTTTTGATGGCATGCATCAGCTTCTCAGGACCAAGAAAGAAGGACATTTCAAGAGTCAAAGAACACCGTTTTTGATGTCCCAAAACTTAAATACATAATTAGTCAACAGGGTTAAGGTAGACTGGTGGTGATGAAGATTCTAAGACTAGAAAGCTCCCTCCTTGAAATCTTCCATAGTGACACCATAACATTCTCTCATCAAGGGTCCCCACTTTCCAAATATAATTATGGAAGAGAAGACAGCAAGATTTTGGTTATGAGGGCTGCTTCTATGCTGAACTTGGCAATACCTTCTTCCATTCTCTGCTCACGGCACCACTCTCTCACGACTCACCAAATTCAGTTTTGAGCCCATAATGCCCAAAGGAGTAATGCCAAAACATAAGTCAAGAAAAAAGGTACCAACTGCCCAAAATAATATTGTTTCTCTAATTTGCTGGTGAGTATGGTCCATCTATGGATGATGAAATGAGGTCTGTCAGCACTTGTGATTTATCTACTGTGTTTATCTATTTACATTAAGGAAACTGTGTGATTCTGAGAAAGTACTATAAAATGTCAAGATACATTAAAGTCTGGCTTCTGTTTAAGAGCCTTTTGAAACAAAACAGCAACATATTTCCATAAGTGTCACTATCTTCTATAATTTTCAAAGGCTATTCAAATTTAGCATATGAGATATGTGATTTTTTAATATGAGCTATTTCAAATCCTAAAAGATGATGCTATGAAAGTGCTGCACTCAATATGTCAGCATATATGGAAAACTCAGCAGTGGCCACAAAGGACTGGAAAAGGTCAGTTTCCATTCCAATCCAAAAGAAAGGCAATGCCAAAGAATGCTCAAACTGCCACACAACTGCACTCATCTCATGCGCTAGTAAACTGATGCTCAAAATTCTCCAAGCCAGGCTTCAGCAATACGTGAACCGTGAACTTCCAGATGTTCAAGCTGCTTTTAGAAAAGGCAGAGGGACCAGAGATCAAATTGCCAGCATCTGCTGGGTCATCAAAAAAGCAAGAAGAGTTCCAGGAAAACATCTATTTCTGCTTTATTGACTATGCCAAAGCCTTTGACTATGTGGATCACAATCAACTGTGGAAAATTCTGAAAGAGATGGAAATACCAGACCACCTGACCTGTCTCTTGAGAAACCTGTATGCAGGTCAGGAAGCAACAGTTAGAACTGGACATGGAAAAAAAAAAAAAAAAAAGAACTGGACATGGAACAACACACTGGTTCCAAATAGGAAAAGGAGTACGTCAAGGCTGTATATTGTCCCCCTGCTTATTTAACTTATATGCAGACTACATCATGAGAAATGCAGGGCTGGAGGAAGCACAAGCTGGAATCAAGATTGCCAGGAGAAATATCAATAACCTCAGATATGCAGATGACACCACCCTTATGGCAGAAAGTGGAGAAAAAAGTTAAAGGGGAGAGTGAAGAAGTTGGCTTAAAGCACAACATTCAGAAAACTAAGATCATGGCATCCATTCCCATCAGTTCAGTTCAAACACTCAGAGTGTCCAACTCTTTGCAACCTCATGAATCGCAGCACTTCAGGCCTCCCTGTCCATCACCAACTCCAGAGTTTATCCAAACCCATGTCCGTCGGGTCGATGATGCCATCCAGCCATCTCAACCTCTGTCGTCCCCTTCTGCTCCTGCCCCCAATCCCTCCCAGCATCAGGGTCTTTTCCTATGAGTTGACTCTTCGCATGAGGTGGCCAAAGTACTGGAGTCTCAGTTTCAGCATCAATCTTTCCAATGAACATCCAGGACTGATCTACTTTAGGACGGACCAGCTGGGTATCCTTGCAGTCCAAGGGACTCTCAAGAGTCTTCGCCAACACCACAGTTCAAAAGCATCAATTCTTCGGCGCTCAGCTTTCTTCACAGTCCAACTCTCACATCCATACATGACCACTGGAAAAACCATAGCCTTGACTAGACGGACCTTTATTGGCAAAGTAATGTCTCTGCTTTTCAATATGCTATCTAGGTTAGTCATAACTTCCTCCCAAGGAGTAAGCGTCTCTTAATTTCATGGCTGCAGTCACCATCTGCAGTGATTTTGGAGACCAAAAAAATAAAGTTTGACACTGTTTCCACTGTTTCCCCATCTATTTCCCATGAAGTGATGGGACCAGATGCCATGATCTTCGTTTTCTGAATGTTGAGCTTTAAGCCAACTTTTTCACTCTCCTCTTTCACTTTCATCAAGAGGCTTCTTAGTTCCCCTTCACTTTCTGCCATAAGGGTGGTGTCATCTGCATATCTGAGGTTATTGATATTTCTCCCAGCAATCTTGATTCCAGCTTGTGCTTCTTCCAGCCCACTGTTTCTCATGATGTAGTCTGCATATAAGTTAAATAAGCAGAGTGACAATATGCAGCCTTGACATACTCCTTTTCCTATTTGGAACCAGTCTGTTGTTCCATGTCCAGTTCAAACTGTTGCTTCCTGACCTGCATACAGGTTTCTCAAGAGGCAGGTCAGGTGGTCTGGTATTTCCATCTCTTTCAGAATTTTCCACAGTTGATTGTGATCCACACAAAGGCTTTGGCATAGTCAATAAAGCAGAAATAGATGTTTTCCTGGAACTCTCTTGCTTTTTCCATGATCCAGCAGATGTTGGCAATTTGATCTCTGGTCCCTCTGCCTTTTCTAAAAGCAGCTTGAACATCTGGAAGTTCACGGTTCACGTATTGCTGAAGCCTGGCTTGGAGAATTTTGAGCATCAGTTTACTAGCGTGTGAGATGAGTGCAGTTGTGCGGTAGTTTGAGCATTCTTTGGCATTGCCTTTCTTTTGGATTGGAATGGAAACTGACCTTTTCCAGTCCTGTGGCCACTGCTGAGTTTTCCAAATTTGCTGGCATATTATATGAGTGCAGCACTTTCACAGCATCATCTTTTAGGATTTGAAATAGCTCAACTGGGATTCCATCACCTCCACTAGCTTTGTTCATAGTGATCCTTCCTAAGGCCCACTTGACTTCACATTCCAGGATGTCTGGCTCTAGGTGAGTGATCACACCATCATGATTAACTGGGTCATGAAGATCTTTTTTTGTACAGTTCTTCTGTGTATTCTTGCCACCTCTTCTTAATATCTTCTGCTTCTGTTAGCTCCATACTATTTCTGTCCTTTATCGAGCCCATCCTTGCATGAAATGTTCCCTTGGTATCTCTAATTTTTTTGAAGAGATCGCTAGTCTTTCCCATTCTGTTGTTTTTCTCTATTTCCTTGCATTGATTGCTGATGAAGGCTTTCTTATCTCTCCATGCTATTCTTTGGAAATCTGTTTTCAAACGGGTATATCTTTCCTTTTCTCCTTGGCTTTTTGCTTCTCTTCTTTTCATAGCTATTTGTAAGGCCTCCTTAGACAGCCATTTTGCTTTTTTGCATTTCTTTTCCATGGGGATGGTCTTGATCCCTGTCTCCTATACAATGTCATGAACTTCCATCCATAGTTCGTCAGGCACTCTGTCTGTCAGATCTAGACCCTTAAATCTATTTCTCACTTCTACTGCATAATCATAAGGGATTTGATTTAGGTCATACCTGAATGGTAATGGTGTTGCCTACATTCTTCAATCTAAGTCTGAATTTGGCATTAAGGAGTTCATGATCTGAACTACAATCAGCTCCAGTCTTATTTTTGCTGACTGTATAGAGCTTCTCCATCTTTGGGTGCAAAGAATATAATCAATCTGATTTCAGTGTTGACCATCTGGTGATGTCCATGTGTAGAGTCTTCTCTTGTGTTGTTGGAAGAGGGTGTTTGCTATGACCAGTGCGTTCTCTTGACAAAACTCTATTAGCCTTTGCCTTGCTTTATTCCATACTGCAAGGCCAAATCTGCCCGTTATTCCAGGTGTTTCTAGACTTCCTACTTTTGCATTCCAGTCCCCTATAATGGAAAGGACATCTTTTTTGGGTGTTAGTTCGAAAAGGTCTTGTAGGTCTTCATAGAACTGTTCAACTTCAGCTTCTTCAGAGTTACTGGTTGGGGCATAGGCTTGGATTACCATGATATTGAATGATTTGACTTGGAAACAAACAGAGATCATTCTGTCGTTTTTGAGATTGCATCCAAGTACTGCATTTCGGACTCTTCTGATAACCATGATGGCTACTCCATTTCTTCTAAGGGATTCCTGCCCACAGCAGTAGATATAATAGTCATCTGAGTTAAATTCATCCATTCCAATCCATTTTAGTTCACTGATTCCTAAAATGTCAACGTTCACTCTTGCCATCTCCTGTTGAACGGTTCTATGAAGACCTACAAGACCTTTTCGAACTAACACCCAAAAAAGATGTCCTTTTCATTACAGGGGACTGGAATGCAAAAGTAGGAAGTCAAGAAACACCTGGAGTAATGGGCAAATTTGGCCTTGGAATAGGGAATGAAGCAGGGCAAAGGCTAATAGTTTTGCCAAGAGCACACACTGGTCATAGCAAACACCCCTCTTCCAACAACACAAGAGAAGACTCTACACATGGACATCACCAGATGGACAACACCCAAATCAGACTGATTATATTCTTTGCACCCAAAGATGGAGAAGCTCTATACAATCAGCAAAAACAAGAACAGGAGCTGACTGTGGCTCAGATCATGAACTCCTTATTGCCAAATTCAGACTTAAATTGAAGAAAGTAGGGAAAACCACTAGACCATTCAGGTATGACCTAAATCAAATCCCTTATGATTATACAGTAGAAGTGAGAAACAGATTTAAGGGACTAGATCTATTGGAGGGCCTGATGAACTATGGACAGAAGTTCGTGACATTGTACAGGAGACAGGGATCAAGACCATCCTCAATGAAAAGAAATGCAGAAAAGCAAAATGGCTGTCTGGGGAGGCCTTACAAATAGCTGTGAAAAGAGAAACAAAAAGCAAAGGAGAAAATGAAAGATATAAGCATCTGAATGCAGAGTTCCAAAGAATAGCAAGGAAAGATAAGAAAGCCTTCCTCAGCGATCAATGCAAAAAAATAGAGAAAAAGAACAGAATGGGAAAAACTAGAGATCTCTTCAAGAAAATAAGAGATAACAAGGGAACATTTCTGGAGAAGGCAATGGCAACCCACTCCAGTACTGTTGCCTGGAAAATCCCATGGACGGGGACCCTGGTAGGCTGCAGTCCATGGAGTCGAGAAGAGTTGGACATGACTGAACGACTTCACTTTCACTTTTCACTTTCATGCATTGGAGAAGGAAATGGCAGCCCACTCCCGTGTTCTTGCCTGCAGAATCCCAGGGATGGCGGAGCCTGGTGGGCTGCCGTCTATGAGGTTGCACAGAGTCGGACACGACTGAAGCGACTTAGCAGTAGCAGCAGCAAGGGAACATTTCATGCAAAGATGGGCTCGATAAAGGACAGAAATGGCATGGAGCTAACAGAAGCAGAAGATATTAAGAGGTGGCTCTTCTTAATGAAATAATTGTACAAAAAAGATCTTCACGACCAAGATAACCACAATAGTGTGATCACTCACCTAGAGCCAGACATCCTGGAATGTGAAGTCAAGTGGGCCTTAGAAGGCATCACTATGAACAAAGCTAGTGGAGGTGATGGAATCCCGGTTGAGCTATTTCAAATCCTGAAAGATGATGCTGTGAAAGTGCTGCACTCAATATGCCAGCAAATTTGGAAAACTCAGCAGTGGCCACAGGACTGGAAAAGGTCAGTTTCCATTCCAATCCAAAAGAAAGGCAACGCCAAAGAATGCTCAAACTACCGCACAACTGCACTCATCTCACACGCTAGTAAACTGATGCTCAAAATTCTCCAAGCCAGGCTTCAGCAATACGTGAACCGTGAACTTCCAGATGTTCAAGCTGCTTTTAGAAAAGGCAGAGGGACCAGAGATCAAATTGCCAACATCTGCTGGATCATGGAAAAAGCAAGAGAGTTCCAGAAAAACATCTACTTCTGCTTTATTGACTATGCCAAAGCCTTTGACTATGTGGATCACAATCAACTGTGGAAAATTCTGAAAGAGATGGAAATACCAGACCACCTGACCTGCCCCTTGAGAAACCTGTATGCAGGTCAGGAAGCAACAGTTAGAACTGGACATGGAACAACAGACTGGTTCCAAATAGGAAAAGGAGTATGTCAAGGCTGCATATTGTCACTCTGCTTATTTAACTTCTATGCAGAGTACATCATGAGAAACAGTGGGCTGGAAGAAGCACAAGCTGGAATCAAGATTGCTGGGAGAAATATCAATAACCTCAGATATGCAGATGACACCACCCTTATGGCAGAAAGTGAAGAGGAACTAAGAAGCCTCTTGATGAAAGTGAAAGAGGAGAGTGAAAAAGTTGGCTTAAAGCTCAACATTCAGAAAACGAAGATCATGGCATCTGGTCCCATCACTTCATGGGAAATAGATGGGGAAACAGTGGAAACAGTGTCAGACTTTATTTTTTTGGTCTCCAAAATCACCGCAGACGGTGACTGCAGCCATGAAGTTAAAAGACCCTTACTCCTTGGGAGGAAAGTTATGACCAACCTAGATAGCATATTGAAAAGCAGAGACATTACTTTGCCAATAAAGGTCCGTCTAGTCAAGGCTATGGTTTTTCCAGTGGTCATGTATGGATGTGAGAGTTGGACTGTGAAGAAAGCTGAGCGCCGAAGAATTGATGCTTTTGAACTGTGGTGCTGCAGAAGATTCTTGAGAGTCCCTTGGACTGCAAGGAGATCGAACTGGTCCATTCTGAAGGAGATCAGTCCTGGGTGTTCATTGGAAGGACTGATGCTGAAGCTGAAACTTCAATTCTTTGGCCACCTCATGCGAAGAGTTGACTCACTGGAAAAGACCCTGATGCTGGGAGGGATTGGGGGCAGGAGCAGAAGGGGACGACAGAGGTTGAGATGGCTGGATGGCATTACCGACTCGATGGACATGAGTTTGAGTGAACTCCGGGAGTTGGTGATGGACAGGGAGGCCTGGAGTGCTGTCATTCATGGGATCGCAGTGTCAGACATGACTGAGCGGCTGAACTGAACAATTCACCAAATCATTGGGTTTTTGCCACTTCAAGGATATATCTCTAAATCTCTCCTTTCCTCAAACATACTCCTTGCCCCTCAACTCCCACCCCTCACCAAAAGCAATTCATTCTTTTTAGCAACCGTCCTTTCTTGGTAAGGGGTAGACTTAGCTACTGCTAAATTTTGGTCTCTTCTCCTATATCCCTTACTGGTTTATGAAGTACGGTAGTCCGAAATAAGCCAGTGATGATTTCAGTCTTTATCAAAAAACTGAAAGACTTCTGAGCTCTCAAGTATCTACCTCTATCTTGTCCCTTGAGAATCTTCAAGGTAAAACACCTTAGTGAAGGGTAGAATCAAAAACCTAAATGGGGAATTCCCTGGCAGTTCAATGGTTAGGACTCCAGGCTTCCACTGCAGAGGCCTGGGTTCAGTCCTGGGTTGGGGAACTAAGATCCCACAAGTTGCACAGAACCACCAGGAAAAGCAAAATGAAACAAAAAACCCTAAATGTCCATCAGCAGATGCACGAATAACAATGTGGTACATATATTCAATGGAATATTACTTAACCATAAAAAAGAAAAGAAAGAAAAATGAAATAATGCCACTTGCAGTAACATGAATGGACCTAGAGATTATCATACTAAGTTAGACAAAGACAAATATCATATGATATCACTTACATGTGGAGCCTAGAAAAATGATACGAATAAACTTATTTACAAACAGAAAATAGATTCACAGACTTAAGAGAATGAATTTATGGTTACCAAACAGGAAAGGTGAAGGGGAGGGAAAAATTAAGATTTGGGGATTAATATACTATTGTAATCAACAGGACCTACTGTATAGCACAGGGATCTCTACTCAATATTTTATAATAATCTAAATGGGAAATGAATATGAAAAAGAATAGATATATGTGTATATGTAACTGAATTACTTTGCCATACACCTAAAATTAACACAACATTGTAAATCAGCTGCACTCCATTACAAAATAAATAAATTTTTAAATAGAAAAAAAGAACACCTAATGAACTATATTTTATACCAGTCACAAATGTGGTTGTCAACTGGGCTCCAAATAAACCAAGACATAATCATGAACAAAATGAGCAAAAAATAAAATTAAGACCACAGTATATAACGTGGCAGAAAAGAAACCTTAGATCCTTTTAAAAGAAACTTCTAGACCAATGGCTTTGGCCACCATGTCAAGACTACTATAATTTTAAAAAAGAACACGTGACTGGCAATTCCCTGGTGGTCCAGTGGTAAAGAGCCTGAGCTTTCACCTCTGGGGACCCAAGTTTGATCTCTGGTTGGGTAACTGAGATAAGTTGTGGTAACAAGCCACACACTCAGTCAAAAAAATTAAAAATAAAAATGCACTAAGAAGGAAATATAAATATATATTTCCCCAAAGATATAAAAAGCATGCAGAGTTGCACGCAATCTGTGTAACAATTTGACTGGATGAAATGCAGCCAGTCAATTAAACAGGGGGAAAAATCTAGAAAACTGTTTGATTTTTAAAAGCTCAATTATTTAGTCAAAATGAAAAAGATCCTATGACTGCCCATGTAGACAAAACCTTAACAAGTCCTAAGTACACTGACAGTAACACTTTTGATTACACAAGTGATAGAAAGAATACTACAGGTGGGAGACCTGAATCTGATAATTAGCTGTGTGACATTAGGCAAGCTACGTAACCCTGTGTGGAATTTTTGTTACTCATTTGCAAAAATGAACTGGATTAAATGATTTTTAAAGTTCTGTCTATTAAAATCTATTATTCCATTTACTCAGTATTTACTGACACTGTGCCCATATACACATAGCTATCAAATCAAATGCCAGGTGCCCAGGAGGCAGTACTAGTATTTTATTCTTCAAAATAGATTTTTTCCCAAACATTTTTTCTTAAAAAAAAAAAACAAAAAAAAACAGCTTCACTGAGATATAGTTCACATACCATACAATTTTCACCCACTTGAAACACACAATTCAATGTTTTTTTAGTATATTCACAGAATTATGTGACCATCACTACAATCAAGTTTAGAACATTTCCATCATCCCCAAAGAAAACTTTTTACCCTCTAGTGGTCATGCTGCATTTACTCTAACTTCATAGCCTTAGGCAACCACTAAATCTCCTGTCTGTCTCTATATAAATTGGCCTATTTTGGACACTTACAAATGGAATCATATAATATGTGGTCTTTTGTATCTGGCTTTTTTCACTCAGTATGGATTTTTTAAAGTTCATCCGGTTTGTGGAGTGTATTCATACTTCATTTCTTTTTATTGCTCCACTGCTACTGCTAAGTCGCTTTAGTCGTGTCCGACTCTGTGCGACCCCATGGACGGCAGCCCACTAGGCTCCTGTCTCTGGGATTCTCCAGGCAAGAATACTGGAGTGGTGTGCCATTGCCTTCTCCAATGTATGAAAGTGAAAAGCAAAAGTGAAGTCGCTCAGTTGTGCCAACTCTCAGCGACCCCATGGACTGCAGCCTACCAGGCTCCTCCGTCCATGGGGCTTTCCAGGCAAGAGTACTGGAGTGGGGTGCCATTCCCTTCTCCATTATTGCTCCACAGTATTCCATAATATGGATATACAACATTTTATTCATCTATTTGTTAACTGATACATTGGGTTGTTTCCATTTTTTGGTTATTATTATTAACCAACGCTGCTATGAATATTTGTGTACAAGTTGCTGTGTGGATGTATGTTTTCATCTTCTCTTGAGTATATACACCCCAGGAGTAGATTTGCTGAGCCATGATGCAACTCTATGTTTAATCTTTTAAGGACCTGCCAAACAGCTTTCCAAAGCAGCTGCAACATTTTACATTCCCACCAGCAATAGACAGGCTCCAGTTTCTCTACATTCCCACCAACACTTACTATCTTTTTGATTATAGCCATCCAAGTGGGTGTGACATCTGATAAAGTACCAAAGTAATTCATTGTGACTTTAATCAGCTCACTTAATCACTTTGAAATTCAGCTTTCTCATTTGTACACCGGAAATAAAATATCTCTTGGGACTTCCCTGTTGATTCAGTGATTAAGACTCCATGCTCCCATTGCAGGGGGCCAGGGGTTTGTTCCCTGCTCAAGGAACTAGATCTCATATGTCACAACTAAAGATCTCAAGTTCCAAAACTAAGACCCAGCGCTTAAAAAAAAAAATGCATAGAGTTCTTAACAGTATTAATGAAAAAAAATTTAGCGCAGTATTCATCATAAAGTATTTGATAAATAGTAGTTAATTATTATCACTAGATTTTCTGTCCTCCTAGGAACCCACCATCTAAATGAAAAGGAAAAAAAAAAAAACTCTTGTAAAGTACAACCTTACAACTTTTTGCTGTTTTTTCTTTTTAATTTTTCATTGGGATATATTATTTACAAAGCAGCCTAATAGCTATTACTTAAGTGCAAAAACAAGCGGCAGAAAAAATAAAGTATAAGATTGCAAAAAGGAAGATCAGTAATGGGAGAGAGAGATGTGAAAAGTTTGGTCAAGACACTTCAGTAAATCATGAAAAATAAGATCAACATAGCTGAGAGGGGCAAGAGATGAGAATAGCACAAATGGGTCCAGATTAAAGAAGGAAAGAGCTCAGGTATCAAAAAAAAAAAAATAGTTCTGTGCTTTCTGTGCTTTCATAGCATAGTTAAGACAACATACCTGAGGACAGTAAGAAATATGTCTGGGGCTTCCCTGGTGGCTCAGTGGTAAAGAATCCACCTGCCAATGCAGGGGACAAGGATTCAATCCCTGGTCCAGGAAGATTCCACATGCCACTGAGCAACTAAGCCCATGTGCCCACAACTACTGAGTTTGTGCTCTAGAGCCCTGGAGCCGCAACTACTGAGCCCACATGCTGCAACTAGTGAAGCTGGCATACCCTAGGGCCCATGCTCTCCAACAAGAGAAGATACTGCAATGAGAAGCCAGTGTACCACAACTAGAGAGTAAGTCCTGCTCTCCACAACTAGAAAAAAGCCCATGCAGCAACAAAGACCTAGCACAGCCAAAAATAAATAAACAAAATTTCTTAAAAAACATGTGAATGGGACAGGGACAGATGACAGAATTGAAGACTCTGACCTTTATCCTCCAAGTAACATAAATAGTTGAGGATTTGCAGGAAAGGGAAACTATGAAATCAGGATTTAAGATTAATCTGGCAGGAGAGGGAAAGACCTGATGCCAAGAAACCTATTAGGAAATTGTTCAGGCAGGACAAACAGCAGAAGTTGAGAGGAAGGGACCAGTTGTGACGAGCATAGCATAGGAAGAATCAAGCAGACTCTGAGTAAATTGACTCATGAATATTCTGGAAATGACAATACACCTGAAATACAATTTGAAAACGACAATATATTTTGGTAATCAAATCATGAATTCAAACTTACCCTCTGCGATGTCCGAGCACGATGTGCCAATGGCTGTGTCCCCACTATCGGCTACACTTGAACAACGACTGAAGCGGCTCCGAAAGGCCTCTGAGATAACTGGGGTCTGCCATTCAGTCCCCAGGGAACTGCCCTTCTGAATCACGCTGGAACCTGAAACAACCAGCATTTCCCACTGTTAATGTAAATCAGCTCGTGTAATTCCACAAAACTTTTTTAAAAAAAATCACTTAAACCTGTGAGAGAATAGCCATACCTCACCCTTTTCTTCCTCCTGTGCCTATTTCAGCTACTCTGAATTAGTTAACTTTATTTCTTTTAATGATTTTTTTAAAATTAGGCATTCATCCATTCATTCACGGCTGCACTGGGTCTCTTTGTAGCACAGGGACTCTTCATTGCTGCAGGTGGGCTTTCTCTAGTTGTGGCGAGTAGGGGCTACTCTCTAGTTGTGCTACTGGGCTTCTCCTTGCAGTGGGTTCTCTTGTCTCAGAGCACGGGCTCTAGACACTCGGGCTCAGCAGTTGTGGCACACAGGTTCAGTTGCCCCAAGGCATGTGGAATCTCAGTTCCCAAACTAGGGATCGAACCCATGTTCCCTGTATTGTAAGGCAGATTCTCAACCAATGAACCACCAGGAAAGTCCCTGAATTAGTTAAACCTAAATGGAAATAGCTTAAGAGATGAGAATGTTCAAAGACACAAAAAAAGACCTACCAAGGATCCAGGAGTACTGAGACAATTAACAGTGGCTCCATTCTTTGAAATCTAGAAGCCACGGCACTTTACAGACATGGTCTCATCTACCTACTTAGTGAAAAGTATTTTAACCCCTATTTTACAGAGGATACAGCTGAGATTTGAACCCATGTTATTCTGATTCCAGTACCCACATTTTTCCCTCTTGCAGGGTTTCTCAACAGGTGCTCTTGGCATTCTGGGTCTGACAATTCTTCAATGTATACTCTACCTACTACAGGATGATTAAGCATCCCTAGTCCTTCCCCATTCCCTAAATGCCAGTAACAGACCTCACTCCATCCCACCATCACTGTGAAACCTGAAAATACCCCCATATGTTTCTAAATGCTCTACAGGGTAACATGCAATCCAGTATCTTTTGAAAATCACCACTTGGGAATGAATCAGGGTATCCTTCTGGGCAGAGTGAATCTATATCAAGCCAAGTCTTACAAGTTAATCTGAAGGGTTCTGGGGGGCAATGCAGAGGAACTACTAAAATTTCTGAGCAGATAAGATGAAACAAAGGTCCGTCTAGTGAAGGCTATGGTTTTTCCTGTGGTCATGTATGGATGCGAGAGTTTAAGAAAGCTGAGTACCGAAGAATTGATGCTTTTGAACTGTGGTGTTGGAGAAGACTCTTGAGAGTCCCTTGGACTGCAAGGAGATCCAACCAGTCCATTCTAAAGAAGATCAGCCCTGGGTAATCTTTGGAAGGAATGATGCTAAAGCTGAAACTCCAATACTTTGGCCACCTCATGCGAAGAGTTGACTCATTGGAAAAGACTCTGATGCTGGGAGGGATTGGGGGCAGGAGAAAAAGGGGACGAGAGAGGATGAGATGGCTGGATGGCATCACCGACTCGATGGACGTGAGTCTGGGTGAACTCTGGGAGTTGGTGATGGACAGGGAGGCCTGGCGTGCTGCAATTCATGGGGTTGCAAAGAGTCGGACACGACTGAGCAACTGAATTGAACTGAACTGAACTGAACTGAAGATGAAACAAGACTGATGAAATTTATCTGACTTTGTCAGCTTGCTGTTTGAGGCCTGGTAGATAGGAATTGTTTAATACTTGATTTATGAACATATTACCAAAAAGTTAAATTCAAATTATTTTTTAAAATCACTACAGTTTCCCCAAGAAACTGTACATTTAGTCCTAAGACAGTGCATAGCAGATGTTCAATAAATATTTGCTGAATGACTCTTGAATTTTTTCGAAGTGCTTACTATATGCAAGGCCATATGCCTAGAAGAAAATAACATACCTGTCAAAATGTCTGTTATAAGGCACTGTAAGATTTTTAAAGTTAAAGAAAACATATCATTAGTTCCATAAATGTTTTCTTTCTTCAAAAATGTCCCAGAATGCAAAAGTTATTTTTCTAAAATGGTACTTCCTATTTGAATGTACCATATCTACTTAAATGTTGCCTATTGAGTGTGTATGACTGTAGCCTTCCAGGCTCCTCTGCCCATGGAATTTTCCAGGCAAGAAGACTGAAGTGGGTAGCCTTTTTCCCTTCTCCAGGGAATCTTCCCAACCCAGGTATGGAATCCAGGTCTCCCACATTGCAGGTGGATTCTTCACCAGCTGAGCAACATGGGAAGCCCTTCACTTAATGTTGTCTATTGAGTGTGTATATATATTTACATGTTTTAATATATATATAAAATATACATATATACTTTTAACATAATAACTTAGGATATCAACTGAGCTTTCAAAATCCTTTAAATCCATTCTAGAGATAAATTTCTGAGTTTCTAGTGACAACACAAGTGAGACTGCTGGCATCCAAGAAGAATTCCAATCTTTGTGGGCTAGCAGATGACTGACCCACCCACAGGACTACAAAGACAACATAGACCACAGTAATTTATGCCGTGTTTTTCTGATTTCGAATGGAACTATGTTCCAAAGTCGTTTTTGTTCCAATCCTTTATATGCCCCCCTCAATAATCAATCACGTGGTCTTGTTGGAAGTCATGTAGCACGAGAGATAAACAGTTGTTCTCTCAGAGAGATCTATTTTTCTAGTCAATGTAGCCCCATGTCATTTTTGTTCTTTTGGTACCAGCATTTCAGTGAATGCTTGTCTGTTTAGTATTTCCTTTTAAGGAAATTTCTGCTATAAAATAATAGACGAATGGTCAGAATTTAATCCAGAAAACTTTGACTACTCACCTGGTGAGGTGGCATGAGAGATCCTCTCACTTGGGTATTTCTCCTGCATGGCCATGAACACAGTTACTTGAGCCAGCTGTAAAATGAAGGAAGCAGTCAGATCTCTCCATTATCTTTTAATTCCCTGTAATTCATTCCCATTCAGCTGAAACTGCCAAATGCATACAAAGTATTCAAGTATTCTTCTACATGTTTTACTCCTAAGGATATTTTTAAAGCAACTCCCAATATTTCACTCTAGTTCTCCCAAAGCAAGAAGAAAAAACCTAGAACCAAACAGAGATTCCCAATACTGATCCTATAAGGTCTAGAACCCTTCTGATTATTGCAAAAATTAAAAATAATATTATTTTAATTTAAAAGCTGCCAAAGATATTCTTACCCACTGGAACAGGAAGAAGAGTGAGGTAGGAAAAAAACTAAGTAACCAAAACAACAGCAAAGTACTATAGCTTCAATCCTGATGAACATAAAATGAATTCCCCGATTCTTCCAGTAATGAAAGTTAGTCATATGATGTACAATGATGGACAGAATTCTTGGTCAAAAGCTGGGAACTCCAATCCTCAGGTGGGAACATGAGATTTTCTTCTCATTTCCCCATTACTTAAATAAAACATTTATATTTATTCTAATGGTAGGATCTAAGAATTCAGTATAAGTCTGATTGCTAGTTGTATAAACAAAAGCTTTAATAAGCTGTAACTAATAATATCAAATAATATCTTATGTATGTATAGTACTTGAGAGGCAGCACAGAGTAAGGAAGAGAAGTGGCTCAGAGCACTGACTCTCAATCAGACAGTTCAGGTTTGAAGTTGGACATGAGCAAACGCATTGGAATAGACCCTGATGCTGGGAAAGACTAAGGATGGGAGGAGAAGGGGGTAACAGAGGATGACATAGCTGGATGGCAACATCAACTCAATGGATATGGGTTGGAGCAGGCTCTAAGAGACAGTCAAGGAGAGGGAAGCCTGGCATGCTATAGTCCATGGGGTCACAAAGAGTTGGACGCAACTGAACAACACATGAGCAATGTATGAGCTGTGTAATCTTGAGCAAATTTCTTAATATCTTTGTGCCTCAGCTCCTTCCTATAAAAATGAGGATAAAAACAGGACCTAATTTGTTCTTAGTTAGGATTAACTTACAATGGTGTCTGACACATATTAAGTGCTTTATTAATGCTTTTATTATACTTGGCATATTAACATTTTATGTTAATAAAAAGTGAAAGAGTACAATTCCTGGAAGATAAATTATAAATTTAGAAACTTTGAATTTATAAGAGCCCATGGGGCTTCCCTGATAGCTCAGTTGGTGAAGAATCTGCCTGCAATACAGGAGACCATGATTCGATTTCTGGGTCAGGAAGATCCCCTGGAGAAGGGATAGGCTACCCACTCCAGTATTTTGGCATGGAGAATTCCATGGACTATATAGTCCATGGGGTCGCAAACAGTAGGACATGACTGACTTTCAGAGTTTGGGACAAACTCTATCCACAAACTCTATCAATTCTTAGAGGTGAAATTTAACTTTGGAGGGGAAAAAAAAGGCTATATGGTACTTCTTCCCTAATGTGCTTTACTGACCTCTGCAGTTTTTTCTTAGTAACAACAACAAACCCTAATTCACTGCATCTACAACAGAAATTGTACGATCCCCTGAAATCCCAGGTCTCCACATACTGGGTAAGAGAAACTTTGTGCAGTTTAAACAGTTTCCATTTATGGCTAGTATTATTCAGTGTTTTACACAGAAGGATGATATACCTACTAGTGATACCAGTCAATATCAAAACTCATTTTCATCCCCTTCTTCAAAATATAAAAAGGTTGGCCCATTAAATTCTGAAACCTTTCCAAATTCAGAGGAGTTGAAAATGGGATAACAAAAGAACTCTCAGTTAAACATGGATTTACCCTATGACTCAGCAGCTCCAAATGTATGTCAACACAAAATCTTGTACATTAATCTTCACAGCAGCATTATAAAGTGGCCAAAAAGTGGAAAGAAATGTCCATTAGCTGATGGATAAATAAAACATGGCCTTCCCTCACAGCTCAATTCCATAAAAAATCAGTCTGCAATGCAGGAGACCCTGGTTCAATTCCTGGGTCAGGAAGATCCCTTGGAGAAGGGAAATTCTCCAGTATTCTGGCCTGGAGAATTCCATGGACTACATAGTCCATGGAATTGCAAAGACCTGGACAAAATTGAGCGACTTTCACTTTCTTTTTCAAATAAAATGTGGTATATTCATACAATGGAATATTAGTAGGCAGCAAAAAAGGAATGAAGTACTGATACCTGCTACAACATGGATGAACACTGGAAATAATATATCAAGTAAAGGAGGACAAGTACAAAAGGCCATATATTTTATGAATCCATTTATATATAAAGTATCCAGAACTGGCAAATCCACAAAGACAGTAGATGAGTGGTTGCTGGGGTATAAGAGGAGGGCAGGGAGTTTCTGACTACCCTGAACAAAATGCTGAGATTAGATAGTGATGATGGCTGCGCAAGCTTGTGAGTACACTAAAACCTCTGAATTGCATACATGTAAAACTGAATTTTATGTGAATTAAATCTCAAAAAAACTCCCCTAAGGAGTAATACAGTACAAAATAAATAATTCTTAATTTTTTCCTACTTAAGTGTACAAGTAGATGGACTACTAGTGGAAATTCTTAGAGACATTTGAAAGAGACAGACTTCTTGAGATAAAAGTGAGAGAAATGAATGCATAAGAAGTAACACAAATAGCCAATTATACAGCCAAGAGAGGTAAAAATGAATGTAGGCAGACAGAAGTAAAGAACCCAACACTGATAATTTCTACTTTCAAAGCTGTTTAAACTACAGAACAATTCATTCAACAAATTCAACATGTATTAAGTACAAGCATACGTCTTTTTTAATTGCACTTCACTTTACTGAGCTTCCTGACCACTTGGGGTACTCAGGGGCCAGCTTGCCTGCCAATGGACCAGACCTAACGGCTGCAACTGGGACCCTTTTGTCCCTGGTCTCCTCCCGACGCAGGCAACTGGCCAGAGTGCCCCGACCGGTAAGGAACAAGAGACTTTATTGACCTTTCTCCCCTTCCCTCTCTCTTTCCTCTCCTTAACCCTTCCTATCCTTCCCTGTTTTTCTAGTCCCCCGGTCCTGGAAGCAGGAATCTGGTCGAAGGGCCCTCAGCTTGAGCTGAGGATTGGAGACTGATCACCTCCTCTTGGCAGAGAACTCAAATTCTGATTTTGGTCTGGTCTGATTTCTGGTAGGGCCGAGTTCCAGTCCTCCCTTCTCTGGAGGCCCAGAGAAAAGTCCCATAATGCCTGGATATCTGTAGGTGGCAGGAGACGTCTGTAAGGCCACCCCTTTTGCCCCCCTCTCCCGCCTCCTCCCCCTTCTTTCAACCTGGCTTCCTTTCCTCCCTTGAAATCTCTGACTTGGATCTGAAGTTCTAGAGACTGTATTCTTGTATTTAAGGGCTTCCCTGGTGGTGCAGAGGTTAAAGCGTCTGCCTGCAATGTGGGAGACCTGGGTTCGATCCCTGGGTCGGGAAGATCCCCTGGAGAAGGAAATGGCAACCCACTCCAGTATTCTTGCCTGGAGAATCCCATGGACGAAGGAGCTTGGTGGGCTACAGTCTACAGGTCGCAAAGAGTCGGACATGACGGAGCGACTTCACTTTCACTTTACTGAGCTTCACAGATTCTATTTTTTTTAACAAATTGAAGATCTGTGGCAACCCTGGTGTCGAGCAAGTCTATGGATGTCATTTTTTTCCTGAAGCATTTGCTCACTTTGTGTGTCACATTTTGGTGATTCTTGCAATATTCCAAGCTTTTTCAACATTATTACATCCGTTATGGTGATCTGTGATTAGTGAACTTTGATATCACTACTGTAACTGCAGGAGCAGTAGAACTAGTAAGAGGACTAAAATGAGAAGTGGAGCCTGAAGATGTGACTGAATTACTGCAATCTCATGATAAAACTTTAAAAGATGAAGAGGTGCTTCTTATGGATGAGGAAAGCGGTTTCTTGAGATGGAACTACTTCCAGTGAAGATGCTGTCAAGACCGTCGAAATGACAACAAAGGATTTAGAATATTACATAAACTTAGTTGATAGAGCAGTAGCAGGGTTTGAGAGGACTGACTCTGGTTTTGAAAGAAGTTCCACCATGGGGAATATACCATTAAACAGCTTTGCATGTTATAGAAAAATTGTTTGTGAAAGGAAAAGTCAATCAATGTAGTAAACTTCACTGTTGTCTTATTTTAAGAAATTGCCACAGCGACCCCAACATTCAGCAACCATCACCTCATTCAGTCATCACCCATTAACCTCAAGGCAGAATCCTCTACTGGCAAATTAGCAAAGAGATTACAAATCACTGAGGGTTCAGATGATGGTTAGCATTTTTTTAGCAATAAAGTATTTTTTAATTAAGGCATGTACATTTTTAAAAGACATAATGCTATTGCATACTTAATGGACTACAGTAAAGTGTAAACATAACATATAATACTGAGAAACCAAAAAAATTTGTGTGACTCGATTTATTCTGGTGGTCTGGAACCCTACCCACAATATATCTGAGGTATGCCAGTCCTTAATACCCATCAAGCACTGTGCTAAAGATTCTATAGTATCATGTCTTATGTTTAATACTCACATCAAACCTATGAGGTAGTTACTAAGCCACCACAAGTTGGAGTTTCTGTCTCAGACATAGCCAGAACTGCAAGTCCCAAAGCACTTAGGAGCTGGGGCTGCTGCTGCTGCTAAGTCGCTTCAGTCGTGTCCGACTCTGTGCGACCCCATAGACGGCAGCCCACCAGGCTCCGCCGTCCCTAGGATTCTCCAGGCAAGAACACTGGAGTGGGTTGCCATTTCCTTCTCCAATGCATGAAAGTGAAAAGTGAAAGTGAAGTCGCTCAGTCATGTCCGACTCTTAGCGACCCCATGGACTGCAGGCGACCAGGCTCCTCCGTCCATGGGATTTTCCAGGCAAGAGTACTGGAGTGGGGTGCCATTGCCTTCTCCGAGGAGCTGGGGCAGCTCATATAATTTCTTCACTTTCCCATTGGTCACCACCCAAGCTGTATTTCCCAAGTTGCTATCCAAGAACTAGATTTTGACTGTTGTTAAGTATTACTCTTTTGAAGAATTATAATCTTACTGTGGAATACATTTGACAGCTGTTGAGAGAACCACATCAAGACAGGAGAGGATTTGAAGGGATACACAGACAGCGGACACGGACACACTAAGAATCTCACACCATTACACTATTTCCATTGCCTTGATCATTCATTGAACCAGATCTAAAGAAAAGCCAAATCCTTGCCAAGATGTTGCCTTTACAAAGGCGTTCTGAAACACACCACACCATCAGATTATTATAAAACATACAAGGCCTAAGGGCAAGAAATGAAGCATGGTTATCTTAATCGTCCTTGTATCATCACTCCTCCCTTCCTAGCACAGAGTATTCAATTCATCAACCAAAATTTACTGAGTGCCTATTTGCCTGGCTCTGTGCCATGTGGTGGAAGTAGACTGGTGCAGAGGACAAACAGGGTTCTGATCCTTCCGTTTAATGTGCTGAACACCCTCTACTGAATAAATAAGCTTCAACACACTTTATGTGCATCCAGAGAACCAGCTCCTCCCTGTCTACAGCAGGGATCCTCAATCTTGGTACTACTGACACTGGAGTCGGTAAGTCTTTGATGTAGGGCTGTCCTGCAGGTTGTTCAGCAGCACCCCTGACATCTACCCATCGGATGCCAGGAACAATCCCAGAGTTGTGAGAACCCAAAACGTCTCCAGACACTTAAATAGCTTGTGGAGGGGGAAGCAAAACCGTGCGGGCTCAGAAACTCCATCCTAGCGCCTTCACGAGCGCTCTCGGTCCCTCCGACCTTCCTTCTCTATTCATGCTCCAAATCTTGGCTCAGACTTCGCTTCCTCGGGGAGGGCTCCCCGCCCCCTCAGACCTGTTGGTGCCTAGGGTTCCGCGCTCCGTACTTCTCCACCCGGCACAACCACCCGGTTGACGTCTCCTCTCCCAGGGCTACGCGCTCCTAGAGGGCAAGGAACTTCCCTCCCGCCGTGCCCTGGCGACCGGGACCGGGACTGTACCTCAGAGGTCCCGCAACTGCTGTGGAATGAGGGATGGAGAGAGCAAGGCGATGAAAGCGGGGGGCGTTATTTCAGAAAGCCGGGGCGTGAGAGACCCAAGGCGGGCAGCTCAGCCGCTCTGCGCATGCTCTTCGCTCTCCCTCGGCCCCCCACGGAGGCAGGTCGACAGTGCCTGAGGCTCTGCCGGGGCTCTCCAAGGAGGGCACAGGGTTTGTCAGTCCAATGAAGGCCCGGGAGAGAGGACTTACGTGGGCTTGAAAGCGGGCAGCGAAACCCCTCACTCAGGAACACCAACCGCGGCGACCGCGTCTGCCACGGACACCAGCTGGGCCCCCTCAGCTTGCTTAACGGCCGTTAACACACCCGCCAGGCCGCGCGCCGCGCGCTCCGCCCAGGCCCCGCCCCTGTCTGCCCATCTGCGACCAATCAGAAGTAGGGTCGCGCGGGTGTCCCGCCCTTGCACGCCGCCCTCGGCGCGGGGAACGGACGGATCTCCCTGCGCATGAGCCAGTCGCGGCTCTGTGCCGTCGCCCCAGCCCCTCTGCTGGTCTCGCTTCTGGGCGGAGCGCTGCTCACCGGGCCCTGAAGTGGCCTTCTTGGGCCTGTGCAGATTGAGAAACTGGGCGCAGCTCATTCCGGGATCCCAGCCTACTCCCATTCCTCACCACCTATCAGTACTCCCGCCTGAAACAGGGGGTCACATTGTGACCCGGAGTTAGGCTGTGGTCAGGGTCAGGACTTGATCTGGTTACATAACAGGCCATGGTCAGTCTGTGACCAGGAGTCAGATTGAAGGGTATGGGATCAATTTTGCCTCCCTACTCAAACGTCCTCCCCTCTCATTTATATTTTAATGGAGATTTTTGGCGCTAATTTCAGAGAATAGTCACAATTTTCAACACAGTTTAAGTTCAATAGCTTCCTTTTAACTTTATTTTGTTTCATTCTGTTTTCTTTTTGAGATATGTAAGGATAATATAGTCAATGGTATTTCCCCCTTATACTTTGGGATATTTTCTTTTTTTTGCCCCAGCCTGTGGCTTGCAGGATCTTAGTTCCAATCTTAGTTACCCTACCAGAGATTGAGCTGAGCCCTCAGCAGTAGAAGTCCCAAGTCCTAGCCATTGGACTGCCAAGGAATTCCCTAGGATATATTTTATTTTAGTTATTTTAAAATATTTTTATTTATTTATTTGGTGGCTTTGTTGTGGCACATGGGATCTTGAGTTGCGGCATGGGATCTAGTTCTCTGACCAGGGATCAAACGTGGAGCCCTGCATTGGGAGCACAGTCTTAGCCACTGGACCACGAGGGAAATCCTGACTGGATATATTTTCAGTGTGGGCAAGGGTTAATAGCTTTGTCAACAGGGCTATTTAAAAGGTCTCTCTACTCCAGACTCATAAAGTGAATATAAATTCCCAATGAAATGTAATTAATTGTACTAATTTAATGTGTGTGATTTTTATGTACATGAAAAAATAAGGATTGATCATTTGACTTAATTTTTTTTTCTGGAGCTGTTAAATCATTAAATAATAAGAAAAGATTTTGCAAATGAAATGTTAAAGACTTTTAATTTAGTTGCTTGTAACCACATATTTCCCCAAGAAATTAATTTCTAAAATGATTATCAGTCAGTTCAGTTCAGTCGCTCAGTCGTGTCCGACTCTGCGACCCCATGAATCGCAGCACGCCAGGCCTCCCTGTCCATCAACAATTCCTGGAGTTCACTCAGACTCAATGTCCATCGAGTTGGTGATGCCATCCAGCCATCTCATCCTCTATCGTCCCTTTCTCCTCCTGCCCCTAGTCCCTCCCAGCATCAGAGCCTTTTCCAATGAGTCAACTCTTCGCATGAGTTGGCCAAAGTACTGGAGTTTCAGCTTTAGCATCATTCCTTCCAAAGAACATCCAGGACCGATCTTTAGAATGGACTGGTTGGATCTCCTTGCAGTCCAAGGGACTCTCAAGAGTCTTCTCCAACACCACAGTTCAAAATGATAATAGATACAAATAAAAGCAGTATTTTTTAAATGAAACAACAAAATAGGCATAGGGCCTTCTTGGGATTTTGTGAAAGTACCACCTCTGTCAGCCTCTAAAGCCTGTCCTGCTTTGTGGTTCACACAAAGCAGTGGTGCTTCCCGCCTTCAACTATCCTCTCTGCAGGGTCAAAGCCTGTGTTTTGTGTACTGTTGAATTCCCGGTAGATTCCAACCTGTTTTTGAATGAATAAATGGTAGCACACTGTTGCCTATATCCACCCTCTGTTAGGAAAGGGGAGTTAATGAGGCTGGAAATAATGATCAGAATAATATTATATTCATACCGGCTGTGCTGTGCTTAGTCATTCAGTCGTGTCTGACTCCCTGCAATCCCATGGACTGTAGCCCGCCAGTCTCCTCTGTCCGTGGAATTCTTCAGGCAAGAATTACTGGAGTGGGTTGCCATGCCCTCCTCCAGGGGATCATCCCAACCCAGGTCTCCCACATTGCAGGCAGATTCTTTCCCATCTGAGCCACCAGGGAAGCCCATGAGTACTGGAGTGGGTATCCTATCCCTTCTCCAGGGGATCTTCCTGACCCAGGAATCAAACTGGGGTCTACTATATTGCAAGCAGATTCTTTACCAGTTGAGCTACCAGGGAAGCCCTATTTTGACACATTAAATCCTAATTCTGAAATTGAATAGTTCTTGCTCATTCTGCAGAAGAAAGGAGACTTGGAACCAGTTGGCCATGGCCCAGCAACTCAGCTAGAATGAGAGTCATGGAGTCCCCATGTTGAAGCAAAGATCATCTGGTCAAATTCTTTCATCTTACAAATAGAACCAAGACCCACAGAGAACAAAGTTACTTCTCACCTGTATGTACACACACACACACGCGTGCACACATGCACAAACACACCATTCCTCATAAAGCCTCGAAGCTTTGTGGTCTGATAACAGAAAAGGAGTCAAATAAAGTAGGAAAGTTCTGTGTTGTTTATTGGCCATAACCTTTGCCTACACCTTACCATATTGAGCAGTCCAAACCTACCCTTGGAAGAGTTCCAGAGATGGGAAGGGAAGGTGAAATGAGGAAGCACACTGCCCAAGGCTCAGTGGTCACAATCCTTACCAGACAGTTTAATAAGTCACACATGGATTCCATCTTCACCCCCAACCTGTTTGGTCCCTAACAAGAGGACAGACTAGTTGCCTTCCCCCATATCTTCCTCAACCCTACCCTTGCCTCAGGCCACAAAACTAAAGGCTAAGGACTAGAGCTTCGGGGGAGTATCTGGATAGGATTTTATCCTAGCATCCAGCCTATCACCGTGAGAAGAAAGATGGCCATCCAGGATCCTGCAGGAAAGAAAGAAATTATTTTAAAGCAGAATTAGGTGGCTTTGTGAGCCTGGGAAACATTTTAGGCTTTAACACTCTACTGTGGAGATTATTTAGTAAGTCATTCATGCATTCTTTCAACAAGCTTTCCTGGGGCTCACTGTGTGGCCCTGAGTACTCAGACAGTTGGAGAGCATCACTGACTCAATGTACATGAGTGTGAGCAAACCCCAGGAAATAGGGAAAGACAGGAAAGCCTGCCATGCTGCAGTTCATGGGGTTACAAAGAGTTGGACACGACTTAGTGACTGAACAACAGCTGTGCGGCAGTTCCACTGCTGGTCTGGGGGTGAGACGGATGGAGATACAGAGATGAACTCTCCAATCATTGTGGACTCCACTCAACCCCCTCACTTGTTATTACCTTCCTGGCCTTGTATCTTGACATTTCAACCCCTACTCTAAATCATTTCTGGATAGCCTCAGGTTCTGATAAGGGATAAAACATTATGACTACAAACAGTCCCCAAATGACAACTATGCCATGTATAGCTGAGAAAGCCAAGACTTAGGGTAAATAACTTCTCCCAAGTCCCATACTATTGAGCAGAGATAAGATCCAAGACCAGCCAGTGTGCATCCCCAGACCCTGGTGCAGCCATCAGAACTTTGTCACGGCAATCCCTGGGTACCAACCTGCCAGACTCCTGGGGCTGCAGGCACTGGACTCTGAAATCACAAAAGAAGAAAGATTAAGCTTAAACTTTTTAGGCTTAAACACTCTACTCTGGGGATTATTTAGTGTCATTTATGCATTCTTTGTGAAGAAGGAAATGGCAACCCACTCCAGTATTCTTGCCTGGAGAATCCCAGGGACAGAGGAACCTGGTGGGCTGCCGTCTATGGGATTGCACAGAGTCGGACACAACTGAAGCGACTTAGCAGCAGCAGCATGCATTATTTGATTAAGCAAAAGGACCATTTCTCAAAGCATGGGCTCAGAAGGTTGTGAGGATGAACCTTCTGCCTCTAAAGAATGGACTTACTAAGAAGACCCTCACTTTCCTGTGAGGATCAGAGCTTTGAAAGGTTGTCACCAAACAGAGAAAAGGGAGAGATGGTTTCAGACTAGCAGGAGGGTTTACAAAAGCAGACTGGCACAAGTGACAAACAGACTAGGTGAAAATGGGTCTGGGGTGGGCAGAAAAGATGAGAATTGGAAGAGAAACGTTTAATGAATGAGAAAAGGAACCAGGATGGGGTGAGAGAGGAGACCTCTCCAGAGCAAAGGAGTCGAGGAGGAGGACACGGACTGGAATTGAGGGAAGAGTGTGGTAGGAAGAGGTGAAAGGGTTGGCATCTCAGAAAGGGTCAGTGGGGAAATCTGGAAGAGGAGCCACAGAGGCCCCCAAATGAGCCAGTTACCACTTAATAGAATGGGCCCGAACAGCAGCCAGCCAGTGCCGCTCTCCCGGCCCTCCCGGGCTGAGATCTCCCAGGCTCGACTCCTCCCAGGTGGACTGTTCTTTCTGCAGGTCTGTGGGGACAAAGCAGAAGGGTAGCAAAGTCTCTCTCCGCCCTTGCCTGGTTGGGCCTTTGCCCGAGATGCCCAGGTTGCCCCAGTGAATTCACCAAAATCCTGCCCTTTAGGTCAATCTACAGGCCCCTTGCCCTGGGCAGGCTAGGCCAGGCCCCAGCACCACCGTCCTCCAGGCCCCACCTTAGTCTCACCCTCGGGGTAAAGGAATTGCAGGGAGCCCAGCTCCCCAGCTAGCCACCCGCAGCTGTGGCCCATGGAGCACCTAGTCCTGCCCGCTCACCGGTGGACACGGGCGTCCTGCCTGCTTGTCACACAGGGTCACTCGGCTGTGCAGGTAAAGTGCATCGCTGGGCAAGAGGTGGAATGGGTTGAAGGCCAGTTTCACCTCCAGGGAGGCCCCGTTGGCCCTCGGGCCCTCCAGCAGCCGCTTGCTGACCGGGCAGCTGTCGGGAGAGGCAGCGTCCCCCATGGTTAGGAGCCCAGACAAACACTGATTCCCCCTTTTTGGCTTGTCCAGTGTGGGTGTACATGCTGGGTCTCATGATGAAAATTCATACGCATTATTTCATTGTATTCTCACATCAGTCATAGGAGGAAGACAATACTTTTGCCCCCCTCCTCTTTCTTTACTTCTTTCTCTCCCTCCTTTTCTTTCCTTCCCTCCTTCTCTCCCTCTCCTTCCCTTCATTTCTCTCTCCTCCCCTCTTTCCCTCCATCTCTCCCCTTTTTCTTTCTTTCTCTTTCCCTCCTTCCTTTTTTTTTAAAAATGTCTTTTCTCTCCCTCTGTCTTTTCATTTCTTCTTCCTCTCTTCTATTATTATTTTGATGATGTGGTGGTAGTAACTTAAGGCAAGAGGACCTTTTATTTTTATGTGTGTTTTTCTAAGGCCCTCCCCTTTCAGTAAAGTGCGCTTCTTCACTGGACATAGTTCATCAGTGATCACTTATTAGCTGCTGCACATTAAAAAAAGGAAACCTCAGCTACTGGTGGCAGACTCTGATAGACACAAAAAATTATGAGCTCAGGGATTTGTAGGTAGTGGCCTGAACTGTTCATGGTATTGTCATGGTGACTTTTTTGAGGTGACAATAACCTAAATGTAACCCCTTCACTATAACTGATAACACTGGGATACAGTCCGTGCAGAGTCCATGGGCAGACAGTCCATGGTGCTTGGGAGAAAGCACTCAGGGAACTGAGTGAATGAAACAGACCAAACCTCCTATTCTCTTGTGGGTAAGAGGAGACACACAATAAATAACTTGATAAAAAAAAAAAAAAGTAAATGAGCTCATGTAACATAGTATATAATAGGAGGTGATAAATAGAAGAAATACGGATCTAGACCGGATGAGTGGAGGATAGCTGCAATTTTAAATAGCAAGGATGGGGTAGGCTTCATTGAAATGGTGTCCTTTAAGTAAAGACTAAAAGGATGAGAATTTTCCATATAGGTGCCAGGGCGTTGAGGATTCCAGGAAGAGAAAACAGCCAATGTAAAAGCCTAAGGGAGAGCAAATTATCTTCCCACTAAATTACCTGTCCCCACAGATGCTACCTCCTATGGGCATTAGGGAATCACCTCTATGACCTCTCTCCCTTGTACTTTCTGAAGCCCATGTAATCTTTTCATACCCTGGGGTCTTTATTCCAGGACTCAAGCTTGCTTGCTTGCTCAGTTGCTTCAGTCATGTCTGACTCTTTGAGACACTATGGACTGTAGCCCGCCAGGCTCCTCTGACCATGGGATTTCCTGGGCAAGAATACTGAAGTGAATTGCCATGCCCGCCTCCAGGGGATCTTCCCGACCCAGGGGTCTAACCTGCGTCTCTTGTGTCTCCTGCATTGGCAGGCAGGTTCTTTACCACTAGTGCCACCTGTGAAGCCCAGTATTTTTCACCCTTGGGTCTTTATCCCTGGTGGCTCAGATGGTAAAGCGTCTGCCTGCAATGTGAGAGACCCAGGTTCGGGAAGATCCCCTGGAGAAGGAAATGGCAACCCACTCCAGTACTCTTGCCTGTAAAATTCCACGGATGGAGGAGCCTGGGAGGCTACAGTCCACGGGGTCGCAAAGAGTCAGATACGAATAAGCGACTTCACTTTCGCTTTCTTTATTCCAAAACTCAAGCTTACTATCAATAAAATCCGTTCTAGTTTCCCCCCAGATGGTCCTTTTCTTTTACTTCTTTTATCTTTGGCTGCATCACGTGGCTTGTGGGATCTCAGTGGTTGGAACTGAACCTAGCTCCACGGCAATGAAAGTGCCAAGCCCTAACCACTGGACTGGGAATTCTGTCCTTTCTTTCTTTTAAAGATGAGGAAACTGAAGCTTAGAAAAGCTAAGTACGTTGTCCAAGTTCCTTCAGGTAGAAATCTGGATGCAGTGCCACCCATACCCTTAATCACTAGGTTCTCTTTTTTCCAACAAAGGAGCTTCCCTGGTGGCTCAGATGGTAAAGAATACGCCTGTAATGCAGGAGACCCGGGTTCCATCCCTGGATGGGGACGATCCCCTGGAGAAGGGCATGGCAACCCACTTCAGTATTCTTGCCTGGAGAATTCCATGGACAGAGGAGTCTGGCAGACTACAGTTTATGGGGTCACAAAAAGTCAGACATGATGGGGTCACAAAAACTCAGACATGATTCACTTTCACTTTCTCTCTCCTCCTGACAAAGGAAGAATTGCATGGTAGAACGGATTTGGTGGTGTTTCAGAACCAGGACTCTGGAAGAATGAGTAGAACAGCATTATGTCCTTGGTCTAGTCATTAAATTCTGAATCCTCTAATCCTCTCATTTTTAAAGTGGGGGAAATAGTACTTCACAGGGTTTTTTCGGGAATAAATGAGGCAATGAATGATTCACTGTGCTCTGTGAAGACTTGTTAATAATAATGAAATAAAATCAGGAGGCAGAGGACATGTCCTTCCCTTGACCATGAGCTGTTGAGGGTAAGGACTTGAACCACCACTTAGCAAGATCTACCACTTACGAGTTGTCTGAACTGAGCCTAAGTTTCTCCATCTATAAAATGGGAATGAAAATATAACTATCTCATACAGTATGTTGTGAGCCTTATGTGAATTAATACATGTGAAGTGATTTGAACAGTGTCTGTTCAAATGTCAAATATATTATGTAGTGTATTGTACCCTGAAATGTTACCTTTGTTTTCGTTTTTTACTTTTATGACTGTAAACCCTCAGTAATTGTTTGAGGAAAGACGACAAGGAATGAGTGCCATTAATTGGCTATAATCTTGTATAGGATTTCATTTCCCATTGCCTTAAGTTACTCATCTGAAACATGGAAATGATAATAATCTTGGCATTTTTTTCAACAAACATTCACCCAGCACTTACTTTCTCCTCCTGTTTATGTACTAGCAATACAGAGAAGTGACAGGACCTGTGCTCTTGGGTGTAAAACCACCCAGCCCAAGCTACGGTCCAAGAGCTAGAGCAGCAGTGAAAGGAGGCTGCCAGGTCCCCACGGGTACTTACCTGTCCTTCACAAAGTAGTGGGTGGCCTTAACAGCACCAGTCCTGGAGATGTTGGTGCTGGCGAAGACCTCATTGACCACCAGGGCAAATCTATTTGGGTCACTGCTTGTCGCTCTGAGGACTACGTAGAGAGGCTTGTGAAGGGGAGCTGGTCTGTTCTCAAGCGGAGATGAGCACTGAGGGTCTGTGTAGATGCCCAGGATGACGATGGTGTCCCCAGTGCCCAAAATATGGATGGTAATATATCTGGAGAGGGATGGCAATAAGACTCTCACTACAAAACCCTAGAGGCAAGGGGTATCACTCACCCTCTGCCTTGTACCTTAGTTCACGGAGCACTGGTAGCCACAGAGAAGGAGGGGAAGGGAAGTGTTAGTCGCTCAATCATTCCAGCTCTTTGTTAACCCCATGGACTGTAGCCTGCCAGGCTCCTCTCTCCATGGAATTCTCCAGGCAAGAATGCTAGTGTGGGTAGTCATGCCCTTCTCCAGGGGATCTTCCCAATCCAGGATTCAAACCTGGGTCTCCTGCATTGCAGGCAGATTCTTTATTGTCTGAGACACCAGGGAAGCCCATGGGAAGGGAGCGGAGGGGCAAGTTTGCTAACCTTCCTCCTGGACCTCCTAAAAAGTGAGGGGCCACATCATAGATCCTCAGACCCCAGGGCCCTTGAAGATATCTGAGCCATCCTACCTCAAGGTAATTTATATAAACAACGCATAATGTGTTACTTCATAAAAACATCTTTTTCTTCCACTAATACTTTGAATCTCAGTTCAAGAGGTACCTATGATTGCTGGGTGGGCATGGCAGGGGGAACCAACATCCGGAGGGTGTTGACTCCTTTTGTGTCAATTAAAGGGAGCAGTGGGAACTCTGCAGGGCCCAGCCAGAGAGGCAGCTGATGAAAAGGAACTCACGTGAAAGAGACTACTGGGTTGGGGTGAGTGACATTCACCACCAGAGCATACGTGCAGCTGAGGCTGAGCATCATGACGTCAGTTTTATCGGCAGCATCAGGGTGAGATTTCAGAAGCTGCACCTCCAGAGAATAAAGGGCATGGCTCTTGTTGATCTGGAAAAAACAGGGAGGCGGCCATTACCCTCAGATCTCCTGGGGAATCTCCGTCTTCTATCCTTGTTTGTTGCAAGTTGTTTATTTAAACAAGAGGAATGGCCAAAGCCTGGACCTCTCTGGCAGTCCAGTGGTTAAGATGCTGCTCTTCCCCTGCAGGGGACGTGGATTTGATTCCTGGTGGAAAATTCCACAGCCAAAATATAGCGGGGAAGAAAAGAGTAATGGCTAAAGTTTACTGAGCATGGGTTATATTCTAGGCACTGTGGTCTGAATGCAACTCTGTGAGGAGGGGTCCATTATTAGTCCCATTTTACAGAAGGGTAAACTGAGGCTTATTTATTTGGCTGCACAGTGCACCTGCAGGATCTTAGTTCCCCAACAGGGATTGAACCCAGGCCCTCGGCAGTGAAAGCACAGAGCTCTAACCATTAGATGGCCAGGGAATTCCCAAAAGAGTAAACGGAGGGTTAGAAAGTTAAAAGATTTGCCCAAAGCAACTAACAAAGCCAGAATTCAACATCTCACTGATCCCAGAGCCCATGTTCTTAACCTCTGTGTCAGTGGTTCTCAAATTTCAACATGCATTTTAGAATCTCCTGGAAAAAACTAAAAGAATCCCTGTGGGACTTGTTAAAATTGCTGATGCCTGGTCCTTATCCCAAGATTCGGATATTTTTTTGATATTTCATTGTTTCCCACAGGATTTCTTAAAAACAAATCAAAATGATTTGTTTTATTGCTATAAATCAAGCAGTTTATTTTAAAAAGAACACAGAGAATTCTAGGGGCAAAGCCATGCACTTATCTATTACATGTTGAAACTGTCGACTCTGTGCTGTTGACTTAGGCAAGAGAACCCATCTGTGGGTGGCCGAACTAGATACTGGAGGAACGACATCACCCACCTTACCCCCCCATTATAACAAACTCTGGTTTTCAAACTGAGCCCAGAGAGCTCCAGAGCCTCTTTGAAGGGGCATTAAAGTCTACCTATGTGTTAGGGGGAAGCTGACCCAGCAGGGGACTCTTCCTCCTGCTGCATTCAATCAGAGCTGCTCTATTTTTATATATTTCTTTTTATGTTTGGCTTTTCATAAGAGCCCTTTCCAGGAAAAGAAGTAACAGCACAGTGAGCAGTTAGGAGCACAAGCCAGCTCAGTTAATCACTAACTATGTGACTTGGGATAATCCCTCAGCTTCTCTGAGCCTTAGATTGCTCATCTGTAAAATGGAAACTTCACAGGATTATTGTGAAGATTTAGTGAGACATTGCATATAAAAAAGATTCTGACCCACAGCACATGGTACACAGTATGTGTGTGTCAATCAGTCGTGTCTGATTCTTTGTGACCCCATGGACTATAGCCATTCTCTAGGCAAGAATACTAGAGTGGGTTGCCATTCCCTTCTCCGGGGGATCTTCCCGACCCGGGGATTGAACCCAGGTCTCTTGCATTACAGGCAGATTCTTTAACATCTGAGCTACCAGGGAAGCCCAGCACACAGTAAGAGATTAATAAATACTGGTTGTGGTTGTGACAGTTATTATTTTAAAGGATTCTGTGGCTGACAAGTTTGGAAATCAATTTTCCCAATCCATCAAACATGGCACCATTTATAAGGGCATTCCTAATCTGATGAGAGACAACATGGTCTCTTCCCCCAAGAGACTAGTCTGATTGCTAAGACTTGACTTCGTTCCAGAGAATTACCCTTCATTTTGATTGAAATAAAGTCAAACTGGTACCAGTCGTTCATTTCCCAGTCCCTCCCCCGAAGCACACATACAGCACAGCTTCCTGTCAGAGGATCCCTTCCAGATTGCTCACAGAGAGGTGAAGTCCACAAGAGCCCTCTTTCTTCTCCACGGTGAAGGCCTGGGCTCTGCGACCCTCCTCTGACTTGCTGACACTGGAGCATCCTGAAAAGGTACCTTCCCCCAGGATCCAGTGGCGAGTCTTCAGGAAGCAGCTGCTCAGGACCACCTCAATTTCCTGTGGCTGGCAGCGCAGAGCCACCAATGCCCCGGATAGTTCTGTAGGGGGATAAGAGCCAGGACAGAGCTTCCTGAGGCTCCTGGGGTGATGCCATGGGCCAGGGGTACTAGTTCTAATCTGGGGGTCCAACCCATAGCTACTCCCTTAAAGAGTTTCCCTCATGGGAGGAAAGACCCCTCTGCCATGATTGCACTGGGGACCCTAATCCCTGGCCTTAGCTGACCCACTCAGAATCTCTTTCCCAGGAACTGAGCCTGAAAGGAGGCAATAAAGCTTGAGAGTTGTAAGGCAGCCCTCTCCTGCCTTGTGGGCTGAGATGCAGGAACAGCCAGTGTTTGGAGAGAGGAACAAAGCAGTTGCGGGTACCGAAGGGGGTGAAGCAAGACTAAGAGAGGAGAGAGGGGTGACTCGCTGGTTGCCACCACATCCAGAGTTCCAAGTCCCTGGGGACCCTGGCTGGAGCCTACCCTTGGGCTCCATGAGACACCTTTGTAATAAATTCTCCTGTTTGCCCTTCTCCAACCCATTGGCTTCTGTTACTTGCTTGACAAGATTATCTGAGGAGATAATAATTTGCTTTGTTCTTTGATTTCCTTCTTATTCCAACAGGTAACCTGGACCTTGGGGGTTTTGAGGGACATAAACTGTCTGAACTCAATAGCTCTTTCTGTCTTGTAAAAGCCTAAACTCCTGAAGAGACAGCCGAGGGAGGGAGGGAGCTCATTGAGAGTCACGACAGAGAGGATGCATCTTCACGTCCTTTTCAGGACTTCTTAGCTTCACAAGGCAGCAAAGTTTGCTTTGTTCCATGTTTTCAGTTTTTTTTAAAGTAATTAATTAATTATAGTTAAGTCGATTAGCATGGGTCTTTCTGCCCCTGGCACCACACGGTGCCCTGACACATGTCAGGCACCATGTTTGGGGTGATGAAGGAGAAGCTAATATTTAAGCCTTCTGTTCTTTCTGTGATTGCGCTTTCCACACCTGCGGTTGAATTTGGGATGAACTGCTCACAGTTAGTCATTAAAAGTAAAATATCATGGAAATACTAAACATTTCTGGACTTGCTTTATTACTTTGAATTTAAAGATTTTGTTTCCTTTAAAAAAAAAAAAAGCTCCTTGATTCTATGTTAGCAGACATGTTCGGTCAGAGGCATGGGCTGCAATATCAGAGCTGGTGCTTTGGAAGTTCCCAAGGGGTCTAGCGGTGAAGACTCTTGTGCTTCCACTGCAGGGGGTGTGGGTTGGATCCCTGGTTGGGGAATTAAGATCCCACATGCTGCATGGCATGGCAAAAAAAAAAAAAAAGAGTAGTCGTTTTTTAGAAAAATCAGAGTTTTATTAAATTGAAGTATTGGGGGGGAGGTTAGATTTATTTCCACTGTAGGGGGCATATGTTTGGTTCCCAGGACCCAGCTTTAGCCCTGCCAGAGGCTGAGCCTGAGAGGTAGTTGCATTGCTACTCACACAGGAAGATCCCGTGACCTCCACCTTTCTATAATATCTGCTACACTTGTCTTGCCTCAACAAGACTTCTCCCCATTTCCCTGCTTAGCCCTCCAGGCCTCTGCTGGGGTTTTATCTTTGGTAGCTCATCATCTACTCCCCCCAGGAAGGCTTAATCTCAGATCAGTCGTTGGAATCCTGGGGGCTGGGGGTTGATGACTTGCCCATTCTACCCCTGCTGTAGACCATATGTTTGCACCACCAGCCCCAAATCTGTATGTTAAGTCCAAATATCCAATGTGACCTTATTAGGAGGTGGGTCTTTTGGGAGGTGATTAGGTCATGAGAAGGGAATGGCAACCCACTCCAGTATTCTGGCCTGGAGAATTCCATGGACTGTATAGCCCATGGAGTCGCAGAGAGTCGGACATGACTGAGTGACTTTCACTTCACTTAGGTCACGAAGGGAAAGCCCTCATGAATGGGAATGGTGCCCTTACAAAAAGGACCCAAGAGAGCTCCCTTGCCCCTTCCATCCTGTGAGGGCACACTAAGAGGACAGCTGTCTGACCAGGACATGGGCCCCACCCAATACCAAAGCTACCCGTGCCTTCATCTCAGACTGTCAGCCTCCAGAAACGTAAGAAATAAGTTTCTGTTGTTCATAAGTCAACCTATGCATGGTATTTTTGTTATAGCAGCCCAAACTAAGACAAATTCACATGTCTAACTACCCTTGCTCTCACTGGAAATCACCTCTGCCCAGGTAGACTTTTTAGATGTCAATGTCTGACCAAACCTCACTAGCTCTCCCATATCCTTTGGACTTAGTTCCTCTGGGCCTTCACAGAGTTGTGGAGAGTTCTTAGCTGCACTGTCGGGAGTTCTCGACTTACCTGAGTGGGCATAGTAGCTGTTATTGCACATACAACCTCCGCTGTCAGCTAGGTACTCATCCAAAGCACAGATTTCTGCTCCAGGACTTCTGGGGTGTTTGGGGGACACTTGACTGACTGCAGTCCTGGTAGAGGATTTTGTTGTCCCTGGGGAGATGGGAGTAAGGGTTGTTGAACGAGGAGCTGTTGTCTCGGGTGACGGGGTTGTGGCAGTACCAGCACTGGGGGCTGATTCCGTTGGAGAGGAAGGTGTTTGCGTGATGGTATTGTGATGTCTTTCAGACTTTGTGCTTATCGTGGAGGATGTTGTTAGGGTGGAGGGTGCAGCTGTAGTTACCCCTTCCTGAGCCCCTGGTATGTTTGTTCCAGGAACAGTTGTCTCCAGGGTGGTCATGGTTAGTGAAATGGTGTGAGTAAAGGCATGAGTGGTCACAGGTAAAGATTCTATCGCATCAGTGGTTTTGTCCAATGTTGCTCGGGATGTTGTAGCTGACATCTCAGAGACAGTGGTTGTTATGGAGCCTGATGACGTAACGTCAATGCCCGATGTGTTTAAAGCCGTTGGAGTTGTGATCGTGGCTAATTTTGAAGAGTCAGCTGCCACTGATGACCCCAGTCCATTGGCTGCAGAGCTTGATGTGAATGGGGCTGCAGCTGGAGGACTCTGGTTCTGTTCCGAGGGGTTTGCTGTTGTGGCCGTGCTGGATGAGGCTGTGCTCCTGGACGTCCCTCCCTGGGCCTTCAGTGTGGAAGTCATCACGGAGTTTGGCAGTGTCGTGCCCTCAGAGGTGGTGCTGATAACTGTACTTAATTTCTCCTTCTGAGTCTCATGTGTTGGGCTTGTCTGCTCAGTGGATCTAGCAGAGCTGCCGGTTGGTGATGAAGTTAGAAGAGCAGCTGGTGTCGCATGTTGCTGGGACTCGGACATTGCTGTCCTCCCGATTGTTGGTGAGGCGTTAGATGAAACTGCAGGGCCATCGTCTCTCCCACTGTTGGCTGGGGCTGAAGTTGTGGAGGAGTACTCTGTAGTTCCCAAAGCTGCAGAGTCGTTCATGGAGGATGTTGTAATTGACCCCCGGGTTGTCATAATGCCTATAAAACAAACAAACAAAAAGAAACCAATAGACCTGTTTCCTCCACCAATCCAGATGTTCTCACTTTACCAAATATCTTTATTGCAAGATTCAATAAAGTAATATCAACACCAACTATATTATTACTGGCTTGCACCATTTATGTGCCAGTTCTGTGCTACTTTTATTTTCTTGGGCTCCAAAATCACTGCAGATGGTGACTGCAGCCATGAAATTAAAAGACACTTGCTCCTTGGAAGAAAAGCTATGACAAACCTAGACAGCATATTAAAAAACAGAGACATCACTTTGCCAACAAAGATCTGTATTGTCAAAGCTATGGTTTTTCTAGTGGTCATGTATGGATGTGTAAGTTGGACCATAAAGAAGGTGGAGCGCCAAAGAATTGATGCTTTCACATTGTGGTGCTGGAGAGGTCTCTTGAGAGTCCCTTGGACAGCAAGGAGATCAAACCAGTCAATCCTAAAGGAAAGCAACTCTGAATATTCATTGGAAGGATGGATGCTGAAGCTGAAGCTCCAATACTTTGGCCACCTGATGGGAAAAGCCAGTTCATTGGAAAAGATCCTGATGCTTGGAAAGATTGAGGGCAAGAGGAGAAGGGCATGACAGAGAGTGAGATGGTTGGATGGCAGCACTGACTCAACGGACATGAATTTGAGCAAACTCTGGGAGATAGTGAGGGACTGGGGAGCCTGGCATGCTGCAGTCCATGGGGTCGCAAAGAGTCGGCCACAACTTAGTGACTGAACAACTGTGCTAATAGATTTGAGCTGATGCATGCCAGGGAGAGCTAATTTAACTAATTCTGGCAACTGTGTCTCATTATACTTAAAGACTATTCCAGAGACAAGAGTCAGCAAAAGATGGAAATCTTTGATTTCTTTTTACTACGTTCATCACCTGTTTATTATTAAAGTAGCTTCTCACAGATTTTTACTTACATGCATATGTATGAGGAGAAGGCAATGGCACCCCACTCCAGTACTCTTGCCTGGAAAGTCCCATGGATGGAGGAGCCTGGTAGGCTGCAGTCCATGAGGTCGCTAGGAGTCGGACACAACTGAGCGACTTCCCTTTCACTTTTCACTTTCGTGCATTGGAGAAGGAAGTGGCAACCCACTCCAGTGTTCTTGCCTGGAGAATCCCGGGGATGGGGAAGCCTGGTGGGCTTCTGTCTATGGAGTCACACAGAGTCGGACACGACTGAAGCGACTTAGCAGCAGCAGCAGCAGCAGCAGCATATGTATGAGCATGATCTTTGATTTCTTAATACCTTTTTTGATGTGACTTTCATACTGCATTGAATATGATTTTAATATTTAAAGATACACTTTTTTTTTTGCAACCTGACCCCTAATTACAAACCAAATGCTTCATTTACTGCAATAGCAGTCAAAGATAGTTTTGACAACCTTCAGTTTTCACCTTGTCTGAGTAAGGTGCTGTTCCAATGTGCAAGCCTTGGCACACTGAATCCTCACATCCACCCCGAGGTAAGGACTATTATTTCTGTTTACCAGATGAAGAAACTGAGGCTCAGCCAGGGGAAGGCATCTGTGCAAGGTTGCACGGCCAGGAAGTGGTAGCACTGGATTTGAAGCCAGATCCATCAGACTCCAGAGCCCAATGTCCTCCCTACTATGCTGCACTGTTTCACAAAAACACAGCTTTATTCTCATGGCTGAGCCAGCTACCCTCTCTAGAGGAAAAGGCCCAAATCAGTTACACTAAGCTGTATCCCTTGGAAACCTCCCTCTCTCTCCTGGGCGATGGGCAGAAATAGGCCCATCACCTGATGCCCTGTCATCGTAACCTTGGCAGTTGTCAAGGGACTAATTCAGAAAAGAGGTGACCCAGCCCAGGTGGTGGGCTTGTCCTTCCCACAGTTAGCTCTGAAGAGGCACTGAACCTTCTCCCCAACCCCACCCACATCTGGCATCTGCTTCTTCCAACCCTCACTTTCTTCTTCCCCTGAAGAGAGCTACGGGGTTACAAAAGGACAGGAGTGCTGGCCAGGACGCACGAAAAGAAAAGCTAGGCTCTGGACCTGGCTCTGTTACTAACATGCTGTGTAATATTGGGGAAGACCACACCTCTCTCAATCCTTGCACATCCCACTAGCACAGTGAGGGACTTGGACTTAGTATAGCAAGACCTCTCAAAACCCTAGTGATCCATAGGTCTGTTTGCAGCAAAATTCCAAGCTGAAATGAAGAGAGATCCTGCTACAGGGGTCTCGAGTTTTTATTTTCAGGGACAGATGTTTCCACTGGATCTGGTTTTATGTTTTTTTCCATGTGGTTAACCAGTTGTCTCTGCCAACTTTGGAGAAGTCTGTCCTTTCCCTACTGGTTTGTCAGGCTACCTGTTGTTATGCATCGAGACTGATTTCCCTGCTCTCTCATTCCCTTGGTTCACTTGTCTATTGCTGCGACACCTGATTATCTTACTGTTACTTTAACATTAGTCTCAGTATCAGGTACAGTGAGTCTCCCATCTTGCTCTTCAAAGGTACCTTGGCTATTGTTGGCCTTTTGTTCTCCCTCATAAGTACTGGAATCTACATATCAGCTTTTGCAAAAAAAAAAAACCATTGTGATTTTGATTGGAAGTGTGTTGCAATTAGAGGCTTGCTAAGAATTTACATGTTTATGACATGGAGGCCTCCTGCCCATAGCAGCTCCTTTGAGAAGCAATGGAACCTGGCCTGGACTCCAAAGTCAGACCTGGGACAGACTCCTAGCACTGTGGTGAGCAGACAAACCACTTTACGTCTCCGAGTCTCAGTTTCCTCTACTGTAAAACAGCAGGGATAAGAGTGCCTACTTCAGGCACTCATAAAGATTAAATGAGACAATACATAGGAGGCACTTGGCACAGTGCTGAGCATACAGTAGGTGCTCAAATGAGACAATACATAGGAGGCACTTGGCACAGTGCTGAGCATACAGTAGGTGCTCAGTAAGCAGAACCTGCTGCTGGTAATGATTTCCCCTTCTGTGCCTCTCACCAAAACTGGTATCTGCTTCCTGGGCATTATTTTGCCAAGGAAACACCCGGTCTTGGAAAAAGTCGTGACTCGGGGGATTGATGGCACATGCAGCTTCCTGACAGCTCCCCATACCTTCCCCCGTGCTGCCCCATGAACTCAGGATCCAGGGCTGCACTCCTCCGCTGGGCTCAGTGAGACACTGCGGGGGGGCAGTTGGAGTAGGGCAGGGGAGGGCAGCAGGGGTCCAAGCCCCTGCAAGGGCCCTCAGTTCTAGACCAGATTGAGAGGGAACTAACCTACTGAAGCCCCTAGCTACTGGCCCAATGCAGATGGAAAGGACAGACAGAAAAGGGGAGACGGCTGAGATGACAGATGAAATGGAAGTAGACGAGGATAACATCTTGAATGAGGATGGGCAGGCAAAGCCAGGAGCTCTTTGGAGGTCATCCCATCATGTTCCTGCCCTGCCCCCCAAGCTCATCGGTGCCCTAAGCCTTCAGATCATTTAGGGGTGGGTTGGAGATGGCTATGCTCACATAAGTTCTTCCTAGGGACAGACACTAACCCATCTTCCACCACCTGCTTCCCCTCCCCAGTGAGCCAGGAGACAGGCTGAGAGAGCCTCCAGAGAAGGATGGATGGAAAGGGTGTGTGTGGATACTCACCAGGAAGATGGAGGGCTCTGTTCCCAATTAATAACAACAGCAGCAGCAAAAGCCACTGTCTGCCCATCATTCTGCTGGTTGATAGTCCCGGAGGTCACTGGCAAGGAATCCTGGTCCAAACCGAGGCACAGACAGCAGCTCCAAGACACTGAGGAATTGCTGGCGCTGGTGCCACCTCCCACCTGCCTGCGGAGGGTCCCACCCCTGCCCTAGTGGTCCAGACTCCTTCCTAGCAAGCCCTGGCGGGGCTTTCAGGGCTGGCAGCCATGCCGATAGGAGGGAATGAAGGGTGGAGTTTCCCATCAGCTGCAATCAGTGGGCCTCTGGGGATTCCCATTCCAACTGGTGACTGTCCCCAAGGCCCCTAATTGTCGGGGTACGCTGAACAGCTGGGCAGAACTCTGGGCCTTGCAGCCTTTCTCTCACATAACAGCAGGGAACCTGAGTCTCAGTCACACGGCTGATCTCATCAACTCCCAACTCCAAGGAGTTGAGCTCTGGCCATTTGATTTTAGAGCTGGCATTCAATCTTATCCTCTCCCGATTGCACCGAGGGGCAAAATGAGGCCTGGTGACTTGCCCAGGAATGAGAGTCCATCAAGGCAGCTCTTCATAGTGTCCTCCACCGCCACAGCTTTGTCAGACTGCACTGCCTAGCTCTGGGACCTGCTGTGGCTCTCAGTGGTCTTACTGTGAAGGTCCCAAAGAGGTCTCACAGGTCCCAAGTTCTCTACCAGACTCCATTCACCTGACCCTCAAATTCTTCCTGCTGCCTTCCAGGAAGCTTCCATGCTCTTCTCCTCCAGACAGCCTGCCAGGACTCACATTTCATTCTCCATTGACCCAAAATGGAGTTTCCTGTACCTGCATGACTTGGTCAGTGGTGACCCCATGAGACTAGAGCTCTCCAGAATGAGGACCAGTGTTTTATACCTTCAGACAGAGAGATAGGGTAGGTGTTTCCATCAGAGAGGCACTCCCAACCCTAAATACCAGACTTTCACCCCCCAAATTTAGGACCCTAAGGCAGGAATTATCTCTCTACCATTAAGTCAAAATTTTTCAGGCTGTAGATTCTCTCTTCCATTAGACTGGAAGCCCTGGGGGACAGTCAGTTACTCCCCCATCTGGCAAAAGAGGCTTTTGAGGGGGCAAGGCTGCCTCCAAAGGTTTGGAGGTCTACCAGTCAGACACATTGATCCCAACACAAAACTTTATTGTTGATACACGATACCTGGCCCCACCGGCCTCATCTTTCTCCTCTTGGTACTTGGGCCCACTTAGACCCCATGTAGTTCTGGTCTAGCAGGGGACCAGGGATGCCCATCCTGAGGGCAAATCCTGGCTGCCTTGGCCAGCAGCCCCTTGTGGGCTCATCCTTGCTGTAAGGCTCCCACTCTCATCCACCATCCTTCTCCATCCGTGCTCCTCTGGACCTGGGGCTCACAGGCCCAAGTCCTACAGACACCGCCCCCTTCCATCCCTAGGCATCTGCCCAGGTGTAAGGCAGAGGATGGGCTCAGGCCAGGATGTGCCACACCATGCCAGCAAAGCAGGAAGACGCAGCGGCTGGGTGTGTGCTCATGCCCATTGGCTCCTGTACCGCCCTCTCAGCGGCTGGCCTTTCGTTTGTTAACATTTGTGTTGGATTCCTGAACCTGCAAACCAAGAGGTCTCCTTGTGAATCCGCCACCCCTGACATGGCAGACGCCCCCTTACTCCCCTCCTCCAGCTCAACAGCGGCTCATCCAGGCTTCCCAGGGAAGTCCTCCCCATCTAACTCTTGGTCTCCTCTCTGACCGTGGAGCTCTCCTCTCAGGCCACAGCACCCACAAGGCTCCCAGGTCAGATGGGATGGGAAGCAAAGAAGGAAATGAAATGTGTGGGAATGTGCTTTGTTCTATGGGGCTTCCCAGGTGGTGCCAGGGGCAAAGAACCCGCCTGCCAATGCAGGAGACGTGGGTTCGATCCCTGGTTCAGGAAGATCCCCTGGAAGGGGGCATGGCCTTTTTCTCCCTAGAATTTTCCTCCCTCAGGAGGCTGCTCCTCTTACGTGCCTGACAGGACCTGGGCGGTGGTCGGTCCTATACCGCCCCCCCACCCCCCACCCCGTGGTGGACCTAAGCATCTGCCACTAAGCAGGAACTGAGCCACTCAAGTCCCCTTAAGAGGAAGCTTGAGGGCACTGAAGGCCAAGATGGCTCAGTGTGCAGAGCCCTACAGGAGGGGCAGGGCCTCCCAGAAAAGCTGGAATCTAACCAGATGGGCAGTGACTGCTGGGGTGCCTGGGAGTCTAGGGGGGCGGGCCAGACCTTGAAAAAGTCAGAAACCTTGACCAAGAGGGTGGTGGCTGGGCTGGGTGAGCACTGATTGGGTAGGAGAGGGAAGCTGAGAAGCTGCACCTTTTTCCTGTTGACGAGCGCAGTGATCAAGTCTTGCTCGTGAGTCATCTCACGGATGTCCACAGAGGACCTGCTCTCCAAGGACATGCTCCACGACAAGTGCCTCTGCATCAGCTCCTCCTCCTGCTCCTGGTTGAAGCGGATGGAGCGGACCTCGTCCACTATCCTGAAGGTGGAAGGGTGAGTGCATTCCGAGGGAGGGGGTTGGGGGGGTGGCCCTTCCATCTCTTTCCTGGGGTCCAGCCCCATGCACCCTCCCCACCTTGACTCTGATAAAGACCCAGGCCAAGGCTCAAGGCCCTTTGTGAGATTACGAGATGTATATCCTGCACAGACAGGCTGGGGGGGAGCCTGGGCAAGTCACTTAACCGCTCTGGGTCCCAGGGTCCCCATTATCAATAAGGGCATGAGGCCAGAAGAATCTGAGGGTCCACAGAGCCCTGCCTCCTGAGACTCTGGGGTTCCCCCCAGTACCCGCCCTACGTGTTGAGCTCAGCGCGGATCTCCTTGTATTGCATCAGGTTCTCCTGTATCGCCTCGAGCACCAGGCAAAAGTTGTCGCATGTTCTTTCCGAGAGGTTTGTCAGGGAGCCCCCCATAAATGGCTCTTGGGGGACGCCAGACATCTCCGAACGGGCGACTGCACAGTGCACCAGCGGCAGCTTGTTATTCCCATTTCCCTTCTTGTCGTCTACCTGGGGAAGGGAGAATGGAGAGGGAAGGACAGCTTAGCTGGCACCCCCTCCCCTGGCGCCTTCCTGCTTGACTTCAGGGGAGATGAGTCTCAGGACGCCAGGGTTCTCACGCCCCTCGCTTCAGCTCCAACCAGTCTTAGCCTCCCTCCTTTACTGTGGGAGCCCAGCTTGAAATGCAGAAGTCTGTCCCTCACCTCTGAAAATTCTCACCCCTTTTCACAACTTAGTGCTTCTCCTACCTCCTGATAAATCCTACCCAGCAAACTTCTGAAACCCTAACTGCTCTCAGGCCACAGGCCACAGCCCTCAGCACTTTACACAATACTCCCCACCTTTCGGAAGCTCTACCCCCGCATGAGTAATACTATAGCTAATGTTCATCGAGTTCTTACTATGTGTCAAGTACTGTTCATTGACCCATGAAATCCTCATAATAGCCCTATGAAGTAAACAGAATTATTATCACTTCCATTTTATAGAAAAAGAAATTGAGGTTTAGATTGGTTTAAATGCCCTAAGGTCACCCAGCTGCTCACTTTCAAGTTGTCACAGAGAAAGATACCAAGGAACTCCACACGCTCAGAAGCCCCAGTTGGTGAATTGGCACTCAAAGTGGGGATTGCTGCCTTCAGGCCTCAGGCTTGGCTTTCTTTAGGCCCTCGAGTGTGTGAGCACACGCACACACACACACACACACACACACACACACACACACACATATACACACTCTCAAGTTAGCACTCATACACTGTCCCCTTCCCCCCTCTGCCCTCCCTATCTCACTCACCTCACTGAAGGCTATTTGATGCTGCTGCCCCTGTTCTGCCTTCATCATTTGCTCCAGATTGGTGGTCACCACGACGACCAACAGGTTGATGCCAATGAAGGCACCGATGGTGATGAAGATGGCAAAGTAGATGGCGCCCCCAATCTCCACTCCGTACGCCCCTGTCTCCATCCTGGAGATGGCAGTCAGGGGCCCTATCACCTCCCTGGCCCTTTGGGCCTCAGTTTCTCCTCATCTACGAGATGGAGAAATTATCTCAAAGCCTACTGGGACTTCTGCCGCCTCACTGCTGCTGTGCAGATCTCAGGCCCGACTCCTGATTGTCCCCACAGCTGCTCTTGAATGAGCACCCGCTGCTCTGCCAGACAGTGGGCCGCCCTCAAGCCAGCCCTGCAAGGTGAGCATTCATACACCAGCTTTCTCAAATTTAATCTATTGGCTGTACTTTTATCATGTCATTCTTATTATAACTCAGCTTTGTTATAGAAAAATCAGAGGGAAAATATATAGGAAAAAAAATCCCACCACTGTTAATACCTATTGCAAACCTCCCATAAAACATTTTCCCAAATAATAGCTTTTGCTCTCTTGCTACACATGTGTGTGTGTGTGCGTGCACACAACGTCAGTCTCTACTAATCCTCAGAGCAACCCATGACATGGCTACACGTCGTATTATGATCTCCAGTTGGCACATGAGGAAACTGAGGCTCAGAAGGTTGCATGGCTAGAACAGTGGGGCAAAGACTCAAAAGCCCAGGCCACCTTCATTCCACATTCCATGACTTGTCCACTGCCTATAACGTAATGGGTAATGAGGGTAGAAGCCCTTTTACCAACTGGGCTTCTACTCTCACACGAGGAAGATAAAAGGAAATCAGTCAGTGGGACCCAGCCCCTGAAATGGCCTGGAACAAGTAGGATTTGGGCTAAATGGAAAGAGGTAAAGAACAGAACCCAGGCAGCCCTCTGCGGCCAAACATGACCTTGGACAGTGGGTTTCAAAATGAATAAAATGAGACCTTACGTTCCCAGGAGTCGAGGCAGTCTGGTGGGCTCCCGTGTGGACAGGGAGCTGCCTTGGGACCCTAGGTGCAACCACAGACCTGCTGCCTGGCCCAAGGCCAAGCTGCCCAACTGCTGAGCATGAAGGGAGACTGCAGTCCATGAACAAGACTGCAGCGGGACTTTGAATACATGGAGTTTCATAGGGACAAGGCTTCAAGTAGATTACAAGGCTAGAGGCCCCAGCCCCAGGAGTCTGCTTTTCTCCAGTTTAAAGCCCCAGGCACCACGCCCGCTTCCTGCCACCCTCACCCCAAGTCCTGGAGCCCCACTCCCACCTGAGACCCCTTCTCCCTCCTCAGGTGGTTTTTTTGCCCCTGGATGCCCCAGCCCCTCCCCGCCTAGCTCAGCAGGACTGGGGGCCCGGAAGCCCCACGGGCACTCACTGAAAGTCACTGTAGATGTCCACCCAGCCATCCTGGGTGATGCAGATGAAGAGGGTATACAGGGCAACCTGCATGTTCTGGAAATGCATGGGCACGAACACACCAAAGAGAGTGACCCCAAACACGGAGAATACCTGCCGGAGAGATGGGAGACCCACCCCAGACTTCACCCACAGGCCTGGGACACAGGACATGCAAAGGAGCTGCCAGGGGAATCACAGGGAGGCAGGCCTCTCCTCCTCTCATCTCCAAATCCTCCTCCTCTCCGCTCCAAACACCCCGTACTCCCAGTGACCCAGGGGCCTGTTCAGGAAAGGGGGGCGGCTGGGGGCAGGGGAGGGCGCTGACCAGCATGAGGAAGAGGATGAGGACCATGATGTTGGCCATGTCGGGCACCGACTGCAGGATGACGCGAATGATCCGGGCCAGGGGCTCCACCGCCATGCACACGTGCAGCAGACAAAGTGCCCTGCGGCAGAGCCTCTCAGGGGTGCCCCTCGGCCCTTCCCAGACCCCTCCTCCTCACCATCGCCCCACCTGCCCAGAAAGGCAGAGCTGATGCCCACCTGCAACAATCCCCTCCCCTCTCTCCCGGGATCCAGACGGGTCCCTTCTTCGCTCTGAGTCCCCAGCTTACCTGAGGGTGTAGGTGATAGCGACGGCACTGAGTTCATTAACGAAAAACCCCAGGAGCAAGATAAAGATGATAAGGAAGTTGAGGATGTTCCAGCCGTCCTGGGGGGTGGGCCAGCCCCAGCAGGGTCTGTCAGGCCCAGCCCATGGGTTCATCCTGGGTCTGCCCTCCCCACAGCCTCACGATGGGGGACTCCCAGTGCTCTCGGAACAGGGCCAGTCACGTGGCACCCACTGTGGTCCTGCTGTTGCCCCCTAAACATGCCACCAAACACCCACGCACTTGCTGTCTCATACACGTGTCCACAGCCAAGTGCAGTGTCTGAACACACAATCGAGTCCCTCGTATATGCCAGTTCCTAAGCTGAGCGCCCACTTTGGCTAGTGTGCTGCTGACAAAGGCCTTGCCCTGCAGTTAGGTGACCTGAGAGAGTTTGGAGGCTCCAGCTTTGTGGGACACACACTACAGTTAATAAAACAAAAATAAATGAAAACACTAAGGAACAGGGCTTCAGGAGCCACTTCGGAGGTGAACTAACTCTCACCATAGAAGAAAGGCACAGTTGGCAAGCTCCATGTCTAACATGGCACAAACTCCTTTAGAGTACAGACGGAGGAAGGAAGCTCACATGTATGACCAATTCAAGCACAACCGCTACGGGGGAAATTTTCTCTAATAAACACCCTGCATTTTCCTTTGACCAGTGATCCCACTTCTAGATACCCATCCCACACAAACTCTGGTACAACTACAAAATGACCTTTGTAGAAAGCTGAAAATAACTAAAGTGTCCAGGATTATAATAGAACACTGGCTGCTAAAGTACACGTTCATTCAATGGAGTACAGAACAATGAGAAAGGTCTCCCATACAGCAGCATTTATACTATGTTACTGTACGGAAAGGGAGGACTAAAAATATATACATATTTGCTTATGATTGCAAAATAAACACCAGGAGGATAAACAAGAGATTATAAATAACAGATTATCTGAAGAGGGTGGGGGAAGGGGACAGGGATGAAGGGACAGAGTAGAAACGAATTTTGTATGCTCCTTTCAGTACAGTTTTGACCAATATGTAGCTGCATTAAATATTCAAAATGAAAATAATTTTTTTTCCTTTTTGAAAAAATACTATTTGGCTGCAACAGGTCTTCATTCCAGCATGTGGGATCTCGTTTCCTGACCAGGGATTGAACCTGGGTTTCCTGCATTGGGAGCATGAAGTCTTAGCCACTGGACCACCAGGGAAGTTCCAAAGAGAAAACTACTTTATTTTGAAAAAATTACTTTAATGGGAAAAAAATTCTTAAATTTATTGGGCAATCCAATAAACACAAGACTTCCTGGTATGTCACATTCAGAGTGTTGGTGCCTAAACATACACCAGGAGACACAAGGCTGCCTGTCTACAGATCTATCCCTGTATCCATTCAATATTAAGCTCCTACTCTATGCCAGTCCATTCTGAAGGAGATCAGCCCTGGGATTTCTTTGGAAGGAATGATGCTAAAGCTGAAACTCCAGTACTTTGGCCACCTCATGGGAAGAGTTGACTCACTGGAAAAGACTCTGATGCTGGGAGGGATTGGGGGCAGGAGGAAAAGGGGACGACAGAGGATGAGATGGCTGGATGGCGTCACTGACTCAATGGACGTGAGTCTGAGTGAACTCTGGGAGTTGGTGATGGACAGGGAGGTCTGGTGTGCTGCGATTCATGGGGTTGCAGAGTCAGACACGACTGAGCGACTGAACTGAACTGAACTCTATGCCACACCTCAAATCAGATCCTGAAGATACAGGATTTCTGCCCTGCTGAGCTCATAGGCTATTTTGAGGGAGGTGGACAGACAGTAAATTTTAACTCCTGGTGAGAGACTCCAGGAGTTGGTAACGGACAGGGAGGCCTGGCATGCTGCAGTTCACGGGGTCACAAAGAGTCGGACACGACTGAGTGACTGAACTGAACTGAACTGAGAGGTGAGTACACAATGTTAGGGAGACAGGGCAACAACTAACCTAGCTTAGGAGAAACAGGAAGACTTCCTGGAAGAGAAAACATCTGAATGAGTCTTAAACTGTTAGTAGGAGAAAAGCAAGTGAGTAAGTGGTAAGGAGCTTTCATAGACTAGATGTCAGCATGGACAAAGGCATGAAAGTGAGCAACAGCAGTGTGTGTATATCTATGTATGTGCGCGTGTGCACACGTTTAAGTGTGTCTTTAGCAATGTCACTACAAGCAGCTTGATGTAGCTGGAACGCCCAAGGGTGAGGTGAGGAGTGATAAGGCTGCAAAAGCAGACAGAAGCCATTTCACGGAAAGCCTTAAGCACAGTTGAGACAGGCTGGGACCTAGCACTCTGCTACAGTGCTGCACTGCTTGCCCCTGGACACACCTCTACTGGAGCAACAAGATACAAAGAAACTGTAGGGGACTAAAAATAACTAAGTACATATGCAGATAGGACAAATTCGGGACAAAAGATACAAAAAGACCAAAAAATCCAATTGCCACTTCTAAACAGCCAGGAGCAAAAACAGGATGTTGGGAGCAAAATCAGGGTATTGCACATGCCCCCCGGAGAAGGCAATGGCACCCCACCCCAGTACTCTCGCCTGGGAAATCCCATGGGCGGAGGAGCCTTGTAGGCTGCAGTTCATGGGGTCGCTAAGAGTAATGACTGAGTAACTTCACTTTCATGCATTGGAGAAGGAAATGGCAACCCACTCCAGTGTTCTTGCCTGGAGAATCCCAGGGACGGGGGAGCTTGGTGGGCTGCTGTCTATGGGGTCACAGAGAGTCGGACACGACTGAAGTGACTTAGCAGCAGCACATGCCCCCTGCACACAACACTACCTAAGGGATGGGCAAACCACCTAAGACACCCCTCCAGTCTGACTCCAGACACACCCCTACCCCCACCCCATGTAAGGAACAACCTTGCCTCATAGGTCAGGGATTAAGGGAACAAAACAATCTGTTACTAGTTCTCCTTCCCCTCTACTGCAGCAGGGGCCCTAAAAAGCCTTGCCTGAATCTCTTGTCTGGCCTCTAGTCAGTTTCTGTTGATTGGAGAAGGCGGAGAACCCTGGTCAGTATCACAATGAGGCATTTAGGCCTGATCCTATAAACAACTGGGAGCCACTGGAATGTTTAAGGGCACTCTACTCTGTCTTGGGCTTTGGGGAAACTATTTTGATGGCAGGTGGGGTACACTGGAAGCGTGTCCTGGAAGCCATAGCAACACCCTGGTGAGAGAAGACAAGACAGGAACTAGAATGGGGTACCAGAGCTGCAGAGGTGGCCAGAAAATTGAGAAGCTCTTAGGTGGTAAAATAGTAAGTAATAGAGTGGGGAGGTAAGAAGGAGCCAGGAGCCACATGAGCACTGTAGAAAACGGGGCATTGGGGGCAAAACTTTGGGGATCCCCATGCGGCTGGGTAATATTTGAGATATTAACTTGCAGATTTTCCTCCCTCCCCTGCCTTCTCCCTTTCCATCCACCCATTCAGTGCAGAGTAGTCCTTGTACACTGGGATCAGGAGAGGGGTTGGGGGTGGGGAAGAAGACAGCAGAGGGTCTCTAACAAGCCCTGGGTTTTGGCACGGGAGGCTGGCCCCAGATAAGGGTTAGGGCTTGGGACATTTATTTTCAGCCATTAGTTCTGGAGGGCGGTTTTGCCTTCCAGAGGACATTTGGCAGTGTCTGGAGATACTCTTGATTGTCACAGCTAGGAAGATGTTTATGGCATCTAATGGGTAGAGGCTAAGAATGCTGCTAAACATTTGACAATGCACAGGACAGTCCTCTCCCAAGGAAGAATTATCTGGGCCAATTATGTCAACAGTGCCAAGGCTGAGAAATCTTGTCCTTGAGGAGATATGCAGAGTGGCTGGGAGGAACACAAAATTTGCTCCCATTCTCTTGTGCTAATGAAACGCTAGAGTTTAGCCTTGGAAGTGCAGGCCCTCCTAACTGCTGCTGCAAATGAGACAGGCTGGAACCTGGGACCCTTTGCTGCAATGCTTGAACCTGGACAAACTTCCTCAAGCAAGAAAATACAAACAAACTGTAAGAGACTAAAAATAACCACCTGCAAGAGCAGTTGGGGCAAATTATGGACAAGATACAAAAAGACCAAACAGCCCAAATGCCACTTCTGAAGAGCATGGAGCAAAAGCAGGGGGTTGAGAGCAAACGCAAGGGGTCAAAAGCAGTACTTGCACATGCCTCCTGCACACACCACCACCAAAAGGGCAGGCAAACCACCCAAACCACGCCTCCAGTCCGACCCCTGGTCACCCCACTACCCTCACCTCATACAAGGAATCAGGGAGAGAAGAGCAAAGGAAACTGTTACTTGTTCACACTCCCCAAGACCGGACCCGGGGGCCATGATGGGCCGCCCCTCCTCTCCCTCCCGCCGGCGGGGGATGTCCCTAATGGAAGGAGCCTCCCAGATCCCGGGGGCCAATGACAGCACACTTCACCAGCTAAAGCCGCCCCACCCCAGCCACGAAGAAGGACCTGTCAGCCCGCGACGCCTCGGCCTGGCGACCTATCTAAACCCCCGGCCATCTAGCCTGACCATCCCTCGCAACGAACGTATAAAAACCACCCCCAAACCACCCCCAACACAGTCTGGGACACGGACTTCCTCTACCTGCCTCGTTTGGGTCAGGGAACCCCGTCCGGAAACCCCGCCCGGGAGCGCTTCGCCATTAAAAAGCCTGTTAGACACTCTTTTGGTGTCCTGGTCTTTTAACTAATACCCACTGCTACTGCAGAGGCCCCAACAAAGCCTGCCTGAATTTATCTAGCCTCTGGACAATTTCTATGGGCAACAAAAGAAATCTCAGGACTACTTTCACATAAGAAATGCTCTCTCTTAGGGAACAAATATCTGCCTGTATCCTGAAGAGTGGTACACTGAAATATTCACAAAATCATGGTACCTATTCTCCGCTCAAGCTGGTTTTAGAAAAGGCTGAGGAACCAGAGATCAAATTGCCAACATCCCCTGGATCATGGAAAAAGCAAGAGAGTTCCAGAAAAACATCTATTTCTGCTTTATTGACTATGCCGAAGCCTTTGACTGTGTAGATCACAATAAACTGTGGAAAATTCTGAAAGAGATGGGAATACCAGACCACCTGACCTGTCTCTTGAGAAATCTGTATGCAGTTCAGGAAGCAACAGTTAGAACTGGACATGGAACAACACACTGGTTCCAAATAGGAAAAGGAGTACGTCAAGGCTGTATACTGTCACCCTGCTTATTTAACTTCTATGCAGAGTACATCATGAGAAACACTGGACTGGAAGAAGCACAAGCTGGAATCGAGATTGGCGGGAGAAATATCAATAACCTCAGATATGCAGATGACACCACCCTTATGGCAGAAAGTGAAGAAGAACTAAAAAGCCTCTTGATGAAAGTGAAAGAGGAGAGTGAAAAAGTTGGCTTAAAGCTCAACATTCAGAAAATGAAGATCATGGCATCCGGTTCCATCACTCCATGGGAAATAGATGGGGAAACAGTGGAAACAGTGTCAGACTTTATTTTGGGGAGCTCCAAAATCACTGCAGATGGTGACTGCAGCTATGAAATTAAAAGATGCTTACTCCTTGGAAGAAAAGTTATGACCAACCTAGATAGCATATTCAAAAGCAGAGACATTACTTTGCCGACTAAGGTCCATCTAGTCAAGGCTATGGTTTTTCCAGTAGTCATGTATGGATGTGAGAGTTGGACTGTGAAGAAGGATGAGCACCAAAGAATTGATGCTTTTGAACTGTGGTGTTGGAGAAGACGAGAGTCCCTTGGACTGCAAGGAGATCCAACCAGTCCATTCTGAAGGAGATCAGCCCTGGGATTTCTTTGGAAGGAATGATGCTAAAGCTGAAACTCCAGTACTTTGGCCACCTCATGGGAAGAGTTGACTCATTGGAAAAGACTCTGATGCTGGGAGGGATTGGGGGCAGGAGGAAAAGGGGACGACAGAGGATGAGATGGCTGGATGGCGTCACTGACTCAATGGACGTGAGTCTGAGTGAACTCTAGAAGTTGGTGATGGACAGGGAGGCCTGGTGTGCTGTGATTCATGGGGTCGCAAAGAGTCGGACACAACTGAGCGATTGAACTGAACTGAACTGATTCTCCCCTCCACCATGGAGACAAATAAATATGTACCATCCTATTCTCTTTTCTGTTAATAAACATCCTCCCAAGTGTTGTTCTCACAAAGCAGCTTTAAGACATCCATACTTTAGATAGAAATATTGTTCTAGGTTCTATATTCTGTGTTCTATGAAGTGACACTTCTAAGCCCTGGAAAGCTTGTAATTCTAATTGGTTGTCCTGATAATGGTATTTAAATGATGCTTCCTTTTTAAGAAGGTATAAAGATTTGATGGGTAATTTTTTTAAAGCCTCTTCTTGCACATGCCCAAAGACAGATAAATCTCTTGACTCCAGAAATCCTTTAACTCTAGAAGTCCTATTTAAACAAAGAATTTGAGTCTTTGTTTCACTTTATGTAATGTTAAGATCTGTTCCTACCGAGATATCTTTTTGATACTCTTCCAAATAGGAGTCAGCAAACTATAGCTCAAGGCCAAATCTGACCAGCAGTCTCTTTTTTTAAGACCATGGGTTTAGAATGATTTTTACATTTTTAAATGGTTGGGGAAAAGCAAAAGGAAAATAATATTTCGTGACATGTAAAATTTAAAGTTCAAAGGTCAGTATACACAAATAAAATTTATCTGGAACATAGCCATGCTCATTTGTCTATATACTGTCTATGGCTGCTTTGTGCTTTTACAGCAGAGATGAGTGTTTGCAACATATACTATATGGCCCACAAAAAAAATATTTACCTGGCCCTTGAGAAAATTAGCTTATTCTTATCTCGTGGCTCAGACAGTAAAGCGTCTGCCTATAATGCAGGAGACCCGGGTTCGATCCCTGAGTTGGGAAGGTCCTCTGGAGAAGGAAATGGCATTCCACTCCAGTACTCTTGCCTGGAAAATCCCATAGATGGAGGAGCGTGCTAGGCTACAGTCCATGGGGTCGCAAAGAGTTGGACACTTCACTTTTGAGAGCGACTTCACTTTCGAGAAAATTATAGGGAAACCTCCCTGCAATGCAATTGGATGGCCCAAAGGGGGCACTCTCATGCAGTACCACTAGATTACTAGTCGATTACACGAGTTATCAATTACAGACTCAGAATAATCACCAACTGGGAAAGAATCATCAATTATAGGGCCCACAGGAAAAGAGATACATAGCATCTCCTGCAAGAAATCTAATATTCCAGCAACTCAGCTAATAAGACCATTTCACCCTGCACTCTCACTTTTCTCCAGCAGGTTTTTGTTCAAATCAACCTCTCCTAACTGCCTCCTTTTCCTCCATAAAATAGCGTTTCTCTCCGTTTTTGGACTTGCTGTGGCTTTTGCTATAGCTTGCTAGCCCTGAATTGCAAATCCTCTTCTATTCCCAAATAAACCGCCCCTTTTGTTTTGCTGGTAAAATAACTGACTTAATTATCTTTAAGGTCAACACCCTTTACAGAAACTCTCTGCTGACCCCTCTGCTCTTGAACCCTGTAAATTAAGGTGTGTGTGTGTGCGCTAAGTTACTGCAGTCATGTCTGACTCTGCAACCCTATGGACTATAGCCTACCAGGTTCCTCTGTCCATGGGATTCTTCAGGCAAGAATACTGGAGTGGGTTGCCCTGCCCTCCTCTAGGGGATCTTTCTAATCCAGGGGTAAATTAAGGTGGATACTCTCAATTGCATTTCTCTGATAAGGAAATCAAGGTTTTCCCAAGAGCGCAGAACTAAGGAAAGCTGGATCAGGAACGGGGACCCAGGAAAGCTGCACTTCCAGTACAAATTACTTTCTGCCACATCACAGACATCTCAGAAGTCGGTCTTTCTTTCTTTGTGCATGCGGATGAACATACACATGCAATCACACACACACACACACACACACACACACACACACTCCTCAGGTTTCAGGGCCAGGTGCACAGTGGTGGGGACAGGATGGGATGCCAACCCTAAGGAGGAGTAGAGGTGATAGCAGGGAGGGCCCAGGATCTCACCTTCCAGAAAATCCAGAAACCATTTAACCAGCCGAGAAGAAGTTCACAGATAAGGGTGGTCAGCACAATGTCATCTATGGTAGAGAACAACTCATAGTGTTTCTACATGGAAGACAGAGAAAAAGAAGGGCAGAAAGGTCAGCGGAGCGGGGCCTTGGCAAGACCAGGGACAGAGGATGTCTGTAGGGAAGGGGAGGCCCAGATTCTTATTGCTTTTCAGCCTCAGCATCTTTGTAGCGCCCTTCAGAGTAACCCTTGCACATACGTGCCAGGCACCGTTCTTAAGACCACAAGCTTTTTTCATGTTACCATCACCATCATCCTGCAAAGTAGGTTTTATTCCCATCTTGCACTTGAGGAATCAGAGAAGTGCCCAAGGTCAAACAGTTAGTGGTAAAGATTGTTGTCTGACTACAAACCTTGGAAAAGGGAGGTGGAGAAAGGCAGAACAGACTCCAGGATCGGGAGGAAAAGCCCTGGCCCTTGAGATGGAGGACACCAAGTCCCATCCTTGCTTCTTTGGTTGTCTCCACCACTCCGGCTGCACTAGCTCCCAAATCCCCAGGCTTGGCTCGACCAAACTCCTGAGTAGCCCCCTACTCATGGGTCCAAGACATGCTCCTGGGGTGGATGGATTGATGGATGGATGACTCCATGATTCTGAATTCTGTTTAAAACAACTCACTTTCACACCAACTCCTGTTAAGCTGTGACACTGCTGTTGTTTGTGACATGAACAGCCCCCAGCCCCCAAACTCCACTTTGCCAGACAAAAGTCACCCGACTCCCCCTCTTCTTTACCTCCGAGGCCCACAGACTCAGGGCTTCACGCCTCCTGCTCCCCACACCTTGCCACCAGCTCCATCCGCCAGCCAGTGTGAGGTTGGACAGAGTTTCTTCTTTTTCTCCCAGCCATGCAGCACAGCATGTGGGGTCTTACTTCCCTGACCAGGGACTGAACCCACGCCCCTGCAGTGGAAGCATGGAGTCTTAACCACTGGACCACCAGGGAACTCCCTGGGCAGAGTTTCCTAAGTTCAGATGGGAGCTGAAGTTTATGGGCTCCCAGCCTGTTCCAAATTCCCAAAGGGCAACATGGGCCAGAGGTGTCTACCTAAAGCAAGGAAAGGCGTTTTCCTTCCCTTCACCTTTCCCTTCAGCTCTACCCCACTGGCCACGGGTGGCAATAGCCTCTCCTTTCTATTTATTGAAAGAGCTTCCTGAACAGTTGCCCTGCCTTCTCCAAGTCATAAGCATCTGTGGTTAAATCAGAGTTGCATTTTCTACCCACAAACCTTCCAAGACTCGCTATGGCCTGCAGGGTGAGGTACAAAACCAGTCTGGTATTCACAGGTCTCTAGGGTCTGAGCTTCACAGCACATATCCTCCACCAGGCTTTTTTTAGCATTTTTGACTTGGACTCAAAGCAATACATATTTTACCCCATAACAGTCTCTCTCCCTCTGGCTCCTCCCCTCCCTCCCTCTTTCCCACCAGTTGCTACTTCATTCTTTTTCATTTTGTTTGATTCTACATCAAAAGCTACCTGAATTCTGAATTGTTTTCATGATCCATTGATGGGTTTTGATCTGCCCTCCAGTCACTCTTTCTGCAAACCCTGGCAAGTGGGTTTCTGCCTCCACCACATCAGAGTTAGCTCCTGTCAAGGTCACAAGGGCAAGATCCAAGGGGGGTTTCAGAGTGCTCTTCTGGCCTCGTGTCCTAGCCACATCTGATGCTGCGCTTGCTCCCTTGGATCCTCTCCTGGGGATCCTCTCGCTCCGCTGGCCGCTCCTCCTTACTGCCCTTTTGCATCTCCTCTTCTATTTTCTGCCCTGTACTTAGAGGCTCTTCTCAGAGAGCTCTGTCTTGGTCCCCTTCTCACTTGGTACTCTCTCCCAGGCAACCCCATCCATTCCTTGAGCTTCGGGAACCAGCTCCCTGGATGCCAGTCACCCTCACATTGCCATACTTTAAACCCTGGCTTGCCTGGATAAACATCAAGGTCCTACTGTATAGCACAGGGGACTATAGTAATATCCTATGACAAACCATAATGGAAAAGAATATAAAAAAGAATATATGCATACATAACTGAATCACTGCTGTACAGCAGAAATGAACACAACACTGTCAATCAACGATACTTCAATTTAAAAATGAAAGTAAAAAATAAAGAAATAAACCTTGGCTTGTGGTTCACGGGGTCGCAAAGAGTCAGACACGACTGAGCGACTGAACTGAACTTCCAAAGACAGCCTCCTTAATATAACTTGAAGATGCTGTGTGATCTGGCTGTTGACCGCCTCTCTGAACTTACCAGTCACCACATAGGAACATTTTAAAAACACTGGCTTTCAATAGGACAATTTGCTCATGTGGTGGACTCCTTGTAAGAAATTAAAACCTCAAGGATAAGACCCAAGTCATAGTGGACTTCACCAGAACTCACTTCCATGCTGTTTCTTCTGCCCAAAACATTCTTCTCCACCTCTTTCTGCCTGGCCAACACCTACTCATTCTTTATTCTCCACTTTAATGCCTCTTTCTCCAGGAAGCCTCCTGACCCCAAGATTAGGTCCAACTCCTCCTTCAAGCCTCCACACACTCTCTGACACCCAGGCACTTGCAATAATATGTTTGTTGTGTCTGTCATCTTCATACCTGGCACAGAGCCCGGTATCTGGTGCAGAGTGATTCTCACTCAGTGATTATTGATTAAAATGGGATACCCTTCCCCACAAGACACCATTGGTCTGCCTCTGCTCACACTATTTTTCTCCTGTCCTTCCTCTGCAAATCCAATGCATTTCTCAAAGCTGGGGCCCCTCCACCATGAAGTCTTCCTCGATCTCAGTGCTGAAAGGCCCTTGAAAAGCATCCAACCCAACCGTCATGAAAAGATGAGGAGTCTGAGGCCCAGGGAGGGAGGTGCCTTTCCTCAGCCCCTGTGAGATGAGTGAGAGCAGGGGTCAGGCTGGAGTCCCACCTGGCCAAGCATGGAGTTGGTGCGGAGAGCGATGGTGATGGCGTTGACCACCAGCAGCACGGCCAGCAGCATCTTGGAGGCCGGGTGTCGGAGAAGCTGCTTGACATACATGCGCGTGATGAACTCCTGCATGTCCCAGGCATCCTGGGAGAGGATGGGGGACCTTCCTTCAGGCAGGTGTCACCATAGGAGGCCTCTGCCTGCAAGTTTGCTCTCAGTGAATAGGGAGCCATGGGGGCCACTTTCTGGGGGGAGAACTTGCCTGACAGGGGATCATGGAATCAGGGGCATCAGTGTAGAGGTCACTACTTAAACAGTCGCTAAAAGCGGGCCACTCTTGGAGGTGGTCTTTGTTGGGGTCATTGCAAGGGAGACTCTTTTGGGGATCTCTGCTGGGGAGTGGTCTTCATTATACAGGGGCTCCTGTGAGGGTCACAGCCAGGAGGTTACTAACATATCATGGTTGGGGAGCAGGTCACTGCGGGGATCCCTACTGGGACGTTTAGAAGCAGAAGGGGCAGTTATCCTGAGGGCCTGTGGCCCCATGGATGCCGCGGCAGAGGGGTCACCGTGAGGGTGAAGATGGCTGCAAGCCCCCAACAGGCTGCACGCCCAGCCTCAGCCTTACCCTTCTGCTGGTGATGTCTCGGCGGTTGATGAGCACTTGCTCCTCTCGCCGGTAGGGCTCTTGAGCAGCTCTCTGCAAGGGTGAGGAGGGGGCCCATCAGGGTAGCCTGTGCCCCTCCAGACCCAGTCCAGTCTCATGCCCCACCTCACCCCGGGGATGCCCAGCTTGGGCAGTACAGCCAGGCAGGGGCCGCCTACCAAGCGGTTCAAAGGTTTGATGTAGGTGGTGTCGGCCCACTGCTGCCACCAGCTCCTCTGGTTATCTGCCATATTTCTCAGTCTCCCCCTTCACTCCTCAAAGAAACATCACTCCAAGCGAGCCTGCCCGCCCCTCGTGGTGATATCACAGAGGCCTCTGTGACCCCCCCCCCCCCAAGCTGTCCGCATTCCAAGGAACTCCTGTAGCAAGAGAAAGCTCCTCCCACTGACTCCTGTGGGTGTGCCACAGAGGAGGCCGAGCACACGGGGAGGTCACAAGTCGGAGGCTGGTGAGAGCAGGTCAGGTCTCTTGTGCAGCCTGGATGGAGACACAGGGGCAGGTCCTTGCTCTGTGTCCAGGAGCTGGAGGTGAGACCCAGCTAAGGAAAGAGAAGAAGAGAAAGGTGTTTCATTCTGGGGTCCTCCTCTGAGCAGACTTCATCCTGCATCCCTGCCCACCGGCTACCCCATCCCACCACCCCAGTCTCCAGGGCTGCCCTCCTGCCCACCTTTCCATGGGAGGTATGTTTCCCCATCTGTAGAGGAAAAGGTTGGTCTCTGTTTCTCCCCTGTTCCCCTCTGGAGATGGGACAGGTCTCTGAAGGGCTGGGGAGAGATGGGCGTTAAGGAGAAGCCGCCACCATCCTGGTAGGGATGTGGCTTCAGCTAGAGACCCCGCAGGTGGGCTGTGCAATGGGCTACTTACCAAGAGCATTCACCCCCATCTGACAGCTTTTCATCCCTGTCCCCTCCCAGAAGCAGATTCCAGATTCTTATACAGAAGTCAAAGGCAAATACAGATTCATGTTAAAGAAACTGACTTTATTTAGTTGAAAAGTATCTACTGGTTCAAGTGAAGAACTTCTGTTCAGACTGGCTTGGGGAATGGAGACGTGCTGAGGGGTGGAGGGGGCACGGGCAGAGCACAGAGTAAGAAAGAGTTCTTGCACCCCTGCCTCTCGCTCCTTCCTTGGCACAAAGCTCACTTCACTTTACCCCATTCCAGGGCGGGCAGAGGAGCAGAAATAGCGGAAGGTGGAGCAGAGGTGGTCAGCTGGGGGCAGAACCACCGACAAGCACTGCCTCCAACGCGGAACAGCATGCAAGGATGCTCTGTCCTAGATGTGTCAGAGGTGGTCCTCAAGGCTGGAGGTCGGGAACTTAGGGTACTGGCCAAGGTTAGAGGTCAGGAGGTCGGGGGTCACTCTCTGGGGTCAGGGGGCAGGGAGGGGAGCGCTCCTCGGGGTCAGAGGGTGGCGGGTGGGAAGACTGTTCCTTGGGGTCAGAGTTCAGGACTTGGGAGCCGCCCTCCGCTTGCTCCCCTCCCCAGGCCCCCAGGCCCTCCGAGTAGAGCTCCTGGTTCTGCTCCTTCCACCGGCGGAATTTCTCTCCGGTGAGCTCGGGGTCGCCCAGCACTTCCTCCAGAGCCTGCAGCTCCTGCAGCTTTGCCTGGAAGAGGTGTCGGGGTTAAGGGGCCAGGATCACCCTAGGAAGGGGCAGAGCCCGAGCCCAGAGCTAGCTCTCGGGCCCAGCGCCCAGATCCCAGCCAGCGCCAGCCCCCATCCTCAAAATCGAGACCCTGGTTCCAGGAACCCAGAACTCGACCCGGTCCGCAGCCGAGCCCAAGAGAACTAGACATCTTAGACACCTGGCCCAGCTCCCAGCCCCCTGTGCGCCCCCTGCTGACCTTGAGCGTGCTCTGCAGTGCGCGCACGCGGTGCACTCGCTCATTGAGCTGGGGGTCTCGGTTGCGCCGCATGAAAGAGCTTCGCCATTGCTCCTGAGTGAGGGGCTGCTGCTTGCCCAGCAGGGACACGCCACCCAGCCTCAGCCCCCGGACCATTCCTTCGAGGGCCCCTTCGCTGCTGTCTGTGGGAGAGGCGAGCAGAGTGAGAGTGTGCCCACCCTCCTGCCCCCAGCCCTGTCTCAGCTCCGGGCCCCCACTAACCCTCCACCCCCTGCTCTGCTCCTCACCTGTCCCCGGACTGAAGGAGGTCTGCGGGCTGCCCTGCGGGGTGGCTGCAGGTGATGGATCTCCATGGAGCGAACTCTTAGCTTGGACCTGGCTAGGCTGTGGGCAGGGTGGAAGGAGAGGAGGGTTATCAGTCTGAGCTTCATGCCCTGCTCTGCACCCCGACGCCCCCTCCACCAGCCCCCGACTCACTGAGGCTGAGCAGGATCCAGCCTCGTCGTCAGGATCTTCGGCTTCCGTCTCGCTGTAGCAGTCTGGGGTGGACAGGAGCCGTTGGGGGGACCCACTGAAGCTTCACAGGGTTGGGTAAGCCAGGGGGTGGGCTTGGGGAACTGGCTTCCCAGCCCCCACCCCAGGAAAGCAGAGGCTCAGGTGAGATTCGATGGAATCCAGCCCTGTGAGACACCCACCTTCCTCTCGGGGCAGGGAGGCCCGGCCTGGAGACTGGTACTTGGAAATGCAGGTAATGAGATGACGCACCCACCTGTGGAGGGGCAAATGGGTCTCAGAGAGATTCCACTGAGTCAGTATGCTGGGCTGGAGAAGGCAATGACAACCCACTCCAGTACTCTTGCCTGGAAAATTCCACGGACAGAGGAGCCTGGTAGGCTGTAGTCGATAGGGTCACACACAGTCGGACACGACTGAAGTGACTTAGCAGCAGCAGCAGCAGTATGCTGGGTGTCAGTCAGTCAGTTCAGTCGCTCAGTTGTGTCTGACTCTTTGCGACCCCATGGACTGCAGCTCGCCAGGTCTCCCTGCCCATCACCAACTCCCAGAGTTTACTCAAACTCATGTCCATTGAGTCGGTGATGCTATCCAACCATCTCATCCTCTGTTGTCCCCTTCTCCTCCCACCTTCAATCTTTCTCAGCATCAGGGTCTTTTCAAATGAGTCAGTTCTTCACATCAGGTAGCCAAAGGTTTGGAGTTTCAGCTTAAGCATCAGTCCTTCCAATGAATATTCAGGACTGATCTCCTTTAGGATGGACTGGTTGGATCTCCTTGCAGTCCAAGGGACTCTCAAGAGTGCTGGGTGGGGCTTTCACTTATATCATCTTCTAACTTAATCCTCAGAGCCAATCTGAGAGATAGGAATTCTTATTAGTCCATTTTATAGAAGGTGAAACTGAGGCTTAGAGAAGGGAGTGTCTTGAGCAGCCCTCTCAGAGAGCTGGGATTTGAATCCAGGCTCCTAAGCCCAGGCCCCAAGCACTCACATGCAAGCTGTGGGGGGATGAGAGAGGGGCACTCACATGCTCAGATCCGTCAGGGTATCAGCAGCGAAGATGAAGGGTTTGTACACGTTGTGGGTGAGCTGGAACACACTGCCGGGGAGCAGAGGGGCCTCACTCACCTGGGGGTGCCCATCCCAAACCCAGAGAGGCTGGCCTGGGAATCCCAGCCACCTGCTGCCCCCACCCCGCCCCTCCTGTCATCTGCCTCTCCCTTCTTCTCCCCACCCCTGGCCTGTCACAGCCCAGGACTTAACTATTTTTTCTTCTGATCTTGTCCACTTTCCAGACTGTAGTTGGAGACATTGATGAGGCCCTCGGCCTTCTCATCCTGGGGGATCACAGTGTGAGGGTCAGCTTGGAGCTCCAACACCCTTGAGATCCAGGCAGGCTCCTAAGGGCAGGGGTGGAGGTGGGGAGGGCATCTCCTGGGCTGTCTAACTGCTCATCTGTCAATGCCCAGGGCTCAGGGCAGGAAGCTGGGGTAGGGCTGTGACCAAGGGGTGTCTCTGTGCCTGGAAATCGGGGGCAAGCTATCCAGAGAAACAGCCAGGAAAGAGGAGCCCGCTCATACATTTGCTCCATCACAGACGCAGACGAAGCTGCTCTGCAGAATGCTCTTCTCCCTGCCTGCTCTTCTTTTACCCTTCTGTCTAACTAACCTTCAGGCACTAGTTTCTCAGGAAGCCTTCGCCACTCTTCAGGTGGACTGGTCACCTTTGCAGGGATCCCACCCACCCCGGGCTCTTCCTCCATCACATTGTATGTTCCCGTATTGTCCCTGTATATTCATCCCTGTCCCCAGTGGCCCGAGAAACAGAAAAGGTCCAGTGTTCCCCCATGTCCCAGGGCCCAGCCCAGAGCTGGGTATACAGTAGGTATACAGCACCTTGAATGTTAGTGGAATGAGCAGACAATTGCTTGAGTACCCATCACTGGATGAACAGATTAACAGAAGCGGAAGGAAAGGCAGGCAGAATCAGTGATTCTACATGGCCTGTGATACCTTTTCCAAACTGCTTTTGCACACACCTCAGGGTCTCTCTGAAGAGTGTTCCCATTTTACAGATGGGAATGCTGAGGCCCACGGGTGACCACTGGTGGGCCTGGATGGTGGAGGAGGAACAGGAACCGTGGCCCTGAGATGACTCGCTTGTGTGTGTGTGTTGGGGGGGGGGGGTCTCACCTGGGGCTGCCGGTACCAGTAGAGTGTGTGTCCCTTGAGCACGAACCAGCAGCGGCGCCAGCGCGGGCCCATGAAGCCCCCGGGCACCTTGCGGAGCAAGAGCCAGCCATCACAGTCGGGCAGGCCCAGCTCCCGACATGACACCCGCCGGCGCGTCGCCACGCCTGCAGCAGCATGGCACAAGGGTCATGAGGGGTTGGCGGGGCACCCCAGACCCCCAAAGCTGCTCCCTGGCCCCCCACGAGCACCCCCAGCTGATGCTTCTGAACCCCTGCTCTGCGCTTGGATTGTAGCAAGTGTCAGTTCTGGGTGAGGGGTGACTCTTCTCATTTTAAGCGATGAGGAAGGTGAAGATCAGAGGACGAGCTGTTTGCCCAGAAATCGCAGAGCTGGTGAGAGGCTTGGGAGCACAGGTCTGTCTGACCCCAGAAACAGAACTGTGTCTGGGAGAGAAGTGTGCGACGGGTGTGCTGGGAGGGTGGCCTTGCCCAGCTTTGTAAAGACTTCTAAGACCGCCTCAGAGCAGAGGAAACCCCCCCAACCTACCCAGTCAGGTGCATTTCATACCTTTTGATTTCCTGCAGCCAGGGACAGGACTCTGAAAGGAACACAGGCAATTAGAGAAGAGTCTGCATCCAGAGCCACACACCCCTCCCTGCTGAGCCCCTGAACTTACCCTATCAGGGTGTTCTGGGGGCTCCGGAGTGCCTGCTACCTCTGCCGGGTGTGTGGCTGTGGTTGCAGGGGGGCTGGGCAGGGGCTTGGGGCCAAGGGAGGTTGAGTCTGTCAGGGAGGGAGAAGAGAGAGAGGCTCCATGAGCCTCAGACCCAGGCCCAGCGGTAGGTGGTGGGTGTAAGAGCCCAGGGTCAGAGTCAGACACCTCACATGCCTTGTCTGGGACACGTGCTAACACATGGGGCTTTGATATTACCTGTCCAGGCAGGAGGGCTGGGTCCAGGACTTGGGTTTGAAGACAGGTTGAAGTCAAAGATGTCTTTAGACGGGGTCCTGGAGTGATGGGGGAGAGATAAAGTGAGCCGTGGCTCACCCTCCAAGACCCACCCGGGGCCCGAGCCTGTTACCTGGGAGACACCGAGGCTGGAGCCGGTGATGGGTTCACTGGGCATGGTAAGCTCAGGGGCTGAGGAGGGGTCTAAGGAGCAACGAGAAACAGGTGATGGAGCTGGGCACCACACCCGAGTCTGAAAGCAGTTGGGGACGGGGAGGGTGGCAGGTACCTGTCGTGGGGTCTCCGGCACTGGGACCTTCTTCAGCACTAAGCTGATCCTGTCCGGCTCCCGCAGCAGCTCCCTCACCACGTTTTTGTGGGGCCAGCCCACCTAGAGGACGGGGACACAGGGCTGCACCCACCTGGACGGGAGCCTCTGGGGCAACCCACCAGCCCTCCCCTCAGATCACTCTCTCAGCCTTGCACTCAGCCTCCGCTCGCCCTCCTCCAGGAAGCCTCCTGGAGCCCCTCAGACCCACGTGAGCTGGCTAAACTCACGGCAAGCAGCTCACCACCCTGGTCTCCCGAAAGGAAGGGAACCTCTCCACCCACCAACCTGGGTTCTACTCAGGAACCCTTTCCTCTCACCATGCCCTTCCCCTCACTATGCCCTTCCCCTCACTCACCACCACCTGCTCATTGACCTGGACAATCTCGTCTCCAGGCAGGACCTGCAGCTGGGATTCGGTGGGGACCTGGTGTTGGAGGGTGGGGTTCAGAGGGGTGCACCCTCACAGGGCTTGGCTGGCAGGTAAACAGGACCATGGGGCTGGGTGGCTGAGAAAGCTGGAGGGCTCTCACCTGGGTGCCCACTCGAGATACGAAGTGCAGGCAGTTGCTGGTGGTGTGGATTTCCAGGCCCTGCAAGGCAAAGCCTGCGGTCACTGAGGGTCGGGGGGCTGCAGGGCCAGTGGGCAGGACCCGCACTGGGCACCAGGACTCATAGGCAGGTGGAATGGAGAAGAGAGCTGGCCTCAAGCTGGCACCGCCTGACATGCTGTGTGACTTGGGCTTGCTGCTGCACCTCTCTGGGCCCTGCCTCCTCTTCCCCTAAGGACTGAGGGGAGCAGGTTATTGACTTCTGAGCTTTCAGATTCTCAGCAACTCTCCTGAAGGCTTAAGCAGGGACAGGGCACGGCTGGGGTTTTCCCAGCTGGTCAAGGATTGAAGCAAAAAAGTTCATGCCCTCTCCCCTCCTCCCCTAGTCTGCCAGGTCCGTGTCCCGGGGCTGGCATGTGTCACCGACACCCCACCTGCTGCAGCCCCTCTGGACTGGAGAAGGGGCTGAATGACGGTGAGACCCCAGGGGAGGTCCTCTAAACCTTTAACATCTGTACAGAAAGGTCCACCCAGCCAGAACAGGGTAGGATTCTGTGGGATCCTAGAATCAGATTTCCGAGCCCACATGAGGCTGCTTGAGGGGACCAGAGGTGAGAGGTGAGGGGTCAGGGCTCACCGAAGGATCGTCCAGTGGCACTCGCTCCAGTACAGCCTTCTGCTTCAGCAGCTCCTCCGGGCAGCAGCTCAGGATGTTGCAGCAGACCCCGGCCACGTGGCTGCTCTGGTGGATGGAGGGCAGGATGTCTAGCCTGAGTCCCGTCCCACCCCATCCCTGTGGCCCACTTAGCCCCCGACTCACAATCCTCAGGACTCTGCTTTCCTTCTCAGCCGCTGGACAGTCCTGGAAGCAGAGAGAGAGCGGGGGCCGACCCTGAGCAGAGTGTCCTGCCTTCTCCTGAGGGCAGGGGAGTTCCCTGCGGTCCCTCCCAGTGTGTCCCATACCCTGGCCCCTTCCCGGAACGACATGGCCGCAGAACTTTGGCCCCAAGGTCCCATCTCCCTGACACCGGGCCCCCAGAGGTCACCACACATGCCCTCCCCTGCTCCACACCCTCCTGAGATCAAACTTGCTGAGCTGCCCCTTCCAGTTAGGAGCCCCCACACCCCCTCACCCCCTACCCAGTGGCCGGGCCTCCTCTCTTCCTACTCTGGCCTCTCCTTGCTCTCACCCCCGAACCTGTGCTGATTCACAAGTTATAAAAAGATCTAGCCTGACTTGGTCTCTATGGCCTCGGCCAAGCCTGGCCCTTGGATCTCCTACCTCCTGCAAGGCCTGGCCCAGCTCCCCGCATAATTCCCCAATCGCCTGGCAGGATGAGAAGTCATTTAAGTGGGAGAAGAGGTACCTGGCAGAAGGGAGGATGGAGCAGTGGTTAGGGGGCTGAGCTTAACAGTCAGGCCACTGAACCACCCTGAGCCGACTACGCATCTAAGGCCCTGATGAGTTTTGGTTTGGGGTGAAGGAGATGACTGATACATCTTTAGCATAGATTTATTCTGTGCAGACTTTATTTATTTTTAGCACAGACTTTAGCACAGGATTTATTTGTCAAGTGTTTAATGAATGCCAGGCTTGGTTCTAGGCACTGGAGAGACAAATATTAAATACATAATTTCATCAATAATGATTAGGGACTTCTCAGGTGTCCAATAATGATTTACGGGCTTCCCTCATAGCTCGGTTGGTAAAGAATCCACCTGCAATGCTGGAGACCCTGGTTCGATTCCTGGGTCGGGAAGATCTGCTGGAGAAGGGATAGGCTACCCACTCCAGTATTCTTGGGCTTCCCTTGTGGCTCAGCTGGTAAAGAATCCGCTTGCAATGTGGGAGACCTGGTTTCAATCCCTGGGTTGGGAAGATCCTCTGGAGAAGGGAAAGGCTATCCACTCCAGTATTCTGGCCTGGAGAATTCCATGGACTGTATAGTCCATGGGGTTGCAAAGAGTCAGACACAATTGAGCAACTTTCACTTCACTTCACTGGTGGTCCAGGGGTTAGGAATCTGCCTGCCAATGCAGAGGATATAGGTTCGATCCCTGGACTGAGAAGATCCCACATGCCACAGGGCAATCCTGTGCCACAACTATTTAAGCCTACAAATTCTAGAGCCCGTGAGCTATTGAAGCTTATGTACCCTAAAGCCTGTGCTCTGCAACAAGAGAAGCCACTGCAATGAGCAGCCCACGTACTACAACCAGAGAGCAGCCCCCGCATCCCACAACTGGAGAAAGCCTGCCCCACAGCAAGGAAGACCCAGTGCGGCCAAAAAATAAACAAAAATTCGAAAAAAGATTTAACTTCTACTCCTGTGACACATAGGAAGCTCTGAGAGTATATAATGGGAAAGGCTTCCCTGAGGAGGTGACATTAGAGCTAGGATCTCTGGGACAAGCAGCAGCCAGTGAAGGGGGTAGCCAGCTCCTTATGCAATGCTACTGATGAGACATGGTTACAAGCTGGAGGTCGGGTGGGAACCCAGGGAACCCAGTGCCCTTACGTGAGTGAAGTCGCTCAATTGTGTCTGACTCTTTGCGACCCCATAGACTGTAGCCTACCAGGCTGCTCTATCCATGGAATTTTCCAGGCAAGAGTACTGGAGTGGGTTGCCATTTCCTTCTCCAGGGGATCTTCCTAACCCAGTGATCGAACCTGGATCTCCTGCATAGAAGGCAGACGCTTTACCATCTGAGCCACCAGGGAAGCCCCATTACAAACCAATGTGAAGCCCCTTACACAGACCAATTAACCTTTTTTGGCCAGTCCCACCATATTACTCCTTGGAAGGAAAGTTATGACCAACCTAGAGAGCATATTAAAAGCAGAGACATTATTTTGCCAACAAAGGTATGTCTAGTCAAGGCTATGGTTTTTCCAGTAGTCATGTATGGATGTGAGAGTTGGACTATAAAGAAAGCTGAGCATCGAAGAATTGATGCTTTAAAACTGTGGTATTGGAAAAGACTCTTGAGAGTCCCTTGGACTGCAGGGAGATCCAACCAGTCCATCCTAAAGGAAATCAGCCCTGGGTGTTCACTGGAAGGAATGATGTTGAAGCTGAAACTCCAATACTTTGGCTACCTCATGCGAAGAGCTGACTCATTGGAAAAGACTCTGAAGCTGGGAAAGATTGAGGGCAGGAGGAGAAGGGGATGACAGAGGATGAGATGGTTGGATGGCATCACCGACTCAATGGACATGAGTTTGGGTAAACTCCGGGAGTTGGTGATGGGCAGGGAGGCCTGGCATACTGCAGTTCATGGGGTTACAACGAGTCGGACACGACTGAGCGACTGAACTGAACTGAACCATATCTGAACAAGAGCCAAGCTCTTGTTTTCTCTCCCAGGTCCCTGGAGGAGGCCATGGATGCAGAGGGTCCCCTCACCAGTCACTCAGACCCTGGGAGGAGACCGAGGTACCTGTTGAGCCAGAAGAGGAGGGAACGGGCCTCATGTACCAGCTGCACGGCCGCGCCCAGGACATCTGCAGGGGGCTCCACACAGCCCCCCAGGCGACCTCGGACCAAGCTCTGGAATGCCCGGGTTCCCTCCAGCAGCCCCTCTGTCAGGCTCTGCAGGTTCTCTGACTGTAGCCCTGAGCTCTGTGCAGAGAGGGGGCAGGTTACTCTGGCAGGGGCCAGCCCCCATCAGCATCCCCAGGGTGGGCGGAAGCTGCAGCCAGTTGGGCCGCCATTCACTCACCAGGGCCCGGAGCTGTTCCACCCCTTCCAGGATGATCTCCTGGTGGCCCAGAGGCCACACGGTTAGAGCCTCCAGGCTGCGGGGGCAAAGCTGCAGCAGGTACTTGCCAGGCAGCTCCCAGTCCTCAAAGCAGTAGTCCTGCAGGGAATCGTCCAGGCCTGGAGGGAGAGCAGGGGTCAGCGCGGGGGACCCAGGGGGTTGTCAAGGCCTTTCCGGTCAGTGGAAGAGCCCTTCTCCTAATGCCAACCCTGAGACCAAGGCTGTGTTCTGTTCTGCCCATTTCACAGATAAGGCTACTACTGAGTTGAGAAGTAGGATCACACAGGGCAGTGGTTCTCAAAGGATGGTTCCCCGGAGCAGCAGCAGCAGCAGCCTCATCAGAGGACTTGTTAGAAATACAAATTCTGGGAATTCCCTGGTGGCCCAGTGGTTAGGATTCAGTGCTCTCATTGCCATGGCCTGGGTTCGATCCCAGTCGGGAAACTAAGATCCCATGAGTCATGTGGTGTGGCCATAAAAGAAAAACAGGCAGGACATGGAAACAACCTCAGTGTCCACTGACAGATGAATGGGTAAAGAAAATGTCACACACCCGCACACGGGCACACACGCACAAATACTCAGCCAGGAAGAAGGACATCGTGCCATTTGCAACATGGATAGACCTTGAGGGTATTATGCTAAGTGAAATCAATCAGAGAAAGACAAACACTGTATTATCTCATATACAGAATCCAAAAAATGCAAACTCTTAGAAACAGGGAACAGACTGATGATTGCCAGAGGCAAGAAGTAGGGAGTGGGGGGAATGGGTGAAGGTGGTCCAAAGGTATAAGCTTCTATTTATAAATCAGTTTGGGGCATAGAATGTACAGTCAGTCTGGGACTACGGTTAGGATTCTGAGCTTCCACTACCGTGGCCTGAGTTTAATCCCTGGTCTGGGAACTATTAATAAGATCCTGCAAGCCGAGTGGCGTGAACTCAGGGGCGGGGCCCGGCAATGTGCTTTTTAACAAATCCTGCAGGGGTTCTGATGCTTGGGCAAGTCATGATTGATGTGGCTTTGAAGTCAGGGAGACCTGAGTGATAGCAACTGAGCAAGTAACTGAATTACTCTGTGCCTGTTTCCACCTAAAAACATGGGGAAAATAAAAACATCACTTCTAATCATGTCTATTAAATGACATGCCACATGTCAACCGCTTGACCAACTCCCTTGGTTCAGTCAATAACAGCCCCCATACTCTGTGTTGCCAGACTCTCTACCATGATCTGCAAGGCCCCGTACGATCCGGCCACCACCTGCCTCTCCAGTCTCCTCTCTTGGCATAGCCCGTCAAGCTCAACACTCTGGATCCAGAGCACTAACTCCCTGCAGCTCTCGGCAGGCTCTTTTGCTTTTGCTTCACGCTCCCCGAAGGTGTCTTTCCTTCTGCCTGAACTGCTTTTCCAGCTCCCTCATGTCCTTGGTCATCTAACTTCCTCCAGGAAGCCTTCCACAACTCCCCAGGCTGGGCTGGGGCCTCTTGCTGCACTCACTGCCCCCTGTGCCTCCACAGACCCCTGCACCAGAGCACCAACCTCTCCTACTTGAATACGAGCAAGGACTGGGCTTTAAAACAAGTGTTCATCTCTAATTCCGGCCGAGGCCTGGCATAAGGCAGACACTCAAAAATAAATATTATGTGCTAGGAAAAATTTAAGGACTTTATACACATTAACACATTTAATTTTCACCAAATCTAGAAAGTACAGATATTGTTATTCCCATTTTACAGATGGGAAAAGACATACATAGAGGTTAATAGTTAGCTTTCTCCCTCTTTGAAGGAACCCCTGCCATTCCAAGCCAGAGTCCTTTACGCGGTGTGTGTGTGTGACCAATAGCTCTTCCCCCATCCCCTGTGCAACATCAGGAGCCCTTGACTAGGAGTTCAGGAGCTTTTACTCCATAGCCGTGGGCCTCAGGCACTTCCCTTCCCATGCTCGGTGAATACGCTGTGTTATCTCCCTCCCAACAGACCCTGACGCTGAGCCAGGCCCTCATCACAATTGTCTTATTTGGTCCAACCTCAAGAGATCAGAACTGCCTTTCCCATTTTGTGGATAGGGAAATGGAGACTTGTGGTCACAGAACTGATGAGCAGAGGGGCTGGGCCTGGAATTCAATCTGGGAGACTGACTCCAGGCCTGAATCCCTGCTCCTCCCGGGGATGGTCACCCTGAGTCTGTCCCCAGACGACTCCAGTTGCCCCCCTCCAACTCTGGCTCCACCTGTGGGAGGAACGTGGTCCTCACCTCCCAGCTCCCGGCTCCACAGCAGACCATCTACACTTCTCTGAGTCCGCTGGCACTCTGGGCCCTTTCCCACCCATCTGGGCTCATCCTCCCTGCAGGTCTCAGGAGGGGCTGTGCCAACCCCCTCCAGTTGGGCCTGGGCTTCTGCTCTCACTGGGAGCCTCAGGGTGGGGGGAGGGAAAAGACACCACGGGCAGGCCCTAGTCCAAAGCCTGGGCAAATCACTTGCTGCCTCAGTGCAGAGTTTTCAGCATCTGAAAAGTGGGATGAATTACAGCCCACTGCGCCCCGTGGGCAGAGGGAAGATGAGATACACTGCAGGCGGTCAGCTGGAGCGACACCTTCTGTTTTCATTACAGAACCACTGCCTGGGCTATTGAGGGGAAGGCAGACCCCTTCTAGGTCCTCGGGGGACCCCACCGGAGTCATCTCGACTATCTTTCCGCCGGGTTCACGGCAGACGCTCTGTAAATACTTGCGGACTGACTAACCGACTGACAAACTCGGCAGGTCCTTCTTGCTTCCGCTCTGCCCGGCCCAGGGCCCCTCAGGCCCAGCACTGCCCCGGCCCCACCCACCTCTCAGCCAAGCCGCCACCTTCCTGGGGGTCCAGGTCGCCACTGGCTCCATGGCCAAGTTCGGCCTCTCGGACGGCACCCGCTCCGCCTCGCCCGCGCAGGAATTTCCGCTCCCGGAGCCCCGACCTGGGGCGGGGCTGGGCTGGGCCGGGGGCGGAGCCACTAGCATACCTGGGCCCACGGAGCAGGCCAGGTGAGGCGCTCTCACAGCCATTGGCCTCTCCATCTCCTGCCCCGCCCTTCAGGCATCCCAAACCTGGGGGCGGTGCCACTGGTGTGTGACACGGATGACCTCGGAGCTGGCCTGGGATCCCCGCCCAAAACTGGCCTCAAATGGCAGGATGCGACCTGACTTTCCGGCCGGCCGGCCTTCACCAAAAAGTGAGCAGTGATCACAGCAGCGAGGCACAGAAGGTTAGGAAGCCACAGCCTGGATCCAAACCCCAACGCTGCAGCTTCTTACCTTGTGTGACAAGGCCTAAACCGACCCACCGGGCCTCAATTTCCCTGTCTGTAGAATGGGTATTAGCGCTTACTTCAGAGGGCTGTGCGGAGTACCTGAATTAATAGCTCTAAAACCTTTAGAACTTGTTTCCAGACCCCTCTTTTCTTTTGCACTGTGGACCCTTTTGACGGTCTGGTGGGAACCCTAGACCTTTTCTCAGAACATTGCTTTTAAAAGCAAAATGCTGAAGATTGCGAGGACAATTACTATCAAAATATGTTAAAACCCACAAATTTGTGATATAGTAATATGCATTTATCAGTACATATAGTAATATGTATTTAATATGTGTCACTAACAGGACTGGCAAATTAAAATTTCCTTTTCTAGTGGTATCAGTGTATTGTTACTCAGCATGAATAACACTGAATTGTGGGGGTGGTCTCTGACTCACCTCCTCACACCTATTGGTCAGCAAACAACTACAGATAGGGCGTGTGAGAGACTGAGAATCTGAGTCATAACGCAAGAGCAGGTGGATTCACCATTTGGCCACTAACCCTCTACTGGCCACAGTCAATGGCAGCTCTGTTTTAGGAGCGTCTGAAAGAGTGTGACTTAGCAGTGGGTTAATAACTATCAGCATTTTGAAATCTTTAATGAGCATAAGTAACGTTTTGAGATACTTGTGATAACTACAATTTGATATCTACTGGTGACAAAAACCACAGATACTGCTAATACTTCAATCTATAAAGAAGGAGATGGTAAATTTTGGTTAGAGGTCAGTGGAAATACATATGTAATTTTTTTCCCATCCAAGTTGATGGGATGAGAAGCCCAGGTTGAGCTTTTCTTTTAGAACAATGTCGGACACATACTAAGTGTCTGCAGTTATCATCATCATTATCATCCCAGGCCAGGGAACACCCAGGACTTTGGAATCAGCCAGAATCAGTTTCACGTGAGTTTAGAATTAACATACATGTGGCTATGTATACAACAGATAACTAGCAAGGACCTATTAAATAGCACAGAAAACTAAACTTGATATTTTATAATGACTTGTAAGGAAAAAAGAGTCGGAATATATATATTCTTATATTCTGTATTTATCAAAATCGCTTTGCTGTACACTTGAAATCAACACATTGTAAATCAGCTATGTGTCAATTTAAAAAAATCAGTTCCACTTGCTATGTGACTGAGTCCACCTCTTACACCTCTCTGAACCTGTTTCTTCGTCTCTAGAAGAGCAGGGAGGGAATTAGCTCTGAGGATGTCTTTTAATATTTGAAATCTGGAACATGAGGTAGATCTGAGTTATTATTGCTTTAATTCTGTGGGGAGGGGCCTGGGAGGGCGGCCCCCTCTGTGTCACCTAACTTGGACTCTCTACCAGTGCCTCCAAAGCCTGTCAGGAGCCGAATCGTCAGAGATCCAAAGTCTGAATTTGGCCCATGGATGTCCACGTGGTATGTGTGTGTTAATTATCATTTAACAATTTCACATACAAATTGAGTCCTCTGGAACTTGGCCAGCTCTGTTGACCCCATTCCACCTTCGCACGTGGCATCAAACATGAGTGCAGACTGTCAGCTGCTTCCTTCAAGGGGACGCCAGCTCGCCGGATCCCCAGAGGCCTTGCTCCCTCATTTGTGAACCAGCAGGCTCAGATTTGCAGCTCGCGGCCCTCACGTTTCTGGCTTTGTCCTTGGTCGCATGTCCTCCTGCCCTGCACTCTGTGTATCCCTCTAACACTCCTCTGTGCTGTCTCCTCCTTTAATGCCTTTCCCTCTTCCCACCCTAGCTTCCCTCTGATGCTCCAATAAACAGATGTATCTCCATCATCCTGATTTCATCAAACACCTACCCTGAGCTGGCACATGAGCTAGAGGTGAGACGCCAGCCAGCCTGACCTCCCTGAACTCAACAGTCCTGTAGGGGAGAAACCAACAAGACCTCAGCACTTGTACTCAGATCCTCCCCAAAAAGGACTGGGGGCCTAACAGCCATGCTGGTGCCTTTACTGCCCCCGAGCCCCCACCCCCACCTGAAGGACCTGGCAGGGCTGAGAAGTAGAGGCATGGTAAATGGCAGCTTCTATTTTCTTCAATTTTTTAATCAGGATTTTAAAAATAAATTTATTTATTGGTTGCACTGGGTGTCCACTGCACACACTTTCTCTAGCTGCTGAGAGTGGAGTCTAATGTAGAGTTGTAGTGTGCAGGCTTCTCACTGCAGCAGCTTCTCTCATGGAGCACAGGTTCTAGGCATGGGCTCAGTAGTTGTGGCACAAAGGCTTAGTTGCTCCACGGCAGGTGGGCCCTCCTGGACCAGGGATAGAACCTGTGTCTTCTGCATTGTCAGTAGGATTCCTATCCATGGTATCACCAGGAAAGTCCTGCAGCTTCTATTTTGAAGGTAGTTTTATGAGTTTATAAAAGGTCTTTGAACTTATTTGCTGCAAAAATGTCAAAGGTAATAGTAGCTCATTGAGTGGAAGGAAAGTGAAATGTTAGTTTCTCAGTCCTGCCCGACTCTTCGATGCCATGGACTATAGTCCGCCAGGCTCCTCTATCTGTGGCAAGAATACTGGCAAGTCTCCAGGCAAGAATACTGGAGTGGGTTGTCATTTCCTTCTCCAGGGGAATCTTCCCAACCCAGGAATCAAACATGGGTCTCCTGCATTGTAAGCAGATTCTTTACTGGCTGAGCCTCCAGAGAAGCTCAAAGGGAAGGTGGGTGTGTCCTTTCCCCAGCAGGTTCCTGTCCCGTTGCCCAGAATGGGCCACTGGTAAGTTTTCTGGGTGTTCTTCCCTTCTCTCTATACTACATGCAGGCACTCTACATGCTATTCAGCAAATATGCTTTTCGGCATTTTTATGAGATAATCAATACCAAATGAAATCATACACGTAAAATGCTTAGAATAATGCCCAGCAGTCAGTTATTTTTCTTTGGCCACACTTGTAGGTCTTGCAGGATCTCAGTTCTCAGATCAAGTATTGAACCCGAGACACGACAGTGAAAGCCTAGAATCCTAACGACTAGGCCACCAGGAAATTCCCAATCAGCTACTATTTTTCTTAGCACACCTCGAACAGCTTTTTCAATCAGTAGATGCAGATCTTTTATTATTGTCTCCAAGCTGAGGAGGGAAGTTCCTATAGGAACTCCATCTTGGGGAAAGGGGTGAAATGTGCCTTCCCCTGAGGTAGGTGTGGTTGATCTAAGAGAAATCAAGTGAGAAAGGCCTGCCCCTATTTGGAAGGGGTGCTAAAGGTACCCAACCCCTCCTCTGCTGAGAGCTGACAGGTGACATCCAATTACCTGAGGCAGGGACAGGGCCAAGACCAGGGCTGGGGAGGCCCTCCCACACCTGGTTCAGGCCTGAGACTTGTCCACACTGCTAGGCAAGGTCTCTCCTGCTTCCCTGGCCTGTACTCCCCAGTGGGAGGGGGAGGAGCTGCTCAGGCCTGATGCTGATCTCTCCTGACAGCTGCTCCTAAAGCTGGCAGGGCAGGCCAGCGGGGGAAGGGACAGATTTAAAGGTCTAGCTGCCCCGCCCCCTGCCAGACCTGGGAAGGCAGACGCTGGTAAGCATCCTCTGAGGGCAAGGCTCTCTCACATATGAGTCAGGAACCCCTATGCCCTGATTTCCGCCTCTTGGTATCATGAACGAACGCCACTGGTACTCATTCCGGCTTTCACCCCACAGGACATCTGGGAGACAAGCGGCACCCACCATGCGATTTCGACGCCTGACCCCTGGCTACTTCCGAGTGCTACAGGTAAGCACCCCAACTGATGGCTTCCAGCACCGACCTCGTCTGCCCCTTACCACGGCTGGGATGATGCCCAGTTACCAGGCTGTCACGTTCCCGGCCGCCTGAACAACCAGGGCCCAGATGGGCAGTGAAGCGAGAGGGATTGGGGTGGAATCTCCCTGGGGCCGCGATGGCATCCATATCTCCTTTCCCCAGCTGTAGCTTCTCAGCCGCTTTCCACCCCACCCGCCTTCCCAGTAGTCTCAACTGACCCCTCAGGCGGACCCTCTGTGCATCTCCAGATGCAGATAGCCGGGGAGCTGAAGGCAGAGCCCCGGAGTCCGCTGGCGGGGATTGTGGCTGCAGTGCTGGCTGTCCTCGGGCTGGGCGGCTCCTGCTATGCTGTCTGGAAGATGGTGGGGCAGCGGCGGCCGCCACAGGCTCCATGACGAAGCAGGCAGCCTCTCACCTCGGCCCCTGGATTCACAGGGGCTACAATCTCAGGAGCCTACTTCGTTCTTTTCCTGGGGGTCACTCCCTGTCCTCATTGTAAGCAAAAGAGTATGAACCTGATCCTACCCATCACCCCACACACACCTGGGCTCCAAAGGGGGTCTTCAGCACAGATGCCAGGACCCCAGGGATGGCAAGGATGCAGGCCCTAAGGCTGAATCAAGCAGGGAGTAAACTCCTGGGTCCTGTACACAGGATTAGTGGAGAAATCTTTACAGGGCTTGAATTTGGAGGAGTGACCTCGAGGTTAGTGAGCCAGAGGCAAGCCCTATTTATCCATTTCTTTTATTGGAAGGGAGGGTATCTGGAAGAGGCCATCCTCCAAACCAAAAGAGATTGGCACAGTCTCTCCCAACCTGGCCCCTGTACCACTGTCCACAGGCAGCTCCTCTGCCTTGCATCCTCAGGCCATGTCATGTAGATGTATCCATCTCAGGGACCTCAGTGGATACTTCTGTGGGCACTGCCAGCCGCTGGGGAGGAATATAGGAACCCATGCCCGCTGCCCTCTCCGCTTCTTCCTGACTGTAGGGCTCCACACTCAGCTGCTTCAGCCTGGGAAAAAAGAATAGGAATTGAAAGCTGACCAGACGCAAGCTCTGTCTGCCCGGCAACCCATCCAGCAATCCTCTCCTTGCTCCTTCATACCTCTTCTTGTGATCTTTGGATCGGAAGTGGGTCTTCAGGTTGGCAGAATCGATGAAGTACCTCCTGTAGGGATGGGGTGGGTAGGGAGGAGAGTTAGAAGGTGATGCCTCTCAGGTAGGCCTATTTCCCTGACCCTGGCGCATTCGCTGACGCTAGGCTCCGGGCTTGAAGGCATGGGTGGCCGGCAGACCCACACGGGTCCCAAGAGAGGGAAACCCTGCACACCCTGGGCCCGGACCTCACACCTCCGGCCCGTACCGCGGACCCTTTTCCTCCTCAGGCCTGGGCCTGGCCGGAACTCACGCGCAGGCCAGACAGCGATGCAGGCCGCCCCCTGGCAGGTCGGGATCGGGTTCAGCTCCTGGGTCTGGCCTGGGCCGTGCGGCGACCTGGGGCCGCAACTCGCGGTGAATCTCATCCAGGTCCGGCCGCCGCCGCTTCGCCTTCATCTGACGGGCCAAAGAGTGCGCTCGGTGCACACCCGTCCGGCGGGAGCGACCCATGGTGGGTGACAGCAAGATCAGAGGTCCCAGAACCGAGGTGGGAGGACACGTGGGGGCGCTTCCGGACGGCTCGATGACGTCATATGACGCTCCGGGACGGGTCGGGCTCCACCGGACCGCCTCTGATGACGTCACTCGCGCGGCTCGCGCTTCGAGCGCCCCCAGGCGGTCGTCGACGTCAGTGACTGAGCTCGGGAGCCGGCCTCACCAAGCGTCTTCTTCGGTCACTGGAGGGGGCTCGGTGGTGTGAGCCCTGAGGGCATTTCGGCCGGTCCCCTGGCCAAGCCCATCCAGCCTGGCCCAACCAACTTCAGCGCCGTCCTCTGGCCTTGTCACACCTTCCTGGTTCCCCCATCTTAGATTCCGCGGTTGAGGGGAGAGGGGGAATAATGTTGCATCTCTGGGAGGCACTGAAAAATGTCTGTGATGTGAATAAATGAATAAATAAGAGTGAAGACGTTTGGGATTCCAGTTCCCACAGGGCGCCGAGATACCTCTGGTCCTTGAGAAAGCCCTCGCCATTTGAAACCCCTCCCCAGTTATTCCTCCCAGAGATCACAGTGCTCAGGTGTCCTGTCAGAGACTCAAGGGGGTCAGCTCCTCTCACAAGCAGAGGAGATTCTCACAGAAGGACCTTCTGTCTTTGACCCCTTGCTCTGAGCCCTGGACTCTCAGGCATGGGCTGGCATCAAAGAGAGAGATCAGCCTAGATAGCGTGTGCTCAGACTGGGGAGAGGGCCAGAGAGCCTTTCCCCATGCATCGGAGCCGGGTGCCTTTTTCCTTCCAGGTTGACCACAGGAACTCAGCAATAATTCAGGGGCTCCAGTTCTTTGGAACCTGTTGCCAGGAAACAGGGAGACCAGCACGTGCATCCCTGGGGAGAGGAATCGGTTTCCAGCCCAAAGCAGTGAAATGTAAGCCCAGGGCACCCACTGGGAGCCTTGGGGCCTTCCCACTGCAGACCATACAGGCTGAGTGCAGATACAGGGCAGGGCCCTGTTGAGGGCACAGCTGGTATGGCTACAACCACAGAGGCACCACTGTGGGTCCTAAGCCCAGAGACTTTGTAAATAGAAATCGTCAATGAAGAAGAATTTTTCTGGAGCCTTTCCAAATAATCAAATTCAAGAACTCCTAGGCCCAGGAAGGAGGCCTCTGTGAAGAAAGATGTCTTCATGGTGTTTTCATTATTCTTGCAAATATGGGTCAACATGAGGGACTGAAGTGGCGGAAGCTGGGTCTCACCACAGACTCTTTTGGATCGGGTTCACCTGCTGGGCACTGTGCCATCTGGGGAGGCTGGTGCATCTTTAATGAGGTCACCTGATGCTTGGGACAGGCTTTCAGACTCACCAGGTTCCTGGAGCCAGACCCACTGGGTGCCCCCTGAACCACCAGCTTCCCGTGCCTGGGTGCCAGGCCTGTTTCCCATGCAGCCATGAGCCAGGCCTTCTGGAAAACCTACAAGTCCAAAGTGCTACAGACCCTGAGTGGGGAATCTGAGGAGGGCCTGGCAGAGGAGGTGGGTACCATCCTGCTTGCTGGATGGGGCATGGGTAGATGGGCAGCAGGAGTGAAAGGCATAGGGAAGGACAAGGGACTAGTTCTGAGGAGGGAAGGGGAGAGAGAGAGGCATTGACTTGTGTGGAAGCAACTGGCAATTCAGGGATGACCAATGGCATGGTGCAGTGGCAGAAAGTCAGGACATTCCAGAAAACCAAAGAAGGGATGACTTAGTGAGGGAGGCACCTGAGGAGTGGTCAGTGTCTCCAAAGACCTCAAGGGCTGCCACATGGAAGGGATCCTCTTAGGACCCATGGGCAGCACCCACGCAGATACACTCAGTTTGACACACGTTTCTAACGGGCAAAGCTGAGCAGAAGTGGGACGATTTGCTTTGAGAGGATGGGAGCCCCTGGGACTGGTGGCAGGGGAAGCAGCATTTGTTACACTGAGGGTCACTGTAGCAGCGTCAGATCAGAGCCATTACTTGGACCATGTTTGTTCTGACATTAAAAAAAACGTTTTTTGAAAGAGTCTTACCTCTGGAAAGCCAAAGTGAAAGTTGCTCAGTTGTGTCCGACTCTTCGTGACCCTATGGACGGTAGCCTGCCAGGCCTCTCTGTCCATGGAATTCTCCAGGCAAGAATACTGGGGTGGGTAGCTGTTCCCTTCTCCAGGGGATCTTCCCAACCTAGGGATTGAACCCAGGCCTCCTGCACTGCAGGTGGATTCTTTACCATCTGAGCCACCAGGGATGGCAGTTAGACAAATAGACATGGCAGAGGCAGGAATTCGTTCTAGGGTGTGTGTATGTCAGTGTGAATAAATGTATGTCTATACAGGTTGGTGTCCAGGGCTGACCCTGTGTAGAAGTGTGTGTGGGTCAGTATAGGGATTGGTGTCTGTGTGGAATCGCCAGGTAAGGTGTGTGTGTGTGCAGGTGTGAACAGGCTGTAGGCATTTTCAGGGGTACGCCTTTGGGGCAGAAGACGATGGAAGCATTCACAGGTATGATGTCTGTATGGTGTGCATGTTCGGTGTGTGTGCACCTGTGTCTTAGTGTCTGTGGATAGGTGAAGTTTTGTGTGCTGAGTGGGCCTCCATGTACCTGTCTGCAGTCGTGGAAGAGCACAGGTGTGAACTGTTTGAGCATCCTTGGGTAAGTGCCTCACAGCACATGTATCTATGTACAGGTGAAGAGCTGTAGCCATATGGAGGCACACTCATGTGCAGGTGTGTGTCTCCATTGGCATGCAAGCCTTTGTCCATGTGTTTTGCAGTGTGTATGAATGTGTCTATGGGTGAGCAGGTATGTGAGCTCAAAGATGTCTGCAAGGATCTACTCTACAGGTAATGTGTATGACAGGTAGTTTTGCATAGAGGTACAAACACCTGTGTGCAGTTTTGGAGGGTGTCAGGGGGCTAGGTGTATCTTGTTCTATGGGGGTTTGGAGAGCCTGGTCTGTGTGCATCAGGCTGGCAGGAGGGAAGGGAGGTTGTATTCCTCTGGGTCCTCTCTCATACTGGGTGGGGGTCTTGTGTCCCAGAAGGAGAACCCAGTGTTAGTGGAGTCTGAGATGGCAGAACCCACTGAAGAGGCCTTCAACCCCATGTCACAGCTGGCCCGCCGGGTGAGTTCTCCTTTTTTTCCGCCTCAACCCTGGGGAGCTGGGCAGAAGCCTCTGTGGAGTCCTGGGAGGTGTGCTGGGGCCCTCCTTGACTCTCAGCCCCTCTCTCCCAGGTTCAGGGGGTCGGGGTGAAAGGTTGGCTGACGATGTCATCTCTGTTTAACAAAGAAGATGAGGACAAGCTGCTGCCACCAGAGCCCTGTGCTGACCAGTACGTGTGTGTTTCGGGAGAGGCCGTCTGAAACAGACGTGGGGACCCTCTTCTCCCATGTCCTTTCCTTCTGCTTTGTCTTTCTGACCATGGAGGACTGGGGAGGGCCAGCCCCTGGCTGTTCCTGTTTCTCTCTCTCTCAGCAGGAAAGAGGCCAACCTGGGAGATTAGATTAGATCTCGGGAGGAATTTACCAGCTGTTGGGATTGAGATGCTAGAAGGTATTACCGCGTCTCTCCCCACCCATGTGGGAGGGGTCACCTCCCTAGAATAAGAGAAACCAGAAGAGAAGTTTTAGGTGTTTGGAACAGAGAGTGGTTCAGATCAGTGGTTCTTAAGTATTGGTCTAAACCCTCATCCTCCCAGAGAACTTGAGACAGACACAGATTGCCAGACCTTTCCTTCAAAGATTCTGATTCAGTGGGTGTTGGCTGAGGCCGGGGATCTATATTTTCAGCGAGCTCCCTGAGGACTTGAGGGTAACAGTTTAGGAATCACTGTCTTAGCAGGTCCCTGATGCTGGGGGCCACAGGGTCAGATCCAGGGTCTGCTCTCCCTCCTAGCTCTGTTCTGGGACACACTCCATTTCTGCCCTTTCCTCCAGCCCAGTCACACTTCCCTTTTGACATTCCCCCTATTCCTTTCTTCCTTAGGGTTCCCCCGACCCGCCCATCTCTCTTGCCCCAGGGTTCCTTTTCTCTCTCCTGCCCATCGACTCTCCCTACCTCAAGCTTCATCACCATTCCTTGATTGCCCTTCCCGACATCTCCTTGCTACGTCCCTAGTCTCCTTCTCCCCTAAGCCTCTGATCTAGGCCCTTCTCCTTCCTCGGGGTCTCTGCACCCTTCTTCTCCCCAGCGTCCCCCATTTTTCTGGACCCTCTTTCCCTCCATCCGGGAAACCAGACTCCTGTTCCCGCCCCGCCCCTTTCCCCCGGGCTCCCGGAGGACCGCCTCCAGAATCTGACCGCGCCGCTCCCCTACCCCGACCGGGTGCCACCACCACCTCCCATCCTTCCGCCCGCTCCTCTCTCAGAGCTCGTCTCCACCTTCCCGAAGCCTCCAGCTCCCCTCCTCTGGCCTCCTCCCTCTCCCCGAGTACCTACCCTGAGCCCCTGAGCCCGGCTCTCTCCCCACGGATCCTGATCCCGACCCCTTTTTCCCAGTGAAGGTGCAAGTCGCTCAGTCGTGTCCGACTCTTTGCTACCCCTTGGACTAGACAGTCCATGGAATTCTCCAGGCCAGAATACTGGAATGGGTAGCTGTTCCCTTCTCCAGGGGATCTTCCCAACTCAGGGATCGAACCCTGGTCTCCCGCATTGCGGGCGGATTCTTTACCAGCTGAGGCACCAGGGAAGCCCAGACCCCCTCACCTAATGCCCTGACCCCTATCCCAGTGCCTCTGAGTACTCCTCTCGCCTCCATGCCCTGACCTCCTCCCAGTCTCCCGGGTCTCCCCTCCCCCACTTCCCCCCCGCCTCCCCCCGACCCCCACCTCGCCCCCACCCCCCAGCCCTCAACCTCGCCCGGGCCCCACTGGCTCCACGACAGGTCCCCTGACCCCGCCTCCTGTCCTTTGGCCTCTCCGGGGTCTGCCGGCCAGCCCCTGACCCCGCCTCTCTCCCGCAGCCCACTGGCTCCGCAGCCCGCCCCGCAGGCGGCGGCCGAGGTGCGCGGGCCCGGCTTCTGGGACGCGTTCGCCAGCAGGTGGCAGCAGCAGCAGGCGGCCGCCGCGTCCATGCTGCGCGGAGCGGAGCCCACCCCGGAGCCGGACCCCGAAGCCGGGGACGAGGCCGCCGAGCGCCCCGAGCCGCGCGAAGCCGATCCCGTGGCCGGTTTCAAGTGGGGCTTCCTCACCCACAAACTGGCCGAGATGAGGGTGAAAGCGGCGCCCAAGGGCGACTAGTCGGCCGGCTCGCCGAACCCGGCTCTCGCTCCTCCCCTTCCGCGATAAAAACCTGACCTGACACCTCCGGTGACCGCGTGCTTTTATGTCCGGACGGAGAAGGCTGCTTTGGGGTGGGCAACCTCAGGCCCGGGTCCAGCTGGAGTGGTCCTCGCCTTCTGCCCCCACAAACCTACAGGGAGAAAAATGACCAGGGACATCCCTGGTATCAGGACAGATTGTATTCGATTTGGGGTACCATCTTACCAGTATGCACAGATCTTGCCGTCTTCTCCAGCCGCTTTTAATTTGACACACTTTGCTTGTGGCCTTGTCCCTGTACTAGGGGAAGGTCAGGGACTAACAAGAGAACCCAGACTACCAGCGGGTCCCACACAAGCTAATAAGTTGAGGCCCAAAAATCAGGCTGTACTTGGGAGCTCAGAGATGAGACCGGCTGGGAAATTAAGGAGTTCCCGAGAGAGAGCAAGAGAATGCGTATATGGAATCTTAGATGAGTGGAAAGAAAGGGGAAAGTAACCCAGCTAAAAGGACGAGGAAATGAATAAAGACTTGGAGGTGTGAACGCGTGCGGGAAAACAGGTGACCTTGTTTTAAGGGAAAGAAAGGCAGTGATGACGTGAGGCTGTAAGCTGGCAAAATCCTGGTTTGAAAAGTCCTTTATTATCCTGATTCTGGAAACACCACATTTCAGCCCTTCATACCTAGTAACCAAAATGGGCAGCAAAGCTCCAGGAATGGGGGCCTTCAGGGACTAGTGAACCCCAGATTTCTGGGAGCAGACCTCTCCCCCAACCTCCCCAAAGGCGCTATTCCCCGAAATAGTTTGGACCCCACCCCTGTGGTGGGGGCCGGTCAGTGGCAGAGATTATCATAATAGTGGTACTGTTAGTATTATACTAATTCGGTAGTGGTCCTAGAGGCTTCGTTTACTTAGCACTTCCTCAACTTTGCCAAGCGCTTTGTGACCATTTCAAATATACTTTGATCAACCGAGGGGATGTCGTTGCGGTTCCCAGAGGCGGAGAGCTGGCCCAGGGTCACACAGTCAGTCTGGAAGCCACACTCCAAAACCCTCGCGCGTCTGCCCTGTAATCCAACCTTCCGAGTCCGTTAAAGAACGTTTTGACTTTATTCAGCAGGTTCTCTGATCTCCCACCCCAGTCTTCACTCGCCTCCCGGCCTCCACAGGGGCCGCGAGGCCGGCTCCCTCCCCGTCCTGAGTCTGCGTTGGGAAGGGCCTACGGGACCCTTTGGTTCCAAGCTCCGAAGGTTCATGAGTGGACGCCGCGATCCAGAGGGAAGGGCTTGCCCCAAAGCACTCGACGCGTGAGGCAGGGAGTCCCTGTCCTTGCCCGGGTCCAGCCCCGCGCCCGCTCCTTGCCCTTCCCCGGACCCTCAACTCCAGGAGAGCCGGCCCCCGGGCGGCGGCGGTCACACCTCGGACTCGCGCGGTGGCCCGCGGGCGCGCTGGCAGCCGTACAGCCACTGGATGACGCGCGCGTTGCGCTCCACCACCGACACCTGGGGGCGCCCATCCCGCTCCGAGCCCGCCGCCTCTGAGCCGCCGCCCTCCGCACCGTCCCGGCGATCTCCGCCGCCTTCGCTGGACGTCCAGTCGCTGGCGTCTCCGGAGCCCGGCGGCGGCGACGTTCCGGGCTGGGGGTTGGCGTCGGCGCCCCAGCTCTGCGGAGAGAAGCGCTCGGCCCCCAGCACCTCCACGAGCGCGCGCTCCAGGCCGCAGTAGTTGAAGAAGCGCTCCTTCTCCGACAGGGGCAGCGAGCACGTGGGGCACAATGCCCGCTTTCCCGCCGCTTCTGGGGCATCTTGGGGCGCGGCCCAACCCCCGGGAGCCGCGGGTCGCTCCGATGAGCCTGCGCTGCTCGAGGCGACGTCTCGGGGGCTGCCCAGGAAGAGGCGCCGCACCAGCCCCTGACCCTTGGCGTTCTCTTTGTTCACCGAAGCCTTGCAGTCCCGCTTCTGGCGGTAGAAGATGAGGGAATCAGGCCTTGGCAGTCGCCTGCCACTGCCCCGGCGGGCGGGCCTGGGCGTCCTGGGCGATGGAGGGGGCCCCAGCTCGTTGCAAGGGTGCGGGGTGAGCGGCCCGGGACCCCCACGCAGAGCCGGCTCCTGACGTCGCGCGATCACCTGGTGCGTCTTGACATACTTGGCTTTGTCGGCCTCTAGCCTCTCCACGGCGCTGGGGGTCCGTCCCCGGGACGGGGTGGAGGGAGAGGCCAGAAGCATTTTAGCAGAACTGGGCAGGACAGTGCTCCATAAGCCACTGGAGGCAGGCAGATAGTGAAGGAACTGAGAGCAGTTGGCTGGGGCTCCCTGGGACCTGCTGGGGAAAGAGGAGTGGTCGGGGGAGAGTAGATGACTCTCCTGAAGGCATTCCTGGGAATAAGGTCAGCCAGCCACCCCTCCCCCATGCAAGTCAGCCAGGTGCCATGCCTAGGGGGCAGAGGCTCAGGTATCCCTTCCCTGATCCCTCAAAGACGATGGGCAGGGGCTTTCTGATCATCCAGAGACCTAGGCCCTTTTGAGCGTGCCCCATTGTGGCCACAGGGCCATGCCAAGCAGGCATCAGCAAGCCAGACCCTTGGAAAAGGAAATGGGGCTGTTCCCCGGTCTGGTTCCCGAAAGTAGCCTCAACCGGAAAAAATACCTCTTCCCAACCTAGCAACTTTGAGTCCAAGACAAGGAGGCTTCCCAGCCACCCGCGGGTTCCAGCCAGACCCACCCATCCCGCCCCCAGGCACAGAGGTCAGGGACATAACCACAGGGTAGGAGCCTCCGGTAATTGCAGCCAACTGCCCTGCCCAGGCCCAGCAGGGCCATCAGGGAAAGAGAGGGAGATGGTCACCACGTCACTTCAGCCAGCTATCTGCCACTCAGTCTGTGCCCCTACGAAGGGAATTCCAGAATGCCCAACTTGTAAACATCGCTTTGTTTGCCCCTTGCACTTCCATTTCACAGAAGAGAAAACTGGCGCAGAGAGGAGGGGCTAGTTCAGGTCTCACTGAGAGTTTGGGCCCAGGACTGGAACACAGGTCTCTTGCTTTGTAGTTTGAATCTCTCACTTGCCTATCAGAACTTTCCTCTAGGTTTTGCTTCTATTCTTGCTGCTTTAACACCAAGTGATTTCCCTGAGAGATGGGCCCCTTACCTCACTAAAAAGTTCCTTCCACTAATTCTTCCCAGGAACTTGTGCTCCCAGAAACCTGCCCTCCGGGTCCCCCACCCTGAGACCCCCATGACCCTTCTTCTGCGCCTTCCTTTTTTGCTGGGGAAGGGGGCCCGGAGGGATTGTAAATCAAGGGCTGACAGTTCCCTTGGCAGTAATAGAATGGGCCACCCACACAGCCCAGCACACTCCACCCCACTTCTGTTTCCCTGCTCCTCCCATCCTCCATTCAGCTGAGAGGGACACAGCAGCTTTAGGGGCTGAGGAGACCTCCTTGGGCTGGAGGCAACAAAGGAACACCACTTGCCAGGGATGGGGGGAAGGGAGTAGAAACTCTACCAATCCCACGCACCCCAGGGCAGCCTGCATGAGTATAAGCGCACACACATACACCCACTTAGTGTCCAGTAAGTCAGCCCATAGGTAGCTGGTGACTGGGAACCCAGGCAGCAAGGAGAGCCTGGCAGTGCCCTCCTTCCTGCCTCCCAAAGACTCAACTTGGAAACAGGTCTGATTCCAAGGTCCCAGGAGGGATCTGTGCTTGTCTGACCTCATAGGTACCCTCCTGTCCCCTCCTCTTCCCAGCCCTGAGCAGGAGGCTATAAAAAGTTCCTAAACACAGGGACCAAAATAGCTTGCTGTCCACTGCCTCTTCCTGGCCTTCTGAGCTCCTTGGTGCCCGACCGCAGACGTTCCCTCCCTAGAAGCCTGGCAGACATCCTTGTGCCCTCTGTCCCTCTGCCCACCTTTCCCAGCACTGGGGTCAGCGGGCTGACAAACTTTGTCCAAGCTTTTGGCTATGGACACAGATGCGAGCTGGGGGACAGTGCTCCCTGGCTTGGTGCCAGCCTCCGTGCCCTTGGGTGCCTGGGTGCCCTCCCACCCCAGCTCCCGGCTCAGGATGCACTCACCTCTGCATGGAGAGGCTGAATGCCAGGGTCCCCAGGCAGGTCCAGACTGAAGGCAGGAGGGACAGCGGGGACTGGAAGTAGCTTTGGTGGCAGCCAAACCTCACTCTCCACAGGAAAAGCCAAGAGAGCCTCCACCCCCCAGATTAACCCTTGCCTTCCTGACCTGGAGCCTGGCCTCTGTTAACTCCTTCCTGGTCACCATCTCAGAGCAGGAGAGGACCCTTGGACGATGTCCAGCTCCTTTATTTAGCCAATGGTCACACAGGCCCTGGCAGGTTAAGTGGTTTGCATAGAGGCACAGTAAGCTTGGGCACAGCCAGCCCAAACAAGGTCTCTGGTTCCCCAGCTTCCTCCAGAGGCCTGGGGTGGGGACAAGTTATTCACGTGGGGTCAGCCCGCTCTGCTGGGCCTTGGTGGATGCTCTTCGTTCAGATGGGAAGGCAGGGCAGGGTTCTAGTACACCATGCTTTTTCCCTCTGGAGCAGGTTTAGATCTGCCCTGGCCTGCGTGTGTGAAAGGTGTCAAGCTTGCTCTCCCTAGGGGTGAGGCCAGGAATCTGCAGCCTAAAAGTGGGGACAGGGGTGCCGCAGATACGCAGGGTGAGCCCCTCCCAACAAGTCTTGGCAGGAAGGTCACAAGGGAGCCCACTGGAGGGGCCTCTGCCCAAGATCCTCTGATGGCAAATGGAATTGGCTGGGAAGAGGGTAATGAAGGGATGGGTCCAAGCCTGGGGAAAGGACCTCTTTCCCTCTTTGCCCCCATCGGGGACTTCTAGAGCTGGCCTAGTTTATTATTTGACACCTCACTTCTTAAGGGGAGAGTCCTGTCCCCACAATGCTGGTTCCAGGAGTGCACCTCCTCCTCTCTCCCCACTGGGAAAACTCTGCAGTACCCAGAGCCCCAAGACTAGTGCCCCTGCCAAGGGGTCCCTGCACCCCTCCCGACTTTTCACAAATCTCTTTCCCTCCCTTCTAGCACTTTTTAATGTTTGCAAAGCATGTTCGTGCCTTTGCTCTCTGATCTCCTTTGTCCTCCACAAAGACCCTAAACAGCAGACCCAGCAGGGGTGACCGCCCCACTTGATAGGCAAGGAAACAGGATCGGGGGTGCCTAATTCCAACCCCAAATCCACTCTTTCCACTGCACCCTCAGCCTGGCAAGTAAGGTAATAAGTCTGAAAACTACATGGCCCATCTCCTGGTAACGGATTTTATTACCTAGTCAAAGGGAGTATTTTTTGTTGTTGTTCATCCATACTGTGTTGTTACAATGCTCTACAAAATGTTCTAATGTACATGATCAGAATTCATCCCCAGGACTACGTTTCAGAAGTAGGTTTATTATTTTCTCCATTGGACTGCTGAAGAGAATGAGACTCAGGTGAAATGATTTATCAAGTTCACACAATGAGGAATACTAGTTAACGTGTATTAAGAGACTGATACATGCTAGGCACTGTTCTAAGTACTTCGCACGATGATTAACACATTTAATCCTCAAAACCACCCAATGAAATAGGGACTTTCATTCTCCTGGTTTTACGGATGAAGGTGGGGTGCCCAGTAGCCCTGAGATCTGGCCCTGAAGGGGTTAAGCATGAGGCCGGGCAGAGCCCAGCTGGGATGCTGTCAATGGCAGGAAACCTGGCCTGTGAAGGAGGGGGAGGATGGGGCTGTTGTGTCTGACTCTTATACAACCCCCATCCTTTTGGTCTTAAAGGACCATCCGGGTTGGGAAGAAGGGCAGGCAAGGGGCCTCCTTCTCAGCTCTGGACAGACACCAGGTTACAGAAAGAGGGGCCTTCTGAGTCAATGCAGATCGCTGCCCTGGAGTGGCCCCCAATCTGACGAGGGTGAGTGGAAGTGAGCCCACCTCCCCTTAGGAGTGGTCAAGAGTTGGGGAGACACAGTCCTAGGCCCGGGAGCCACCAGTCCGAGAGGGGAGACACAGCCCTGCCCCCATGGGTCTGGATGGGGTTTGGTCAAAGAGCCTGCTCTCAGGAGCTCCCAGTCTGAGAGGTGACAGTAGTCTGTCCCAGGAGGTCAGGATCCTGGAGAGCAGAGTCATGATGTCAAGGTCAGAAAGGATTGGGTTTGTGAGTGAGAGAGCCCTTGAAAGAGTCAGCCCTCTAAGAGGTGGGGGGTGGACATCATGAGGTGGGGCTCCAGCTGCCTGCCCTGCCTGTATCTTGGCCACACTTGACTTGAACCAGATCGCCTCTCTTTTTGGTCATGGGTCCCCTGGGAGAGCCCTAAAGTGATTCCTTCCGGCCCCAGAGCCAGGGCCTTGGTTGAGGGGGAGGCCAAATCTGAGAGACGTTTCCTTCCTGACTCTGAGCTCCTTCCTGGATCACCCCGAGGATGAGGATAGATGGGAATGGGCCTGAGTCAGAACTGGCTCCTTCCAGGAGAGGGTGGTGGGAGGGTAGGGGCACAGCTCCAGCAAGTGCTGGGAATCAGGAGTTACCCTTCAGATCCACCTTTAAGCCCCAGATCTACACTGTCCCAGGGCAGAAGTGTGTGATGGTGTCTTTGATTCTAAACCTGGCCCATCCCTCACTGGCTGTGTTGCCTGAAGCAAGAACTTAACCTCTCTGAGTTCCCTTCTGTGTAAATGGAAAAAAACCCAGCTTTCAGTGTGGCATGAAGTGGTGCCTGAGAAAAGCACCTGGGGCCTCAGGTGCTGGTAAATGGCAGGAGTCTTGACCTCTTAGGTCTTGTCCTCCAACACCTAGCTGACACCTCTGGCCCAAATCCCTCTCTCTCTCTTTTTTTTTCCTAATCCCTTAGCCTCACTCTCAGCCACTTTCAACAAGTCGTTTTGAACACTGCCCTCTGCTCAGGCTTTTGCTTTCCGGGAGCTCGGCCTGCTGCAGGGGGGTGGGGTGGGGTGTGAACAGAGGTGTGAAGGACTGATCACAGCTCCTGGGCAGAGCAGCCTGATGTAACAGAAGATGAACAAAGCAGGGGCCATGGGAGGGGGTGCAGCATTCGCTCTGCCCCTGGGGTGAGGTGGGGAGCTTTCAAAGAGGAAGTGCCCCCCCCCCCGATTTGGGGTCTGGAGGGGATTTCTGTCGGGGGTGGGATGCGCGAGGTTGTGAGATGATGGTGACACGGAGCAAAGGCAGGCTCAGTGAGAGAAGGGGGGCGGTCAGAGAAGAGGTGGGGGGCTCAGAGCAGGGAATGGGGTTCGATCAAACATGGAGGGTTCAGGGAGAGAGGGCGGGGCTCAGGCTGGCTTCTGTGATGCCCCAGCACCCACAGAAGGGGCCCCCTATCCCCACCCCCGCCCCGCCTCCGCCGGCAGCTGGCGAGCCCCACAGAGATTAGAGCTGCGGTCCCCTAATTCAGGGCTTTCCGTTTCGGAAAGAATCTCAGCCGCAACAATAGCCCGGCGCCAGCGCCCCCTCCCTCCTAGGGAGGTGTCCTTAAACGTTTTTCCCCCGGAGCACCTACAAGTCGCCAACGAACCACGGGAAGAAAATCGGATATCTGCTGTCAGGAACTGACAACCTAGAGTTGGAAGAACAAAAGCCAAACTGAGTGCTCTGTTCTAAGCTCTCGGCTCTGGGTCTGACTCTCAGTGGTACCTCACCTACTCCTTACAAAACCCTGCGTGAAGTCAGTGAGGAAGCCGAGGCAGGGAGGGAGGCCGAGTGGCTCACCTAGCGTCACGCGGCTTAAGGAGGGTCGAGTTGGGACTCCGGAGCCGGCTCTGACAGGCTGAGCCGCCCTGCCTGCCTCGATTCTACCCCTCGGGTCGGGCAAATCGGCCCTCCCTGCTCGCCTGTCCGCCTACTTCGCTTATCTGTTGGTTGGACAGGACTTCGTCTTCAGGACCCTGAGCCAGGACTGGAAGGAGGGAGGCCCCGACTGCATTCTGCTCCAGCCTTATTCACCTGCTACTCCTTGGTCATCATCCTTACCCCCATCTCCAGCATTCCACCTTCCGCCACTGTTTTCACCTTTAGACTGAGCACCAGGAACATCCACTCTCCACTAAGGGAAACAGCGGAACATGTGGAAGGGAATCAGGGGCTTCTCCCAGAAAGCAGTGACAGATCTATCCTCCTACGCTGACAAATAGACCTTCATAAAGACACTCTGAAAAATGTTTTGTTTTGTTTTGCTTTTTTATACAGAGAACCTCAGCAAAGTACCAAAGATGACTGTATCTAATTATCATTAAGGATGTACAGGTATTTTGTTAAAGGGGCAGCAATATTAGATGAGTGAAAAAACAAAGATGTGATAATTCATATATTATTATATCTTCATTGCATAAAACCTATTTTTCTTGCTTTGATTTCAGGAAAATAATCAATTGTGTTGCTCAATAACACAACACAATTAAATGATCAATTTAATTAAATAATTAAAATTTCACATAATTTGTATTCTACTGATAGTAATGCCTAATTAGACAATCTTCAATCTTTTTTTTTTTTTTTTTAGTTTTTTAAAATTTCAATTTGGGGTAACTGATGTGCGGAGGTAATAGCAATTAGCATTGAAAAAATCTTTTTAAAAAAATTAAATTCTGAAAACAATACTTAAATTTAGAGATGAGCTATGAATGTTACATAACATGTGCAAACATTTAAATGGTGTGTATATAATAAATTATCATTAGCATAGAACATATTACAATTTATTGTAATGGCATTATATAAATCCCTATCTCTTGCATCACAATTGTTACCATCTCATACAGCAATGTCTAGATTCATAACAGTATAGAATTGGCACCAGGCTTCTTGCATGTAATGTCTTGCCTGCATTTACAAATTTAAGTGCAAAATGTATTGTTTAACATTGCAGAATGTTCCTCAGCCATCATATGCTACTATTGCAGACACCATGCTCCCCGCTGGAACACGAAGTGAAGCAAGAAAATGGATGCTGAGCCCTTGCTCGGAAACAATACCCCCTTACGCACGAATCTGTGCATTAATGTGCTCTGAGAGGAAGGATTTGACCAGCTAATTAATTTGTGTTTTCTCTTACCTAAGGGCTTTCGCCAGTCTTCCCCCACGCTCCAAGCAGTGGCTGTCAGCAATTTCAGCAGCAGTGCAAACCTACCGGCACTGGGATGCAACCGTCTTTTGTTTGGAGGAGAGGCAGGAGAAGTGGAGAAGTGCGTTTATTTCCCTGGGGCTGAGTGCAGTTAGGTCTGAGCAGATGTTGAGGGTTTTGCCTTACTCTGTGCAGCGCGGAGCACTGGGTCCCAAGTGGCAGATGCCCATGTGGTCCTTAATAAATAACTTTTGGGGTACTTTTAGATATCAAGGACCCCCTAATGGGCAGGAGCAACTCTGACCACTTGTAACAGTGGCACTGAGCTACGGTCATGGAGGTCCTGTATCACAGTGAACATACTTGATATTAACATTCTGAGCCATGGTAAGTCGCTTCAGTCCTGTCCAACTCTTTGCGACCCTATGGACTGTGTAGCCAGTGTCCTCTCTCCATTGGATTCTCCAGGCAAGAATACAGGAGGGGGTACCCATGCCCTCCTCCAGGGGATCTTCCCGACCCCAGGGATTGAACCCACGTTTCCTGTGGCTCCCTTATTGTAGGCAGATTCTTTACCGCTGAGCCACTGGGGAAGCCCTGATGTTAACATACGCTTTTATTGATTTATTTTTATTAAAAAATATGTATTAATTTAACTTTGGCTGTGCTGGGTCTCCGTTGCTGAGCAGGCTTTCTCTAGTCGTGGTGAGCAAGGGCTTATTCTTTGTTGTCATGTGTGGGTTTTTCATTGCAATGGCTTCTCTTGTTGCTGAGCACAGGCCTTACATGTGTGAGCTTCAGTAGTTACAGCACACGGGCTCAGTAGTTGCGGATCCCAGTTTCTAGAGCACAGGCTCAGTAGTTGTGACACATGAGCTTAGTCTTTCCACAAAATGTAGGAGCCTCTTGATCCAGGGATTGTACCTGTGTCCCCTACATTGGCAGGCAGGTTCTTAACCACTGGACCACCAGCAAAGTCTAGGACCTACCCTTTTATATGTGAGGAGGGCAATTTCCAGAGAAGGTGGAGTTTGAAGGCTGGGCAGACACCCCAAGAGGTGGACATTATGAACACCACCTGTCACGTCACCACAGCATTATAAGCAACACCTTAATATCACCACTGGATTATAGCTGTCGCCTTCTCCATGGCCATTGTCAGGTTCCCCATCGTTCCCAGGCCTGGGAACATCTGTACTTTTTGCCGTTCAGCAGTTACTCATCTTTCTCCTGGCTCTTTTGCCCTGATCTTGGCCACTTTTTCTCCCACACCCAGTCCTTGTGTTTCCAGAGTGTGGTACCACGACTCAGAGGGGCCCTTGACCTCGGTCTGGGTCAAAAGAATCTATCGCATCTCTTTGGCTTACAGCACTTCGTTTAATTTGATTATAGCTAAAGGGACTTTTGCTTCGATGGCTGAAACAAAGCTTCCCCCTCTTCTCTGCTGTGCAGAAACCTGTGTAGACAGATCCCTGAGAGGACAGTCTGCCCGAGAACAGAGTCAACAGAGATGAGAGATAATGAAAACCAACCTTGATGAGCGGAGCCTCTGTATCTCATCATGTCTACAGCAAACCTACATATGGGCTTTACACTGTGTAAGCCAGTACATTTGTTTCTTTTTGGTGGGATTGATTTTTTTAGTCACTTACAAACAAAATCAACCAGAAGGAAACCCATCATTCTCTCCCAAACTAGGTCCCTTCCTCACAGTGCCTGTAGCGTTGAATAGGTGCAGCCTTGGTTTGCCTACCATTCTGACCCATCTCCACCCTAACTTCTCAGGTGTGCTGACCAGATCCCTCCAGGTTTGTGGTAAAGCTGGCCTAGAAGAGCAGCAGAAATTCCCATAGTCAGGAGGCCAGAGTTATGGTCTTGACTTGGACATGAACTCACTTTTGGTCCGGAGCAAGTCACTTCCTCTCTCTGGCCTTAGGTTCTGATGTGTTAAAAAGAGAAAAGTAGATTAGACCATTGGTTCCCCAAAACTATTCCTAGGGTGGATTCCAGTTTGGTCCATGAAGTTTACCTGAAATGCTTTTTTTTTTTTTTTTTTTGACCATGTTGGGCAGCTTGGGGGATCTTAGTTCCCCAGCCAGGGATTGAATGCTTGGCTCTTGGCAGTGAAGGCACTTAGTCCTAATCACTGGACCACTAGGGAACTCCCTGGGTGCTTGCTAACAAGACCAACACCAGGTCTCCACCCTTGGAGAATCTAACTGAGTAGAGCTGGGGTGGAGTCAGGGAGGAAAGACTGCAACATTGGTTCAGGCTGACTTTGCTGCTCTGAATGCCCTTCCTGGAGATTTTAGATTTAACATGTTATCTCTTGCAGCTGAAAGTAGCTCTCATAGTTGGCTTATTCAGTTGACTGAACCTAGTACTCAACGTGACCCATATTCAGTGAGGCTGAGATATCAGCATTTACCTGGTGAATGTGTCTGATGTCTAAAAAGATAGGAATGTTGGGACGTTCCTGGTGGTCCAGTGGCTAAGACTCTGTGCTCCCAATACAGAGGGCCTGGATTCCCTCCCCAGTGGGAGAATTAGATCCCGCATGACCCAGCTGAAAAAGAGAGATCCTGCATGCTGAAATGAAGAGCCAAGATCTGGTGTGATACAACTCCGGCACTGTCAAATCAACAAATAAATAAAAATAAATATTAAAAAGATAGGAAGGTTGGAGGAGATTTAGCACATGAAATTGCACACACTCCCTATTCTCACCAAGGACATTCCCAAGGGCGCTCAGAGGGTAGTTTTTCACCGAGGTGCTGAGATAAGCATGAGAGACAGCAGCATCAGTGACCCTGAAAAGTGTTATGGTGGATGTCCTCTGTGGTTTGGATATTGAAAGACGTGCCCCTGAAATGGGCTCCCTGACTTCACTGGAAACGACAGGATCCTAGAGGAACACAGGAAAAGTGGCTGAACTGCCAGAGACGCTGCTCCCTGTGGCAGGATGAAGTGATAATTAGACTCTTTTGGCTTGTAGCAATCTTTGATCAGAGTGTCTCTAGGAATGAAACAGAAAAGCCACTGAATAAATATGATAGAGTTACATAACAGGAAGACAACAACGACAACAAAGCTACGTCTTATGGCCAGGAGCCTAACTTAAATTGTCAAAATGGAGCATCTCAACCTGTCAGCTAATTTCCATGTCTAAGCCGGTTCACAGACCTGAAGTCCTAGGAGGCCAGGTCCCTTCAGGGAGGACTTCGTGGCACTGCCACAAGTGTATGCCAGGAATCTTCCTCCAAGAAAGGGGGACGGGAAAAGCCAGACCTTTTAGGGATTACTGAACATTAGCTTTGAATGGATGCTAATATCTAATCAACAAGTGCAAAACGAAACTACTGATCTATCTCCTGTTCCCCCATATCTCTCTCACTACTGCCTTTCTAAGTCGATCCCTCTCTATCCCTGTGTCCTTCCAATTAATTGCTCAGGCCAAAACCTTGGAGTAATTTTGGACATCTCTCTCTCTCTGACATTCCATGTTTCATTTATCAGCAATATCTGCTGGCTCCATCTTCAGAAGACATGAGATTTAATCTTTTTTTTTTTTTTTAATTATACATTTGACTATGCTGGGTCTTAGTTGTGACATTGTGGGATCTAGTTCCCTGACCAGGGACTGAACCCAGGCCACCTGCTTTGGGAGCGTGGAGTCCTAGCCACTGGACCACCGTGGAAACTCTCCAGATTTAATCACTTCTATCTTTCTCCACTCTGGCCACCCTGGTCCATGCTATCACCATCTCTTAGCTGGATTATTGCAATAGTCTGTAAGTCTCCCTTTTTCTTCTACTTAAAAAAAAAATTTTTTTTAATGTGGATCATTTAAAAAAAAATTTATTGAATATGCTACTGTCTTAAGTTCTGATTTTTTGACTGAGAGGTATGTGGGATCCACACCTCCTGCTTTGGAAGGCAAAGTCTTAACCACTAGACCACCAGGGAAGTCCCTAAGTCTCCCTTCTTCTAACCTCATCCGTAATAGTTTGCTCTCAGCGTAACAATTTGATCAGTCCTTTAAAAACCTAAGTCAATCCTGTCACTTTATCTGCTCAAATCCCAGAAAAAAAGTCTCCTCATTTAACTCGAGAGAAAGCCAGAGTCCTCACTGACTTGCAAGGCTTTCCATGACCTGGCCCTGCTGGCTCTCTGACCCGATGGCCTACTCTTCTCCCTCTCACTCACTTTGCCCAAGGTACTTTTGGCCTCTGGCCTGTTCCTTGAACCCACTGACTACATCCACCTCAGGGCCTTTGACCCTCTGCCTGGAATGCCCTGTCTCTAGGTCTCTGCTTTGATGCCTCTTTCACTTCCTTTAGGACTTTACTGATATCTCACCCAGCGAGACCTCCCCTGACCTTTACTAAGTTTACTAGGTCAGTCAGCCCCTTTCTGCAGCATTCCCAATCCTTTTTTGAAAATTAATTTTTGTTTGAGTATAGTTGATTTACAATGGTATGTTAGTTTCTGCTGTGCAGCAAAGTGAATCTGCTATACACATATCCACTCTTTTTTAGATTCTTTTCTTACACAGGTCATGGCAGAGTATTGAGTTCCCTGTGCTATGCAGTAGGTGAGAAGTGAAGTTGCTCAGTCGCGTGCAACTCTTTGCGACCCCATGGACTGTAGCCACCAGGCTCCTCCGTCCATGGAATATTTTCAGGCAAGAGTACCGGAGTGGGTTGCCATTTCCTTCTCCAGGGGATCTTCCCAACCTGGGGATCAAGCCCAGGTCTCCTGTATCGCAGGCAGATGCTTTACCCTCTGAGCCACCAGGGAAGCCCGTAGAGTAGGTCCTTTATTTGCTTTATATATAGTAGGGTGTACATGACGATCCTTTTTACTCTGCTCTACTTTCCTTTGGGACTTCCCAGGCAGCTCAGTGGTAAAGAATCCACCTGCCAATGCAGGAGACTTGGGTTGGATCCTCGAGTGGGGAAGATCCCCTGGAGGAGAAAATGACAATCCACTCCAGTACTCTTGCCTGGAGAATCCCATGGACAGAGGAGCCTGGCGGGCTACAGTCCATGGGTCCATGGACACAGCTTAAGAAGGAACACAGCACAGCACTTTTTCATTGCTCCTTCTTGACTTTTTAAAAAACTTACCATATTCTAACATACTGAATAATTTACTTGTTTATGCTCATAAATATCTGCCCCTCACCTGCCCCTTGCCACACACACACACACAGACACAGACACACACACACATGTAAATTCAATGGAGACAGGAATCTGTGTTTGGTTCGTGGATATATCCCAAACACCTGGAACAGTAGCAGTGCCCAGTGGGTGCTCAATACATTCATTTCATGAATGAATGCTGAAGAGCCCCTGGAGGGACTGTGAAGGGGACCAGAGAATTTCTTGAGAGGATGGGCCTTGGGACCAGAGTGATATGAATTTTAGCCCCTAGAAGCCCTTCCAGAACCATGCAGTTTCCTTCTGGTCAGTGACAGAGGAGGGGAAGTCTGATGAAGTGTCCTCGGAAGGGCTTCCTCACTCTCAAGGAGGCACTGGAGGAAAAGGCCCCTTTGCTTCTCTGGATGTGATTCTTAGGACTAGTCTATCATCTTGGGACCGTGGGGACAGCAAGTTTAAGGAAAAAGGTGTGTGGGTTGGTGGGGGAGGGGGAAGGGACGTGTGGATACTGAGTCCTTTACTCATAATGCGCCCTTGGGGAAGGGCTCAATTCCCCCACCAGTTAGTTGCAGTTAGTTGACGCCTACGGCTGTCACCTCCTTCAGGTCTGTCTCAGCTGCTGGAAGTCCCCCTCCCCAAGGGTCACACCGTCTTGGGGAGTGGCCCACATCTAGTGATTGAGAGGTGAGGGTATAAAGTAGTTCTAGCCCAAATGGAACTCTGACGGGCAGTACTTGCTCCAAAGCATGTGCTGATGTGCTTAGTCGTGGCCGACTCTTTGCAACCCCATGGACTGTAGCCCGCCAGGTTCCTCTGTTTTTGGAATTTCCTAGGCAAGAATCCTGGAGTGGGTTACCATTTCCTTCTCCAGGGGTGCCAAACCACGGGTTGAATCAAAGACCTTCAAGGTGCTATGCCCCTGTAAGGAAGAATACAGGCATACAGGTACCGCGGGGGTGAAGCATGAGTGACTCCACTTACCGTTACTCTGATAATCCCCTGGAGACCTCCTGCTTACCAGCTTGGCCACTCTGCAGGGTTAAGGGTCCTGGTTCTCAAAAGGGGCACACTTTTGCCCAAAAAAGTTACACTGAATGCTAAGCTATGTCTGTTTCCTGGGTGCTTTGGACTCCTTGTATCCAGGGACAAGAAGTCAAGAAGTGAGCTTACTATCCTGGAAGGAGTGTTCAACCTGATTGCGAATAGGCTGCTCCATGGGGGCACGGAGGAGTAACTGTGGATCCCAGATAATTTACTTGGCTGCTTCTTGGTAGTCCCCAGCCCAGCTGCAACTGTAAATGGCCGGGTAAGGTCCCTGAATATTCATTGGAAGGACTGATGCTAAAGCTCCAATATTTTGGCCACCTGATTTGAAGAGCTAACTCATTGGAAAAGAGCCCGATACTGGGAAAGATTGAGGGCAGGAGGGGAAGGGGGTAACGGAGGATGAGATGGTTGGATGGCATCACTGACTCAATGGACATGAGTTTGAGCAAACTCTGGGAGATGGTGAAGGACAGGGAAACCTGGCGTGCTGCACTCCATGGGGTCACAAACAGTTGGACACAACTGAACAGCTGAACAACAACAGTAATAACAACAACAAAGATAACCCTGGCTTGAGAAGGGCATGGTGACCAGGGGCTCAGGCACCCTGAGGGTCTGGATCATGCCACCAAGTGAGCCACTACATGGTCGCTGAGGCTTGAGGGGAATGTGGCATGGGTAACGGAGGCGGGAGATCACCAGAGAGGCCGCAGTGGTGGGAGCTGTGGCTCTTGCCACTGACATTCCTTCCTGAATTCCCTCAGGAAGAGGGCCAGAGGATTCCTGAAGGAGCTGCTCCTTGAATGTGTACGGGGCAGTGAATTTGAGGGCTCCAGGTGGTTTGTGGTGGACACCTGCTTTTAAGGACTGAGTGACTGAACAACAATATCCACCAGAGGGCAGCATTTGCCCTTTTAGACGCTTTTCTGATTGGCCTCCATCTGCCAGCCTTGCCCCCAGCTCCAATAGCCCACGGGTCCACACCACTGCTTAGCATAACCGTGCACCCTCTGGACATCCTCAGCACTGCTGCTCTACCTGGTGAGTGCTCTGATATTATTTATCTTGGCACTTGGTGCTCTGTAATACCAGTTAACTGGTGAGAGCAATGATTCCTTCATTTATGTTTTCCTCCATATTTCACGAAATATCTTCACAAACATTACGCTCATCCTGTTTGCAAAGAAACTTGGAAAAATAATTTATTATTATGGCCACTTTTTGAAGTGGTAGCTGAGGCTCACAGATTGAGTGGCTTGACCAAAGTTACACAATAAGCTGCTGCTATCACTAACATCTAGTAAGCACTTTCTGTGTGACAAGCATGAGCTTGCTGTTGCTGCTGCTAAGTCACTTCAGTCGTGTCCGACTCTGTGTGACCCCATAGATGGCCTCCCACCAGGCTCCCCTGTCCCTGGGATTCTCCAGGCAAGAACACTGGAGTGGGTTACTTAAGAGATGGTTTATTTAATTCTACGGCAATTAAAACAGTGAAGTAGGGATAGAGTGTGGGGACAGACAAAGAGATGACTGGAACATATAGAGCTTATTAATTGTATCATTTAAATCTCCATGTCCTTACTGAATTTTTGTTTATTTGACCTATCAATGACTATTACAAATTTCACAATTTGTGTTAAAATATTTCACTGTGAGATGATGGATTTGTCCATTTCTCCCTGTAGTACGTTGAGGCTGTATTATTAGAGCATAAATGCGCTTTCTCTCTGTGGTGAACTGAACTTTATCATCCTGTAGTGACCGACTGCAGCGACTTAGCAGCAGTAGCAGCAGCAGCAGCAGTGACCCTCCTTACCTCTAGTGTTGGTTTTCATCTTACTATAGTTATTTTTTCCTTTCTATTTATTTTTTGCCTAGTATTTATTTTTCCGAACTTTGTCAGTCTGTGTTCGTATGTTTTAGATCTGTCTTTTGTACATAGAACATTGCTGGCTTTTGTTCTTTCATTTGGTGTGATATCCTTTAACTTTGAATTGGAGAATTTAGCTCATTCACTGAGATTGATATTTTTTATTTATTTCTCTCATCTTGTAATATGCACTATATTTGTTGTACTTTCCCCCTCTGTGCTTTTTTTTTTTTTAACATTATTTTTTTGGATTGATCTCCCTAACACTCGCCTCTATTTCTTTGGAGGTTGTAGACTCTTGTAATGGTTATTGAAGCAATTCTAAGATAGAGCCAGACATCTTAGAGTGCAAAGTCAAGCGGCCTTTAAGAAGCATCACTATGAACAAAGCTAGTGGAGGTGATCGAATTCCAGCTGAGCTATTTCAAATCCTAAAAGATGATGCTGTGAAAGTGCTGCACTCAGTATGCCAGCAACTATGGAAAACTCAGCAGTGGCTACAGGACTGGAAAAGATCAATTTTCACTCCAATCCCAAAGAAAGGAAATGCCAAAGAATGTTCGAACCACGACACAATTGCACTCATTTCACATGCTAGCAAGGTCATGCTCAAAATTCTCCAAGCCAGACTTCAACAGTACTTGAACTGAGAACTTCCAGATGTTCAAGCTGGATTTAGAAAAGGCAGAAGAACCAGAGATCAAATTGCCAACATATGTCGGATTATCGAGAAAGCATGAGAACTCCAGAAAAACATCTACTTCTGCTTCATTGACTATGCTAAAGCCTTTGATTATATGGATCACGACAAACTGTGGAAAATTCTCTGAGATGGGAATACCAGACCACCTTATCTGCCTCCTGGAAACCTGTATGTAGGTCAAGAAGCAACAGTTAGAACTGGACATGGAACAATGCTGCTGCTGCTGCTAAGCTGCTTCAGTCGTGTCGGACTCTGTGCAACCCCATAGACGGCAGCCCACCAGGCTCGCCCGTCCCTGGGATTCTCCAGGCAAGAACACTGGAGTGGGTTGCCATTTCCTTCTCCAATGCATGAAAGTGAATGGACTGGTTCAAAACTGGGAAAAGAGTACATCACGGTTGTATATTGTCACCCTGCTTATTTAACTTATATGCAGAGTACATCGTGCAAAATACCAGGCTGGATGAAGCACAAGCTGGAATCAAGATTGCTGGGAGAAATATCAATAACCTCAGATAAGCAGATGATATCACCCTTATGGCAGAAAGTGAAGAGGAACTAAAGAGCCTCTTGATGAAGGTGAAAGAGGAGAGTGAAAAAGCTGGCTTAAAACTCAATATTCAAACAACTAAGAAGGGCATCTGGTCCCATCACTTCATGGCAAATAGATGGGAAAACGATGGAAACAGTGACAAACTTTATTTTCAGTTCAGTTCAGTAGCTCAGTTATGTCCGACTCTTTGCGACTCCATGAATTGCAGCACATCAGGCCTCCCTGTCCATCACCATCTCCCGGAGTTCACTCAAACTCACATCCATCGAGTCGGTGATGCCATCCAGCCATCTCATCCTCTGTCGTCCCCTTTTCCTCCTGCCCCCAATCCCTCCCAGCATCACAGACTTTTCCAATGAGTCAACTCTTCACATGAGGTGGCCAAAGTACTGGAGTTTCAGCTTTAGCATCATTCCTTCCAAAGAACACCCAGGACTGATCTCCTTCAGAATGGACTGGTTGGATCTCCTTGCAGTCCAAGGGACTCTCAAGAGTCTTCTCCAACACTGCAGTTCAAAAATCAATTCTTCGGCGCTCAGCTTTCTTCACAGTCCAACTCTCGCACCCCTACATGACCACTGGACAAACCATAGCCTTGACTAGACGGACCTTTGTTGGCATAGCAATGTCTCTGCTTTTTAATATGCTGTCTAGGTTGGTCATAACTTTTCTTCCAAGGAGTAAGCATCTTTTAATTTCATGGCTGCAATCACCATCTGCGGTGATTTTGGAGCCCCCAAAAATGAAGTCTGACAGTTTCCACTGTTTCCCCATCTATTTCCCATGAAGTGATGGGACCAGATGCCATGATTTTCGTTTTCTGAATGTTGAGCTTTAAGCCAACTTTTTCACTCTCCTCTTTCACTTTCATCAAAAGGCTTCTTAGTTCCTCTTCACTTTCTGCCAAAAGGGTGGTGTCATCTGCATATCTGAGGTTATTGATATTTCTCCTGGCAATCTCGATTCCAGCTTGTGCTTCTTCCAGCCCAGCGTTTCTCATGATGTACTCTGCATATAAGTTAAATAAGCAGGGTGACAATATACAGCCTTGACGCACTCCTTTTCCTATTTGGAACCAGTCTGTTGTTCCATGTCCAGGTCTAACTGTTGCTTCCTGACCTGTACATAGGTTTCTCAAGAGGCAGGTCTGGTATTCCCATCTCAAAGATTTTATTTTGGGGGGCTTCAAAATCAGAGCAGATGGTGACTGCAGCCATGAAATTAAAAGATGCTTGCTCCTTGGAAGAAAAGTTGTGACAAACCTAAACAGCATATTAAAAAGCAGAGATATTACTTTGCTGACAAAGGTCTGTCCAGTCAAAGCTGTGGTTTTTCCAGTAGTCATGTATGGATGTGAGAGTTGGACCATAAAGAAAGCTGAAAGTTGAATAATTGATACTTTTGAACTGTGGCATTGGAGAAGACTCTTGAGAGTCCCTTGGACTACAAGGAGATCAAACCAGTCAGTCCTAAAGGAAATCAATCCTTAATATTCATTAGAAGGACTGATGCTGAAACTGAAGCTCCAATACTCTGGCCACCTGATTCAAGGAGTCGACTTATTGGAAAAGACCCTGATACTGAGAAAGATAGAAGGAAGGAGATGGGGACAACAGAGGATGATGAGATGGTTAGATGGCATCTGTGACTCAATGGACATGAGTTTGACCAAGCTCTGGGAGATGGTGAAGGACAAGGAAGCCTGGCGTGCTGCAGTCCATGGGGTTGTAAAGAGTCAGACAGGACTGATTGACTAAGCAGCAACAACAGCAATTCTAACCTATTATCTACTGAATTTTTATTTCAATTAACATATTTTTACATTTCTAGAAAGTTGAAAGAAAGTTGATTCTTTCTTCAAATATACTAGTTCTCACACAGTATCAATTTTCTTTTTTATTTCTTTGAAATCAATAAACAAGTTTATTTTATATTGTGTGTCTGGTACTTCCAATATCTTTGAAGATCTGTTTCCACCACATCTCAGTTCTACTTGTTCTCCATTACGGTGCTTTGTTACCTCATGTGTTTGGCAACTTTTTTTTTTTTTTTTTTTTTTTTACCCTGAGCTGCTCTAATTGCCTAGAAATTTGTGAGAATTGAGGCCTGTGTTGAAATTTAGTTCCTTCATGGACTATGTGTGTTTATTTCTGTCAATAATGTGCTGGTACCATCAGCCCACACCCCTTTAAATTAAATTCTCCACTTGAGGGTTTTAGGATTATAAAAGTTATGTGATTTGACTTCCAATTTTATGAGAAAACTGATTTGTAAATTATGAATTTCTAAAGGAGAATTTTTCTTTTCTCCTGTTCCCTGGGCCAGAGTTGATATAAAAAACTTACATATCTCCTCCCTTTTGAGTGTCAGGGTTTACTTTGCATTGACTCTGGCATTGCAATTATAATCCTTTGGGGTTTCCTATAGGGGTTTCCATACAGTCAAGGCTATGGTCTTCCCAATGGTCACATACAATTGTGAGAGCTGGACCATAAAGAAGGCAGAATGCCAAAGAAATGATGCCTTTGAACTGTATTATATTTCAGGAGTCTGCTCTAGCAGTCCCTTGGACAGCAAGAAGATCAAACCAGTGAATCTTAAGGGAGATCAACACTGAATATTTACTGGAAGGACTGATGCTGAAGCTGAAGCACCAGTATTTTGGTCATCTGATGTGAACAGATAACTCATTGGAAAAGTCCCTGATTTGGGGAATGATTGAGGGCAGAAGGAGAAGAGGGCATCAGAGGATGAGATGGCTGGACAGCATCACCGATGCAAGGAATATTAACTTGGGCAAACTCCGGGAGATGGTGAGGAACAGGGAGGCGTGGTGGGCTGCAGTCCATGTGATCACAGAGTCAGACGTGACTGGGCGGCTGAACAACAGCATAGAGGCTTCCATGGTGGCTCAGACAGTGAAGATTCTGTCTGCAGTGCAGGACTGCCTATTAGAATTCCACCTGGGAGGGCCCTTGGAGTTACTTCCTGTCTCCTATATATCTTTTCCAGATAGGAAAGGAGGACATTATGGAATCCAGGGTTTGACAGGCATCCTGAGGGTTAAGGACAATTTGGGCATTTACTTTCCCCTCCCTCTCCACAGTTTCCAGTTTCACTTCATTTGGGGGCTTGGTATATTCCTGGTTTCCCTGGTGGCTCAGATGGTAAAGCGTCTATCTGCAACGTGGAAGACCCAGGTTCGATCCCTGGGTCGGAAAGATCCCCCAGAGAAGGAAATGGCAACCCACTACAGCACTCTTGCCTGGAAAATTCTATGGATGGAGGAGCCTGGTAGGCTACAGTCCATGGGATTGCAAAGAGTCGAACACAACTGAGCGACTTCACTCACTTGCTTTCATAGCAGCTCAGTAACACCATAAAAATCAATTTTTAAATACCTCTTTATGCAATATTTTAAAGTTTTCATCAGGAGGGTTACTCAGGTACCCAATTCACTGTACTGTTAAAACAAAAAGTTACAACGTGGTTTTCATTGTAACTCATGTTTGTTTTCTGACATTTTATAGTCTTTTATACATTTTATGAGTTGTATATAGTATGACATATTATGAATTATAATGCAGTATATCATTTAATTTGCACAGCTAACCTAGAGAAGTAGACATTATTATCCCCATTTTACACATGATGAAAGACAGGCTGAGTTTTACCCGAGGTTACGTCAACACTGGGGCTGAACAGGAACTTAAGACATTGGTATTCACCCTCCAAAGATTAAGAACCTTTGCTAGGAATCTCTGAAAGACATGGAGTTCTTTAAAAATCCAATGAGAGCTCTAGACCCTGTTCCCACAAACATGTACACTGATACACTAAAGTTTCGGTGGGGGGGTTGAGATCTCCATTGGCCATCTGTGGATTCTATATTAAGAACCTCTGCATGTTATAGTATGGCGAGGTGGAATAAAAAGACACTAGTTTTTTAAACTAGTGTTGGACTAGGAAGAAAGCTGAGCACCGAAGAATTGATGCTTTTGAACTATGGTGTTGGAGAAGACTCTTGAGAGTCCCTTGGAATGCAAGGAGATCCAAACAGTCCATCCTAAAGGAGATCAGTCCTGGTTGTTCATTGGAAGGACTGATGTTGAAGCTGAAACTCCAATACTTTGGCCACCTGATGCAAAGAGCTGACTCATTTGAAAAGACCCTGATGCTGGGCAAGATTGAGGGCAGGAAGAGAAGGGGACGACAGAGGATGAGATGGTTGGATGGCATCACTGACTCAATGGACATGAATTTGGGTAAACTCTGGGAGTTGGTGATGGACAGGGAGGCCTTGAGTGCTGTGGTCCATGGGGTCGCAAAGAGTTGGACATGACTGAGTGACTGAACTGACGTTTTTTAAAAAACTGTTTATTTGTCTGGGCCCGATCTTAGTTGCATCATGCAAGATCTTCTGTTGCGGTGCACAGGCTCTCTGGTTGTAGTGCATAGCATCTCCAGTTCTGATGGGCAGGCTCCACAGCGTGTGGGCTTAGTTGCTCTGTAGCATGTGGGATCATAGTTCCCCAACTGGGGCTTGAATCCGTGTTCCCTGCATTACAAGGTGGACTCTTAACCACTGGACCACCGGGGAAGTGCCAAGACATTAGTTTTTTAGCTTTGATCATAAGGTCATATTCGTCTGTCTGTCTTCAAAGACCCTTCATAGACTGATCTCATTATATTCATCTAACCTTTTTTTCCTGACACACAGTCCCAGCAATGGTCCATCTCAGCATCTCCATGATCTTTCCTCAATTATGGGCTTCCTCCGTTTGTACAGTGTAGAGTAGTGATTAAGATCGTGGCTGTCAGGTCAAGACAACCTGGGTCTGAACTAACTGTATTCATCATTAGTTGATTGGCATCAGATCCTGAACTGTGGACCTTGGGCAGATGACCGACCCTCTCTGTGCCTCTGGTTTGGTAAAGAATAGCACCTATGTTGCAGGGTTGTGGGAGATCATATGTGTCAGTCATATGACTGATCATATGTGACAAGCATAAGTTGCCTGTGAAGCAACTTAAAGCAGAGCCTGGCTCATTGTAAGCGTGTGATGCATTTTAAGGGTTATTACTATTCTCTCTCATATAGTGTGTCACTGTTTCATACATCTCATCTGTAAACTGGAAGAGGATTCCCATAAATAAAATAGTATTTTAAAGTATCTAACAAAGTGCCTGGCACACAGTAGGGCTAATTTTCTCAAGAGGCAATTTTCCTTGTGCTATGTCAAGGGAGGCAATAGAGCTTTCTGTTCTGGGGGTCTACAACTTCACTTGTCCCAGTAGGGAGACAAGCGCTTTGCTTTTTAAGTCTCACGGGCAATGAAATGGCTCAAAGAGTTGAAACACAGGTGAGCGAGCTACCTTAAAGAAAGTGTCTTACAGGGCGTCTCTGGTGGCTTAGTGGTAAAGAATCTGCCTGCCAATGCAGGAGACACCGATTTCACCCCTGGTCCAGGAAGATCCCACATTCTGCAGAGCGATTAAGCCCACACCACCACTACTGAGCCTATTCTCTAGAGCCTGGGGACTGCAACTATTGAGCCCATGCACCTCAACTACTGAAGGCAACCAGCCTAGAGTTGTGCTCTGCAGCAGGGGGAGCCACGGCAATGGGGGCCCACGCACTGCAACAAAGAGTAGCCCCCACTTGCTGCTGGCGGTGGTTTAGTCGCTAAGTCGTGTCCGACTTTTGTGACCCCATGCAGTGTAGCCTGCCAGGCCCCTCTGCCCATGGGATTCTCCAGGCAAGAATCCTGGAGTGGGTTGCCATTTCCTTCTCCAGGGGATCTTCCTGACCCAGGAATCGAACCCAGGTCTCCTGCATTGCAGGTGGATTCTTTACCAACTGAGCTACGAGAAAAGCCCGTGCAGCAGGAAGACCCAGCACGGCCAAAAATAAATAAATAAATATTTTTTTAAAAAAAAGAAAAGAATGCGTCTTCTCCACAGACCACTGTAGCCTCCACACATGGACATTCCTTTAGGAAGGAATGGAAGGACCAAGTGTCCTCCTCTAGTCACTGGTACTGATATGACTGGAGTGGAGGGGCTGAGGGCCCACCAGATCTCTCATCAGCTTCAGGAACCCTGTCCGCTAAAATGGAAAAGACAGGGCCCGAGTCAAGTCTCTGGAGCAGGCTGCTTGGTTTGTGAGCCAGCTGGAGAAGGACCTGAGCACCTGCAGACACAGGTAGCTGTGTTCTGACACACAGGCCTGCAGAGGAATGGCTGCCTCTCCGGAGACAACCAGGCAACTCCAGCCTGCATTCAGTCTCTGACGCAGCTTTCCAAACACTGTAGTGTCCATTCTTTTCCTTTCATTCTCCAGAGTTCTCCTGCAGTGGTCCCTTCTGCAACTAGAATAGTGGTTCTTAGTCTGTTGGACCTCTTTAAGAATCTGTTAAAGTTTACAAACCATCAGCTTGGAAAAATATATACATACATAAAATTTTGCTTACAGTTCTAGGGAATCGGTTGACAGTCCTGGAGTTCTTTGTTGGATTCCTGTTTAAGTAGTCTTCTCCTAGAGTAAAATATGGCATAGTGATTTATCTCGACTGTTTCTCAGAAAACAGTTAAGTTCTAACATGAGATAGGAGGAGTCTGAGGGCAAAGACAGGGTGAGCTGCTGAAATGGGGCTTATGCTGCTGGCTGGAGGAGATAAGTGAATCTGAAAGATACTACCCTCTGACCTTGTTTCCTAGCCCAAAGCCTGACCAGTGCTCTTTCAATTGCAACATTTTTATCCTATTTTCACATTAGGATCACTAATATTTTAAAAATACTAGTGGGAGGGCCCTACCTACTGAAATTCTCATTTAATATGAGATGGACCCTAGGCATCAGTTTTTTAAAAAATTTAAATGACTTTACTGGTGTAATATAATATACATTTAAGTATATAGTTTGGTGAATTCTGATATATGTACCAAATCCATGAAAATACTCATCATCCCCCAAATTTTCTCTTCTTCTGGAACCCCAATTATATTAATACATGGACCACTTGATGTCTCATGGCTCACCAATTCTGTGTGCATTTTGTTTTGCTTTCAGTATTTTTTTTTTCTTGCTGCTTCATTTTGTCTAGCTTATGCTGATAAGTCTTCAAGGTCGCTAGTCATCTATAATGTTTAATTTCTATGTATTTTTTAATCTCAGTAACTATATCCTTCAAAGTTCATTTTCAAATATATATATTCCATTCCTTCTCTCCTTCCCTTGCTCATGCTTCCCTCTGCCTTCAAATATACATGCCAAGTGCATTTGAAATCCTTGTATACCACTCTGTGTTATTTCTGAGGTCTGCTTATACTGGTTCCTGTTTTACAAGCCTAACGCTTTTTTTAAACTTATTTACCATCATTATTTATTTATTTACTTTTGGCTGCACCGGGTCTTCATCACTGCGTGTAGGCTTTCTCTAGTTGTGGCTAGCAGAGGCTGCTCTCGCTGCGGTGCACGGGCTTCTCTCGCTACAGAGCATAGGCTCTAGAGAGCGCAGGCTCAGGAGCTGTGACAGCCGGGCTTAATTGTTCTGAGGTATGTAGGATCTTCCCCTACCAGCGACTGAACCTGTGTCTCCTGCCTTGTAAGACGGATTCTTAATCACTGGACCACCAAGGAAGCCCCGCCTAGTACCAAGGTCCTCAGGCTCATGTAGCATGTACAGGGGTATGATTCCTACCACAGTGACCCAGCACAGAGCCCCCGCACCCCCCGACCTGTTCTGCATGTGTAGAGTCTCCCTTTCACTTCAGACCAACCTGCTCCCCCTTTTCCCCCCCGACAGCTCTGTCTCCTGTGGGTTGTCAGCAGTTTCGCTGAGCAGTGGGCATTGTGATGGTTTTTGCACGATGTCTTCATATGAGGGAAACAGTCTGACTTCACTTTGAAGGGATGATGTCTGTAGCCACTGGAAGATAAAATAGTGGTGTGATTATTGAACCAAAGGAATTTATGTTTTGTAACTTGGTTACTTTTATTTTGCATTTTGTTAAAAGTATTAAATACTTTTTTCCTGTTTGGGGAAAAAAAAAGAAGAAGAAGAAGCCCTCCCTAATACTCTTTAATTGTATGGTTGAAACTTTGCATTATTGAGGACTGGAATTTTATGAAGTTTCTTAGGGGAAAAAAAATTACCCATTCAAGACATACTTTTAACCTTTTTTAGATGCAGAATACCCCTTCGCCTAGGACTAATTTGGCCTTGCTCCCTGATGGATGTACTCCTGTGATGTATTAGGGGAGCTCTCCACTCTGACTGATGGGAGTGGCGATCACCTATGGTCTTGTGAGCTGGTAAGGTTATTCTGCTCGACCCTTTCATTCTTCTTGCTCTCAGGTAGTTTCCTCACAAGGATGTACCGATGGTTGCCCAGCCGACATCTTAGAAAGCTCTTCGCAGGTGTCTGGAGTTCTTTCTCTGTTCAGCTGTCTCTCTCCCATGAATTCTAATTGGCCTGGCCTCCCTGAACCCTAAATGCTGTCTCCTCAGCTCAAGAAATTGCTGGACTTGGTTTAGGTGTTTCTTCCCTGTATGTCAGCCTGAAGAGTCTCTACCGGAAGTGAGTTGGGGCAATCATAGGGCTCCTAATTTGATTCCTTTCTCCCAGGGATTAGTGTCCTGCACTGTCAGTTGTCCAGTGTCTGACATTTTAGCTGTTTAAAGCAGGAAAAGTAATCTAGGCCCTGTCACTCCATAATGGCCAGAAGAGGCTATCATTTGGGTTTTTTTTTTTTAACCTTCCTAGGTTAAAAATTCTAGTATGTGGCCGGAGTTGAGAACCACTTTAGTTTATTTTCATTATTGGAGTTTTATCCCCTGTTACCATGGTTTTCCCTTGCCCTCTTGCAGCTGTGATTTTACCGTCATGTCTCAAACCATACTGGTTAACTCACATTTTCCCAGCCTTATACCCAAAGCTAGGAGAAATGGCATGATATTCTTGGATTTGGTACTTATGAGTACTCTCCAAATTTCTAGGCATGGTTCTCCGTGTCAGAGAGAGAAGACATTCTGACTTGCTATCAATCATGTTATCCACAAAAAGAAAGAGAGAAGAAAACTGGGCTAAGGAGATTGTTAGTTGAGAACTATATCTATGGGCTCCCTTGGTGGTTAAGAATCCCCCTGCCAATGCAGGGGACATGGGTTTAATCCCTGGTCCAGGAAGATTCCATGTGCCATGGAGCAACTGAGCCTGTGTGCCACAACTTCTGAGCCCACATGCTGTAACTATTGAAGCTCAAGGCCTAAAGCCCGTGCTCTGCAACAAGAGAAGACACTGCAATGAGAAGTCTGCACACAGCAACGAAGAAGTCTGCTCACCACAACTAGGGAAAAGCCCGTGTGCAGCAAAGAAGACCCAACACAGCCAAAAATAACCAATTAATTAAATTGGCTCAGATGGTAAAGAATCTACCTGCAATGTAGGAGGCCCAGGCTCGATGCCTGGGTCAGGAAGATCCCCTGGAGAAGGTAATGGCTACCCACTCCAGTATTCTTGCCTGGAGAATTCCATGGACAGAGGAGCCTAGTGGGCTACAGTCCATGGTGGGGCAAAAAGTCGGACATGATTGAGCAACTAACACTTTCACTTTTCATACCTGTGGAAGGTATAAAGACAAAGAGTCAGGCAGGACAGAACATTATAGTCATAGAATATAGATACTTTTCAAATATTGTAGAAAAATATAAGCTAAATTAAATAAAAAACAAACAAAACTTGCTCTCTATTAGGGGTGTAAATTAGCAGTAAAAGGAGCTCAGAGTCATTCCCCGAGTCTTCCTAAGAGAATGGGAAGCAATCATTTGTTGATTCTACTGTGCATTTCTACACGCAGTATCTCATTTCATCTTTGAGGTGTTCTGAGTCACTTATCATCTCTGTTTTATACTTGTGGGAAGCTATAGACTTGAGAGGTTAGGGAACTCATGAAAGACATACGGTGAGTAACAGAAAGGTAGTGTTCTTGCTGGGAGAATCCCAGGGATGGGGGAGCCTGGTGGGCTGCCGTCTCTGGGGTCGCACAGAGTCGGACACGACTGAAATGACTTAGCAGCAGCAGCAGCAGTGTCTGATTTCCAAGTCTGTATCTTTTCCCTCTCTGTCTCTGACAACGGCTGTCTGATAGTTTCCAGCTCCAGTGCATATTTGTTTACGTAACATCTTTACTTGACTTTCCCTGTGGCTCAGACAGTAAAGAACCCACCCGCCAATGCAGGAGACCTGGGTTTGATCCCTGGTTCGGGAAGATGCCCTGGAGAAGAGCATGGCAACCCACTCCAGTATCCTTGCCTGTTGGATTCCACAGATAGAGGAGCCTGGCAGGCTACAGTCCATGGGGGTGCAAAGAGTTGGACACAACTGAGCAACTTACACACTTTAGTATAAATCACTAGAGAAAAGTATGAAAATTCTAAGTCCAGCTTGATGAATTTTCACAAAATAAACACACCCTGTCTAACCAGCACTCAGGTCAAGAAACAAAGTGGTTCATGCACCCTAGAAGTCTGCTCACATATGTCCCACTTTCAACCCAGGAGAAATAACATAGAGGTACTCAGTGGAGCCTATAGCTCAGCCTCCCTTAACTTGGGGTCCATGTAAGCATCTATAAATTCCCCCAAGTTACAAGCTTTTCCCAAAGAAAGGATGTAGTGCCTTCATCAGAGTCTCCTCAAAAGGGACAAGAATAAAAGCTACCACTGAAGACTGGCTCAGAGGGAATATAACCACTCATTCATTGTATCATCAAAATCAGAACATAATACCAGCAATGGCTACCAACTGAGAGTTTAATGTCCCAGGCATTTTATGTTTATTATCTCTGACCCTTACAAAAACTCTGAAATGTAAGTATTATCACCTCTATTTTACAGATATGGGAACACAGCCTTAGAATGAAGTTACTTCCCCAAGGTCACACATTATTGTGTAGGTATTCGTGAATACTAAAAATTCAACATGAGACCTGCTACAGCAAAGCCTGCACTTCTGCAGTGAGACCATGATGCCTTCAGCAATATTAAGTTGCCTAACCTCTGCTCAGAACAAGCTAAGCTTGAAATACCAGGGCTGAACAGGAAATGAAAGAGTGAAGTCTCAAGCCCGGGCAATTTAAAAAAAAAAAAAACAATTCCCTTCTAACCAATGACAACTGCTAAAGGGAAGTGCTTTAAGAGGCACTTTGCCCTCAAAAGAGGTGTGGCCTCCAAGAGGTGTGGCTGTTGGGTTTTCTCTCGTGGGAGTTACTATCAAACCACAAGCCAACTGTCTATCATTACACTGCACTTTGAGAGGACACCAATGATTGGTCGACTAAGAGAGCAACATTTGAATTTTAAGAAAAGACCAAAACAACCTAAGGTCTTTACTTCAGTGAGAAAGATAGTCAGAGAAAACTCTGAGTCAGCGTCAGAGATTAGGCACGGGAAACCCTGTTAGGTAAAACCTTGACTTCCCTAACTGGTGTTAAGTTGCTATTAAATTCTTCAAGAAATTAGCCCCCATTTGAAAAGATATGTAAAAACTATGTGAAAATGCTTTGTAAACTGCAAAGGAAATGGCTAGCAAATAATTTTTAAAAATCCCCAAACTCTAAACATAAAGCAAAATTTACCTGCCTGCAAAGGCTATACCAGGAGGTGGTAGAGTTAGAAGCAGCCACAATTTTGGCCCCTACTTTCCTACTCATCACTAGGTCACATGTAGAATTGTTTTCTGTCTCTCATTTTCCCTCTGCTATTCCACTGGACCATTAAGTACACTGCATCATCTGTGCTTTATTTTGGAGAAGACATACATAATAGAACCTGTAAAAGAAAAGAATGGCTCAGATGACTTTTTGTATAGAAAAGAAACCATCGACTCAACTTAAAAGATTGAAAAATTACATTCACTTATTTACTACAATTCATTCTGAGTCTGAGATGCATCCTCAGCTGAATGAGATAGAAAGAAAAATGAAAAAAAAATCATTTATTTCAGGCAATGCAAGTTCTTCTAATACAGCAAGCTTTAAAATTTTAGAGACCTTGAAATATTGAAAGAAACTCCTATAATTCAGTCATCTTTTCCTCAGTAACAGCTTCTATTATAGAAAGTTTCATTTAATAGATAAGGCTGAAAAAATACTGCTTCAAATTTTATATGCTGTATTTTATATCTATGAAGTAAAGCATTACAGAACTACTCACAGAGCCACCAAAGCAGCAATGTAGAATTTCCAGGGTTTTTTTTTGTTGAAACGCACTTTATTTAAAAAAAAAAAAAAAGTCATGAACAATAAATTACAATCATTTCCCCCTTTTATAAATTCTTCATAAAATATATTTGACAATTTTAAAAGAAAATTTCAAAAGTTGCTTTTGTTTTTGAAGTGCTGATGACTTATTTTTTGACCATTTTGTCATGCTGGTGAATTATTTGTAGCTGCTACAATAGTTTGATTGATAAACATTTTACAGTTAAAAACAACAACAACAACAACAAAGAGGAAAAAACAGACCAGCAGAAAGAACTATTCAGTGTGCTATTTATCTGACACGTAACACTTACTTCATCATAATGACAAAGTATCCCTTAGCACCAAAAAACTACAGGAACCCCATCCTTCTAAGTGACAACTAGTGCAAAATAACATTCTAGGAACTAACTGTACAATCCCATTATTTTAACTGGCCACAGCTGCCTATAAGCTTATTTGAAATATTTGGTCTTTTTTCAATTAAGACAAATTTCATAAAACACTATAAACCATGGCAAGAGACTCAATGAGGAACAATTGTTTATTGAGTACCTATTATGGGCAAGGCACTGTGCACAAACTCTTGCTTTCATTTTTCCTCTAAGCAATATCCAGGAATTTCCAAGTATCACTTTGTTTCTTACTCTTTGCTGGAAAAGCCCATGGCTACATGCCGTTTTAAAACTGTCATTTTATCAACTGATCTTTAGTGCTGAGCACACAGTAGGTACTTAATAAATACCTCCTGACTTAAAGAATGAAGACAAAGAATTTACTATCATTGTTCTTGGTATCATAGGCTATTTAGAATACAGGGACTTAAGAAAATTTCAGAAGAAACTTCCTGATCACCTCACATCCTTACCGCCAATGAAAGGAATAATTCCACTTCACAGGTAAATTAAAATAGTTTTCAAAATAAATTATAATTGTTAACTATTTTAAATGAGGTGGGGCCAAAAGCTATCTACTTAGGAAACCATGACATGTAGCTATTTGAAGAGCAAATGAAGCATTGGCATACCATCACCTAAGTCATCATGAATCTCTGCTGAAGTGCCATGTTATTGATAACACACTGTAATGCTTTTTTAACTTTCAGCAACTCAATCTACTTGGCCAGATCTGTGTTCTACTAATTTGGTGATCCAGAGGGTCAATTATCATGAAGTTCCAGTGTATTTCCACCTCCAATTTTGAAAATAATTCTTATAATTATTAGCTTGGAAGTAATGTTAAAAGTACATCTTTTTCTTCATTTAAGAGGTTTTAAGTAAAATCTTTCAGCCTAAATTTTGAACTTCACACCAAGTAATGCATAGTTCAGAAATTTTATGTACTCCACTTTTTGTGCTTTTCCACTCTTTATAGTCCCCTGAACACATTTTAAATAAGGAAAAAATTATGGTAGGAATATTCCAAAAGTTGTGGAAGTTCAAAAAAACTGAGGAGACTATGTGAACTATCAATGATTTCAATATTCTAATACCTTTAAACTTTTTTTACTTTTGACTAAATATTCTAGTGCTTTATAAAGATTAACCTATATACAAATGGTCTCAAAGTATTAACAACCTTAAAGGCTAATGATCTGTTTTTAGGTAAACTTTCTTCCTTTAGATTTGAACTATCTGCATTTACGGGAAAAAAAAAAACTGGAGACAACCATATGGGGTTAAAAATCAAACTGACCTCAAGAAGAATAATGGTCTATTGGTTCTTCACATAGACCATACCAAATGATTGTATAAAACTGATAACCTCTCTATTTGAAAGACATAACTGATGCCACAGTATTTTACCCATTTGCCAAACTGTATAGGTATCAACTCCCACCTTAGAAAAAGGTGGTTTACACTGAATACAACCATATCACTACCATTACTGTGTCAAATTAGATAAGAGAAAACAGCATTAGTGCCAAAATGAAAGGAATTCCAGTGATTAAACATGAGACCATATTGGAGCAGGCAATGAAAGGATAGAACTCATTTGGTTTCTTCAGCTTTATGCTGAGGCTTAGACAAAGTCTTGAAAATAAAGTTAATATATATCGATTACTATAGTTTATATACAGCAAAGTTTTCAGAAACAGAAGAATCCTGTGTTCAGACTTATATTAGATTGCAGATGCTCAAGTGCAGTCATGTCCCAGTGCAGTGGTTTAACTGGTTAACTGAATGCTTGGTTACCTAAAACCTGTACCACACTGATTGCATGGCTAATCCAACTCCTGCAGCTATAGGGCACTGGAGAGCTCAAACAAACTTCAGCAGCTTTGGATCACTTACTTTCACTTACGTTTAGCCAGATAATTTTGGACTCTCCAAAATGATGTCTTAAAAAAAGCTGTATAACATTATAAAAATAAAAACTTAGTATGATTTCATTAGAGGGAGGGACAGGGTAGGAAGAGGGAAGGTACTTTTATTTTTCATTACTGATTTCACCAGCAAATCTCAAAAATCCAAACCTACATCAAATAATTTAAACAGAAGTGGCATTTTTTTTTCATATGGAATGCAAAATGCACACATTCACATACTTACATATACATAAATATATACACATACGTTTCCTTTACAAAGCTTCAAAGGTTGCATTACCAGCATGCAAACCTTTTTTCCCATGGAAATTCCTAATACTGACAAGGAATGTCTAAAATACTTAGAGACATATTTCCAGAAAACTGGACTCTTCTTTTCTTGGCTCTTATAGAGAATTTTCCTGCCAAACTTCTACCAATGATCATTTAAAAAAATTTACATCCACATTGGTAATACACTTTTAAAACATATTAATAGAATGGCCAGCTTGGACTTAAGAAAAATGAGGAAAAAAAAAAAAATCCCACAATAAAATCTAAACCCTTAAAAGGTGGAGTTTAGCTTTTTATATTCTTTTTTCAGCCACATTATGTTGCATCACTGTTAAAACAGAAGCAGCATATCATCCAAGATATTTGCAAATAATATATGTGTCACGTTTCCCAGCTGCTATCTTTAAATGCAATTTGTACTAATCTGAGTTCTAGTTCAAAAGCATCTGGACGATCCTGAGGGTTTGCAGCCAGCATTTCCTTAATCAGTTGTTTCATTCGCCCATTCATAGACTTTTTCTTCACAGGAATGAGAAGTTCCATTTTGGGATTTTCCAGAAGTGCCTCCCCAACAGGCACAATCTCAGTTCCTTGTTTTACATAACTCCCCAAGAGTTCCTTCTTTGTCTCTGTATCTATGAAGGTGATCCTTTCCAACATTGCCCAGATGATAATCCCCAGAGCAAAGATGTCAGCTTTTGCTGTATAATGTCCCTCCCACACTTCAGGAGCCATGTAGAAATCTGTTCCACAAGCTGTAGAAAGGAAACACTTGTTTACACTGACAGGTTCTTCTGGATTCTGCCCAGATGCTGAACAAACTTTACTTAGACCAAAATCAGCCACTTTGAGTGTAGGTTCCAAGTCACTGGTATCCAACCTGCTTTGAGAAATCAGGATGTTATCAGGCTTCAGATCTCGATGGATGATCTGGTTTTTATGCAAGAAAGCCAGGGCACTGCTCAGCTGAAGCATGAAGCTGGTGTTAGTTTTACGATTGGGTTTCCTGGACAACAGATACTCATTCATATCTCCTCCATCACAAAAATCCATCACAAACCACAAGTAATAGGCGCTTCTGGGATCAAAGGCAATTTCTCCTTTTAGTGAAGTCTCTACAAGCTATAAGAAAGAAAAAAACAGATTATAATCATCTGCAAGGTTTATATAATTCAACTATAGAGAAAGAGTCACTGGTTGAGTTAGTCTCTAATTTTAATTGGAAATTCCATGAATATTTTATTTGTTTAGTGCTTTCATATGTGCATTTTATTTTAAACTTTAGTACTTCAAACTGTCACTTTGTCCCTAACAAAAATACACCAAATTTCTAAGTGAAGAGGTAAAAACTTCATTAAAAATAGTTATATTTTGAGAAATGTCCAACTGCTTTTACATTTTCTGCATGTGTCAATGGAGCTGAATTCTAACTGGCTAGCTAATAGCTTCCTGAAAAGATCAAAGTTTCAGCACCTAGATCTGGTAGATTGCCAGCTGGGGTATAAACATCAGTTAGGACATTCTACTCCATAAAACTGCCTGAAATCTACTTCTCGCTTACTGCACTTACACTATCAACATAATCTGTGAAACTAAGAGAAAATTATGAAGGAACAACCAGTTGCTACAGAAATAAAGTGCTCCTGTAGTCACTGATAAAACTAAAGACTGACATCATTATTGCAAGAACTTCTATAAGCAGAATGCAAATATGGAGGCTATCTCTATCAATAGATGGCTTCTAAAAACCAAATTATAAAAATCACATATGCATTTTGATATAAAAACTCAAAACTGAGCTTGTATATTTGATACAAGATGAAAATCTAGAATAAAGCACAATTTTACTTATATCATTATCTAATTATAACTCTCCTACCACCTGAAATTCAAGAATCTTAATTACTTCACTGAGCATGAACTATCATTTTAAATTACAGTGCTCTGAAAGCATTTGTCCTATGGTGTCCTTTTCAGGCTCACAGGCTGAACAGAAACTCAGTAGGGAAGGTGAAGAGTTGTTGAAGAGTGAGTGATCTGCTATAAATCTACTAGTATTTCCTTTTGTCTTTTCGGTGAGCAGAGGCAAAGAACACCTCTCCATGCTGTCTCCCCCATGGCAGCCATAATTGCAATGGTCTGCAGAAGTCTTCCTTGCATACATTTTCTTTGTTGCATGTGTTTGCCACTGAGACAGAAAATGAAAGAACAGAAAGGTCCAGATCACACAATTATTTACCAGGTGCACTGTTACTAAATATGCTCAGATTAAAGATGAGCATCATCACTCTTCCGTCATGTCCTCTTTTCATTCTCAAAAGCAAAATTCCTAAATAGCTTTGAGCAATGCAGAGTTCCAGCATTCAAATAATGGTTTAGAGTAAAGCCAGATAGTAGATATTTTAGGCTTGACAAGCCACATAAGGTCTCTGTTCCATATTCTTCTTCTTTAAAAAAAAAGTCTTAAAAAAATGTAAAACCTATTTTTAGTATCCAGGCCATACAAAAACAGGCTGAGGGCTATAGTTTGAGGGCCCCGGGTTGGAAGCTACAGAAATACAGAGCCCAATCTGCTTACTGTCATGTGCAGAAGATGTCAGCCATTGGCTGTCTTGCCTAAAGTCCTTTAACAGCTTCTCTGTTCTCTTAGGCTAGAGTCTAAGCTCTTTAACATGGGCTGTGCACTCTCACCCTGCTGATTTTTCTAGTCTCACCTAAAATAACTCTCCTTGTACACTGCAGTCTTATTATCTTCTTTCAGTTCTTAGAATGCTTTATGCCTTTTGCTTCTAGACATTTGTATGTACAGTTTTCTCACTCACTCCCCTGGCTAATTCCTCTTTACCTTGCAAGTTTCGGTTGAAGCAGTTCATAATTCCTGGACCCCAGGATTATGTCAGTTTGCCTACTACATGCACCTATATCATCCCGTACTTTTCATTCATGACACTCATGGTAAGTATACATATTGGCCATAAAGTTTCTATGCATAAGATGTGTCCTCTGTTAACTATTTGTTTTACATTTCTTCTGGGTAAGGTTTTTAGCTAACAGGAACTGACTGAATGATTCCAATTGAGAACAAGAAAGATATCTAGAAAAACATGGAGGAAAAAAAATGTAGAGAATAGTGAAGACCAAATGTAGAGACTCTATCGTCACACTATAGATTTGTTGGTTTTACCACGTGTAAATATTGGTTGTCTTCACTAGTATAAATTTAGAGAGGGCACTTGCTAATGTGTTGGTGAATGTCTGCTTAACTAAATAAATCTGTAGAAAATATAATTTTATTAGAGTTGCTTATGACTGAGTTCTTCCTACATGCCAAGTACTGTGTCTGCATCACCTCTTATTTTGACAAGTCCCATGGAAGGTAGAAATTATTATTCCTTACGTTTGAAGATACAGATGCTGGGGAAAGATGGGTTATTTATCCAAGGTCATACAGCTAGCAAAAAATGCCATAAGTCAAACACAGGTCTATCAGGCTTTAAAAAGATGAAATAGATTACTAAACAACAAGGTCTTTTAGATTAGAAAAAAAAAAAATCACCGAATCAAGGCTTTACATCTTAAAGCCTTGAAAGATTAGCTAGCTAATACCTAGTTATTATAACAGTTGCTCCATCTGGACTCAAGGATACCATCAGCACTAAGCCAGATGTTTAAATATCCTTGCATTTATAGTTCAATTATGCATTTTAGTCTCCAAAATTCAATGCAAAGTCCAACAAGGTTCTAGTTACTTTTATGTGGAATGCAGTAAGAATGTTTCCGATTTTTTTATCATTGTAACTTAGCTAATAAGCACTTTTAGAAGAATACAAAGTAAAACAAATAAAGACTAAATAGTTAGGTTTATATTCCCTATCTTAAGAGAGAAATTAGGTTCTCAAGGCTGATATTTTTTCACCATACAATGAAACTTTAGTTTTTTAATTACATAGAATAATGTGTTTGTTTTGTTGTTCCTAGAATAAAAGCTTTTGCTGTTTTAAAACAGACTTTTGTACCCTGATGGTAAATTCTGAATTTAGACACAATCGTGGAAAGCTGTTCATGTTCCAAGAATGACTGGACTTAAGAAATTTTGCTCTGGCCTTTAACTAGCTATGTCTGAAGTATATTTTTTCTTCAAGTATAGACCTACTAGAGATTTTGACCTATGGCAGAAATCAACCTTAAAAAAAAGAACCAGACTTTCTGTTTTCCTATATTAATGCTTTCCCCAAGTCTACAGAAGAGTAATCTGGAGGCAAAAGGGTAATCTAGAAATTATAGAGCACAAGTTTTAGCTGCCAGATAGTCCTACATTTAGCTCCCAATTCTGCCACTTGCTATGTGATTCTGGATCAATTCATTATCTATTCTAAGCCTCAGTTTCTTGATTTGTAATGATGATAATAATAGTACATTTCTCATAGGACTGTTCTGAGCAGAGTATGGAATGAGTAGGAAGCCAAATGTTAAGTCATTAGTAACATTCAGGTGCTAAGCCACATACTCCATGAAAATTCAATGGAACTGCATGGTTAGGATCTTAAACAACCTTCTAAAACATGAACATGAGCTCATGTCAGTGATAAAGAAAAGCCCAATTACCTATGGGTACTACTTCTGGTTGTAGATTTTTCCCTTTTCTTCTGTCTTCAGTTCCAAAAAAATTGATTTCAAATAAGTGAACTAATTAGACTCTAGTCTCAATCACCTCTCTAGTTCCTATGCTGTCCCATTCCTATGCAGATTGGCAAGTATCATGGCAAAACAGGTGGCTTATGTTATTTTTAGGTATTTGCATCACAGGTTTAAATAAAACCTTGTTTTAGAGGAAACGTCTACTCAGTTCTTGGCAGACTCCTACCTATTCCAAACGATATAAACACCTGCACTTAAAAGTAGAAGTTCATCTGACTCTTTCATTCCTCTTACTGCTGACCAGTGCTACACTCAAATCATTTCTATTTCCCATTCAACCACACATACCTGTAAATAAAGGGAAGAATTAGAGCCGTGGGACATCTTTTGCACCATCCCATCTTTTTGTAGGATGCATTCCTCCAAGTGAATCACATTTGGATGTTGGCTCTTGATACTGCTTAGTGCCCAGAACTCACGCAGGGCTAGTTCAACGTTTTCAGGTGCATGGCATCGAATTTTCTTCACTGCCACCCGTGCAGAGGTCTTTCTGATGACTGCTTCATATACAACACCGTAACTACCTCGGCCTACCTCCCGTATTAGATCGTACTTTGGCTGGCTACTCACCATCTTCAAGGTCAAGGTTTCTGGAAAAATGAACAAAGTGCTCTGTTGAAATTAAGTATACCTACTGGCTTGAATTTCTTCTTCTGCACGATTTAGTAGTTATCATCTATCTCACTGTCTGCAGTGCTTGAACAATATTTGCTATACAGTGGGCAAATGTAAATATTTTAATAATAGTAACACTACTATTTAATAATAGTAACAGTAATGTGGTACTTACCATGTATCAGAAACTGCCCCAAGCACTTTATATATTAAGCTCATTTAATCCTGACAACAATATTATGAGGTAGATACTGAGCATAATAGCTCATTTTGTAGATGAAAAAAACTAAGGCACAGAGTTTAAGCAACATGCCCAAGGTCAAACAGCTAGTAACTGGCGAACCTGGGATTTGAAACCAGGCCATCTTGCTCTGACAACCTCTTACATGAACTGCTTTAAAACACCACTGCTAAACATAAACCAAAAAGTTCATATTCTTATTTACTGATCATGAAGAATCAATCAAAACTCCTGCTTCCCCTGAAAACTGATACATATAAAACTGATACATTTCCTTAAAATGGCAAAACTCACAGTTAGAAACACAAACACCTGGCTTAGGTTTAGATACTGAGACTGTACAGAAGTAAAAATGAGCAGTTATTTTTCTTTTTTGAAAGTAAATGATCAAACTATACATATTCCTATTTTAATTTTATTTCCTTATTTCTTGCAAAATAGTTTGTGGAGAAAAATGTTCCTTTACAGATAAACTAAGCTACTTAGAATATGGTTATTGTTCTTGTTTTAAACAATAGCTATTTAGATCTAGGTCATTTTTGCCAATGAAATCTATCCTGCATATTAAGAGAACTCTCTGAGAGAGTTCTTTGGAATTCAACTTGATAAATCATTTAAAGGCAAGGGCAAAGAAAGGCCTTGCGTGGAAACACATGTTGAATTAAGAGTTTGAAGAGTGCCTCCTCATTCTCCGAAGACCGTCAAAATTCTAATGAGCTTCAGGAACCAATTCTCATTTGTAGAATGCCAGCATGGACAAGAAAAGTTACCTGAGATTGTACAATTTTTATAGTGTACGGTTTAGGGGAACACAAAGCGACCGACAAATAGAGCCTGTCAAGTTGGGACCAGTCATTTTAAGTCGATAGAACAGATTTAATAAAGAAAATGAAAGCTTCTGAGATTACTTTTAGTCCCACTTCCTCTAACGGGACACCGCTCCTCAAATTCCTACAGTATTTCCGAGCGTCGGATTTCCTGACACAGAATTCTCTGCCCCAGCTACACAGTGGACATTCGTTCCTGTTCTCCGTGGATCGCCAATTCCTATCCATCTCAAAGTGGCTCGTGCCTTAAAAGCTGCCCCATACCCGCCTGAATGGCTGGGAAGGAGGGTGTTTGTGAAGTCTTTGAGATCCTGGGTCAAAACACAGCGCGGTGATGCAGACCGTGCGAACCTCGGGGCCTTGGGACGGCATCCCCCCGGGCCCTCGCGTCTCCACCCGGCGCTCGGACACCGGCCGGCCCCGCTGTACACCTGCTGGCGCCCGGGAAGGGCCAGTCCTGGGCAGAGGTGTAGCCCGACGCGGCGGCTCAGGGCCCCGCTCATTGGCCAAGTATCAGGCCCTCCCCCTCTTCGGCGGCTTCCAGAGAAAACCCGGAGGGGATTCTCTCAGGGCCCTTCGCCCGGACGAGCCAGTCCTGCAGTTGTCCCGACTCCTCCGGGGCGGCGGCTGAGGCCCGGGGCCTGGGGAGGAGGCCACGGGGCAGAGGAGGAGGCCGCGGCTGGGGCCGGTGGCCTGAGGGGTGCGGGCCGGAGGCCTGAGGCGCGCGGGGCCTTCCCCGGGACGACTCCGCTGACAGCTCAGTGACAGGCCGCCTGGGGCAGGAGGCACGTGCAGGGCCCTCGGCTCTGCAGCAGGGGCTCTCTGCCGAGCCGAGGGGCCAGATTTACCTCAGGGTAGCCGCCGCCGCTTCTCTCTCTCACGGGCTCTGCAGGCCGCCATTATCGGGGAGCTCGCGCCTCCGCCGCCGCGGCCTCCAGTCAGAGGCCGGCGCGCGCCCCCGTGGTGCGCGCGGACACACCCCCTTACGCCTCGCGGCCCCGCCCCCCTCCGGCTTTCCGTAGCGCGACCCGGGACGCCGAGCGCTGGTCCCGCGGGGCGCGCGCCTGGCGCTCCGCTGGCTTCCCGACTCCCTTGGCTTTCAGGAGCAGGGGGGAGTCGCGGAAGGGGGTTGCGCGCTCTGGAACGCACCACTCGTGCCCCCTCCCCGCGGGGGTGACCGGGAGCGGCGAGGCCACTCCACGCCCGGGGGCTCGGTCGCCCTCCAGCCGCAGCGGGCGCCCGCGGCGGGAGTGGCTCCTCAGCCTCAGGTCCGGGCTGAGGGAAGTGCGCGCTCCTGGAGCGCCTCCCCTCCCCCGCTCCGCCCCCATTTCTGACTGTACCGAGCTGCGGGAAGGTGTGCGGGGTACCTGGGGCGGAGGGCCTGGGGCATCTTCTTACGCGCCGGGCTGGGATGCCTGCGGGACGCGGGCCTCTTCCTGGGCCCCGCGGCGAAGCACGGCCCGAGGTGGGAGGCCTGGCGTCCGCCCCTCCGGCAGGGAGGCTGCACCTTTTGTCAGTCACTGAGCCATATTTGCGCGCTGTGTAGAGCGCGGGGCTGGGTGCGATCATCTGGGAAGACGCGGTCCCCTGCCCCGCCGGCGCGGTGGTATCTCCCTTAAAGAACCCGGAGCCTCATTGTTCCGGGGCTCTGCAGCCGGGAGACGGGGGCGACCTGCCCCCGACGTGGAGGAAAGGGCCGCGGCCTCCGCGCACGCCCTGCCTGGCGGCGGCACCCGCGGACTGCACGTGGAGAGTTGGGACACCCCCCGACGCCTCCACCACCACCTTGCGCAGCTAGCGGCAGAAGTCTGGGCCGGCCTGGACCGAGATTAACAGCGAGGATGGCCGTGCTAGGGGCCCGACTGTCAGCCTGAGTCACTGGGGCCCCGGACTGCCGTTGGCCAGATCCAGGCCCGCGTTCATCAGGCAGCCAACTCTGGACTGTCAGTTGCTCAAAGACCCGGACCGATCGGTCATTCAGTTAGTTTCACAGATCAGTAAGCAACCGCCAGAATCGTCCATTCCTTCTTCACGGATTTAATCCGCACCTAGTGTTTGTCAATGAAGTGGTTGTTCCTCCTCCGAGTGCTGTATAAGGCATGATGCGCAAAGAATCCCTGTTAACTGCTCTCAAGGGTCAACCAGTTACCCATTTTATTTTCTGTCCTCCATTTATGGGCCTCCCAAATGTCTGGGATTGGGTTAAGTCTTTAAATGATCTCTCCTAATCCTAAAGAAACTCCACAAGGGCAGGGCTTATTACTAATCCTATTTTTACAGATAAGGACGCAGACATTTGCATTTGATGGAAAGGTGGTTTTTTGTTTTTTTTTTTTTTGGAGGGGTCACTTGCCTTGGATACCCACTCTCCTGGTGTAAATTCTCCTACTTATCCCGACCGAAAATAAAAAACACAACCAAAACCTTGCTCTGTAATCTGTTTGATTTTTGCCCTGAAGGTCATTTACCAGTCTTCGGCTGTCTGCTAGGACTACTGATATATCCTAAGGTTTGGTTTCTGCCCTTGAGAGGGAAAGTTGAGGGGTCTCTGTAGATAGCTGACTACCTGTGTGGGTAATTGATCAGAATCAGGAGTGGTATCTCTGGCCAAGGAAACTTTACTTTTTTGTTTATCTTAGTCACTAAATACAAGAATCCCTCCTCTCAAGGTGGTTGCAGAACTTGAAATCCACTCCCATAATTCAAAAGTTATGAAACTGACTCTAAAGCCTGTGAGGTGGACGTTTTAGTAATTTGGGGTGTCCTCTTTAGGAAAAAGATTACAGAATGAGCCTATGAATACAGTGCTGGGGCCTTGGAAAGTATCTCTGTACGTGAGGGACTTTGAAGCCTGAGCTTCAGAATAAAGATTACATTATGTGCTGTGTTAAGTCGCTTCAGTCGTGTCCGACTCTGAGTACAATGGACTGTAGCACTGCAGGTTCCTCTGTCCATGAGGCTCTCCAGGCAAGAATACTGAAGTGAATTGCCTTGCCCTCCTCCAGCGGATCTTCCCGCATTGGCAGGTGGGTTCTTTACCGCCAGTGCCACCTGGGAAGCACCGAAAATTACCATATGTCACTATATTTGCCCATAAGCCTTCTATGAGACTCAGAGTTTCTGGGGACGGGAACCTTGTCTGTGATTTATCTATCCACTGTGATTTATTTATCCACTGTCTGATATCACACCAAAACACCCCTGTGGATAGATAGCATTGTCATACATTGCTTGTGGGAAGGCAAAATGATGTAACTCTGATTAAGGACATTTGGCAATCTATAGCCACGTTACCTATGTATTTACTCTTTCACCCAGTAAACATATGTCAAGGCTAAACTTTAAGGAGTCTATTCTAGTGATATATTGGCAAAATACAAAAAGCTCTATGCACAAGGCTATTCATTATGGCATTTAAAAAAAACGCATTATTTTCAATGGCAAAAGATTGGAAACTGCTCATGTGTCAATTAACTAGCTGAATAAATTACCATACAAACACAGGATGAAGTGCTATGCAGCTGTAAAAAGATATGTGGATAAGTTCTTATAAATAAACAGAAACTAATATGTAGTAATGTCCATGTATATAAGGGGAATAAGCAAGGTGCATGATGGTGTTTGTAGAAGTGCCACCTTCTGTGTAAGTAGTGGGATGATATACATTAATTGCTTATATTTAAAGTTAAACAATGGAAGAATAAACTCAGTCTTCTAAAAATTATTTGCTATGTGGGATGGAGTGGATAGGGATGGGAATGAGACTTCTGTGAATGTACCTTATATAGTTGGAAACTGTTACAAACGTAAATGTTGCATATTTACATAAAAAACGGTTCAGTAGAAAGAATGAAACAGTCCATAAAAATTAAAAAACAAATGGAAACAAATGAAATGATATAACTATAGGAGAAAATACTTTCAAGTAGCTTACAAGTATTTTGATTATACCTCCCTAATAGGATACAATCTAAGGACAAAGTAGAACTGCATAGAAATATTAAATATTAAATTGCATTTGTTAGTCTTATTGTTAGTAATGATGCTAATCTTTCTATTTTGAAGCTATGGTAGGTGCATTTTTCAATAAAGTAATTATGTCAGTGGCATTAGGAATCAAGATTTTCAACAAATGAGAAGAAGAATTACAAGTATTAAAGAAGCCTAGGATAATTTTAGATCTGGGTTAGTCAACAGAATGAATGAAATATATATGTTTTCCCCCTTAAAAATGTATTCTCTAGCCCTTTCTGGTGAAAAGACCAAGAAGCAATGAACAACTCAGTAGTAATGAACACCCTTAGTGTGCAGGTTTGGTGTCTAAACACCATTTTCCAGTTTAAAAAATAATTAAAAATTAAAGTTGAGGTTCTTTTGATAAATGTCTGATTCCAAATCTGGAGCAGGAAAGATGATGTTGGGTCATCTTGTGCCTAAAGGACAGGAAGCTATCAAAGACTATTACAGTCTTGTAAAAATGACTGAGATACCAGTACAAAGGGGACCCACTGGCCAAAGATGGAATAATTTGAGCATTAAAAGAAAAATAATGACTTCAGTAGAGCACAACACAAAATATATAAAAATCTATTAATGTAAGGAAAACAACATTTGTTATCAGTGGAGTTCATTACTCTGACCATTAATGGATAAAGGAAAATAAAAAATTTTCTGTTCTTTTCTTGATGAGTTATACTGCAGGTAACCAAATAGTAGATAAGAAAAAGTTATTTTTATAGAAGGATTCCAATGAATAAATGCAGAAGAAATGATAGGATTAGAAAAATACAGTTTTGCAAAACCTAATGAAATAATGAGTCTAGGAAGCAATCATGAAATGATGCTGAAACAACTGTTGAGAAAACTTGGAATTGAGTGAGATTTTAGGCTAACACATGGGCTTCCCTGGTGGCTCAGTGGGTAAAGTGTCTGCCTCCAATGCGGGAGACCCGGGTTTGATCCCTGGGTTGGGAAGATCCCCTGGAGAAAGAAATGGCACCCCACTCCAGTCCTCTTGCCTGGAAAATCCCATGGACTGAGAAGCCTGGTGGGCTATAGTCCGTGGGGTTGCAAAGAGTCGGACACGACTGAGCGACTTCACTTCACTTCACTTAGGCTAACACTGCCTGAATCCACTGACCAACCTTAAAATCATTAAGAGGGGCACACAGTGCTTTCCATAGAATATTCTTGCCTGAAGAAAAAAAAAAAGCCTAAGCCAACCAACATCTAGTTACCACTTTATCAGAAATATGGGACTTACACAAACGCCACAGTCAGCCAAACTCAAAATGTGGAACATTCTAAAAGGCTATTATTACCACAGACACTATGTCATTATAATACCTAACAAAAAGAACCCCGGTGGAGTTCGATCCCTGGGCTGGGAAGATTCCCTGGAGAAGGAAATTGCAAACCACTCCGGTATTCTGGCAACCCATTCCAGTGTCTTGCCTGGAGAATCCCAGGGATGGGGGAGCCTGGTGGGCTGCCATCTATGGGGTCGCAGAGAGTCGGACACGACTGAAGCGACTTAGCAGCAGCAGCAACCAGTATTCTTGCCTAGAGAATCCCATGGACTGAGGAGCCTGGTACTCAACAGTCCATGGGGTTGCAGAGAGTCGGACACAACTGAGCGATTTCACTTTTCACTTTCTTTCTATTCATACAAAACAAGTGATCTGGTTTTGGCAATAAATTTATTGCATGAAAATTAAAAAGGAAGGTAGAATGGTAAATTGTAAAACTCAAGACACTTACCAAATGCAAAAACCTTATTTAGATCCTCATTAATAGTTCAAGCGGATTATTAATAACTGTCAAAAGACATCTTTGGTACAATCAGGGAAACTTGAATATTAACTAATAGATCAAGGAATTATTGTTCTTTTTTGTTAGGTGTGATAATGACATAGTGTCTGTGGCAATAAAAGCCTTTTTTAATTAGAAATGCATACTGATGTATTCTGGATGAAATGAGATTTGGGATGTTTTAAAATACTTTGCAAGCAGCATAGCAAACAAAAAGAGGGAGGAAGACTGGCTGAAATATTTATAGTTGTTGAAACCTGGGTACATGGGGTTCATTATGCTATTCTTACTTTTTGTGTCTGAATTTTTCCATGATAAAAAGACAACCACGCTCAAAAAATGAAATGTCTTCCACAGGTGGGAACTTGGATGTAGCGTTCCTGCCCCCTGCTGGCAGGTTCTATTCGTGCAGCTGTTTGCCCCTGTCTTACCGCAAGTCTGAATTCCCAGACCCGTCTACAGTCATGTCATTTATAAATCTCACAAGAACTCTACAAAGTGGACAGTATTAGTATACTATTTACTGCTGAGGAAACTGAGACTCAGTGGGACTAATAAGCCAAGGATCCAAAGTCCCATAGAAAAGTGTTGTTGTTTCTAGACCTTACTTTTCCTATCTCAAGGGGATCAGTGACATTTTAGGAATCAGTGAACTAAAATGGACCAGAATGGGCAAATTTAATTCAGATGACCCTTACATCTACTACTGTGGGCAAGAATCCCTTAGAAGAAATGAAGTAGCCCTCATAGTCAACAAAAGAGTCTAAAATGCAGTGCTTGAGTGCAATCTCAAAAACAACAGAATGATCTCTGTTTGTTTCCAAGGCAAACCATTCAATATCACAGTAATCCAAGCCTATGTCCCAGCCACTAATGCCGAAGAAGATGAAGCTGAACGGTTCTATGAAGATTCTATGAAGACCTCCTAGAACTAACACCAAAAAAGATGTCCTTTTCATCATAGGGGACTGGAATACAAAAGTAGGTAGTCAAGAGATACCTGGAGTAATACGCAAACTTGGCCTTGGAGTACAAAATGAAGCTGGTTAAAGGTTAACAGAGTTTTACTGAGAGAACACACTGCTCATACCAAATACCCTCTTCCAACAACACAAGAGACAACTCTACACATGGACATCACCAGATGGTCAATACTGAAATCAGATTGATTATATTCTTTGTAGCTGAAGATGCAGAACCTCTATACAGTCAGCAAAAACAAAACCAGGAGCTGACTGTGGCTCAGATCATGAATTCATTATTGCAAAATTCAGGCTTAAATTGAAGAAAGTAGGGAAAACCACTAGACCATTCAAGTATGACCTAAATCAAATCCCTTATGACTATACAGTGGAAGTGACAAATCGATTCAAGGGATTAGATCTGATAGAGTGCCTGAAGAACTATGGATGGAGGTTCGTGACATTGTACAGGAGGCTGTGATCAAAATCATGCCTAAGAAAAAGAAATGCAAAAAGGCAAAATGGTTGCCCGAGGAGGCCTTCCAAATAACTGAGAAAAGGAGACGCAAAAGGCAAAGGAGAAAAGGAAAGCTATATCCATCTGAATGTAGAGTTCCAAAGAATAGCAAGAAGAGAGAAGAAAGTCTTCCTAGATGATCAATCAAAGAAATAAAGGAAAACAATAGAACGGGAAAGACTAGAGATCTCTTCAAGAAAATTAGAGATACCAAGGGAACATTTCATGCAAAGATGGGCACAATGAAAGAAACGGTACGGACCTAACAGAAGCAGAAGATATTAAGCAGAAGTGGCAAGAATACACAGAAGAACCATATAAAAAAGATCTTCATGACCCAGAACATCATGATGGTGTGATCACTCACCTAGAGCCAGACATCTTGGAGTGCAAGGTCAAATGGGCCTTAGGAAGCATCACTCTGAACAAAGCTAGTAGAGGGGATGGAATTCCAGCTGAGTTATTTCAAATCCTAAATGATGATGCTGTTCAAGTGCTGCACTCAATATGCCCGCAAATTTGGAAAACTCAGCAGTGGCTGCAGGACTGGGAAAGTTCAGCTTTCATTCCAATCCCAAAGAAAGGCAATGCCAAAGAATGCTGAACCGCACAGTTGCTAGCAAAGTAATGCTCAAAATTCTCCAAGCGAGGCTTCAACAGTACGTGAACTGAGAACTTCCAGATGTTCAAGCTGGATTTAGAAAAGGCAGAGAAACCAGAGATCAAATTGCCAACATCATCGAAAAAGCAAGAGAATTCTAGAAAACCATCTACTTCTGCTTTACTGACTGCACAGTAGTCTTTGACTGTGTGGATCACAACAAACTGGAAAATTCTTCAAGAGATGGGAATACCAGGCCACCTGACCTGCCTCCTGAGAAATCTGTGTGCAGGTCAAGAAGCAACAGTTAGGAACAGACCCACAGGAAGCAGATCATCAAGGAGCAATTTCACCTATAAACTAGATAAATATAAATAGGTAATATAGGTGTGAACTGAATACATAATAGCTATTACACACATTACCTCCGGTGACAAGCGTTATACACAGTGCATTATGTCATTGACTCTGCACAGTTATCCTGTGACACGTACTAGTACCACCCCCCTTTCCAGCTGAGGAAGCAGAGGTTCTCCGGGGTGAGAGGAGGGAATTCCCTGGTGATTCAGTGGTTAGGAGTCTGCACCTTCACTGCTGGGGCCAGGGTTCAATCCCTGGTCCGGGAAATAGGATCCTGCAAGTCGAGTGGCATGGCAGAAAAAAAAAAAAAAAAAAGAGAGAGGTGAGAGGACTTACACAAAGTCACACAGCTAGGAAATGTATAAATTTGGACTTGAATCCAGCGTATAATTGCGTTATGCTTTTTTATTATTTTTTTGAGATATACCTTATATACAGGGAAATGCTCACATCTTAAGTGTATCTTGTGTTTATAACCGCTTGTAACTATTGTACACTGCTTGTTTCACTCTAATGTGAATGCAAATATTAATTTTTTCTGAATGGTTTATTACTTTTTTTTTTTCCTAAGTAGGAATGGGAGCCAAGAAAGAGAAAAAAATAGTCACAAAAGGGAAGCAGGGCAAGAAAGATCAAAGTTCACAGTTCGCCTAGAGCTGATTATCCCTCCAAAGGTTTTATTCTCTTGTACCAGGGAGTGGTTCCTTGTGTTTTTATCTCCATTCTTCTTTTAGAAGAATCCTCATCATGCCCCCTCAGCCACTTAAACATGCAGGTATGTTAGTGTTTCCTCAAATGGGGCAATTTGCCTTTTAGGGGGCATTTGGTGATGTCTGGAGATGTTTTTGGTTATCACAGTGGGCAGGTTAAGTGCTGTAGACATCCAGTAGGAGAGACCAAGAATGCTGCTAAATATGCTACAATGCACAGGACAGCCTTCCCACAACAAAGGGCTATCCTGCTTCAAATACCAATAATGTGGAAATTGAAAAATCCTGGTGTAAGCAACAACAGTAAACTTGCTATGTAAATATAGCTTGAAGGTGAGTCTCTTGGTCCCTTTCCCATTAGATTGCTGATGCTAAGTTCCCCCCTGGAGAAATTCTAGAGATGTCTCTGATGATGTTTTGTCAGAAACTTTGCACCCTCTGAAGTCATCTCATCCTAGGTCAACAGAAAAGTGTTGTCAAAATGCTACCAATTAAGGATGACCCACTCCAGTGTTCTTGCCTGGAGAATCCCAGGGATGGGGGAGCCTGGTGGGCTGCCGTCTATGGGGTCGCAGAGTCAGACAGGACTGAAGCGACTTAGCAGCAGCAGCAGCAGCAGCCAGGCCTAGCGGTGACTAAGAAGCAGCTCCTACCTTGCCATAGCAGGGAGAATCCCCGGCAATATTCCTACCTCTCTCGGTCCCCAGCTGGTGGAGCCCCAGCCCCATCTCTGCAGGGGGAGGCTGATGCAGAAACTCCTTTAAGAGAGTGTCAGCTCTGGCACTCACGAGCGGTGTGACCTTGAGCGAGCTTCCTCCCTGCTCTGAGCCGCAGTTTCTCCATCTGCAAAAAGAATGGTCTGATTAGCTCTAACATTCTGATTCTTCTGTCCTACGTCTTCACTATGCTTGTACCAAGAAGATTGAAATGATCATTTCTTTGTGTGTGTGTGTGCCGTGCCACGTGTCTTGTGTGATCTTAGTTGCCTGATCAGGGATTGAACCTGGGCCCTCAGCAGTGAAAGCATGGAGTCCTAACCACTGGACCGCCAGGAAATTCCCTGAAGTGGTCATTTCTGACCTAGCCCCCAGACAAGTGATTTAGGGGTGGAAGACGATCATGTGCCAGATGCAAGCTGTTTTGTCTTTGGATGGGTCCTATTTATCTCCTTAGTGAGGACTGAGAGCAGCTGGAGCATCTGGTAGTTAAGACCAAGTCCCATATCCCCTGCCATTGGTCCAAGAGCTGCTGTTGGGCATTGTCCCTGTCTGAGAGTCATGGTGGATGAGTCATGGATAAGGAGTTGAGGGCGACAAGATAAGGTCCCAAGAGCATCCCAAACTGTGGATCCACTCAGTTTCTCAGCAGGTACTGAGATGATGAAGCTTGGGCTGCCTCTGACCCTTTTGGATGCTTCATGTTATAAGGGCAGAAACTCAAACTTACTTGAAAGGAAGATTGTCACGCTTGCCTGAGAAGAATGGAGATGGGAGGGCTAGCTTCGGGAAAGGTTTGATTCAGCTGCTCATATATCGCCAAAGACCCTTTAATGATGCTGTGCGTGTGTACAAAGTCACTTCAGTCATGTCCAACTTGTTGCGACCCTACAGACTTGTAGCCTGCCAGACTCCTCTGTCCATGGATTTTCCAGGCAAGAATACTGGGGTGAGTTGCCATGCCGTCCTGCAGGGGATCTTCCTAACCCAGGGATCGAAGCCTCGTCTCCTGCATTGCAGGCAGATTCTTTACCACTGAACGACTGGGGAAGCCCTCAGCGACGCTGACTTCATCTTAATGCTGGCTCTTCTCATGGGCCCAGATGGTCAGCAGTGCTTCTAGGGATTCAGCCATGGGATCTCATATCCCATGGGAGCAGGAAAGTCAATTGCAAATCTCTATTCCTCAAACCGTAGTCTAAGAACTGAGTCTTTTTGGACCTGATTGACTTATCTAGGGTTGTGGGCTCTTTCTTGACCAAGCTGTGTCCTGGAGGATGGGACTTAGTGGCTGAAATCCAGAGGTTAGGAGAACAGCCAGCAAATTTCACTACATATATCTTTCCTGAGGAGTCAGCTAGTACCTGGCACATGGCAGGTACTTTATTCATCGTCAACAGCTATTTAGTGAGTGCCTGCTATGTGCAAGAAATTACGCTAGATGCTGGTAAAAAGCAGTGAACAAGAAGATAAGGCCCCTGCCCTCAAGGCCCTCAAAGTCTAATGGGGAGGCAGAAATACCTTAATTAGCAAAGACACTACAGTGTGATTAGTGCCAGAAAGAGGTTCCATGAACCTGGAGGAGGGGACCCTAAACTGTTCTTACATGAAGGGACCTGGAGGGTCAGGGAAAGCTTTTGACAGGAGGTGGCATTGAAATTGAGACTTGAGAGTCCAAGTGAGACACAAGCTGACATTCTTTAAATACTTGGTCAAAAATTATTTAGAGCAGGGGCTAAGCAGTGTTTCTTGGAGAAGGAAATGGCAACCCATTCCAATTCTTGCCTGGAGAATCCCATGGACAGAGGAGCCTGGCAGGCTACAATCCATGGGGTCGCAGAGTCGGACATGAATGAGCACGCACACAGAGAAGCAGTGTTTGGGGAAAGGTTAGAGAAGAAAGCCCCAGGTAACCACACTTAGCTTCCTGATCTTTCTAAGGAAGCTGTAATGATCAGCCCCCAAACACCACGCCTGTACACCCCACAGAGCAAAACAAAAAAGGCCTGCTGCTCAGTGTAGCCCTGAATGTTGCTTAGACTCACCCCTGACCTCCCAGCTCTGAAGCTTCACTCACATCCTACTTCTGACAGTATACAGAGCTCTCCCTGAGCTGAGTGCTAGTAAATAGAATGTTCTCCAGCATGTGTGGAGCTGAAAAGTGAGGCGCTGTGCCACTTGTTGTTGTTCAGTTGCTCAGTCATGTCCGACTCTTTGTGACCCCATGGACTGCAGCACGCCAGGCTTCCCTGTCCTTCACCATCTCCTGGAACGTTCTCAAACTCATGTCCATTGAGTCGGTGATGCCAGGCACAGGGCCTGCTCTCCTGGAACTCACCTACCTTTTTATTTATGTCCACGAGTGATGGTGCAAAAAGACACATAAATACAGCTCTGAAAAGTGCTATGAAGGAGGAAATCTAAAGGCCACGAGACTTGTTAACAGCATGGAGTGGTGGTAGGATGAATTGTTTGGGTCATGGAAGGCCTCTCAGCATAAGACATTTATCACTAAGAAATATAAGACTGATATATATATACAAAGACTCATGAGTAGCAATTGGCTAAGTAAGCAGTGGAGGGAAGAGCACCATGGGTGCAGGGAAGAAATGAGCCTGGCTGCTGTACCGAGAACTGAAGTGGAAGATTAGATCAGGAGTTGACGCAAGCAAGGGAGAAAGGGATTAGGAAGCTCCATTGTGCCTGTAGTTACAAGCCTTTCTCCAACCCAGCTTTATCAGTCAGTTCAGTTCAATCGCTCAGTCGTGTCCGACTCTTTGCGACCCCATGAATCGCAGCACGCCAGGCAGTCAAGCCCATATCCTTTTTATTTATTTATTTTATTTGTTTATTTTTGGTCAAACTTGGTGGCATGCAGGATCCAAGTTCCTGGATCAGGGATCAAACCCATGCCCCCTACAATGGAGGTGTCGAGTCCTAATCACTGAAGCGCCAGGGAAGGCCCAAGCCCCTCTCTTTATCTCTCCATCTTCCTGATTTCATTTCCTATTTTCTAATAGGTCCAAATCTCAGTTGAGGGGGAAGAGATGTGATCAGTCCCCACATATCAGCACAAGGCAGGGGCCAGATCCTGTAGGGTCGGGAAGACCATGTGATGGATTTTGAGGTAAAAGTAATGTGTCATTGAAGTTCTTTTTAAAATTGTGGTGAAATATGCATAATGTAAAATTAACCATGTTTAAAAGTACAGTTCAGTAGTATTAAGTACATTTACCTTGTCATGCAGCCATCACTAGCATCCATCTCCAGAACTTTTATTTTCCCATACTGAAACTCTGCCCATTAAACAATAACCTTCATTCCCTTCTCCCTCTGTCCCTGGCAATCACTATTTTACTGTTTGTCTCTATGAATTTGACTGCTCTAGGTAATTCATGTAAGCATTATATAATATACAATAATATTTGTCCTTCTGTGTCTAACTTATTTCACTTAGCATAATGTGTTCAATTCATGTAGCATGTCAGGATTTCTTCATTTTTAAAGCTGAATAATCTGTTGTATGTATACATTACTTTTAGTTTACCCCACTCCAGTGTTCTTGCCTGGAGAACCCCAGGGATGGGGGAGCCTGGTGGGCTGCCGTCTATGGGGTCTCACAGAGTCGGACACGACTCAAGCGACTTAGCAGCAGCATCCATTCACTCACTGATTTTTATCTATTCATCCTTCCATCACCAAAGGATTTAAATTTTTTTTAGTTATTAACGTATGTATTTTTGGCTATGCTGGGTCTTCGTTGCTGCATTCTGGCTTTCTCTCATCACAGGGTGGGTTTATTGCGGTGGCTTCTCTTACTGCAGAGAATGGACTCTAGAGGTGCAGGCTTCAGTAGCTGTGGCTCATGGTCTCTAGAACACAGGCTTACTAGTTGTGGAGGGTGGGCTTAGTGACTCTGCGTGTGTGGAATCTTCCCCGACCAGGGATCGAACCCCTGTCCCCGGCATTGTAAGGAGGACTTTTAACCACTGGACCACCAGGGAAGTCCCACTAAAGGGTTTTAAGTAGAGATGATGATGGGATTTCTAGTTTAAAAGATCACTTAACTGCCATTTGGAGATTGGGTCAAGGGTGAGTGAAGGGAATATGGGGAGGTCAGTTGCAAAGGCTTCAGCGAGAGATGATGCTGGCCTGGGTTAGGCTGTGATCAGGAAGATGGGAGAAGTAGATTTAAGGGCAGGTCAAAGGAAATGGCAACCCACTCCAGTGTTCTTGCCTGGAGAATCCCAGGGAGGGGGAGCCTGGTGGGCTACCTTCTATGGGGTCGCACAGAGTCGGACACGACTGAAGTGACTTAGCAGCAGCAGAGAGTGCACAGGGTCTGGTCTTTTAGGTTTGGGGTGGGAAGGACAAATTGTCAAGGACTACTTGGTTGAACTCAGTTTCCCTTAAGGACTCAGAGCTGAGGGTGATCACTGAGGTGAAGTTAAGTTGTTTTCTCTCAACATCTCAAGCTTCCTTCTCGCCAGCTCTGCTTTCTGGGGAAACCAGACTGAGCCACCAAGAAAAGTACTCATTATAATTTGGCTTTCCCTCCAGTACTCTTGCCTGGAAAATTCCATGGATGAAGGAGCCTGGTGGGCCACAGTACATGGGGTCGCTAAGAGTCGGACACGACTTCACTTTCACTTTCACTTTTCACTTTCATGCATTGGAGAAGGCAATGGCAACCCACTCCAGTGTTCTTGCCTGGAGAATCCCAGGGACGGGGGAGCCTGGTGGGCTGCCGTCTATGGGGTCACACAGAGTCGGACACGACTGAAGTGACTTAGTAGCTCCTGCCTTTTAACAGAGAGCGGACATACCAGTCTTCTCCTGTATGCATTCTTGTTAAATTTATCTTTGTAAGTTCTTAGATTGATACCTGCTTTACTGACTGAATCAGACTCTGTTGTTTGGTTTTTGTCAGTCCATCAATGAAAGACGAATGCCCTCGTGGAGGGCTGCAGGAGGTCAGAGTGCTGACCTTGTGAAGCTGAGTGCCAAACTCAGGACCAAGGGGGGAGATTCTGCCCTGTGAGCCCTTCTCTAGCCAGTCGGACTTGTGGACTCGGCTTTCTGCACTACTGTATTCCATAAGCTGAGGATTCTAGTTCAGTTCTAGGTGAGTCTAGTTACGGAGGCAGGCGATCGAGCTGGACTGTAGCTATGCTGTGTGCCTGCAGCTTGTCCCTCTCACTACTTGTGGAGCTATATGACATTTTAACAAACCAGTCTGTCAAGAACCCTTTCAAAAATCAATCCCACTTCTGAGAGCTGAGCCTAAGGGAATAATTTAAAATGTGGCTTTCAATATAGCGTGATTGGTAACTCTGAGAAGCTAAAAGCAAAAGATGAGTCCAACAACATATCTATAGGATAGGGTATTCTGCGGCCGTTAAAAAATAGGAATTCTCCTCTGCGATCACCCTGTCTTTTCAGTCTTCTAACTTTACTGAGTCTTTCAGTGGCTAAGTCAGAGACCTCTCTTGGTAAATGTCACACTGCCCTTGAAAATATGTGGGTTATTTTCAAATATCTTTTGATATTGATCTCTAACATAATTCCACAGAAATAAGAGAACAGACTCTATGATTTCAATACCTGTCGACCGTGATATTTCTGTACCTGATCTTATGTCTCTGGATATGTTCCAGTGTCTCCTAGTTTATAGTCTGTGGGATCTTGAATAGAATTTGTATCCTACTGTTGTGAGAAAATTGTATAAATATTAATTATGCCAACTTGTTTCATAATGCTCTGCAGGCCTACTGTATTCTTCTACTTCTCTGTACATTCATTCTATTAATTTCTGAGAGTTTGATATTGAAACTCTGACTAAAAATCTTATAACCTAAGATTATAAGATTATAACCTCAAAAATCAATAACCTCAGATATGCATATAACACCACCCTTATGGCAGAAAGTGAAGAAGAACTTAAGAGCCTCTTGGTGAAAGTGAAAGAAGAGAGTGAAAAAGTTGGCTTACAGCTCAACATTCAGAAAACGAAGATCATGGCATCTGGTCCCATCACTTCATGGCAAATAGATGGGAAAACAATGGAAACAGTGAGAAAATTTATTTTTTCGGGCTCCAAAATCACTGCAGATGGTGACTGCAGCCATGAAATTAAAAGACACTTACTCCTTGGAAGGAAAGTGATGACCAACCTAGACAGCATATTAAAAAGCAGAGACATTGCTATGCCAACAAAGGTCCGTCTAGTCAAAGCTATGATTTTTCCAGTAGTCATGTATGGATGTGAGAGTTGGACTATAAAGAAAGCTGAGCACCGAAGAATTGATGCTTTTGAACTGTGGCGTTGGAGAAGACTCTTGAGAGTCCCTTGGACAGCAAGGAGATCAAACCAGTTGATCCTAAAGGAAATCAGTTTGGAATATTCATTGGAAGGACTGATGCTGAAGCTGAAACTTTGCTACTTTGGCCATCTGATGCAAAGAACTGACTCATTGGAAAAGACCCTGATGCTGGGAAAGATTGAAGGCGGGAGGAGAAGGGAACAACAGAGGATGAGATGGTTGGATGGCATTGCCGACTTGATGGACATGAGTTGTGAGCAAGCTCTGGGAGTTGGTGATGGACAGGGAAGCCTGACATGCTGCAGTCCATGGGGTAGCAAAGAGTTGAACACAACTGAGCGACTGAAATGAACTGAAAAATCTTAATTTATCTACTTAAAACAAACAATTGTAATGTGGAACAATATGCAACTTTGTCCTGTATTTTCCGGGTCTCCTGTAAATGTGTTATATTTTCATAATTTACAAAAGAAATAAATGGGCATTCTCGAAAGAGCAGATCCTGTTCTTAAACAGGTGAAACTGATTTGTACAGAAGAAGGGTGGTTATTGATAGGGAAGGCAAAAAATTCTTCTGGGGTGATGGAAATATTCTGTGATTTGATCTGGGTGGCAGTTACATGGGTAAATATATATGTAAAAATTAATGGAACTCTGTGCTTCACATCAGTGCTCTGTGGTATGTAGATGAGATTACAATGTAAAAGAATGAGTTCTGAAGACAATGTAGCAATGTCCATTAGACTATAAGTTCCTGGAGACAAGGAGCTTGTCTGTTTTGCTGGCAGCTATTTTCCCAGAGTCTAGAATAAGATATGTAATAGACCCTCAATAAGAACCTATTGAATGATTATAGAAAAGACTTAGGATTAAATGTTAAATGAAAAAAAGTCTCAAAGTTGTACAACTTTTGAGTACATTATGATTGTAATGTTGTGAAAATGATGAACAGAAAAAAACATTGGAAGGAAAAGGAGTGAAACAGTGTCAATGGTTGTGTTGAATGGTGGGCTTACAGATTATTTTTTATTTTTATTGAGGTGACATTGATTTAAAACACTATGTAAGTTTCAAGTGTACCATGTTATATTTCTACTCAGCATACCCTATAATGTGCTCATTACCAAAAATTTAGTTCCCACCTTCATCACACAGTTGATATCCTTTAAACATCCCCTCCCCGATACCCTTTTTCCCTCTGGTAGCCTGATAGTCTATTCTCTGTATCTACATGTTTCTTTTTGTTTGGCTTATTCATTTATTTTGTTTTTGTTCATTTGTTTATTAGTTTCTTACATTCCACATATGAATGAAATTCATACAGAATTTGTCTTTCCCTGACTTATGTCAGTTAGCACCATCCAGGTCCATCCATTCCATTGTAAATCGCGAGAGTTCATCTTTTTAAATGGTTAATTAATATTTCAATAGGCTTCCCTGGTGGCTCAGTGGTTAAAAAAAAAAAAAATCTGCTTTCCAATGTAGGAGACACAGTTCAATCCCTGGGTTGGGAAGGTCCGCTGGAGAAAGAAATGGCAACCCACTCCAGTATCCTTGCCTGGAAATCCGGTGGACAGAGGAGCTTGGTGAGTTATAGTCCATGGAGTCACGAAAGAGTCAGATACAACTAAACAGCTAAACGACAACATCAACAAAAGTGTTCCAATGGTTGATTAGTATTCCATTCCATTTCATAGTATATGCACCATATCTCCTTTACCTGTTCACCACGGATGGGCGCTTGGGTTGTTTCCATATCTTGTCTATTGTTAAGTAGGGCTGTTATGAACATGCAGGTGAAGATAGGATTATCTTTTGCCTGGTGAACCTCTTCCCTTTTCCATTCTCTTTGCGATTCTTTTTCTTTTTGACCAGGGATTAAACCGGTGCCCTCTGCATTGGAAGTGCAGAGGCTTAACCACTGTTTCCCCAGGGAATTCTCTCCATCCTGTTTGTGATTAGGTAACACTGTTTGGAAATAGCAGCTAACACTGATTGAGTGCTTATTCTGTGCCAGGCTCTATGATTATGGAAATATACACTTTACATTTATTAGCTGATTTAATTTTCACGACAACCCTATGAGGTAGGCTTTTCTCCCCCATTTTACGGATGGGGAAACTGATGCATAGAGAAATTAAAGAATCTGACCAAAGCTATACAGCCCTAAGTAGCAGATCTAGAAGGGAAACCCGGCAGTAGTCCAGCTCCAGAGGCTGCTGGCTTAACCACTATGCTGTGAAGTGAGTGAAGTCGCTCAGTCGTGTCCGACTCTTTGCGACCCCATGGACTGTAGCCTATCAGGCTCCTCTGTCCATGGGATTTTCCAGGCAAGAGTGCTGGAGTGGATTGCCATTTCCTTCTCCAGAGGATCTTCCCGACCCAGGAATCAAACTCAGGTCTCCCGTCCACTATGCTGTATTATTACTCCTCAAAAACTAAAGTTAGAACACTAAGCGGCCTCAAGCCTTTGCGACCGTGAGTCCCTGGGCAATGAGCCCCTGTGCTCTCCTCTCAGAGTTGACCCTGGCTTCTGGGAGGCCCCAACTAGTCGGGTACATCAAGCTCCTCAAGGGGGTGCAGAGGGCAGTGAGGGGTGGAGAACTAGCACCAGGAGGTGAGCAGGAGGGTCAAGGCCGCCGGGCCCACACAGAAGGGGCGGAGGTTTCTGTCACCCAGTCCCCACCCAGAAGCCAGAGAGGGCCACTCTCCCAGCCTGGGCGGTCATGAGGTCTGGTCAACAGGCCGCGTTCTGCCACCCACTTCCCGGAAGTCGCCCCGCCCCCACATCCCATTACGTCCCAGTCACTCTGTTCCTGGAAGTTAAAGGAACTGGGCCGCAGTGTTTACGTGGCCTCAGCAGTACGCCCGTCTTTGGCTCACACCACCCACGGCAAAGCTCAGTGCTGCTGGCAGAGAGCATCTGAGTCCCTGCCCAGAGGCTCACCTGCTGTGTGGCCTGCGGCGTGTTCCTTGACCTCCCAGGAGCCTCAGTTTCCCCATGCACATAAAGGGGATATGAAAAGCACCTGAAGGGACTGGAGGCAGCCGTGTGGATGACGCATTTGGCACCACGGCCTGGCACTCTCCAGCACCTCAAACAGGGTGGCTATTGTTATTATCATCCTGCCACCCTCCATTCTCTTCAGGGCCACGGAAGGGCTGGAGAGATGAGCTCAAAAGGCACTCAGATGCCTCAGCTGCCAGGAGGGAATGCCTTTCTAATCAGCACAAGCGTCAGCGTCCAGTTATTAATACCCCATCAGCCCCACCAGCTCTTGGATTTAGCATTCCAACGCTGAGGTGGAGGTTGGAGGGGCGGAGCTGCGGAACAGGTGGCTGAGGGCTGGAGACGGAGCTCTCTGTGGGAGCAGTTGGCCCCTTCTCCCGCCAGACACCCTCCACCTGCAGTCTAGGGTCTGGGAAGGTGTGAAATTCCTGCATGAAGTGAGCTCTAGGCGGTCAGATTCTCAGTCCCCTAAGGACACAGCACTGTCCTTCCAGGAATGCAGTGCTCAAGTGAGGCAAGCCCCCCCAATGATGCTTCTGGAAGAGACAAATCAACTCATAGAATCGTGGAATATTGAAGGTGGAAGGGGGCTCAGAGAGCCCCCCAACCTGCCTTAGTGGCTTAGAGCTCAGCCTCTGAGCTCAGATAGACCGGGGTGACTGGGAATACCTATAACCCTTAGTTTCTTCCACTGTTAACTGGGAATAATAATGACTCCCAAGTCTTTTGTATACTGTAAACATTTTCATTTGGTTATTTGAAGAACAAATGAAATAACTCATATAAGCACAGGACTTAGTGTGCACTGTCTGGTACAGAGTAGCCTAACCTCTTCTGTCATATGTGACTTCCTTCTCACTCCTTCCTGTGTGAGCGACAGACCTCAAGGGAAAAAGCTCTTCCAGGAATTTCCCTTTCTTGCACCTGAGTTAACAATTTTATCAGACAGTGTTTCTTTGTTTTCTTAAATGACTTAAAAAAAAAAAACCCAACTTTATGTATTTAGAGTGTTTTTAGGTTCACAGTAAAAATGAGCAGATTGCAGAATCCTCATATATCTCTGTCCTCCCCACCCTGAGCCTCCCCTTCCATCAACGTTGTGCACCTTGGCGTTACACTTGTCACAAAAAATAAACTGGTATTGACATCTCACTATCACCCAAACATCACTGTGTGTACGAGTTTTGACAAGTGTATAATGGTATGTATTTACCATTCTAGCACCATGTAGAATATTTTTATTGCCCTAAAAATTCCCCGTGTTTTATGGATTACTCTCTCTCCCCAGACTCCCAGCAATCACTGAAATTATTACTCTGTCTATACTCTTGCGTTTTTCAGAATGTCATATGGTTAGAATCATATATTCTCAGATTGACTTTTTTCACTTAGTAACTCATTGGAAAAGACTCTGATGCTGGAAGGGATTGGGGGCAGGAGGAGAAGGGGACAACCGAGGATGAGATGGCTGGATGGCATCACGGACTTGATGGACGTGAGTCTGAGTGAACTCCGGGAGATGGTGATGGACAGGGAGGCCTGGCGTGCTGCGATTCATGGGGTCGCAAAGAGTCAGACATGACTGAGCGACTGAAATGAACTGAACTGAACTGAATATGCCTTTACATTTTCTCCATATTTTTGGTGGTAGGAGGGGTGCACCTCATTGCACACAGGATCTTAGTTCCCTGACCACGGACTGAACTCTTGCCCCCTGCAGTGGAAGCTGGGAGTCTTAACCATTGAGGCAAGGAAGTCCCTTCTCCATGTTTGTATGTGGTTTGAGAGCTCTTTTTTCGTGTGTGTGCTAAATAATATTCCATTGTATAATATAATGGGTCAGGCCACAGTTTATTTATTCATTCACTCACTGAAGGACATCTTGGTTGCTTCCAAGTTTTGGTAATGATGAATAAAGCTGCTATAAACCTTCAAATGCAGGTTTTCATGTACTTCCCTGGTGGCTCAGATGATAAAGCATCTGGCAACAATGCTGGAGACTCAGGTTCAATCCCTGGGTCGGGAAGATCTCCTGGAGAAGGAAATGGCACCCCACTCCAGTATTCTTGCCTGGAAAATCCCATAGACGGAGGAGCCTGGTAGGCTATAGTCCATGGGGTCACAAAGAGTCGGACACGACTGAGCGACTTCACTTTCCTTTCCTTTTCGTGTGGACACAAATTTTCAGCTCTTTTGGATAAATGGCAAAGTGTATGATTGCTAGATCACATGGTGAGAGTATGTTTAGCTTTGTAAAAACTTGTCACGCTGTCCTTCCAAAGTGGCTGTATCATGTCACATTCCAAATAGCAATGATTGAGACTTGCTACTGCTCCTCAGGCTTCCCTCAGCGCTCAGTTGGTAAAGAATCTGCCTGCAGTGCAGGAGAACCCGGGTTCGATTCCTGGGTCGGGAAGATCCCCTGGAGGAGGAAATGGCAACCCATCCCAGTATCCTTGCCTGGACAATCCCATGGACAGAGGAGCCTGGCAGGCTACAGTCCATGGGGTCACAAGAGTCAGACGTGACTTAGTGACTAAACCACCAGCATTGCCCCCCAGCCTCCCCAGTGTTTGGTGCAGTCAGTGTTTTGGATTTGGCCATTCTTATGGATGTGCAGATGACACTACCCTTATGGCAGAAAGTGAAGAGGAACTAAAAAGCCTCTTGATGAAAGTGAAAGAGAAGAGTGAAAAAGTTGGCTTAAACATTCAGAAAACTAAGATCATGGTATCTGGTCCCATCACTTCATGGCAAATAGATGGGGAAACAGTAGAAACAGTGTCAGACTTTATTATTTTGGGCTGCAAAATCACTGCAGATGGTGACTGCAGCCATGAAATTAAAAGATGCTTACACCTTGGAAGGAAAGTTATGACTAACCTAGACAGCATATTAAAAAGCAGAGACATTACTTTATCAACAAAGGTCCATCTAGTCAAGGCTATGGTTTTTCCAGTGGTCATGTATGGATGTGAGAGTTGGACTGTGAAGAAAGCTGAGTGCTGAAGAAGTGATGCTTTCGAACTATGGTGTTGGAGAAGACTCTTGAGAGTCCCTTGGACTGCAAGGAGATCCAACCAGTCCATTCTGAAGGAGATCAGTCCTGGGTGTTCTTTGGAAGGAATGGTGCTAAAGCTGAAACTCCAGTACTTTGGCCACCTCATGTGAAGAGTTGACTCATTGGAAAAGGCTCTGATGCTGGGAGGGATTAGGGGCAGGAGGAAAAGGGGACGGCAGAGGATGAGATGGTTGGATGGCATCACTGACTCAATGGACATGAGTTTGAGTGAACTCCGGGAGTTGGTGATGGACAGGGAGGTCTGGCATGCTGCAATTCATGAGGTTGCAAAGAGTCGTACACGACTGAGCGACTGAACTGAATCGAACTGAACTGATGTAGTGGTGTCTCGTTAGTATTTTTTTTTTTTTTTTTTGGCTGTGCTGGGTCTTAGTTGCGGCACACAGGATCTTTGATCTTTCTTGCAGCATGGGAACTCTTCACTGTGGCATGTGGGATCTAGTTCCCTGACCAGGGATCGAACCAGGCCCCCTGCATTGGGAACATGGAGTTTTACCCACTAGACCACCAGGGAAATCTCTCTCACTGTTTTCATTAGCAATTCTCTAACGACACATATGTTGCATGTCCTTTTTTATGCTTATTGGCCATCGATATATCTTCTTTAGTGAGCTGTTTGGATCTTTTGCCCATGTTTTAATTCATTTGTTAACTTTCTTATCATTGTTTTAAGACTTCTTTGTGTATGTTGGATAGCAGTTCTTTATCGAATGTCTTTTGCAAATATTTTCTCCCAGTCCATGGCTTGTTGTTTCATTCCTCTGGTTGATTTTTATTAATGATTCAATGTGTTTTTTTCTTAATATTAAAAAAAGGTATTCTTATAATTTTATGTCACATCAATAGCAGCAGGAAGACTTGATTTTGCCAGCGCCTTCTTCTATGAAGGATCTCACTTTCGGTCTGTGTACCAGGCAGTGTGGCATCCTCCCTGCTCTATACTGTGGTCCAGAGAAGGAGTGTGACTGGCTGGAGACAGCACAGCAGATTCATGAAGAGGATATGTCCGTCTCATGTGCATAATCTTCACAGTAACCAGACAACTGACTTAGCTCTTCAACAGATTTTTTTCTTCAGTAGATATTTTTTTAATTGACACAGTTCTAGGAGTCTCTGTGTGAGACTCCTAGAATGTTCCTTTTTTCCCTTGACTTAAAAAAATTGCAGAAACCATAATATGACAACAGCAGAGACAGAAGACATTTCCAAAACAGAAAATGTTTAAAAAAAAAAAAAAAAACAAGCCGCCCACAATCACACCTCAATAAACCAACCATTTCACTTTTCTGAGAATTCTGTCTATCTAGGAAAGGTTGGGACGAGATAGCATCTTAGTGTATCTTGTACTTTAAAAATTTTACTTGCTTCAGGTTATAGTTTTCAAAATGATATTTTAGAATGGTTGCATCATATTCCATCTGTTCCTTAAACACGCCAAGCTCATGGCAGCTCTGGAGTGAACTTCCCCAAGGTCACCATGTGGCAGCTCCTCCACGCCATTCAGGTCCCCTCTTTGGGGGTCTTCCTTGAACATCTTATCTAAACCTTCACAAGTTGGGAAGATCCCCTGGAGAAGGGAAAGGCTACCCACTCCAGTATTCTGTTCTGGAGAATTCCATGGACTGTATAGGTCCATGGGGTCGCAAAGAGTCAGACACGACTGAGCGACTTTCACTCACTCACTCCATTTTATTATCCTGTTTTATTTTCTTGATAGCATTTATACTATCAGAAATTATTTATGTCTGTGTCCATCTTATCTCACCAGAATATAACTTCCATGAGGACAGGGAACTTTTCTGTCTTGCTTGATCTGTATCTCTAGTGCTTACAACAGTGCCTGGAACATAGTAGTTATTCAATAAATATTTATTTAATTGACTCAATTCAGAAGACCATAGTTTTTCAAGTTGGTTATTGATTTTCTATTTTGTTTACTTGATTAGTTGATGCTGCAACAGATGTCTCAGGAAATCAGTATATCAGGGGTTTTGGGAGGAAGGTTTTGGCAAAAGACTTGGGTTCCTCTGTTAACCTCTGTCATTTACTAACTTTGTGACACTGGGCAGCATATTTAACTTCTCTGAATCTAGATTTCCTTATTGTAAATGAGGGTAATATTAGTGCCTACCTCATAGAGTTATTGTGAAGACTGAATAAGAATAATGCACATAAAGAAAGGACTTAGCAAGATGCCCATGAAATCAGAGCAAGTATCATTAGCCAGCTGCTACCAGCGCTCTGATACCTTCAGGTGTTTGTTCATGCAATCCTCAAAGCTGCCCTATTCGCTGGTTACATACCCCTGCTTATTTTGTGACAATTCACTCAGCTGTACACTTATTTGTAGCTTTTCCGTATTTGGATTATAGTAAATAAAACATTTACTTAACAACAATAACAACAAAGGCCCTAGGAATAGGGATCGTTATCGTCTCCATCTTACAGAGGAGGAAACTGAGGCTCATAGAGATAAAGTCACTGGTTCAAGATCACAGAGAGAAAAAAAAAATCACAGAGAGGAAGTGGTGAGGCTGAAGCTCTGAAACCTATGCCCTTAACCACAGCTCTTGATGTCCTACTCGCTACCTGGCTTGTTCAAACACTCAATAAAAAGTAGCTTTTTAATACTTAACATTATTGTTTAAAATATTTCTCCGGGACTTCCCTGGTGGTCCAGTGGCTAAGACTCTGAACTCCCAGTGCAGGGGGCCCGGGGTCAATCCCTGGTCAGGGAACGGGATTCCATATGCCGCAACTAAGAGTTCACATACCGCAACTAAAACGATCCTGCCTGCTGCAACAAAGGCTGAAGACGCCGTGGGCCACAAATGAGACCTGGTGCAGCCAGATATTAACACATTAATAAAGAAAAACAAAAATTTAAACGTGCTTTTAAAAAATAAAAAGTTTTCTTCTATTTTAAATGTTTCAGAGTATACCTTTGGCATGTATGACTTCTCTCTGCTTCTGCATTATTTCCCTTAGGTAAAATCCCAAGGATAGCATGAACACCCTGAAGTGACTTGCTCAAGATCACATACATAGTGATACTTCAAGTAGGGTCACTTGTGGTTTACTTCAGAGGGCCCTGGATCCAGGGGTCAGTGGACTTCCCAAAGGAGATCAAAGAAGAGCCAAGCCTTGGACAGGGTTTGAATGGACAGATGAGTGAGAACCCTCAAAGTGAAGACACAGAAGTAGGGAGGGTGAGGGGGGTATGTTGGGGAAATAGTGGGAAACCCGTTTCAAGGGAGTGGAGAATCAGAAAAAGGGGGAAATTAGGAAATTAGGGCTGGATCTTTCATTCATTCCACAAATGCTTTCTAGGCTCCTACTATAAGCCAGGGATTGTGGATATATCAGTGAACAAGTACATCCAATCCCTGTACTCATGGAATAGATACTTTATTGGGTGGAGGTGGGGACATAAACTGACAAGGAAATTGAGTGAAACAATTATAGATTGTGATAAATTTTAGGAAAGAGCAGGTGCTGGATCCGGGAGTAATAGGATGGGGACCTATTCAAATAGAATGGTTGATGAAGGCCTCTTTGGACAGGTAACATCTCAGCTGAGAAAGGGGAGGGATTATTTTAGGCAGAGCACACAGCGCATGCAAAGGTCCTGAGGTGCATCTTCAGAAAGGGCCCTCAAAGCCATGAAGAAGAGGGTCTTGTGGGGGTTGTAAGTTCAGAAGCCATTTCAGGCAGTCTTGAGCAAAGAACCTTCCCCTCCATCCCAGGCTGGTCTTTCTTCCGACTTCAGCTGTACCTTCCCGTCTGTCCACTGGTTGACCTCAGAAAGCGGTGACCCTAAAGCTTTGCGTCTTCCTTCCCCAGTCAGCTCCCTATCTCCAGTTGCATTTCCAGTTCTCTATATTCTCCCAGACTCTAGCCAAACTTTCAACTCTTCCTTCTTCATTCTCTTGCTTCCACCCCTTCTGGGCCACCTTTCTAGACCATGGAGGCAGCCAGGTTGTGTGGTGGGGTGGGTCACACACAGCAAGGACTTTGGCAGGACATAGACCAGCATGCAGATGCCAGCCCTGCCATTCAGTGAAGTGCACGGGACCCTTGGTCGTCTGGGAGTTGTACCTTGCTATTGGCTGGGGAGTCCCGTGAGATGATGATGTTAGTGTCAGCAGCTGACACAGCAGATGTTGGGTGGATGACGGTCCTGACCCTTTCCCTACCAATCTTGGAAACGGCTTTGTTTTCCTCATACCTTGGCATGTCACAATTACAGAGAATTGTACAGAGATTGTACCCAAGCAGAGAGATGGTAAAGATCTGGGCCACCTAGTGACTCCCTGAAGATCTCTCTGAAAGAACCAAATCCTAACGTACTGCATTTTCAAAATTTTAACAATATATATTTAGTTATTCCCTGGGTCTTCGCAGCACATGGGATCATGGGATCTTTGATCTTCACAGCAGCATTTGGGCTCTCTAGTTGTGGCGTGTGCGATCTAGTTCCCTGACCAGGGATGGAGCCCAGGGCCCCTGCATTGGGAGTGGAGGGTCTTAGCCACTGGACCACCAAGGAAGTCCCTTAAACAGCTTACTTTGTAACCTTAGTGTCTCTAAGGCTACTCTATGCTGGTTACTGTGCTAAGTGTGTTACAGACTGTCGTTTCATCCTCCTGGCAATCCTGCAAAGGAATTTCCGCTATTGTTCCAATTTTATAGTCCAGGAAACCGAGATTCAGAAAAGTGAAGTGACTGACTTAAAGTCACATCGCTAGTTAAAGCATGAAATTGGGCCTTGAGTCCATGTTTTTCCAGCATCAAAAAACCCTGAAAGAAAACAAACCTGTGTGCCCAACCAGTAGGCAACCCTGCCTTATAGTCCATCTGCAAAAGTAAGGGGAGCCAACATGTTTCATTTCCTGGATGACAGGGGACCTGGAGAGATGAGAGATTTTCTCACTCTCAGGATGGACTGGACTCTAAGCTGGGCGTTGGTTGGTGGACCAGGCCCCAGGCCCCAAATTTGCCCCAGCAGAGCAGACTGGGTGGTCTGAGACCTCACGGTGGCCCAGACGTTCGTCCATGAGCTGGAATGCATCCACAGAGCAGCAAAACCATAAACACCAGCAGCCCTTTCAACAGGACACTGTGCCTGAGTCATGGAGTATTTATAGACGGGCCTCTTCTCAGCTTTGCCAAGGATTTATCAAGTTCACTTGGGGCTCGGAGGGTGACAACCTGTTTATCATCCAAGGTGTCATAGCAGGCTGTTGGGACCTCCTCCGAGAACGAGTCTTGGAGGTCTGCCCGTGTTTAGTCCTGATCTGACCCCTCGACAGCAGACTGAGGCAACTCTCCCCTGCTCCCTGCGTTGTGGTGCCTTCTACCAAATACCTGGTGTGGCTCCAGCCCCACCACAACCACACACACACACACACACACACACACACACACACAAACACAGAGTGAGCTCATAGTCTTGAGTTAAAAATGTGACAGGTGTTGGTTCTCTCAGGAAGATCTCTTGGATTGATCTGGGAAGATTAAAAACTTCCCCTGGCCTCACTGCTCCTGGGAGTGAACCCTCTCATTGGTCAGATAATTGAATTAATCATAAGAAAACTGACTGAGGACCTTCTCTGTGCCAGATACTATGCTAGGCGTTTGCTGGGTTTTTGCTTGTTTTGCTGTGCCACTTGTGGGATCTTAGTTCCCTGACCAGGGATCAAACACTGAGTGCAAGCACTGAATCCTACCTTCTGGACTGCCAGGGAATTCCCTCATGCTAAGAGTGTTAACATTACCTTTTTAAAATCCTCAGAATAATTTAATAAGCTAGATATTAATTTAATGGGCTTCCCTGGTGTCTCAGACAGTAGTCTGTCTGCAATGCAGAAGACCCAGATTCAATCCCTGGGTCGGGAAGATCCCCTGGAGAAGGGAATGGCAACCCACTCCAGTATTCTCGCCTGGGGAATCCCATGGACAGAGGAGCCTGGCAGGCTATAGTCCATGCGGTTGCAAAAAGTTGGACATGACTGAGAAACTTCCATTTCATTTTTGTAGATATTTAATATCATCATTATAGATGAGGAAATAGAGGCTCAGAGAGGTAAAGAAACTTCCCCAAGACCACACAGCCAGTAAGTAGCAGGGCCAGGCTCAAACTCTAGGTCTTCCTTGGTTCCAGACTCCAAGCTGTGGGTGACTTTGGGCAAGTAACTTCCCCTCCAAACCTCAGTTTCTTCATCTGTAACATGGAGACGCAAATACTCACCTCTCACAGCTATAAGAACTGAATAAAACTGGTGCATAGTAGGCTCCCAACCCCTAACTCCTGCCCCCACCTTGAGTAAGAATGAGTAAATTAGCTTCTCTTAAGCTGCTTAGGACAATCATCCAGGTCGCATCTGGCTCAAACTTCAGGGACTTGAATCTAGGACCCAGACTGTTCTAGCCCCCATGGCCCCATCCTTTGTTTCTTCCCAATAGACAACAGTCGGAGGGACTCAGGACCCAGAGGCAGGAGAAGGAAGGAAAGGAGGGGTGGAGGGAGTTGGGTGTGAGGGGGTGGCTGTGTGCAGAGGGGCAGTGGACTGACCAGGCTCTTCCTCCCGGGATCTGTTTTGGACGGTGCCAGCCTCCAGGCTGCCAGCAGAGTTGTCAGTGCTGAGTTAACAGAGTGGCCCCTGGGGCCAGGTTTAGCGGTTGAGCCATGACCCCAGATGGGTGGGCATGGCTGCAGACACTGGGCAGAACCTGCTTTTGTGATTCCTGGTAGGTAGGGGGGCTCTGGAGGCTCTGAGCCCTGCAACTACCTGCCGGGGTGGGTTACTAAGTCTTTGTCAAGGGCAGGCTGTTCCTGCTATCTTCATCCCCTTCTTCTGCAGCCTAGGACAGAGCACTTCTTGAGTTTCAGACAGATTTGGGTTCAAGGCCCAGCTGTTCCATTTACTACCTGGGTGACCTTGGGGAAGGTACTTAATACCTTGCCATCTGATTTAGAAAGGAAAACAATCATGCCTACCTCTCAGGGCTGTGTTGATTAAGTGGGGTCCCTGGGTAGGGCTGGGACCTCCTCCATTTCCCCCCTTTTCCCACCACCAGTGGGGCCCATGAGGGCAGTACTCTTGTCCTCCCCCTACCCAGAGGGGCCTTAAAATGCACTCCCCAGGTCTTGATTTGGCAGTTCTGGGGTCTCACAGTGCTTCCAGAAACCCTGATCCTAAGTCCCCTCTGACCTCCTGGACAGGGCCCAGCTCTGACTGAGGTGAGAGCCCAGCTCACTCAGCTGTAGCTCAGATTTCCTGATGGATTCCATTAGTGGCCTCAGTAAGGAGCCCCAGGTCCTTGAGTTTTAATCCATAGGAACAGTGACTTTTTTTAACTGCCAAGATTTCTGTCCAGCCATTTTCTATAACTATACAACATTTTTGATGTATAAGTTTATTTTCATAACACATATATTATTTTTATTTTTTTATTAAAAAAATTTTTATTTTTACTTTATTTTACTTTACAATACTGTATTGGTTTTGCCATACATTGACATGAATCCACCACGGGTGTACATGCGTTCCCAAACATGAACCCCCCTCCCACCTCCCTCCCCACAACATCCCTCTGGGTCATCCCCGTGCACCAGCCCCAAGCATGCTGTATCCTGCATCAGACATAGACTGGCGATTCGATTCTTACATGATAGTATACATGCTTCAATGCCATTTTCCCAAATCATCCCACCCTCTCCATCATTATTATTTTTAATAGAAAATATACTATTTTTAATAGAAAAAAATTGGATTACATATATGTGGCATGTATTTTTCTGTTTGTGCCTAATGATATATTGCTAACATGTTTTCCTATTGATATTCTATATAAAAAGCTCCATGTCATTTTAAGTATATATGTATTTATTTTTAGTCTACAGACAGTTGGGATGTTTATTGGGGTATGTTTCTGCTTTACTTTTTAGGAAATTGTTTCTTTAAGTATAATATGTGTTCAGAAAAGGGCACAGTCCATAACTGTACAGTTCAGGGTATTTTCATAAAATGAGTGTACCTGTATAATTGCACCCAGGTCAGGGACAGGATCAGTACCAGTACTCCTGGAGCCTTCTCCCACCCCCTTCCAGCCTACCCACTGAGGGCAATACTATCTTGACATTTTTATTAGTTAATTTTACTTATCTATTCACTTGGCAGTGCCAGGTCTTAGTTACGGCCTGTGGGATCTAGTTCCTTGACCAGGGATTGAACCCAGGCCCCTTGCATTGAGAATGCAAAGTCTTAGCCACTGGACCACCAGAAAAGTCCCCTGACTCTTAAAAGCTTAAATTAGTTTGGGCTGTTTCGAACTTTATGAAGATAGAACCACACAGTATGTTCTCTTTTGTTCACCATTCTTTATGAGATTCGTCTGTGTCTTCGAATGTGACAATGTTTGTTCATTCTCATTTTTGCATACTCTCCACCAAGCAGGTGCTTCCCAGGTGGCTCAGTGGTAAAGAATCCGCCTGCCAACACAGGAGTCGCAGGAGACAAGTGTCCGATCCCTGGGTCAGGAAAGTCTCCTGGAGGAGGAAATGGAAACCTGCTCCAGTATTCTTGCCCATAAAATCCCATGGACAGAGGAGCCTGGCAGGCTACAGTCCATTGGTCACAAAGAATCGGACACATGAGCACGCGCAAACACACACACACACACACACACACACATGCATTCACTAAGCAACCACATAACAATTCATTTATTTGTTCCATTGACAGACACTGGGGTTGTTTCCAAGATTTTGCTGCTACAAACAATACTGCAGAAAATATCCTTGTATTTAAATAGATCTATAGATGTGAGTATCTATACCTATTTATTAAGAGCTAACTATTTATAACTTTCAGACATCATTTTTATAGTTTTTTTATAAAATAGATTCCTCAGATTACAACTGCTGAATACATGTATAAATATTGCACCCCCCTCCCCCAAGGTCAAGAGTAGTGGGAGTATCAATTGCCCTCTACCTTCACCAACCTTGGATACTATTAATCTTAAATATTTTTGATGAGCTAGACTCAGACATCTCACACTGTCATTTCCCTTGTATTCTATTGGTCACATAGATCAACACTGATACAGTGCGGGGAGGAGAGGGCCTGTGTACTGGGAGGCTCTGTTATTGAGGACTATATTGGAGGCTGAATATCAGAGGAAACATCAGATTTTATTGTAGTTTTAACAAGATTTTAGAAATTAAAACCATTTTTAGAAACAGGGCCTTGTTTTGATTTGGCTTGGGGAGGAGGGGACATTGGCTTTTATTCTTTTGTAAATTGCTTTTTTTTGGCAGCCTTTGTTTATTTCAGGACATTAACATTTTATAGATATTGACCCTTGGTCTTTATGTGTGTTTCTACTGTTTTCTCCCAATCATCACTTGTCTCTTAAGCTTTTGTTTATGGAGCAACTGCAGGTTTAAATATAGTTTGTTTTCCCCGGCTTACTGTTTACGATCTGGATCACCCGAGGGTGTGTGTGGCAAACCCTAGGTTCAAGCTGGTGGGGGTGGGGAGCAGCAGGCAGAGTGGGGTGGGCAGAGCTGGCCCCCCAGACTCTCTGGGGTATTAGGACTGGAGCACCAAGGTCAGCACTGAGCCTGGGCCTCGAGTCTGTCACGAGGCTTCCTCCAGCTCCTTCCCAGACCTTCTCAGTGCTGTTCCAGCCCCTCTATCAGTGAAGAGAGTCTCTCTGCGCAGCCCAGGGGGCAGACAGGGGTCAGAGGGAGTCAAGGCCAGTTTTAATGGGGCAGTAGAGGGAGGCAAAGTTTAAGGACAGGGGCTAAAGCAGCCCGAAGCTCTGAGTCCAAATCCTGAACTATGAGTTCAAGGCCTGTCTTAGTCTTCTCAAGGTGCCATAACAAAATACCACAGGTTGGGTGGCTTAAACAACAGAAGTTTATTTCTCACAGTTCTGGAGGTTGGGAAGTTACAGACTGAGGTGCTGGCGAGGTAGGTTTCATTCTGAGGTTTCCTTTCTTGGCTTGTTGATGGCTACCACCTTGCTATGTGCTTGCCTGGCCTTTCCTCATGTATGTGTATGAAGAGAGAGAGGAAGCAAGCACTCCTGTCTCTAAGGACGCTGATCCCATTAGACTAGGACTCCAACTCATGACCTTATCTCACCCTAGTTACCTTCCAAAGACCTCATCTCTAAATACCATCACATTGCGGGGAAGAGCTTCAACATATGAATTTCAGGCAGACACAGACATTAAATCCATAGCAATTGCTCCAGACTATTTCCTAGATGTGTAACCTTAGGCAACTTTCCTCATTTCTCTGTGACTCAATTTTCTTTATCTGTAAAATGGAGATGATAACAGTATCAGCTTCATGAAGTAATAGATTAACGAGTACCTTTAAAACACTTAGCAGAGGACTTCCCTGGTCGCCCAGTGGATAAAAATCCACCTGCCAGTGCAAGGGACATGGGTTCGATTCCTGGTCCCGGAAGATTCCATATGCTGCAGGGCAACTAAGCCCATGAGCCGCAACTACTAAAGCCGCAACTACTGAAGACCACGTGCCCTGGAGCCTGTAATCTGCAACAAGAGAAGCCGCCACGATGGGAAGCTCATGCATCGCAACTGGAGAGTAGCCCCTGCTTGCTGCAACTACAGGAAGCACACCCACGGCAACAAAGACCCAGCACAGTCAAGATAATAAATACATTTTTAAAAATTAAAAAGAAAGCAAAACATTAAGAACAGACTGTGATATTCAGCCTCCAAGATCAGTTCAGTTCAGTTCAGTTGAGTCGCTCAGTCGTGTCCGACTCTTTGTGACCCCATGAATTGCAGCATGCCAGGCCTCCCTGTCCATCACCAACTCCCAGAGTTCACTCAGACTCACGTCCATCAAGTCAGTGATGCCATCCAGCCATCTCATCCTCGGTCGTCCCCTTCTCCTCCTGTCCCCAATCCCTCCCACCATCAGTCTTTTCCAATGAGTCAACTCTTCCCATGAGGTGGCCAAAGTACTGGAGTTTCAGCTTTAGCATCATTCCTTCCAAAAAAATCCCAGAGCTGATCTCCTTCAGAATGGACTGGTTGGATCGCCTTGCAGTCCAAGGGACTCTCAAAAGTCTTCTCCAACACCACAGTTCAAAAGCACCAATTCTTCGGCGCTCAGCTTTCGTCACAGTCCAACTCTCACATCCATACATGACCACTGGAAAAACCATAGCCTTGATCAGATGGACCTTTGCTCCTTTTTCGGGGCAAAGCCTCCAAGATAGTCCTCAATAATTCTTACCTCCCAGTACACAGGCCCTCTCTTCCCCGTACTATATCAGGGTTGATCTATGTGACCAATAGAATACAAGGGAAATGATAGTGTGAGATGTCTGAGTCTAGCTCATCAAAGATATTACCACTTTTACAGAACCTCCCAATGTGGTCCCCAGCATGAGTCCTTCTGTTTGGTGTTGTTCAACCAACAGAATGAGACCAAGATCAATTCAGAAGCAAAGGAAAGCTTTACTCTTTGATCAAAGAATGGAGAGGAGCCAGCTCCTGCAAAAGCCAGGGGCGGGGCTGCTTCATGGGAGTCTTGTCCGTGGGGGGGACGGGTGGAGGTCTTGCGGGTGGGGTGGGGCTCTAGGTTGCAGAGCTGGGGGCAGCCTCTCTGCGCGCTGCTTGAACTGATCAGAGAACTAAGATTCCACACATGGCAACTGGAGAAAGCTGAGTGCCACAACAAAGAACTCCTGTGTGGCAGCGAAGACCCAGCAGAGCCAAAATTGAAAACAAACAAACAAAACAAGACACACACACACACAAACAGATTCTTTTAAAAAAATCAGCCACTGAATTAGATTTTTTTAAAAAAGAAGAAGTTTGGATCCGGTCTCAGTACTTATGGTGATGTATCCCCTCTAAGATTTCAGATGCCCAGCCCCCCGTTGAGTTTGGAGGCTTACTCAAGAAAGCATATTCTCTTCATAAGCACACTGACCCTGTGTCACTTGTTTGAATCCTTGGAGCATCAGAGGTCTAGTTTTTCATCCATGTGAGTATATCCAGGATCCTGTTGGGGCAGCCAGGTACCAAACTCAACTTTGTTGAGTTGGATGGCCTGATTTACATAATTGTTGATGCTGTTGGACCGTAAGTGCAACCAGCTGTGCCTTCAACTTCTTTACAGTTTATTACCAGCTGGGCGGAGGGTGCTATTTAGTCTCTTCTCCTTGGTTATTGGGGTTCCTCTTAAATATGTCTGATGTTCCTTTCTTGTTTCAAATTGGACAAGACAGGTCTAACAATCAGTGGGTTTCTGTCCTTCCTGAATATCTCTGGTCGCATTATAGAAGAAATTTGTTCACCATGGAGTGATAGTAGGGAGCATGTTTTAATTCCTAAGGCGGGAAGTATAAATTGGAAATAAAAGGCCTTCATTTTGCAAGCACTGAGATAAGTGGGTCCAGGGAGGAGGGGCAAAGGCAATGATGACCAGGGTCTCTTGTGGGCTGCTGGTTTTCCAGGTTTTCAGGTACACCTGGTCTTCTGGCAGGAGAGTATATAGGGTCAGGCCAGTGGGGGTGCGCAGTACCGGGTTACCATATTCATTGACAGCTTCCATGGTTTCTCCTACCTGGAGGACATACTGGAGTTATTCCATTTCAAGGGGGCTGAGGTGTCCTTTCTTTTGGGCTAGGGGAATGGGTCTGTCATACATGAGTTCAAACGCACTTAACTCTTGGGGCTAATCACATGTAGAGAATGACAATTGGAAGCAACTTGTTTCAGCTTTCTTGAGTTTCCTGACAAAGCTTGGCTAAGGCCCATTTCAAGGTTTGCTTGGATCTCTCTACTTTTCCTGGTCACTGGGGTCTTCAGGCTGATTGCAAAGTCCATTTTATGCCCGAGACATAAACTGGTTATTCTCTTCATCACTTGAGACACAAATGCTGGACTATTATCATTTTGTGGGGATTCTGGGAACCTGAACCTAGGAATTATTTCTACTAGGAATGTGTTAGCCACTTCAGCTGCCATTTCAGTTCTATCAGAGAACACTTCTATCCACCCAGAATATATGTGTACTAGCACCAAAGAGCAGAGAAGGCAATGGCACCCCACTGCAGTACTCTTGTCTGGAAAATTTCATGGACGGAGGAGCCTGGTGGGCTGCCGTCTATGGGGTTGCACAGAGTCAGACACGACTCAGTGACTTCACTTTGACTTTTCACTTTCATGCATTGGAGAAGGAAATGGCAACCCACTCCAGTGTTCTTGCCTGGAGAATCCCAGGGACGGGGGAGCCTGGTGGGCTGCCGTCTATGGGGTTGCACAGAGTCGGACACGACTGAAGCGACTTAGCAGCAGCAGCAGCAGCAGCAGCACCAAAGAGATAGCTGAAGTTGCCCAGTCCTCTTGGCATGACAGTGAAAGCAGTCTGCCAGTCTTCCCCAGGATATGTCCTTCTGGTCTGAATGGGTCTTATCTGGGGGCCTCTGCAGGATCTGCTGTTGAAGTTTGTTGGGGAAATGGGGCATGTCTCAACTAGCTGACTGAGTTTACTCTTTGTGCCACGGGGTACCATGACTTCGGCTCAGTAAAGGGCTTCTCTCCCACAGGGAGCTCCTTGATGAGGCTCCCTGGTGGCTTGACAAACTGCACGTTCATTAACTCGCCGCCCATGGCCTCCTAGATCTCTACTGAAACCTCATTTTGGAGCTTTGTCAAATTCCTCCTTTGTGCATATTGGGAAATAATTGGGGGGGTCTGAAGGTATGAGGGGTAATTCCCAAGTTACTGGTTCTTGGCATTTGTGTCTGTCTTGTTGTTTCTCTTTATATATTAATATATATTTGTGTGTGTTCAGTCGCTAAGCGGTGTCCAGCTCTTTATGACCCCATGGATTGCAGCATGCCAAGTTTCCCTGTCATATATATATATATATATATATATATATATATCCTGTGGTCATGCATGAATGTGAGAGTTGGACTGTGAAGGCTGAGCGCTGAAGAATTGATGCTTTTGAACTGTGGTGTTGGAGAAGACTCTTGAGAGTCCCTTGGAATGCAAGGAGATCCAACCAGTCCATTCTGAAGGAGATCAGCCCTGGGATTTCTTTGGAAGGAATGATGTTAAAGCTGAAACTCCAGTACTTTGGCCACCTCATGGGAAGAGCTGACTCATTGGAAAAGACTGATGGTGGGAGGGATTGGGGGCAGGAGGAGAAGGGGACAACAGAGGATGAGATGGCTGGATGGCATCACAGACTTGATGGACGTGAGTCTGAGTGAACTCCAGGAGTTGGTGATGGACAGGGAGGCCTGGCGTGCTGCGATTCATGGGGTCACAAAGAGTCGGACACGACTGAGCGACTGAACTGAACTGAACTGATATATATATAACATATGACCTGCCTCTTGAGGAAGCTGTATGAAGGTCAGGAAGCAAGAGTTAGAACTGGACATGGAACAACAGACTGGTTCCAAATAGGAAAAGGAGTATGTCAAGGCTGCATATTGTCACCCTGCTTATTTAACTTATATGCAGAGTACATCATGAGAAATGTTGGGCTGGATGAAGCACAAGCTGGAGTCGAGATTACTAGGAGAAATATCAGTAACCTCAGATATGCAGATGACACCACCCTTATGGCAGAAAGTGAAGAAAAACTAAAAAGCCTCTTGATGAAAGTGAAAGGGGAGAGTGGAAAAGTTGGCTTAAAGCTCAACATTCAGAAAACTAAGATCATGGTGTCCAGTCCCATCCTTCATGGCAGATAGATGGGCAAACAGTGGAAACAGTGGCTGACTTTATTTTTCTGGGCTCCAAAATCACTGCAGATGGTGATTGCAGCCATGACATTAAAAGACACTTACTCCTTGGAAGGAAAGTTATGACCAACCTAAACAGCGTATTAAAAGCAGAGACATTACTTTGTTAACAAAGGTCCATCTAGTCAAAGCTATGGTTTTTCCAGTGGTCATGTATGGATGTGAAAGTTGGACTGTGAAGAAGGCTGAGCACTGAAGAATTGATGTTTTTGAACTGTGGTGTTGGAGAAGACTCTTGAGAGTCCCTTGGACTTCAAGGAGATCCAAACAGTCCATCCTAAAGGAGATCAGTCCTGGGTGTTCATTGGAAGGACTGATGTTGAAGCTGAAACTCCAATACTTTGGCCACCTGATGTGAAGAGTTGACTCATTTGAAAAGACCCTGATGCTAGGCAAGATTGAGGGCAGGAGGAGAAGGGGACGACAGAGGATGAGATGGTTGGATGGCATCACTGACACAATGGACATGGGTGTGGGTGGACTCCGGGAGTTGGTGATAGACAGGGAGGCCTGGCGTGCTGTGGTTCACGGGGTCACAAAGAGTTGGACATGACTGAGCAACTGAACTGAACTGAACAACATATATATATAATATATATATATACATATGTGTATATATATATATTTGGCTGTGCTGAGTCTTAGTTACAGGATCGAAACTCTTAACAGTGGCACTAGGGATCTAGCTTCCTGACCGGAGATTGAACCCAGGCCCCCTGCATTGAGAGCAAGAGCGTTCTACCCACTAGACCACCAGGGAAAGCCTGTTTCTCTTTATTGACATCTTTCTTGGGTGACCCCTACAGTGAATCACTGCCACCTTTTATGGAAGCTGTACCACTTCTATGAGTTTCAATATGCTTAAACCATGTGTCACCTATTTATTCTCCACATACTTCTCCTCTTCCAAATAGCTCTGGTGTGTAGAGGATGGCATACCCATACCTGGAATCTGTATCAGCCTTTAAGATCTTCACTGTCTCAAGCTCTAAGGCCCAGGTGAGGGCCTTTAGGGTAGAAGTCCCTAGGGGTGGGCTTCATGCCTCTATGACTGGGTCTAGAAGGTTAGTGTGTAGCCCACTGGGCTTCTGCACTCGCTCATAAAGCTGTTCTTGTCTGTGAACCATTCCTCTTCAGCATTTGGGAGAGACTCACATCCTGGGTTGGGGCAACTGTTACAGATTGTGTCTACGGCATCGTATAACCCTGTGTCAGGGGCCCTATTTCTGTGGGTAGCAGGGTGGCAGGATTTAGCATGTGACAGGCTTCTGTAGCCACTGTGTGGTCTAAAAGAATAGCCTGAACTTGAATTAACCTTCTGGGAGACAGTCATTCTGTTTCCTTGTTGTTGTTGTTCAGTTGCTAAGTCATGTCCAATTCTTTGCAACCCCATGGACTGCAGCATGCCAGGCTTCCCTATTCTTCATTATCTCCCGGAGTTTGCTCGAACTCATGTCCATCGAGTTGGTGATGCCATCCAACAGTCTCATCCTCTGTTGTTCCCTTCTCTTCCTGCCCTCAATCTTTCCCCATATCAGGGTCTTTTTCAATGAGTTGGCTCTTCACATTAAGTAGCCAAAGTATTAGAGCTTCAGCTTCAGCATTAGTCCTTCCAGGCAATATACAGGGTTGATTTCCTTTAGGATTGACTGGTTTGGTCTCCTTGCTGTCCAAGGGACTCTCAAGAGTCTTCCCCAACACCACAGTTCAAAAGCATAAATTTTTCAGCACTCAGCTTTCTTTATGGTCCAACTCTCACATCTGTACATGACTACCAGAAAAACCATAGCTTTGACTATGCAGACCTTTGTCAGCAAAGCAATGTTTCTGCTTTTTAATACACTGTCTAGGTTTGTCATAGCTAGAGTAAGTTCTGTTCCCTGAGAACTTACTAAAGCCTAAACCTAGTGTGGTGTCTATCTCGTGACTGGCTGACCAAATGTTAACTTTTCAGCCTTTTTTTTTTTTTAGCAGAATTGTGGTACCTGCTACAGCCTGTAGGCAAAGAGGCCATCCCTTAGGGGGTTTTCTAATTGTTTAGAGAAATAAACAACCACCCAGGTAAGGAGGTCCCAATTTTTGAGCTAATACCCCAAGGGTTATTCCCCATCTCTCATGAATATAAAAGTGGAAGTGTTTAGCTAAGTCTGGGAGGGCCAGAGGAGGGACCTGAAGTAGTTGCTTTTTAAAATTCTTCAAAAAGACCCCTCCACATTCTAAATTCCAAAGGATTATTTATCAACCTTTCCTTCCAATTTTTCGTATAGATCCTTAGTTATTAGAACATAGTTAAGGATCCAGATAGGAGCTTCCCTGGTGGCTCAGATAGTAAAAGCATCCGCCCGCAATGTGGGAGACCTGGGTTCGATCCCTGGGCCAGGAAGATCCCCTGGAGAAGGAAATGGCAACCCACTCCATTACTCTTGCCTGGAAAATTCCATGGATGGAGGAGCCTCGTAGGCTATAGTCCACGGGGTCTAAAAGACTCGGACATAACTGAGCGACTTCACTTTCACTTTCAAGGATCCAGATGCTGCAAAATCAGGCCATCCCCAGGAAGCGCCGAAACTGTCTTCTAGTTTTAGGAGGGTCAAGGCTACAAATAGCTTGTCCAGGTTAGGCTTCTCTGACCTCCTGTGAGAATGAGGCCTAGGTAGGTCATCCTAGTTTGTGATTTTGAGCCTTTTTTCTTGGACACCTCATGGGGCTTCCCAGGTGGCTCAGTGGTAGAGAATCCACCTGCCAATGCAGGAGATACAGGAGATGCGGGTTCGATCCCTAGGTTGGGAAGATGCCCTGGAGAAGAGAATGGCAGTCCACTGCAGTATTCTTGCCTGGGAAACCCCACAGACAGAGGAGCCTGGCAGGCTACAGCTTATGGGGTCTGAAAGAGCCGGACACGACTGAGCGACTGAGTACACGCTTGGACACCTCCATCCGTCATTGGCTGAGTGGTTCAGGGCGGTGACGGTATTTTCGTCGGAGGTCTCCTTAGTAGGGTTGGTGGTCAGAATGCCGCCTACCTACCGGAGAAGGATTCACTCCTCTAGACATAGATCTTTTAGGTCTTTAGCTAAAGTTTCCCCAAAGATGATAGGGGGATTTTTGAGCCTTTGTGGCAGGAATGTCCAGCAGTGGTGTTTTTGTTGCGTGTTTGGGTCCTGCCACTCAAAAGCAAAATTTCTTGTGACTCTGGGCCAATGGACTCAGAAGAAGGCGTCTTCTAAGTCTAATACAGAATACCAGGCCCTGGTGGACCGTAGAGAGGCCAGCAATGTGTAAGGAATAGGGGCTGCTGGCATATAGCCTTGGTAGCTCCTCTGACTGCCCTGAGGTCCCGTACCACCTGGTTTTCCCCGTTGAACCTTTCAGGGAGAATGAGAGTGTTACAAGGTGATTGGCAAGGTCTAATGATGCTCTGGTTAATTAGGCCCTGTCTGACAGGGGCAGTGCTCAGCAAGAGCCCCTAATAGAGAGGGTACTGTTTTCTAGGGGACATGTATGCCCAGGTTTTAGATGGATTATCATGGGATTGGCTTCTACAGCTCGTCCCACTAGTTCCTGTACTCAGACCTTGGGATTTACTCTGGGGAGATCAACTTGCTCTTTCTGTGGAGCTATGTTCTCAGACACTAACACTGTCATCTTGTGTCCTTTGTCTAAGGGGATGCCAGTCCCCAATTTGTCTCCCATTAGTTCAGTTCAAGCGCTCAGTTGTGTCCAACTCTATGAATCGCAGCACCTCAGACCTCTCTGTCCATCACCAGCTCCCGGAGTTTACCCAAACTCATGTGCATCGAGTCGGTGATGCCATCCAGCCATCTCATTCTCTGTCGTCCCCTTCTCCTCCTGCCCCCAATCCCTCCCATTAGGTGGGTAGTAACCCTCAATTGATGTAAAGCATCTCTTCCGAGCAAGGGTACAAGGCCTTTGGGGACATATAGGAAGGAATGGAGCTTCCCAGATGGCTCAGTTGGTAAGAATCTACCTGCAATGCAGGAGATCCCTGTTCAATTTCCAGATTGGGAAGATCCCATGGAGAAGGGATAGGGTACCCACTCCAATATTCTTGGGCTTTCCTTGTGGCTCAGCTGGTAAAGAATCTGCCTGCAATGCAGGAGACCTGGGTTCAATCCTTGGGTTGGGAGGATCCCCTGGAGAAGGGAAAGGCTACCCATTCCAGTATTCTGGCCTGCAGAATTCCATGGATTCTAGTCCATGGGGTCGCAAAGAGTCAGACACGACTGAGCAACCTTCGCTTTCAGGAAGGAATGAGCGTATGTTCACCCAGTTTGCATTCTAGCGGCTTTATGAATGCCTTCCCTGAAGGGTCGTCATGTTACATCTCTCGTGACTGGGTTTGCCTGATCTGGTGTTCAGAACTGAGAAAGTGGCACTGCTATTTACTGAGAATTCACTAGGTTTCCTTCCTATGTGCTATTTCAGCTGGGTCTCCTCAGGGGTCAGTTGGAATGACAGCTTAGGAGCCCCCTGGCCTGTCTTTCTTCATCTATTTGGACCATCTACCTGTGAAGGTAGTGGCCAGAATCTGCCCCTTTCCAGGGGCAACAAAGGCATGTTTATTTTCGGTGACCCTCTTGTTTATGTCCGGCACACTGATGAGGTCCCAGTGTCCTGGCATGCTACCCCTCAGTGGAGCCAGGGGTACTTACCGGAGTTGAGTGTCTCTGGGTGCAGTTAGTCCAAATTCCTGTACCAACCAGTTGACTTTGGAGGGTAATAGCCAGTAGCAGGTGGGCTTGCCTCTGGGCCTTTTTATCCTCTGATATTTCCTCCTCTGTATCTCTGTTATTTTGGGGGAGTGGTTCACAGGGCTCCCCAGCCCATTTGAGAGAAATTAGCACTGACCGGAAGAGGTCAAGTCACAGGTTGTTACCTACTTTAGGAGCATTTTTCTGAACTTGGATCAAATGCCCTCATTCCATTTTTGTCAGGCATCCTCATTACCTGGGTCTTTCCTAGTCTCACCTCTTAGCTCACGGGGCTGGTCACTTTCCTTTAACAAACTGAAAGTGACTATGAAGAATGTTACCATTGATCCCTGGAGGTTGATGAGGAGAACAAAAGCTCCTGGTGTGAATACACTGCCTTGTACGGGGGTCAAGAAGACGGCACTCCTGGCGAGACAGAGGGCAAGACTGCTGTCACTCCCTTTTGTCCACAGGCCCCATCATTCCTGGGTGTCTGGTACCAAGAAGAGGCCAGTCTGAGGCAGCAGGCAGACATGCATGAGCTTCAGTCTCTGATCCCCAGCGATGCCACAGAGTGATCCTCTCAAGGGGCACAGCCCTGCACACACAGGGCTACGCTGTGTGCACACCACACCTGGTATCAGATTGCTGGGCAAAGTTGCACTGACTTTGACCAAGGGCTGCTGCAGTCCTACCCCATCAGAGTGAACTCAAAGATCAGAGTCAGACATTCTCAGGCAAACCTCCCAAAGCCTCCACCATTGTCTTGCTGGAGCTAGGGAGAATCTGGAGCCTTGTGGATAGGTGCAGATGAAAAAGGCACAGTGCATCCCATTCAGGTTGCCAGAATGTTAACGATCCTCTCAAGTTGGTCCCTGACAAGGATCTTTCAGTTCTAGTCTTGTTCGAGCTATTAGAACAAGATTGAGTTCTAAGGCTGAGCTTGGTTCAGAAGCAAATGAAGGCTATATTCTTTAATGAAAGAATGGAGAGGTGCTAGTTCTCACTCTGGAGTACACGCTCTCTTCAAAAGGCCATTAGCAGGGCCACTTTATAGGATTCCTGTCGGCACAGAGTAGGGCCAGAGCTCTTGTGGGTCAGACGTAGCTGTGCCATTCTTGGCTCCAGATTGCATTGCTGGGAGCAGCATCTCTGCACATGGCCCGCCACCACCATCTCGAATGGCAGTGTTGCTGGGGGGGTACTTCTGCACGTGACCCACCAAGCTGAAGCGTCGGGTGCAGCCATTTCTCAGGGAACTCTGGTCTGAAGTGCCAGCTGCAAGGCCTCTGCATGTGGTACCCTAGAAGAAAGTGAAACCTGGGTAAACACAAAGGGGATAGAAAGGTTAGCCTTTTTATTATCCAGATTCTGTTTGTACTTTCTGGGAATCGTCAATGGACTTTGCCAGTGGCAACTTCTGTCTTGCTCTTTCAGATCACTCTCCCTGGGGGAAGTCAACCACCATGCCAGGAGGATGCTCAGGCAGCCCTGTGGAGACATACACTTGCTGGGGAACTGAGGCCATCCACCAACTTGTCAACCATGTGAATAAACCACCTTGGAAGTGGCTCCTCCAGCTCCAGCCAAGCTTTAAGATAAACTGAACTATACTCCCAGCACCAGCATCTTCACTAGAACTTCCTTAGACACTGAACTGGCACCACTGCGATAATAGTATTGTCCTCAGAAGTTAATAAAGAGCTGCTCTTGGATTCCTGACCCACATAAACTGTGTAAAACAATAAATGTTTATTATTGTTTTAAGTTGTTTTTTGAAAATAAGTTGTGCAGCAATAGATAGCACATAGACCATGGGGGTCATCCATAGTAACTGTTCAGTAAATGACAGTATTAGTCCCCTGACAGGAAATATTAACAACAACATTTGCTGAATGTCTGTCACTTGCCGGGTATATGCCATCTGCCTGGGCAAATGGAGTCCCTTCTCTCACCATGAATTTTCAGCAAGGGGTAGAGTGTTGGAAGCAATCACCTAGAACCCTAGACTTTCCAGGCTGAAAAGACCCAGAGATATCACTACTCTACCTGACTCTCATTTTATAGTTGAGATAACTAAGACACAGAGGTTAAATAACCTGCTCAAAATAGCAGGACTGATATGTAGAGGAGCCTAAACTTGAACCCAGATCTGTTAGTGCCTGGCAGTAACAGATCTTGTTGCTTGTTGCTATCTCAGGACCTTATAGTCAGGGTTTATCGTCTCTCACTGTTTATAAAGCACTTTTGATACTTGAGTTCAGGATCATTTATATAGAGGTCCATTCAGACCTTATTGGCCCCCTGTGTTCCCTGGGGCAGCTCTTTCTCTAAACACCACCCACTCCTGAGGGGCCTTGTAGCTGCCCACATGGTCATCGGGATCTGGGGACAGAAGGAAAGCGTCTAGAGGGTGCCAGCCCTGAGTGGCGAGATCTTGATGCCCTACTGCCTTTCCATGGCAAGGCCCAGTGGGCTTTGCCCTGGCATCTGGGGCACTGCATCACACCCTAGACTCCATGGACCTGGCTCTGGCAACTACTCTGGCTTCAGCCTGACTTATTTGTCTGATCCTGTGATTCAGAATGATTCTTCAACAAGGATGACATTGAAGCATGTGACAGCCATCTCAAACAGTAAGAAAAACAGTCACCCTCACTCACCACATCCTTTCTGAGGGTACTCCAGGTGCCACAGAGGCTCGAGGGGAATTCCAGAGGAACAGGCAGGCAGACCCCGCCCTCCAGGGAAGGTCATGGGGACTGCAGGGAGAACGGCACACTCCGCACACGTGGAAAGGATCTGCACTGTGAGGCACCAAGAAAACACCTAAGCAAGCCCGAGCCATGTGGAAATGAAAGGAGAGGTGGAGGGTGGTTTCCTTTCCAGCATCACTGCCCCCAGGCCTGCATCATCCATCCCGGGGAAGAGTTCCTCTGAGAACCCTGCACCTGGGGAGGGGCAAGCACCTTCAGGGATCATCTCTTAGGGTCACTCCACATGGCAGATGAAGACACTGGAGGTGGGTGTGGCTTACTGGGCGTCACATCGCTTGTCTCTTGCAGACCTGGAGCCTGAGCACAGGTGTCTGCCTCCCGGGCCAGCATCCTCTCCCTCAACCAAGAGGCCTCAAAATCTCAGTTTTCTGAAAAGTCCCCTCTCTAGTGACAATCAAAAAGAGCACAGACTCTGAGGTTAAATTGACCTATTCCCCTAGCTGTGGAACTTAGGGTAACCCCATATGCCAAGCTGTGCCTCAGTTTCCTCATCTGTAAAATGAGGTTAAGTATGACCTACCTGTGATTGTAGTTAGGAATGAATGAAACAGTGCTATGGAGCTCCGAGTAGATGTCCAACCCCTTGCAAGCACTGAATCAGTCAAAAAGCAAAAACTGTTGTTACTGCAATCACTTTCATCTCTGTCTACCTTCTCCTTGTCAGGCCCGGACCATTCTCCCTGCTGCTTTGCCTGACTCCTCTGGCACTAAAGCTGGGACCGCCTCTGGCACTAAAGCTCCTCCGACTAGTAACACAGACTCTGGGGGCAGATAAGAAGTCTAGCTCTTAGCTGGGTGACCTTCTGTAAGTCACTTAACCTCTCTGAACTTCAGTTCCTGACATATCAAAAAGACAAACAGTGGCACAAAGAATGGTAGTAAAGGTGATTGTTATAGATGAAAAGAGGTTAATGGGACAAAAACAACAAAATCTCACATGTAAGACCTTATTTGGATCTTTTTTTTTGAATTTGATTTGACTAACTAAAAAGACATTTGAAACAATCAGTAGCCTCTGAAAATGGCCTGGGATTTTATAATATTAAGAAATTTTTGTTATTTTTGCTAAAATAATGGCTTGTGATTATGTAAAAAAAAAAAAGAATCCTCATTAGAAATGCTTACCAAAGTATTTATGGATGAAATGACTTGATGCCTAATATTGTGTTTGAAATATTCTAAAAAAAAGAAGCGTGTCAAGATAGAGATAAATAAGAGTGGGGAAAAGTTGGAAAGAACTGAATCTGGGTTTAGTCACATGAATTCTTAACACTAAATTCTCTCTACTTTTGTATGGTTGGAGTTTTCATTAAGAAACAGTATAAAAATGAAGATGTGCAGAGACTTGCAAAGAGAGAGGCAGTACAATGTAGCAGTTAAGAGCTCCAGGCTCAGATGTGCCACTGATATTACATGTTGGTCTTTGCAGGTTCAGGCATGTTCTAATAACTGGTAATGATACCGGTTTATGACTTCCTTCTTGGGGTGCTGGCTCTGCCACTCAGTGGCTGGGAGACTTTGGCCAAATGACTCTGTAGCTCAGCTGCAAAACAGGGAAAATCCTGATCCCTGCCTCACTGAGCTATTTTTTTTTTAAGACTTTATTTTTCATTTGGCTGCACAGCACCATGTGTGGGCTCTTAGTTCCCCAGCAGGGATCGAACCTGGGCCCTGGCAGTGAAAGCTCAGAGTCCTAACCACTGTACCATGAGGCATTGCTTCACTGAGTTATTTTAAAGGCTGAACAAGGAGGGATGGATGAAAAAGGGCGTAGCACAGTGTTTGGCATGCAATAAGCACTAGATAAATGTTTCAATATGAGGAGCACAGATTTGGGAGTCAGGCTACCTCGGATGTGAACCTCAGCTCAGCTCTCTTCCTCAGGGCTGTGTGACTTTGGCCAAGCCAGTTACTTCTCTGAGTCTCATTTCTTCCTGGGAAAAACAAAGATCAAAATATCTCCCTTGCAGAGCTGTTGTGAGGATTAAATGACAAGACGTGTTGCGGCCCAGCATGGCCCATGTGGGAATTTCCTTTTCTCACCCCTTGACTTTCAGCAGTACTGGCCTTGCCAGCTTCCAGGCTGGAGTTGATCCCACTGTCCAGTTGCGTGGCTTTTGCCCCTGGACTGCCAAGTGTGGCTGGTGAAAGTCAGCCATGTGAACGCCTCCTCTCAAGCGGCAAATCTGTGTTGGGAAACATCAGCGAGGCTCTTCTGCTCCCAAAGAGTCCTTCCACCCCTCTCTAAGGCACTTCCCCCTGTGTTTCACAATGGCTGGTCCAAACGTTTTCCACCACTCACTCATGCTGCTCGTGCCCCTGCCTCAGCCTCAGAAAGTGGCCTCAACTCTCTTTCAGCTGACGGAGGTCATCAATATGAGCATGTTTCTCTCCATCTCCCAACATCTCTGACTTTAACCTCCATCCTTTCCTCTCTCCTACCCTCCCAACTCAAAGGCTGGCGTGTCCCTCTCCTTCCCAAGACTTTATTTTCTTAACTATTTTTTAAATTTTGGGTCTTCGTTGCTGCACGTGGGCTTTCCCTAGTTGTGGCGGCAGGCTTCTCACTGAGGTGGCTCATCCTTTGCAGAGCACGGGCTCTCTAGAGCATGCAGACTTCCGTAGTTGCGGCTCATGGGTTCCAGAGCGTGGGCTCAGTAGCTGTGGCACGGGGGCTTAGTTACTCTGAGGCACGTGGGATCTTCTCAGACCAGGGATCGAACCAGTGTTCCCTGCATTGGCAGGTGGATTTTTAACCACTGGAATACCAGGGAAGTGCCTTTCAAAGACTAGAATTTACTCTATCAACTCCATCCCCCATTTCCACGGTCTGCCCCATCTCAGCCAAGAAAAATTTGCTCAAGCACCCCAATCTCCCCAAAGTCAGTCAGCAGTAACCCTGCTGCTTCTGTTTAATTCATTCACTCATCCACTCACTTAAGCAGCATTTCCTTTGTGCTTACTGTGTGTCAGGTGCTGGAGGTACAGAGATGATGAATAGAAACAGTCTTTGCTCTCAGAGACTTCTAAGTTCAGAGGGAGAACCAGATGGCATGATGACAGTGAGATGTGAAGGTGGGCCTGTGTTTGATACAGAGATTGACTGGGTGTGCAATGGGGAGGAAGGAGAAGCCCTAGGATGGCTCTCAGCCTTCTGGTCCGTGCAAATGGCTGGATGGGAGTGCTATTTACTGAGACACGAGACAAAGGAATGTAGAAGCAGAAGCTTGGTGGGGAGTGGTGGAGGTGCAGAGGTGATGCGCTCTGTTGGGGATATGGTGAGTTGGAGGGGCTATTGGGACATCCCAGTAAACATTTCCAGCAGATCTTCAGCTTAAGGGAGAGAAGGATCTGAACTGAGAATCATTGCCACATGGGAGTTGGAATCCTGGATGGATGCAGAGTGCTCTGTGCTGTAAGTAACAGATTAATTACACTGCCATGACATTTGTTCTCTCACATCTTAGAGGGCAGCTCCAGGGGCAGGTAAACTAGCAGCACAATGATGGCATCAATGACCCCAGTGCTCTCTGCAGTTCATCTCTGCCATACTCAGGGGGTTGATTTCCTTCTCAGACTTGTCCCTATATAACCTCATTCAAAGGTAAGCACGAAGCTATCTTCTTGCACTTTTTATCAGGGCGGAAATCCTCTATCTTTAACCCACCTCCACCAGCTTTCGGGTCTCCCTGGCCATAACCAAGTCACTTAGACAAAGGAGGATGGGATGCCACGACAGGCTGAAGCCGTTGTCTCTTATGGCCGTGGAAAGGCCCTCCTTCCCAGAGAACTGTGCCGCCTTAAGTCTGAACAAAGCCAAGTAAGGAGGAAAGGACAGATTCTTTTCAACTCTCATCCTCTTCCTGGCTGGTCTGGGAGGGTTGACCTACAGTTCCAGTAGAGAAATGAGGAGCTTGGGCGCCTGAGTCAAACATATCTGGGTTTTGTCCTAGGTCCAGGCTATGTGACTTCATACAAATTATTTGACTTCTCTGTGCCTGAGTGGCCTCATCTGAGAAATGGGGTGCAACAGTTCTTACATTGTTGTACCTGTTGTCTGTTGAGATGATGAAATAAAATAATGATCATGAACTGCTCAGCCCAGTGCCCAGCACATAGTAGGTGCTCAGCAAAAAACTAAACATTGACGTTCAGGAGGGACCACCTTCTCCTTGAAACTGCCCACTCCTGGGACTTGCCTGGTGGTCCAGTGGCTGGGGTTCCACACTCCAAATGCAGGGGGCCCAGGTTTGATCCCTAATCAGAGACCTAGATCCCATGTGCGACAACTAAAGATCCTGCATGCTGCAACTGTGACTTGGCACAGCCAAATAAATAAACAAATATTAAAAAAGGATTTAAAAAAATTGCCCACTCTTTGTCCTCTAAGACTCCTCCTCTTTCTGTGAGAGATTGCCCCTCTTCTTCTCCTTCCCGTTCCCTCCCCATCACAAGGCTAGCTTCTCTGTCCTTACTACTCACTAGGCCTTGTCTCAGGGCATCAACCGTCTACTCCTCTCTAGGCTGAGGTCATCAAACTTGTTCTCCTGCTGCCCCTTCCTTGTGAGATCCTGGACACTCCTCCTGTAGGTTTTACAGACTTTTAGGCTCATCCTGGGGCCCAGTGATAGTGTTCCCACTCTCATACCAGCACCTTATACCCATGTCCCTTTGCATGACATTCTACCTTAAAGACATTAGAGCTGCTCTAATGACTTCAAACTGTGGTGTTGGAAAAGACTCTTGAGAGTCCCTCGGACTGCAAGGAGATAAAACCAGTCCATCCTAAAGGAAATCAGTCCTGAATATTCATTGGAAGGACTGATGCCGAAGCTCCAATACTTTGGCCACCTGATGCGAAGAACTGACTCATTGGAAAAGACCCCGATGCTGGGAAAGATTGAGGGCAGGAGAAGAAGTGGGTGACAGAGGATGAGATGGTTGGATGGTATCACTGACTCAATGGACATGAGTTTGAGCAAATTCTGGGAGATAGTGAAGGACAGGGAAGCCTGACGTGCTGCAGTGCATGGGATCGCAAAGAGTCAGATTTGACTTTGCCACTGAACAACGACTTCTACCAGCCGACATGGAAGATGGTCCAGAAGGATGTGGAGAAAATTTTAAATTCGTGCAGAAAGCAGAGGGGAATATCTGGATAATGTCTAAGTGGGTACACGGTCCTTCGGGGCACTCCATGACAGTTATTTGTGTCTGTCTCCCTTCCTAGCCTGTGAGTTTCCCAGGGCAGGGAAAAGGCTTACTCATTTATCTCTCACTTTGTTGCCTGATGTATAGATTGTCACTGTTGTTTAGTCACTCAGTGTCTGATGAGTGAATAAGATTTGTGGCTTTGCCACTTACTTCCCAGATTACTTTGAATAAGATCCTTTCCTTCTTAAACCTCAGTGTCAAAACCTATAAAATGAGGAAACAGACTCTGTACCAAGGGAAGGAACCCTTGTATTGAAATGGAATTAGGGACTTCCCTGGAGGTCCAGTGGTTAAGACTCTACACTTCCACTGCAAAGGGTGTGGGTTCGATTCCTGGTTGAGGAACTAAGATCCTACATGCGATCCAGAAAGAAAAAAGAAAAAATATGGAATTAGCGGCCAAGGAATGGAGGGATGGGCTAGCCCTGGTTGGGGACATCTCAGGGTCTTTAGCAGCGTGCTGTGCTTGGGGGTAGGCCTTATCTGGGGAGTTGCCCAGGACTCCAGAGAAGGGGATGGATTTATTTAGGTCAGTAAGAGGGCACTGGCTGTTAACCCCACAAATCCCAGTGGCCCCCTCACTCCTTACCAGCCTGCTGTAGGAGGAGACTAATTTTTGGAGGAAACTCTGGGTACCTGTCCTGCCCCAAGCCTGCCCACGAACAAGCTGTTCTTGTTTACGACCCCCATCCCAAGGGAACAGTGACTGCTCATCCTTACATGTGATCTGAGAGGGTTGGTCTTTCAGGCCTGGCGGAAACTCAAGCTTCGCCAGCCACTTGGCACCGGAATGTTCAGCTGGTCTCCTCCTGGGGCTCATGTGACCAGGGCCCAGCTATAAATATCAGAGGGGCCTCAGACCAAGGCAGAATTTAGGCGCCAGGAGAGGAAGGCAAAGAGGCTCTAGGCGGGTATTCTGTGACAAAGACCCCCAGGTCTGCTCAGAGCAAGGCAGGTGAAGGAGGCAGCCAGGTGGGTCCCCACATCTGTCCCCAGGACAACATGGATTATAAGTCGAGCCTGATCCAGGATGGAAACCCCATGGAGAACCTGGAGAAGCAGCTGATCTGCCCCATCTGCCTGGAGATGTTTACCAAGCCGGTGGTCATCTTGCCGTGCCAGCACAACCTCTGCCGGAAGTGTGCCAACGACATCTTCCAGGTCAGTGCTGGGCCTGGCGTAGAACTGGGGCTCCATGCAGCTACTTAGTCTTCCTGTGACGAAAGCTAAAAGAAAACTTCTCTCTTAGTCCAGAACCCTTCCGAACTGGACTTGTTTTTTCCCCCCTCACAGTGAACCCCTGCTGAAGTCTCTGGAAGGGGTCGATGGGGCTGGGGAGGCGGCTCTGGCTGACCCATTCCTTCTCCATGACGCACTTGTCCCCTCCCCACCCTGCCTGCAGCTACCCCACCCTGTCCTGAGCACCACAGTTGACTCTCCAATCAGGAGTCAAATGCCTCAAGTGATAAGTGGGAGAGGCAGGCAGAAAGGAGAGAGAAACCAGACCCCAGGGGCTGGAGCCAGCTCCGCGGTGGCAGGGGGCCCAGATCTTTAGAGAGGAGGGTGGCTGAGAGGCACTGGACAGTAGAGGCATCTTCCCCTTGAAACTGTTTCCTATAATGCGGAGCAGGAGGGGCTTCATCTCCTTAAGAAAAGAATGGGAGTGGGTGTCCATCCTGGCTGAGAGACAGGCCTCAAATTTCCCCAGAAGCACTTTACAGAATGGTCTCTATTTTTTCTTTAAAGTAGCAACTGTAGGAGCTGGCTCTAATTACATGCCCATTTCATGAATGGACAAACTGAGGCTTGGTGAGCAAAGGTTGCTCACCCAAAGTCATTCCGAGAATTACTCTGCCTTGAGCCTCGGTCTGCTGACCTCCAAACCTGCTGATTCCTTAGTTGCTTCTCAGGTACTCCCTGTGTAAGTGGGCTGCCTCTCTCATATTAGGAAAGAAAGTGAAGTTGCTCAGTTATGACTAACTCTGCAACCCCATGGACGGTAGCCTGCCAGGCTCCTCCATCCATGGGATTCTCCAGGCAGGAGTACTGGAGTGGGTTGCCATTTCCTTCTCCAGGGGATCTTCCCAACCCAGGGATCGAACCCCGGTCTCCAGCGCTACAGGCAGGCTGTTTACCGGTCTGAGCCGAGGGAAGCTTTAAGTCATGTGGTTTGATGAGAACGGTGGTGGTAATCAATGGGGAAGACAGTCGGAGCTCAGAAAGGGAAGGAGCTGAGGGGGAGCCCCGGCCTCACCTCCACCCTGTCGCCAGTAGGCTGCCAATCCCTACTGGACCGGCCGGGTTGGCTCCGCGGCCATGTCTGGAGGCCGTTTCCGCTGCCCCTCCTGCCGCCACGAGGTGATCATGGACCGCCACGGAGTGTATGGCCTGCAGCGGAATCTGCTGGTGGAGAACATCATTGACATCTACAAACAGGAGTGCTCCAGGTCAGTGCTCCCTCCACGGGGAGGCTGTCCCCCTGCCCCGGCCCACCCTGGGAGTCCAGCGCTTCGGGGCCCCATCCTCCTTCACCTGCTCTGGATCCAGTCCCCTAGCTGGAAGAGCTATGCCAGTTAGTCCAGACAGCTGTCTCCCTTAGGCATGAACAGAGGCTCATCTTATCCCCCAGCCCTGGCTCTTGGTGTCATCCAGTGAGTGGCAGGGGACCCAGACATTAGGCTGTCCTCCTAGGAGATACTGAGACCAAAATCAGGGGACAGATGAGATGTGAGAGGGAGAGTGAGGGAGAGGGAGCCACTGGGGCCAGATAAGGGGCCCTGATGAGCAGAGAAAGCGTTCAGTGAGAACAAAGCCAGTTTCTCTATAATGATAACAGCAGTGCCAAACACCAGGAATGTTTCCTGCTGCTGCTTCACAGCAGTTCTATGCATTAGCATGGCTTTCATCATCCCTGTTTCATGGAGGAGGAAGCTGGGGCTCAAAGAGGTAAAATCACTTACCCAGAGTTTTGCAGCTGAGAAGGAGAATTGCTGGGACCCAGCACAACCCATCTCACTCCAGCTCTCCCTGACTGTGAAATAGCCACTCGTTCTTGGGCAGAATGTGTGCCTGGTGGAGGTTGTGCCGTGTTGGGGAGAGATAAAGCTACCAAGGAGATCTTTACTGATCAGCACGTCCTGACAAGAGGCTGCTGCCCTCATGGCCCTTGCGGTCCCACACCCTCACCAAATACGTGCTTGCAGGCAGTGTCCTGTGCCCCCAAAAGCCGACAGACTAGTCCTTGTCTGAGAAAGCTCCAACCAGAGAACTGTGTCCGCTACTCTGACTCTGCTACTCACGCACTGTAGGGTCTTGCGTGAGTCTCTGGGCCTCTATTTCCTCTGTCTCCAGAAATGGACAGTAAGAGTTGCTATTATGACTATCAAATAGGATGCTGATGGGACGTGTTCAAGACGGCAAGTATTTATTGAGCATCCACTGTGTGCGGCGCTGCACTACGCATTTCCATGCATTATCCCCATTTTAATTCTCACAGTAATCCTTTAAACCATTTTTACCCTCATTTTCTGATGAGAAAACGGAGACTCAGAGGTTTGTCCGAGGCCACTCAGCTAGCAAGTGGTGAAGCTGAGAGGGAGCCTGTCTGACTGACGCCACGGTGAACATTCTTAACTGCTACTGCCTCTCATGTTGCCGGAGTTCAACACTACAAAAATGTGATTATGTTGTTGATCATGATCATAATAAAATCAACATTGCACCAAAATAAGAGTCAACCTAGGAAGAGGAAGTTGTGTTTGAACCCTCCCAGGCCTTTCCCCAGAACTGAATGATGGCGACAGTTGTTGAGGTTCTGCTCCATGCCAGGCACTGCACATTCATCGCGGAGAACTCCTGCCATGATCTCGGTAGCTTGGGGGTGAAACCAGGGCTCAGAGAGGTGAAATCACTTGTCCAAGGTCACCATGAGTAAGCGGCAGAACAGTGTGGACTTGAACCCTGACGCTGGCGCCGGGGGTTGGGAGGATGGGCATCTGGGATGATGGGGGACACAGCACCAGACCGCAGGATCGTGCCTCAGCTCTGCACCTGCTCTCACCCCAGGGCCCCCTTCCCAGAGGGCAGAGACAGGTGGCAAAGGAAGAGCCCTGCCAGCATGGGGGACCCTGGGAAGACAAGTCTGGAAAGGAGCTTATTTAAGATCTTGAGGGGACAGTAATGCCCTGGGTGTGATCAGTCATGCAGGGCTGTTTGGAGATGAGGCACTGACATGATGGGGGATAGTCACCATTTATGACCTGCCTGCTATCGCTCAGTGGTAAAGAATCTGCTTGTCAATGCAGGAGACACAGGAGATATGGGTTCAGTCCCTGGGTTGGAAAGATCTCCTGGAGAAGGAAATGGCAACCCATTCTGGTATTCTTGACTGGAGCAATCCACGGACAGCGGAGCCTGGTGGGCTACAGTCCATGGGGTCGCAAGAGTCAGACAGGACTAAGTGACTGAGCATGCACGCACACTGCTGTGTAAGGGGCTGGGAAATCAGAGATGACGTAGACACACTGTTGACTCTAGATGAGCGTAGAGTTAGCCGGGGCCGTAAAACCTAGACTCAAGAAATTGAATCTCAGGGAGGAAGTGACCGTGAGAGAACCCGAGGCCCTAAGAGGAGAGAGACAAAGGGAGAAAGTCATCCTAAGAGTGTGTGTTTGGGAAGAAAGAGAAAGAAGCAACTCTGGATCCTGGAAAGACTCTCAGGTTGGAAATTCAGGCTTGTGCTGGGCCATTGGATGGCCCTGGGCTGCCTCTGCTTTCACTGAGTGACTTGGGGCACACATACCACCTCCTTCTCAGAGCCTTGGTACACCTTCATGGCATGCTTACTGATGTATTCTTCCCACCCTATTTAATCACCACCTTCTCCACGTCAGGCACTGTACACTGCAGATTTAGGGCTGAAGACTACAGGCAAGTTTCCCTGCTTTGACGGAGATTACAGTCTGGTGGACTAAATATAGAATTCAGTGAGGCCATGAATATAAATTGCTTTGTTGGAAGCCCAACCTGCTATAACCAAGAGCCTGGGGACTATAATTAGAACAAATGAACCTTAGCCTCCCCGGCCCTGACTTGCTGGGCGACCTTGGGCAAGTCCATTCACCTTTCTGGGACCCAGTTTCCTCTTTTCCAGAACGTCTCAAAATGACTCTGGGATCCTACAACTTTTTCCAGGTCCTGCACTAGCCAGGCCTGGGCCAACTCCATCACTGGAGTTTGAATCCTAGTCTTGGTGTCATTGGCTTCCCTGGTTCCGGACCCTCAGAGAATGAAAAGAAAAGCATTCAGGACAGACAACCTCTGAGAGCTCGGGCTGTAGATATGGAGTGGGGTGAGGGGCTCCTGGGACTGCAGGGGAAGACAGGGATTTGAGACCCCACCTCGTGACTGATGACTCTTCTCCACTTCAGTCGGCCGCTGCAGAAGGGCAGCCACCCCATGTGCAAGGAGCATGAAGATGAGAAAATCAACATCTACTGCCTCACGTGCGAGGTGCCCACGTGCTCCATGTGCAAGGTGTTCGGAGCCCACAAGGCCTGCGAGGTGGCCCCCCTGCAGAGTGTCTTCCAGGGACAGAAGGTACTGGCCTGAGTGACTCCCACCCCAAGCCCAAGCCTGCGGGACAGATGATTCAGGATGCGGACTTGATCCCCATAGATCTGCTGAGCCGGCCTTTCAGGAATAGTCCCCCTGGAGGGACGTCCTGGGCCGCAGGGAGAACTGCCCTTGCCTTCCTTGGGGAGATGGCTGAGCTCATGAGTTATACTTAGAGCCGCTTGAGGGCACCTGGGTGCGGCCCCAAGGGAGAGACCAGATCCCAGGGCCAGGTCACCCGGGTCCTCTTAGGCCATGACTTCTATAATCCAGTGTGGTTTGGGCCCCTGCTGCCTCTTCCTGCGCTGGTCCCCACTCCCCAGATCCCCCTGCAGCAAGAGGCAGCCTTCTCCCTGGGTCCCTGGGCCTGTGAGAGCCCCACCACCCTGTACATACAATAAGCTGTGGCTTCCAAGGTGACTCAGTGGTAAAGAATTCACCTACCAATCCATGAGACACAGATTCAATCCCTGGGCTGGGAAGATCTCCTGGAGAAGGGAATGGCAACCCACTCCAGTATTCTTGCCTGGGAAATCCCATGGACAGAGGAGTCTGGTGGGTTACAGTCCCTAGGATTGCAAAAGAGTCAGACATGACTTAGTGGCTAAGCAACAACAATAACCCTTTTCTTTACTCTTTCCTCCCCTCCTTCCTCTCTTCCCTTGATCTTCTCTTCTAGAATTCTCCAACCTATTTTTTTTTTCTGGATCCTTTCATTCCCAGAAACAAGCCCCTCCTTGGCCAGCACATTGCTGTGCATTTGGGGCAGCTCACGTCCCCTCTCTGTGCCTCCACTGTGATATGAGGGATGCAGTGTCTCTCTGGTGCTCTCTGCTCTGGACCTGAGCTGCACCCCAGAAAGAGGCTCTTTCTAGCAGAGAGGGGAGTGAGGGTGCTGTGTTGCTGCCACTCCCATGAGGGTGGGCCCTGAGACTATTTTTGTCTCTCCTCTCCTGTTCCCCCACCGTCCCTCCCATCTAGACTGAGCTGAGTAACTGTATCTCCATGCTGGTGGCAGGGAACGACCGTGTGCAGACCATCATCACTCAGCTGGAGGACTCCTGTCGAGTGACCAAGGTGAGGGGGAGCATAGCTGGGCCTGGGCGTTTGAGGCCTCCCAGGGCAACCTGGTCTCTGCGGTGGCTTCCCCATGGAGCCTGGGCCTGGAGTGTTCACACAGGGATGGTTGGGGAGGGAATGACTAATCCATTTATCCATTCACTCACAAAAGCTTCTTGAGGACAGCTGGATACCAGGCTCTGCCAAAGATGCTGAGGATGGGGTGGCGAGGAAGACAGACCAGGTCCCTGACTTCAGGCAGTGTTCCCTTCAATCATTCCCAGCATTTATTCAGGGAACTAGTAGTTCTTAGAGCATTGTTCTCCAGTGTGCTGTACACTAAAGCTTCTCAGACTTTAATGGGAAACTTGAAATCACCCTGAGATTTTGTTAGAATTCAAGTTCTGATTCAGTAGGTCTAGAAGGAGGCATGAGATTGTGCTTTTCTAACAAGCTCCCAGGATTTGCCCAAGTTGCTTGTCCATGGACCACACTCTGAGGAGCAAGACTGTAGAGGCAGAGGACCCTTTTCTATTCCTGCAAAAGCATCCATGATTTTTCATATCCCCTTGAGGTGGGGACCTGGGAATGACATGGGGGGTTGGGAGTGATCAGTGTATTTCTGATGGATAGAGTTGTGTAATAGGTTCAGAGAAGGAAGAAGGATGTTATTATCCACGAGGGGCCCCCAGTCTAATGAGATGCTACTATTATACCCAGTTTACAGGTAAGAAAACTAAAATGCAGCGTCAGTGTTGGACAGCAGGGAGCCTCAATGTGGATACCATTGCCAGGGGTTGGTGGGGGGCTGCTTCTCCACTTCTCTGGGGACCAAATGATGTAGAATTTCCCAAATCGGGTCTTGGTCCTAAAGTGGAGAAAGATTGTGACTGGGGGGCATACAGGAGGCCCATATATGTCATCCCGCCTGACCCTAGAGTCTCCACTTTCGAGGAAAAGTGTAGCTTTCTCTACGACGCCAGCCTCTAGCAAACCCTAGCAAATGCTTTCTTCCGGCTAAGGCTTTGTTTCGTGTTCTGCAAAATGGGGGTGTGGTAAATCCCTCCCTGCTCTAGACTCTTCATTCCTAGCACACCCATCCCAGGAAGGAAGGGTAGGGGATAGGAAGGAGGACCTGCAGGATGTGACTCGGAGATCTCTGTCCCCAGGAGAACAGTCACCAGGTGAAAGAGGAACTGAGCCAGAAGTTTGACGTGCTGTACGCCATCCTGGACGAGAAGAAGAGCGAGCTGCTGCAGCGGATCACGCGCGAGCAGGAGGAGAAGCTCGGCTTCCTCGAGGCCCTCATCCAGCAGTACCGGGAGCAACTGGACAAGTCCACCAAGCTGGTGGAGACGGCCATCCAGTCTCTGGACGAGCCTGGTGGCGCCATCTTCCTCTCGGTGAGCAGTCCTGGGAGGGGGTGGGCCTTTCAACTCAGCAGCTCCAAGGGGCAAGTTGGGCTCCATCTCTGATCACCAAAGACTATGCCTTTGGGGAAGTTATTTCAAGCTCATTCATATTTAAAGACTCAGTTTCCTCATCTGTGTATGCTGTGCTGTGCTTAGTCGCTCAGTCCTGTCCAGCTCTTTGTGACCCTATGGACTGTAGCCGCCAGGCTCTTCTGTCCGTGTGGATTCTCCAGGCAAGAACACTGGAGTGGATTGCCATGCCCTCCTCCAAGGGATTTTCACAACCCAGGGATTGAACCCAGGCCTCCTGCTTTGCAGGTGGATTCTTTACTATCTGAGCCACCAGGGAAGTCCAAGAATGGTGGAGTGGGTAGCCTATCCTTTCTCCAGGGGATCTTCCCCACCCAGGAATCGAACCGGGGTCTCCTGCATTGTAGGCAGATTCTTTACCAGCTGAGCTACCCAGGAAGCCCCTATCTGCATAGTGAGCATGTAACAATTTCTCCCTCTCTTCCTCTCAACTGATTTTATGAGGATCAAATAAAAGGATGCTTGTGAAATGGCTTTGCAAGCTGCAAAATACGGTGCCCATGTGGAGACTATTAACTGAGCACCTGGCGTAGGCCAGTTGCTGAGATGGAGAGACAGATAAAAGAGACAGCCCTACCCTAGAAGAGCTTGTTGGGGGAAACATGAAGGGATCAGCTGTAAGATTTTGTAAGGAAGAAGTAAGTTCGATGAAAATTTCCTAAGCACATACTGTGGGCCAGGCTTTGTGTTAGACATCGGGTATAAAAAGGTGATTAGAATATGATTCTTATCTTGGGGATTTCCATGTTTAAGAGTACTTAGATGAATACTCCTAGAATCCAAGCTTCCTGCCACAACGGGAGGGTCCTAGGATAATGACCAAGGCCTGCGCAGACCATGGACAGAGGGAAAATCCACGTTGTTTGGCTGAAGCCGATGAACAGGTCAAAGCTGGGCAAGGGTATGGCACCAAGTGTGCATCCGCAGTGCCTGGTCACCGGTTTTGCTGATTTCCTGGGGCTCCCCTTTCTGCAGTTCTAACCCTTTGCTCTTTCTCTCCCCCAACAGAGTGCCAAGCAGCTCATCAGAAGGTCAGTGTCTCCCCAGGGCTATGAGTCAAGGCCCCAGTTCCCCTCAGGGCCTCTGACAAGTTCAGAAGGCCTTCTCCTTTGCATTAGTTCTGCTGGGAGGGGCTACCCCCGGGCTACCTTTCCTAGACTTTGCGTCTCTGCTGTCTTAGACATCTATTCTGCTTGTGACCCAAGGAAAAATATTCCACCCTCCAGGGAAGCCTCTGGGTGCAAGGCCTGGGTGTGGACACAAACATGTGCCCTGGTGTAAGTTGGAGCTAACACACCTCCTTCCTTCTCTAGAACCAGAGATCTCACTGTGCCCCTCCCCCCTTTTCTCTCTGCCCCACAGCATCGTGGAAGCTTCCAAGGGTTGCCAGCTGGGGAAGATAGAGCAGGGCTTTGAAAACATGGACTACTTTACTTTGGACTTGGAGCACGTAGCTGACACCCTGAGGACCATCGACTTTGGGACAGGTAAGGGAAGTCAGCTTCCCTCCCACTGAGCCCCACATGGAGGCAGATACACTGCCCAGCATACCCAGATATCCATCAAACCTGTACAGCCAACATCCGGATGAGCCCAGCTCAATAAACTGTGTATGGATCTGCTATAGGGAGGAACTTGGGGTGATAGAAACAGCAAGGCAATTTGGAATCAGGCGGTTCAGTTCAGTTCAGTCACTCAGTCGTGTCTGACTCTGCAGCCCCATGGACTGCAGCACACTAGTCTTCCCTGACCATCACCAAATCCCGGAGCTTGCTCAAACTCACATCCATCAAGCTGGTGATGCCATCCACCATTTCATCCTCTGTCGTCCCCTTCTCCTCCTGCCTTCAGTCTTTCCCAGCACCAGGGTCTTTTCCAGTGAGTCAATTCTTTGCGTCAGGTGGCCAAAGTGTTGGAGTTTCAGCTTCAGCATCAGTCCCTCCAATGAATATTCAGGACTGATTTCCTTTAGGATTGCTGGTTGGATCTCCTTGCTGTCCAAGGGACTCTCAAGAGTCTTCTCCAACACCACAGTTCAAAAGCATCAATTCTTCGGCACTCAGCCTTCTTTATGGTCCAACTCTCACATCCATACATGACTACTAGAAAAACCATAGCTTTTAGGCAGACCCTCTGTTGGTAAGTAATGTCTCTGCTTTTTAACATGCTGTCTAGGTTTGTCATAGCTTTTCTTCCAAAGAGCAAGAGTCTTTTAACTTCATAAAATCAGGCAGACCTAAGATCAAATCTGGTTCTGCTACTTCTATTTTTTTTAATTTATTTTTGGCTTCCCTGGATCTTCGTTGCTGTGTGCGGGCTTTCTCTAGTTGTAGTGAATGGACTTTTCTTGTTTTGGAGCACAGGCTTAGTTATCCTCCTGCAGGCGGACTCTTTCCAGACCAGGAATGGAACCAGTGTTCCATGCGTTGGCAGGCGGATTCTTAACCACAGAACCACCCAGTTCTGCCATTTCTTATCTTGCATGGCATTTTGATGGTTCCCTCCACCTCTCTGAGCTTCATTTCCTCACTTTAAACTTAGGTTACAAATGGGCCTACTGATAATGACCACCGAATGATGCTGGGCAACAGATAAGACATTGATTCAGAGGCCTCTGTAGGGTACTAGACATATACTAATTATTGCCTAAATCTAGTCTGAGCTGCAGCTTCCTATGCTGTAAACTTGGATGCTCAGGCACCTTAATTTATCTATATTCTGTCCTTGCTTCTGTCTGTGATTACTTTTCCACAGCGTACCTATAATAATTTTAACAATATAGCCATAACAATAATAAAGGAAAAATAATAAGAAGCATGAGGAACCAGATGGAGAACAAAGATGTTGATAGTTCGCTCAAGGTTTCACAGTGGAAAGGTAGCTAGTTAGCAACAAAGAGAGGGCGGGCAGATCCAGTTCTGCTGAATGTTGCCTTTGTGTGAGAAGTGGTGCTCCAGTGGTCTGCTGAGAGTAAGAAAGAGGGGTAGAGTCGTGTAGGGGTGGGGAAGAGCTGTGAATGGGCTTGCAAGAGAAAGAAAAGCTTCTTGACACCTCCTGCGTCTGCTCGCCCGCAAGCTTTCAGAATCCGGAGTGTTAAATCCATTCTCAGAAGCCCAAATATACTCTCTTCTTGGGTAAGGATGACATACATCCCAAAGCTGAGGTGTCAATGAAAGTGTTAGTCGCTCAGTTGTGTCCAACTCTTTGTGACCCCATGGACTGTAGCCCACCAGGTTCCTCCATCCATGGGATTCTCCAGGCAAGAATACTGGAGTGGGTTGTCATTTCCTTCTCCAGGGGATCTTCCCGACCCGGGGCTCGAACCTGGGTCTCTGGCATCGCAGACAGACTCTCTACTGTCTGAGCCACCAGGGAGTTGCCAGTCACCAGGGAGGTGTCAATGGACTTGGGTAAATCCATGGCTGTAGATCATCTGGGCTTCCCACGTGGTGTTAGTGGTAAAGAACTCGGCTGCTGGCCGGTTCCATCCCTGGTTGGGAACCTGGTTCCATCCCTGGTTGGGTTCATCCTGGGTTGGGAAGATCCCCTGAAGTCATCCTCCCTAAACTAAGATATTCAAGAGTGGATCATCCTGTGTGAGCAGTCTGACACTGTGAATACCCGCACTGCCTTCAGTAACCTCCCTGAGCCTTTCTGTGTCCTCACGGGTAAATGGGGAGAGCACCCATGGCTACCATTCATTGAGAACTTTCTGTGTCCTGGCCACTGAGCCCTGGACATGAATTCTCTTGTTTAATACAACAACTTTAAGAGGTAGTTCTTTTGTAGTCAAGGCAATAACACCCAGGAAAGATGGGAGAATGGATCCATGACCACGTACGACTGAGTCCGTTTGCTGTCCACCTGAAACCATCACAGTGTTGTTAATCGGCTATATTCCAATATAAAATAAAAAAATAAAACCAAGGAAAGGCGAGTGACTTGCAGAGCCCACATGGGCAGTAAGTGCAGGTTCCACCGAGGGTCATCTGGGGATTGTATGAGGCAATGCGTGTACAGTCCTTAGCACAAGTGAGCACTTGGCACATAGTAAATTCTTAGCGAATGCTGCTATAAGTAGTTAATTGTAATAATGGTTTAAACCACCACACACACACACAAAATTCCTCGGGTTATGCACAGATCCCAGTTGTCAGTTTGGAGGAATTAACTCTTTCAAGCCCTTCTCCAGATACTCTTGCCAAATACTCTGAGTCTGTACTGATCCCTTCAGGGCACCCAAAGGCTCAAAGAAGGGGCTTGAGAGAGGGGGTGGGGAAGGGGCCTGTCCCCTGTGAGTAGAGCTTGAAGGTGAGACCCCAGGACGGGAAAGTGAGCACAGAGCTTGTACCATAGTCACCATCTGGGGCTCAGTTTCAGGCAACTAACGAGCAGATGGCCCCTGAAGGGCTCCCCACCCTGTATCCATGGCCCTGTAGGCTAAGGAATGCGGGAAAACTGGACAAGGAGTGTGAAGCAAGCAAATTTCAAAGACTGAGCAAATTCCTTCAGGATAAGGACTCTGATTCCTGGGGACCAAGGCATTTCTCTGCATCTCCCAGGGAATGACGCTCTGTGTGCAGAGGCAGACAGTCTGGGTGTGCATTCCTGGGGTCTCCTCTGGCCACAGTCAGACCAGGGAAGAGATGCTGCTGTTCCCAGAACAAAGGGGGTGTTGAGCCTCCCTGCCTTGGAGCCTGCTGGAGGAGGGAGGACCAAGCCCATCACCTCCTGGGCCCCTGAGGTCACCACATGGCCCTTTGATCCTGACTAGACAGTGAGAGATTTTATTTTGGGGGGCTCCAAAATCACTGCAGATAGTGACTGCAGCCATGAAATTAAAAGATGCTTGCAACTTGGAAGAAAAGCTATGACCAACATAGACAGCATATTAAAAAGCAGAGACATTACTTTGCCGACAAAGGTCTGTCTAGTTAAAGCTATGGTTTTTCCAGTAGTCATGTATGGATGTGAGAGTTGGACTATAGAGAAAGCTGAGTGGCAAAGAATTGATGCTTTTAAACTGTGGTGTTGGAGAAAACTCTTGAGAGTCCCTTGGACAGCAAGGAGATCCAACCAGCAATCCTAAAGGAAATCAGTCCTGAATATTCATTGGAAGGACTGATGCTGAAGCTGAAACTTCAATACTTTGGCCACCTGGTGCAAAGAACTGACTCACTGGAAAAGACCCTGATGCTGGGAAAGATTGGAGGCAGGAGGAGAAGGGGACGACAGAAGAGGAGATGGTTGGATGGCATCACAGACTCAATGGGCATGAGTTTGAGCAAACTCCGGGAGTTGGTGATGGACAGGGAAGCCTGGTGTGCTGCAGTCCATGGGGTCTCAGAGTCAGACACGACTGAGCGACTGAACTGAACTGGGTGCCTCCAGCCTGGATCTCCTTTGAACTTCTTCTCTGAGACACCAGCCCCAACCTAAGGCAATTGTTCTTCGTCACACAGATGAGGAAGAGGAGGAGTTCATTGAAGAAGAAGAAGATCATGAAGAGGAAGAGTCCACAGAGGGGAAGGAAGAAGGTGAGATACCCATCTACCTCCACTTTTTCATTCATTCAGTGACAACTTGAGATCCCTGCTGAGTGACACTGGGATGATGTTTCCGGTCCCCAGCAGGGGTTTTAAACCCTTTTAAAGAGTTTTTAAGGTAAAATTAAAAAGAGATTTGAAGGTAAAATCCCGTTCCCTTTTCTCTTAGAGAAGTCCCTCCAACTATTCATAATAAAGAGCTCTCACTTTACCTCTAAATGACCTTCCTAAATGGAAAGTGACTCAGTACAGCAGAAGTCAGAGAGAGCACTCAGGCTTGGCTCAAAATTCAAAATTTTAAAAATTAGTTGTCAGCATTTTAAAAATTAGTAGTATTTTTTTAAAAGGAGCTTTTGTTTTTTACAAGAAGATTTCAGTAAAGAATTTGGATTTTCATCTTGTGAAAATTTGGAAAGAGCAAACAATCCTGGGGCTTCCCGGGTGGCTCAGTGGTAAAGAATCTGCCTGTAATGCAGGAGACATGGGTTCGATCCCTGGGTCGGGAAGATCCCCTGGAGAAGGAAATGACAACCCACTCCAGTATTCTTACTTGGATAATCCCATAGACAGCAGAGCCTGCTGAGCTATAGTCCATGAGGTCACAAAAGAGTTGGACATAACTGAGCAGCTAACACTTTCATTTTTCAGCCGTCTATAGTTTTTTTGCATTGTATCTCCAATCCATAGCATTCAGGGAGCTAAATTCCATTTTGATTTTAAAAGGAAGAGGTCAGGCAGGAGTTAGCGATCACTCAGTCATGTCCGACTCTGCGACCCCATGGACTGAAGCCTACCAGGCTTCTCTGTCCGTGGGATTTTCCAGGCAAGAGTACTGGAGTGGGTTGCCATTTCCTTCTCCAGAGGATCTTCCCAACCCAGGATCAAAGCCAGGTCTCCCGCATTGTAGGCAGATGCTTTACCGTCTGAGCCACCAGGGAAGCCCAGGCAGGAATTGGGGTTTGATAATTTTTCCCCCGCAGCTTGGTAAGCCCTGCATCCTCCTGCGTTCCCGTCTCACCTTGTTTTCCTTTGTCTTTTTCTTTCAGGACACCAGTAAGGAGATGATGAGGGAGAGACCCTCTAGATGCAGAGAGACAGGGGAGGTGGGGATGGGCCCAGCTGCCTTAGTGACAGGCCCAGGGTGGGAGGGGTCAGGGCCCCTGGAGGGGCAACGGGGAGGTGTGTCTTCTCTCTGCTCAGAGAGCAGGAACTAGGAGTAGGACCCCACCGCTGTGTCCAGCGTTGCGAACCAGAAGTGGAAACGTGCTTGAAACAGCCACACTGGATTCTTTTCTACGTTGGTGCAAAATGGAATATTTTGTACATTTTTTAAATGTGATTTTTGTATACTTGTATATGTATGCCAATTTGGTGCTTTTTGTAAAGGAACTTTTGTATGATAATGCCTGGTCATTGTGTGACTGGCGATTGTTATAAAGAAGGGAAGGAAGCCAGGTTGATACAGCTGCCCACTTCCTCTCCTTGGTGGGAGGACTTCGTAGCACTCACAGGTCCAGGAAAGGATAATGTACTGTATTTCAGTGTCTATACCCCACATAAGGGATGGTGACCGAGTTTGTGTTATATGTTGTTTTAATAAATGCACAGAGCTTTCTTCCAATTATTACTAAAAGAGCTGGGGTTTCATTCAGCCTTTTTGTTCAGTGAGGAGAGTTCAGGGCAGACGGACAGAAGGCCTGCTAGGAAGTGTAGGGCAGGAAAGAGACAGTAATGGCAAAAACCCAGGTTTCTATCCCACCAAACAAGTTGTCCTTCAAACTGGCATGTCCCAGTGAGAGCTCCTTGGAAAACTGGCCCTGACAGGACCCGTCAGAAAAGATTTCATTTAATGCCTTGTTCTCTGGGTCTCTAGAAAACACAGCCTGAGGCAAAGAGTGAATAGTTGAGCTACATTCCCAGGACAGCCAGAGTGAAGGGAAGTGGAAGCCAGGCAGGAAAATGAAGTGAAGTGAAAGTCACTCAGTCATGTCCAACTCTTGGCGACCCCGTGGGCTACATATACAGTCCATGGAATTCTCCAGGCCAGAATACTGGAGTGGGTAGCCTTTCCCTTATCCAGGGGATCTTCCCAACCCAGGGATTGAACCCAGGTCTCCCACACTGCAGGCAGATGCTTTACCAGCTGAGCCACTAGGGAGGAAAGCAAATATATAAAGTATAACGTTACCCACAGCTTCACCAAGAGAGCTGACTGCTTGCTCAAGCATGGGAGATGCTTCTAGCAGGGCAGAAAGAATAATGTGCCTTGAACAGTTCATCAGTAAGAAGAAGGGGGAGACTTGTCTACTGGCTTCTTTCACCTCCCATCTCTTAGGATTGGAGTTTGCCTCCCAGAGCGTCAATGCCCTGAGCGTCCCTTGTGTCACTTGACCCTTTGGGCAGCTGTGGCGGTTGCTCAGGGGCTGTCAGCTGACTCTGCAGGTGGTGAGAGGAGCCTCCAGGTCTTGTGGGGTTGGGTGTAGTTTTTGTGCTGGTCTCAGCTTATTAATGACTAATGTGGTTAGACCGGCCCTTGTAATTCTTGTTAATTTCAAGATGCCTTTAAGTACTAAGCAACAGGAAAGTTTAAAAAATAAAGGTTTATTACTTACAAGATCTGGACGTTACATAGCATACCACACAGTGAATTCACAGGTGGAGAGAGGGAGGGATAAAGCATGGGCCTGTCTTCTGCTTCTATTGGGGTTGAGGGTGGGGGCCTAGAGTTTTGAAGGCTCACTCTTTATTGATGAATTTAAAACATAAGCGTGGGATTTTATAGTGTGGGAAGAGAGAGAAAAAAAGCGAGTGACCCAAATTGTCAGTTAGCCAAATTAACTAAGATTACAAAAACAGAGGAATCTCAGTGGGGAGAGGCGCCCAAGGTGTTTGCTAGACATAGGCCCCTTCAAGTGGTTGCCTCTTTTAAAATGGATGGCAATCAGAGCTTAAGTCAGGCACTCACTTTACAAAAAAGAAAATAAAACAAAATCTGACAAGGCTTATGGTTAGAAGGCTAGAGCCGCTGCTGCCCCCACCGTGGTGATCACCACAGAGGCTCTGCTGGAGCCCAGACTTACTCCAGGGAAGGCCAAGCCAGCCACCTATGCTAGGGCATAGGATGATGACCATGGCTGAAGCAATATCAGGCTCTCCAGGAACAAGGGGCTGGGAGAGAGGTGAGGCTGAGTCAGTCTGATGGAGGTGCGTCAACTGGATTTGAGACCCTTAAGATTTAGGAATTTGAGGAACTCTGCAGAGTCTGTCCCACCCTTTTTGACATTCAGAACTCAGTAGCAACTTAAGGGCTCTGTGCAGTCCTGCCATAAAGTTCATGGTGTTCGGAATACCACCTGATCTTTAAAGCTTTTATGTTTTAGGATGTTCCATCCTAAAGGAAATCAGTCCTGAATATTCATTGGAAGGACTGATGATGAAGCTGAAACTCCAACACTTTGGCCACCTGATGCAAAGAATTGACTCATTTGAAAAGACCCTGATGCCGGGCAAGATTGAGGGCAGGAGGAGAAGGGAAGGACGGAAGATGAGATGGTTGAATGGCATCACCGATTCGATGGACATTAGTTTGAGTAAACTCCGGGAGTTGGTGATGGACAGGGAGGTCTGGCGTGCTGCAGTCCACGGGGTCGCAAAGAGTCGGACACGACTGAGCGACTGAACTGATCTGATCTGAATGTTTTTTGGCGGATTGAACATTGAACCCAGCATTTCCCAGCTTACTCATTCATGTGACATCCTCCATAACTAGCCCTTCTGAGTAATTCAACCTTATGAAAATGCTTTAAACCCTCACTGCTAAGTCACTTCAGTTGTGTGCGACTCTGTGTGACCCCATAGACAGCAGCCCACCAGGCTCCCCCGTCCCTGGGATTCTCCAGGCAAAAACACTGGAGTGGGTAGCCATTTCCTTCTCCAATGCATGAAAGTGAAAAGTGAAAGTGAAGTCGCTCAGTCGTGTCCGATTCTTAGCAACCCCATGGACTACAGCCTACCAGGCTCCTCCATCCATGGGATGTTCCAGGCAAGAGTACTGGAGTGGGGTCCCATTGCCTTCTCCACCTCTGCCCATTTTCACTTCTGGAACTTTTTCCAAGGCTAACTTGATCCCTGTGAATTTCAGGGAATCAAATTTTGCTTTCATTTCCAGTCTTTTTTCAAGTTCTGAAGCAAGAGCTAAAAAAAAAAAAAAAAGTGTTACATATTACATACAAAAGGGATTCCCTGGTGGTCCAGTGGCTAAGACTCTGCGTTTCCAATGCAGGGGACCATGGTTCAATCCCTGGTTGGGGAGCTATATCCCACACTCTACTGAAGATCCCGTGTTCCACAGCTAAGACCTGGTGCTACCAAATAAATAAATAAAATATTTAACAACAACAAAAACCACACACTAGTGCACAGAACTAATTTCAGAGTTATATAAACTATTATATACTGAAATCTGGTGCTGCTACTTAGCAGACCAGGAAAAAGAATATTGTATGTTTAACTGAATCACTTTGCTACATGTCTGAAACACTGTAAATCAATTGCACTTCAATTAAAGAAAAAAAATAGAATAAAAGAAAAAAAGATTACCACCCCCTAGGGACTCTTTGTGTGTCTGCCTTTTCCTGCTTGGATGTAGCTACTACCTTTTTTGACAACCCCACACTTTTTTTTCATAGTCCTAAAATATCCTCCTATAGAAGCCTGAAGGAATTTGAGGCCAGACAGAGAGAAGTTTTCTTCTCCTTGAAATCACAAAAATCAGTGTGACAACCAGTCCACATTCTACCTCCAGAGTTCCCCAGAGTTCTCACACATGATTTGTGAGATAAATATATCTATCCACTACCTTGTTACTTATCAGAGGGAGGGGGGAGGGCAATCAAGGCTCTGTAATCAGAAATGTGAATTCCAGAGAGATATCTGATATTGCAAACAAGGGAATCTCTAGTTACCACACAAAGGGCACTTGCAAACCGGAACACCCAAAGGTGGTATGAAGTCTTCCTGATCAATAAGTTTCTTTTAAGATCATGCTGCAAAGAAATCAGCTTCAAAGGGGTTACTCCATAAATCTTGAATACAGTTTTGGTGGCTGCATTAGAATCACCAGAGGTTTATTTTACCCTAAACCTTTAATTCTGGGAAATTTCAAATGCACAGAAAAGTACAGGGGATAGTATAACATACCTTCCTTAGTCACTGCTCAGTTTCAGTAGTTACTGACATACTTGTTTCTTCTCTATCATTATTCCCTCTCCTCACTGTGATTGTTTTAAGGCAAATTCCAGGTATCATGTAACCCGTTAGATAAAGGTTCTTTTCAAAATCATAATCATTATACCATTAAAAATATACCATACAAATAGCTAAAGAAAGAAGTGATTGGAGATTTCAAGGAATATTTCGCTCAAGATGGGCACAATAAAGGACAGAAAACGATAGAGACCTAGTAGACGCTGAAGAGATCAAGAAGAGATGGAAAGAATACACAGAAAAACTGTGCAAAAAAGACCTTAATGAGCCGGATTTCTACGATGGTGTGGTCAGTCATCCAGAGCTAGACATTCTGGATAGCAAAGTCAAGTGGGCCTTAGGAAACGCTGCTCTTAATAAAGCTAGTGGATGCAACGGAATTCCAGAACTATTCAAAATCCTAAAGGATAAGGTCATCAAGGTGTTGCATCCAATATATCAGCAAATCTGGAAGACCCAGTAGTGGCCTCAGGACTAGAAAAGGTCAAACCTCACCCCAATTCCCAAGAAGGGTAGTACAAAAGAAAGTGCTAGCCATCAGACAGTCATACTCGTCTCCCATGCTAGTAAGGTCACGCTTAAAATCTTGCATGCTAGGCTTCAGCATTATGCAAACCAACAACTTCCAGATGTCCAAGCTGGCTTTAGAAAAGGAAGAGGAACTAGAGGTCAAATTGCCAACATTCACTGGACCACAGAGAAAGCTAGGGAATACCAGGAAAACATCTACCTCTGTTTCATCAGTTATGCTAAAGCCTCTGACTGTGTGTATCATAATAAACTGTGGAAAGCTGTTCGAGTGATGGAAATACTAGACCATCTCACCTGTTTCCTAAGAAACCTGTATGTGAGTCAAGAAGCAACAGTTAGAATCCTGTATGGAACAACTGACTGGTTCAAGATGGAGAAAGGGGTATGGCAGGGCTGTCTGCTGTCACCCTGTTTGTTTAATCTGTACACTGAGCACATCATGAGAAATGCTGGGATGGATGAGTAACAAGCTGGAGTCAAGATAGGCAGGAGAAACATCAACAACCTCAGAAACGTGCATAATACCACTCTAATGGCAGATATCGAAGAGGAACTAAAGAGCCTCTTGATGAGGGTGAAGGAGAGTGAAAGAGCTGGCTTAAAATTAAATATTAAAAGTAAGATCATGGCATCTGGCCCCATTACTTCATGGGAAATAGAAGAGGAAAAGGTGGAAGTAGTGACAGATTTCCTCTTCTTGGTCTCTGAGATCACTGTGAATGGTGACTAGAGCCATGAAATCAGAAGACGATTGCTTGTTGGCAGGAAAGCTATGACAAACTTAGACTGTGCTGAGAAGCAGAGACATTACTCTGCCAACGAAGGTCTGTATAGTCAAGGCTATGGTCTTCCCAGTGGTCATGTATAGTTGTGAGGGCTGAATGGTTAAGAAGGCAGAGCACCAAAGAATTGATGCCTTCAAACTGTGGTGTTGGAGAAGGCTCCTGGAAATCCTCTGAACAGCAAGGAGATCAAATCAGTCAATCTTAAGGGAAATCAACCCTGAATATTAGTTGGAAGAACTGAAGCTGAAGCTCTAGTATTTTGGTTATCTGATGTGAACATTGGAAAAGTCCCTGATTCTGGGAAAGATTGAGGGCAGAAGGAGAAGAGGGCATCAGAGGATGATAAGGCTGGATGGCATCACCGATGCAATGGACATGAACTTGGGCAAACTTCGGGAGATGGTGAGGGACAAGGAGGCCTGGTGTGCTGCAGTCCATGGGGTCGCAAAGAGTTGGACATGACTGGGCAACTGAACAACAAGAATATATCATTTAAAAGAACAATAATTTCATGATAGAATTAAACACAGGAGTTTAAAAATGTAGATTCCCAGACCCCCTTCCCAGACCTACAGAATCAGATTCTTTGTGGAATGTTGATGGACTTCCCTGGTGGCTTAGACAGTAAAGCATCTGCCTGCAATGCAGGAGACCCAGGTTCGATCCCTGGGTTGGTAAGATCCCCTGGAAGAGAAAATGGTGACCCACTCCAGTATGCTTGCCTGGAGAATTCTGAGGACAGAGGAGCCTGGTAGAATACAGTTCTTGGGCGTCGCAAAGAGTCAGACACTACTGAGTGACTAACACACACACACACAGGTGTTGACAGAAAAAAAATGCATGAAAGAAAAGGTGTGAGTTCAGTTTTATTTGGTGAGTTTACAAAGGAACTGCTCTGAAGAGGTGAGGGAGGAGCCAGAATATATATGAGCTATTTTTTTTTTTTTTTTTTGCTGTGAAAAACAAGACCCAAGAATCTGAGGTCATTAGCAAATTTTCATTACATGTGTATTTTAACCACCTGTGCTGTGCTAAGTCGCTTCAGTCATGTTTGACTCTTTGCAATCCCATGGACTATAGCCCACCAGACTTCTCTCTCCATGAGATTCTCCAGGCAAGAATACTGGAGTGGGTTGCCATGACCCCCTCCAGGGGCTCTTGCCCACCCAGGGATCAAATCTAAATCTCTTCTCTCTCCTGCATTGGCAGACGGGTGGTTTACCTCTAGCGCCACCTGGGAAGCCTTCTTTATTGGAATATCAACATTTTTAGAATAAAATTGCTGAGATGTCTGAACTGCCAGGTCATTTGCATAGGACTTCTAGGGATCTCGGAAGGAGACAGGTACAGAGTACAAATGAAGCGGCTTTTCCATATATCACAGTCTTAACTAATTAGTTAAACTCTTGCAAATCAATTAAAATGAGTACTAAGAAAGTATTAAGTTAAGGGAAATCTGGCATAAACTTTTTTTTTAAATAAAATGAGTAAATGTGTCGATCCAATTTGTAAATCTTCATATACTGAGAATTTACAATGTACTTTGCATTTGGCTCAGACGGTAAAGTGTCTGTCTACAATGCAGGAGACCAGGGTTCGATCCCAGGGTTGGGAAGATCCCCTGGAGAAGGGAAATAGCAATCCACTCCAGGACTACTGCCTGGAAAATCCCATGGACAGAGGAGTCTGGTAGGCTACAGTCCACGGGGTCGCAAAGAGTCGGACAAGACTGAGCAACTTCACTTCACTTCACTTTGCCCTCAAGTAAACTATAAGATTAATCTGAGCTGAGCCTGGGGCAGTTTGAAACTTCAACTGGATCGATAAGCTGAGACCTGCACAAAACACACATCCAATCCCAGTGGATCCCGGCAGGAAGAGCTAGCTGTCGTTTCTCGGCCGAAGACCACGCGTGGCTCCTGGGAACTACCGCGGGGCAGTGGAGAATAGCTGGTGTTCCGGTGGCGGTGTCAGCTCAGTCCAGATGGCGACTGGGGCTGAAGTGCGACCCTGCTCCATGTAGCGGTGGAGATACAGCCGGTCACCCCAGATTTTAATCGGAGCCCAGAAGGGGAGGAACCGGTGCTGCTAGAGCGACGAGGATGGGTCAGTCAGGAAGGCTACTGTCCCAGGCTGAGTGCAGGCACACCCCGCCCCCGGGAGCCCCTTAGCCTGCGCAGAACTTGGGGGGCCTCGGACGCCTGCAGCCGGAAGGTGGAAACCGATCACGGGTTTCCCGAGGAGGAAGACAACAACCCCAGCCTCAGGAGCCCTTTATTCTGAGTCTAGGAGCCACATTCCTGCTCTCAGGCGACTCAAAGCCGATTTCAACAAGCCGGTGTCTCGAGAACTTCCCGGCCGGAGGCAGCCAGCCTCGCGCGGGGGGCAAGTGGGCGCAGTGGAGGCAGAAACAGCAAGCAGCAGCAGGGCTGGGCGGAGGCGGTTAGGCTTTCCGACTTAGGCCAGATGGGCTCTTCGGGCTCCGGGGCCCGGGTGCTGGGGTCAGCGCCCGGGCCCTTTGCAGCCAGCTACACCCTCCCCCTTCCCTGCGGGCTTTTGCGCACGACGCGCCGCTTCACACGGGGAAGCGGGGACTTGATAAAGCCAGCGGGCGCGGGGCGCAGCTGCCGGCGTCGTGGGGGCAGCAGCGGTAGCGACAGCGGGACGATCCCTCGGCGGCCCCGGCGCGGTCTAGGCGGGAGCGGACTCGCGGCAGGGCGGGCGGCCGGAGCTGCGCGCACGGCGCTGGTGGCCGGTGAGCACTCACCGCTGGAGAGCCCAGCACGCGACTCCAGGGAGCACGTGGCAGGGCGCGCGGGGCCGCATGAAAGCGGGCGAGAGGATGCATCTGTTGGACACCAAGCTTGCAGTTGGGTAAGGAGAACCTGGGGAGGGGCGGGAATTTCAGTGGCCTCAGCCCCATCTTCCCGTCTGCCATACTGGCAGTGGTTGGTTTTGGCGACGGCTCGATCTGGGACCACGCCCCCCAACCCCGACAGGAGGGGTCGGGGGGAGGTGGAGGAAAGGGGAAACTGAGGCTGAGCACAGGGACCAGTCACTTCCTCGCCGCAGAGCACAGATCCTGACCCCTGCGGATTCGTGGGGGAGTGCGTGCCTGGAGCTCCGCCCCGGGGCTGGCACTTAGCCCGAGGACCGCCCCGCCCTGGGAAGCCCGGTGTCTCCAAGTCCTTGTGAAGAGGCGAGCTGCTGTCTTCCTTTAGCATGAGCTCTGAGACTTCTCCGCGCTCCGCTGGACCGGCCCAGCCCAGCACCGCCCCCCGACCCCCCCTCCCCGCCCCCACCGCCGGCTAGTTCCCAAGGTCTTTCCCTCCTCCAAGCCCTGGGAGGGATGGAGGAGGAGGAAACAGAGCCAAGACTCCAGGACTGGTCATTCTCCAGCACCCTCCTGCAAGGAGGGGCTTCTGGTCACTCCTTAGAGTCTGTCGAGCTTGGAGTATATCCTTAACTCTTTTTCCGAACGGGCACAGGGGAATGCGCAGGCCCCGCAGAGAGATAAGACTAGAGTCAGCCCTCTTTGCTCCCATCTCAGCTGAATCTCCCCTCACCCTTCCTCTCTGGACAGGACTTACACAACTCTGTGGCAGGATGGGACCAGCGGCATCCCTCCGTCTTCACCTGGCCTGGCCTTGCAGCCCACTGAGCTGGCTCCCCAGAGCAGCCATTACTGCCATTCCCAGAAGGGTCCTGGCAGTCACGGTGACCCCAAGAAGAGGGCCTGGAGCCAGCTCTGTGTGGCTTCTGCCTTCTGCCTGTTGTTCATGATTGGGGAAGTCATCGGTAAGAACTCTGGGCTAATTCAATGAAATTGGCACATGGGTAGTCTGGATGACCCAAAAGGCTTTTCTCCTGAATGTTCCTGTAGTATTCATACTAACAGCCCCATTTACTGTATGCTTGCCATGCTAATAGTAGGCTTCCCTGGTGGCTCAGAGGGTAAAGGGGCTGCCTGCAGTGCAGGAGGCCAGGGTTCCATCTCTGGGTGGGGAAGATCCCCTGGAGAAGGAAATGGCAACCCACTCCAGTATTCTTGCCTGAGAATCCCATGGACAGAGGAGCCTAGTAGACTACAGTCCATGGGATTGCAGAGTCAGACGTGACTGAGCGACTGTCACTCACTCACACCATGCTACACCTCTTACACGCACACTGTCTCATGCAATCCTCACAACAACCTCGTGCTGTCATGGGTCCTGATAGTCTCATTTTTATGATGAAACTGAGGCATCATAAGGTTAAGTAACTTGTCCAAGATCGCACAAAACTAGTAGGTCAGGAAAGACCTGAATGCTAGAAGAAAACAGCATTTATTGGGTACCTACAATGCTTTCCAAGCCCATTTTGTTTTTTTTTGTTTGTTTGTTTTTGGTTGTTTTGGCCCATGGCTTGTGAAATCTTAGTTCCCTGACCAAAGATTGAACCCGAGCTGAGGGTGCCATGAAAGTGGGGAGTCTGAGCCACTGGACCGCAGCGGTATTCCCCTCCAGGCCCAATTTGAACTCAATTTTCACATTCATCCTCTAAGGAGATTTTGCTAATCCCATTTCACAGATGCTAGAAGTCGAGGCTCAGAGAAAGGAAGTCACTTGTTCATGGTTACACAGCTAATGGTGGAGAGGTCTGGAATCCCTTGTCTTTCTCCAGAGCTCATGGTTTCCCTGCTGCACACACTCTCTGGGAAACTGGCTCTTTGGGGAGCCAATAAGGATCCTCCCTCCTTTTGGCCCTGCAGGTGGGTACCTGGCACATAGCTTGGCGATCATGACAGACGCAGCCCACCTGCTCACTGACTTTGCCAGCATGCTTATCAGCCTCTTCTCCCTGTGGATGTCTTCCCGGCCAGCCACCAAGACCATGAACTTCGGTTGGCATCGAGCTGGTGAGGGCCCTGGTTGGGATGAGGGTGGAGTTGGGGGAGGGGGTGGGTTAAGATGTAAGTTTTTAGGTGAGTGCACTGGGTCCCTGCGTAAAGCCAGGAGGGTAACTTTGGTGGGGGAAGAGGATGTCAACCATGACTTTTGTCCTTTGGGAGCTCCCAGTCTGATGGGGGTGCCCTGGTCCCCTGTCCTCTGGGAGTTCCCACCCTGCAGGAAAGGAGAGTCCACCTTCCTGAGAGGGCAAGCTGTATTTATTTAAGAATAAACAACGTTGGGGTTCACTTTGCACATAATGCCATGGATTGGCTCTAGGGGGGAGGGAGAGGTCAGCAAAGCCTTCTGAAGTTCATCTCTGGGCTGCATTGTCATTCTCTTCTTGCTGGGAGATGGCCCAGCCTCTGTTCCTCAGAGCCTCAATTTGCCAGCTGAGCAATGAGTATATATTTAATGAGTCAGCTTCAATTGAAAAGGTTGTCCCAGATGATGTCTTGAGCTTCTTCTAGCTCCAACCTTTTCAGATGTACGAGTGGTGGGGTGAGGTGCCAGCCATAGCACCTCCAGCAGAGCCATACCTCCCATGGGATCCAGGCTCAGATTTTGTGGGGAGGGAGAGGGGGCTCCTTAGCCTCAGGGCCCCATGCTAAGATTGGTACTGGGGGCCGGGCTCTTCCTCAGAGATCCTGGGTGCCCTGCTCTCTGTGCTGTCCATCTGGGTCGTGACGGGGGTGCTGGTGTACTTGGCGGCGGAAAGGCTGATTTCTGGAGACTATGAGATCAAGGAGGAGACCATGCTGATCACATCGGGCTGTGCTGTGGTCGTGAACATCATGTGAGTGTGGCCTGGGGTCCCTGCGAACCCTCCCCCTCCTCACAGGCATACCTGCCGGCCTGCTCTTGTTGTGGGTGGGGGCATGCCCCACACCAGGATGGCTGCAGGATCAGAATTTCCCTCGTGGGCTGAGCTCTGGTGCCTGGAACACCTGGGCCCTGCCTGAGGCCTGGGGCCAGGCCATCAGGAACTGTAAACCTGGGGCGGCATCGGGTCCCCACCCTCGATGTGTCTGTGAATAACCAGAGACAGGCTTCCTTCCTGTTGCGGGGCGGGGTGAGTCTAGTGCTTACAGGAGCAGGGGTCCCTAGGGACAGAATCTCAAAGCCCTTTTCAATCTGATGTGCCTGAAGCTGGTCTCATTGAGACGCAAATTGTGTAGAGTGGGGGTGTCTATTTTGGGTTCTCTCCCCCTTGCCCAGTGGCCTTGGGCAAGCCAGTTTCCTCTCTGGGCCTCAGCTTCACCCTCTGTGACATGCTGAGGGGATCTCGATCTCCTCTGTAGTGCCCTTCTGCTCTGAGGTTTGGCACTGGGGCAGCTTTGTGCCCAGGTTCAGCCTGGCATTGGATGGAGCTGAGCCCCTCCCTCCTTGGCAAAACTCTGAACCAAGGCCACGTTCGCTGGGCTCCTTCCGTGGCCAAAGGGATCATGCAGTCTTGGGTGGGGGTTGGGATTTTGACCCCCACAGGGAGGTCAGTCCTGATGGGGGCCTCTGCCTGCCCGAATTTGAAGCTTCCATCTGCTCCCTCAGCGAGCCCCTGGACTTTGTCTCCACTCCCATAGAATGGGGTTGATTCTTCACCAGTCTGGCCATGGACACAGCCACAACCCCGAGCACGGCCACAACGCCAGCCAGGAGCAGGGAAGCCCCAGTGTCCGAGCTGCCTTTATCCACGTCATTGGAGACTTTCTGCAGAGCTTGGGCGTTTTGGTGGCAGCCTTTATTTTATACTTCAAGGTTAGAGCTGGGGACAGGGGGAAGTAGGGGAGGGGGTGTAGGTCACCTGGGGGCTTCTCTCTGCATAGGACCCTTTCCAGTTTCTAGCTCCCTCCCAGCTCCGGGCAGAAGGGTGGGAGAGGGAAGAAACATTTACCCAACACCCACTAAGCATTAGCACTTCTGATGTTGATGAGAATCCTGAAGGGAGGTGATGGTGTTTTCTGCAGCCCAGAAAGGGGCAGTGACTTGCACAGCATCACTTAGCTGGTAAGCTGTGGAGTCAGATTCAAATCCAGAACTGTAGGCTGCTGAAGCCTGGGCATTGCCCATTACCTAGACGCAGTGGGGTGTAATGGAAACAGCCCAGTGTTGGGTTTGAAGCCTAGATCACCCCTTGCTCGCTGCATGATGTAAAGGGGTCCCTTGCTCTAATTGAGCCTCTGTTACCCCACCTATAAAGCTGGGATGTTGGGCCAGATGGTGCCTACGATTGCATTTCGCTCTGTCTGTGGCTTAGCCTCTTGGGCAGGGAGGGGTGGGAAGGCATGGTGTCTTATCCTGAACCGTGGTGTGTCCTGCCTGCCCTTCTGGACACAGAATAAAAGGAAGAGAACTGGGGAGGCAGGGTCAGGGTGAAGCTCATGCCCACCCCGCAGAAAAAGCCCTTCTCCCTGACCCACTGCTAGGTGGGAGGGGAGAAGGGAGGCTGAGGTGTTGGCTGGTGACCCCCCAGCTCTGCCTCTCCTTTATCCTTGTAGCCAGAGTACAAGTTTATAGACCCCATCTGCACCTTCCTGTTCTCCATCCTCGTCCTGGGGACAACCTTGACCATCCTGAGAGACGTGATCCTGGTGCTGATGGAAGGTAACCTGAGCTTGGAGCTCCCTTTTTGCTCTTTATTTTCCAATGCAAAGATAAGTTCGAGTCTGTGTATATGTGGGCTTCCCAGGTGGCTCAGGGGCAAAGCATCTGCCTGCAAATCGAGCAGACACCAGTCTGATCCCTGGGTTGGGAAGCTTCCCCTGGAGGAGAAACTGGCAACCCATTCCAGTATTCCTGCTTGGGAAATCCCACGGACAGAGGAGGCTGGCGGGCTACAGTCAATGGGGTCACAAAGAGTCAGACATGACTGAGCATGCACTGTGTGTGTGTGTGTTGGTTGTGAGAGTACATCACAGCACATGGTGGGGGGGGCAAGGTCTAGAGAACCTCCTGGGGTCCAGGCTAATCTTGACATTGAGCAGGGTCCTCAGGTGTGGTTGTTCTGGAAATGTCCCCTGGATCGTCCTTTCCATCCCTCTACCCCCAAGCGTGCCTTCTCCCTGCTGGGCTGTGTCCCCCCTGCCAAGTCTGGGGGCTTCCAGGTGTGTCTTTAGCACCTGGCCCTCCTGCCCTTCCTCATATGCTTCCTGAGTCCCCACTTGCCTTCCCTTTTGGAGTGAGGATTATGCTTCTCATTGCACAGTGCTGGGGGGTGCAGATTGAGGATGAGAAAAAGACAGTCGGAGTTGGACAAGAAACACTGCTGAATCCACTCCAGCTCAGGCCTTCTTTCCTGAGGCGCTCCCACCTCGGGAAGACGTGGCAGGGCTTTGAGGGGTGCTTAGTGGTAGCGAATGGTCTGCCCGAGTTACCACACCTACTTACCTGGCTTTCTGGCGCCCAGGGTCTGGGGCCATACGTCTCTGTGGTTGGAATCAGTCTGGATCCTGATTTGGGGTCAGCCTGAGTGTTCAGCTGCAGCTCAGAGCATTTTCTCCAAGAATGTGATGGACTCAGATAAAAATGATGACAAGGATGCCCCATGGGGGTGCAGGGAGCCCCGGGTTGCCTTCTTTATCTTAAAAAAATTTTATATCAAACATATACTCGGGGAAGAGGCACTGTTCTAGGCACTAATAGGGTGATAAACCAAACAGTTGTCCTGCTCGCATACAGAGTTTCCATCTGAGACAGGGAGATAGCAAGAAACTAACAAATAAGGTCATTTCTGACAGTGTCACGTGTGAAGAGGAAAATACAACAGGGTGACATGATACAGCAGGGGGCTCGTTTCGGGGGGGCAGGGGCAACCTCAGCTCTGCTGGCCACGGAGGTCTGCGTGAGGTGCTGTGTGAGGAGCAGGAAGCAGCGTGGGTGGGAGGCAGCCCCGTCCTTCAGCCCCTGTCCCTGTCATCCTCAGGGACCCCCAAGGGCGTGGACTTCACAGCCGTGCGGAATCTGCTGCTGTCCGTGGAGGGCGTGGAAGCCTTGCACAGCCTGCACATCTGGGCGCTGACCGTGGCCCAGCCTATCCTGTCTGTCCACATCGCCATCGGTGAGTGGTGAGAGCACTCGTGCGAGAGGCAGCCGGGGACCCCGGGGCCATCCCTGCCCGACCTGTCCAGATGACACCGGGTGCTCACGGTGCCGGCGCTTTGGATCTGACCCCATGCTGAGTACTGGGCATCTGTTATTTATTTGATCATCAAGATCCCATTTATAGATGAAGAAACTATAGCGGTGGGAGGTGGTAAAGGCACTCGCCTAGGCTTTTACAGCTGGTAAGTGGCAGAGGAAAGACTCCGAGCCTTTAAGCCAGAGCTTTTCCGGCCCTTTCAGGATTGTGTGCCAGGTGTGGGAACCAGACGGTTGCCTGGTACGGGAGTGAGTCTGGGGGTTTCTTGATGTTCATGGCCCCCTATCTTGTTCTGCTGGGGCTAGGACTTGAGACTTGCCTCCTACTCGCTCCTAAGGGCCCAAGAGTGAGTAATTGGTTCTCTGGTGCCTCCCCTCTCCCACCACGTGTCTTCTCGGCCCCCAGCTGAGAATGCAGACGCCCAGGCTGTGCTGAAGGCAGCCAGTGACCGCCTGCAGGGGATGTTCCACTTCCACACCACGACCATCCAGATCGAGGACTACTCTGAGGACATGAAGGACTGTCAGTCATGCCGGGGCCCCTCGGACTGACCACTCGACCAGGCATCAGCAGGGCGGGGACAGGCCTGCCGATGGCTGGATTGAGTGTCCCCCGCCGACCCCCAGGCTCAGCCAGGTCTTTGCCTGCCCTGGCTGGGTTATGAACCAGGTCCTCCTCCTGACCGCTGCTCCATGTTCAGTGACGAGGGGCCTTGTCCAGAAACGGGCTCCTCCCTTGCCTCCCTCATCTGACTACTGCCAGCCCCAGGAGGGGAACCCGGCAGGTATGGAGCTGGTGTGACCGTGCTCCTCCAGCTCCCGGCGGGGCAGAGTTCGGGCCTAGTCCTCAGCTAATGCCACCCAACTACCAGCCTCTGGAAAGGCAGTGAGGCACGGAGAGAGGTGACAGAGGGGAGACCGGCCTCGTTGTCTCCTCACCTGCCTGCCTAACTCCACATTTTTGGTCTGTCTGGCCTCTGCCTTATGCATCTGCGAAGCAGCTCTGCGAACCAGTTCTGTGAACCGAGCCCCCTTCCTATGCCTCCGACAATACGCTTTAAGGAGGCCATAGGCCCCAGAAATCAGGATCCAGGGGGCACCTGAGGCTGATCTGTGCCTGAATCATTTCACTTTGATTTCATTTCACGTTTCCTTTTCCTGGAGGGAGGGGGCTTCTGACTAGGTAAGGACCTGCTGGGTTTCTCTTTCCTTATCCCACCCTCACCCAAGAAGCTGTGCCAATGCAAAGGTGCCCTGGCATGAGAGGTGGAGGTGGGCGGAGCCCCAGAGCTCCCCGGCCACCCCTCTTGCTCTGATCGTGTCCTGGGGTCAAGGAGCCTGACATCAGATATGGTTGGGCCGGCTCTGTTGCCAGCATGTCCTGGCCTGCTCAGAACTTGGGGATGGACGACAAAGCAGGCACAACCCAAACAGGAGCCCCCGGCTTCCTGAATTAGAAGGTGGCTCATGCTTCCGTGATGAAGTGGAGGGACATGTCCCCAGTCTGTGTCGCAGAGGAGACGCGCTCCCAGGCAGCAGGCGGCCCTGATCTAATGGTCTGTCTCTGCCCTCAGGCGGGTCAGGGCCTGTCTCATCTGTGGACTGAGAACGTGGACACCCACCTCACAGGGTTGTTGTGAGGCTTGGAGCCAAAGTGGGCTGAGCACATGGTGGTTGTGGAAGAGTGGCTCCTTTTCTCATCATTCTGGAAGGATGGCCAGAGGAGCCAGGTGTGCTCCCAGCCTCCTGGGGCAGCATTGGGTTTGTCTTGACCCTGTCCTGACCTATGGTGGGAGCAGGAGGGGCTGGTCACTCTCACCGTCCCCTCTGAGCCTCTCTCTTCCCATCAGTGAAATGACCTCTTTGTGCCTTTTCAGCACTCCCATCCAGGGTTGCCTGTGATCTCATTCTATCTGCAGGTTCTTCAGCCCCTTAAAATCTGGGGGAAGTTGTGTTGGCTTGGATATGTGTGTGTGAGACAGAGAGACTTCTGGTTGATGGCGCTCCATTCCACCCCAGTCTTCCTCCCCCCAGCCATCACAGGCCACAAGAGCCCAGATCGCTGTGCCATATGCCAAGTCTGCACACCCCTCTCAAGAGACAGCCATTGCTGTCCTCCCTTTTTGCAGATGAGAAAACTGAGGCTCAGAGAGGTTGAGTCACTGGCCCAAAGTCACACAGCCGGTGTGAGGCAGGTCTGGGATTTCCGCCTCGTTCCCCTAGGCCTCCCCCTACAGCAGGGGCTGGGGACCTGCTCTGGGCTGCATGTTGGTACAGTATGAGCCTTTTGGCCTGGCAGCCCACAGGTGAGGCCTTGCCAAGGCAGTTCAGCGTTCTGGGTGCAGCAGCTAGGAGTGCAGAGGGAAAAGGTGCCTCTTTCCCCATCTGGGCCTGGCACTTGGAGTCCTCCCCACCCCGGGAAGACTGCCTGGGCCGCAGCTGTGTACTTCCTCACCCACTGTCCTTGACTCAGGGCCAGACTGTCTCCCCTCCCCTTTAACTCCCAGTGCCCCCTCCACCTCAAGAATCTAGCAGCCCGTGGCTCCCCAGAGAGAGAGCCTTCTCGGCACCCCACACTGTAAGCGGCTCCAGGGATGACCTGAGTCATCCATGGGCCAGAGGTCCAACTGGAGGATGGAGGTGGGAGGCCTTGGAGTGGCCTTGGGGACAGCATGTTCTGGCCAGCAAGCTAGTCACTAGTCACGGGAGTTTCCAGAGCTGCGAGGCCATCAAAGCAGAAAAACACCCGATACCCTGGACCTGGTTTGGACCCACCATCCCCGTCCCTCTCTCTCAGAGTGGCCCCAGATCCCAGGCGAGACCTGAGTCCCCCTCCCCCGTGCAGCTGCCGTGGAGGTATTTATAGCCTGAGCGTGAGGCAGCAAGGACACGCGCTTTTATTTCGGAAGTGATAATTCCAGTTCCAGGTGGGTGAGCCCAGGAGGACCCAGAGTCCCCTCCCCTACTCTACTCTCACTACCAGGGCCCTGGGGACCGCCCCTGCTACCACTCAGCCAGCCTAGAAACGGCCCCCCTTCTTAGTCCAAAGTGTGTGGGCCAAACCAGTTTTCAGACGTCAAACTGGGCACCACCAACCAACCTCCAAGACCCCGCGCCCGCTAATCCCACCCAGCAGGCGTTTAGAACTCCCTTCTCGGTCCTGGATCCGCCTGCAATGCAGGAGACCTGGGTTCGATCCCTGGATTGGGAAGACACCCTGGAGAAGGGAAAGGCTACCCACTCCAGTATTCTGGCCTGGAGAATTCCATGGACTGTATAGCCCATGGGATCACAAAGAGTCGGACAAGACTGAGCGACTTTCACTCTCGGTCCCGGAATAGGAAGCGCGGCTCGGTGCTGACCTCTAATGGACGAGGCTGATAGTGCGGGACGACGGCAGTGCCTGAGCCGAGGGGGCCCGAGGGACCACCGGCGTGCCCACCTCCTCCCCTCCCAACTCTGCTCCGCCTGGTCGAGAAGGAAGCCCTGAAACTTGCTCCCCGGCGCGTCTTTGCTCCATTCCTGAGGCTCCAGGATTGTACCCGGCAAGCCAGGAACCTGCGGCAAAGATGCCTCCTGGGGGTGTAGGCGTGGAGTTCACTCTGCACACCTTGTCCACGCCCCCGCCCACTGTCGGCACAGGGCCCAGGCCCGTAGCTGATGTCTATCTGATCGACAAATGTTTGTGGCGTACCTGCCAGGCCAGAGAGAGGAGGCCACGGCCCTGCCCTCCCGGGGGCCTGACAGTGTACCTGTGCAAGCGAGCATGAATAAGGGGACTACGGGACACACCGGCTGTGAAAGCGCAGAGGATCGGGGCGGGGGTGGGGGTCAGGCAGGTTCGTGGAGGAGGCGAGGACCTGAAAGAGAAGCAGATGTTAGTTCGGCAGAGAAGCCGAGAAAGGCATTCCAGGTAAAGGGTCTGCGAAGGCAGAGGCCAGGCGGCAGATGTAGCGCGGAGCACGTGGGAACTGCCACTGGGCTGGAGGAGGGGGCGAGGCTGTTGCTGGCCAATCGGGATCGGCCGTGTTGGGCTCACCGGCAGCCTGGATTGGGTCTCCAGATATTCCAGTGGAGGGGACTGCGGCTCCATCCCCGCCCCCAACCCCGGGCAGGTTGCAGCGCCCGCTGGGAGCCGGGCCAGGGTCTCAGCTGGTTGGTTCCTCCTAGGGCTTCTCCAGGCCGCGATACTTCTTCCGCAACACAGACACCGGGTCCTTGAAAAGCACTGGGTCTAGACGGAGGCGCGATGACACTAGGGGCATGTGGCCGAACCCTGCCGCCATCTGGTTGAGGCAGTCCTGGGCGGCCGGCTGAGGCTCCGCTCTGAACCGCGGACCCCCAGGCGCCTAAGAGGGGGCAGAGAAATGTGTTGGGGGTGGGTGCTTCTCTTACTTGGAACCCCGCCTCCCCACCCCCGTCCCGTGCAGCACAAAGGATTTGGGTTAGACAGCCTGGCTTCCCTAGCCAGGGGCCTCCCAGTGCCGACCACGCCCCTGGGGCCTCACCAGTGGAGGTCTGGCCTCCTGATGCCACGGCCCATAGGGCACCTTGATAGGCGGCAACTTGGTGACGGCTGCTACTAGAAAGTTCATCAGGACATCCACGCAGGGGGGTGACTCATCTGCCAGAGTCCTCAGAGCCTTGGGCAGAGAGTGGGTGAAGAGGGTGTGGTAATACCTGGGTGAGAGGAGAGGAATAGGAGAGGCTGCAGCCCGATTCCCCCCCAAGGCCAAATTCTGCTCCCTCCTGGCCTCACTCTCCCATTGACCCCAAATTCCTAAGCTTCTTGTGAAAGTCCTGCACCCTTTTCTGAGCCCTGGCTGCCTCCAGGAGCTCCCATCCTGTGTATGCTCTGCTCTCCACTACTCTCTGCCCTGTGGCTTCTCTGCAGCCAATAGTGAAATGAAATGCAAAAGAAAAAAGAAATGCAGCAAGGCAAAATGGTTGTCTGAGGAGGCTTTACAAATAGCTGAGAAAAGAAGAGAAGCTAAAGACAAAGGAGAAAGGGAAAGCTATGCCCATCTTGAATGCAGAGTTCCAAAGAATAGCAAGGAGAGCTAAGAAAGTGATCAGTGCAAAGAAATAGAGAAAACAATAGAATGGGAAAGGGTAGAGATCGCTTCAAGAAAATTACAGATACCAAGGGAACATTTCATGCAAAGATGGGCACAATAAAGGACAGAAATGGTATGGACCTAACAGAAATAGAAAAGGGGAGTCGCTCAGTTGTGTCCGACTCTTAGCGACCCCATGGACTACAGCCTACCAGGCTCTTCCATCCATGGGATTTTCCAGGCAAGAGTACTGGAGTGGGGTGTCATTGCCTTCTCCGACACAGCAGAACTATACACAAAAGATTTTAATGACCCAGATAACCATGATGGTGTGATCACTCACCTAGAGCCAGACATCCTGGGTCCAAAGTGAAGCTGGCCTTAGGAATCATCACTATGAACAAAGCTAGTGGAGGTGATGGAATTCCAGCTGAGCTATTTCAAATCTTAAAAGATGATGCTGTGAAAGTGCTACACTCAATATGCCAGCAAATTTGGAAAACTCAGCAGAGGCCACAGGACTGGAAAAGGTCAGTTTTCATTCCAATCCCAAACAAAGGCAATGCCAAAGAATGTTCAAACTACTGCACAATTGCACTCATCTCACACACTAGCAAAGTAATGCCCCAAATTCTCCAAGCCAGGCTTCAACAGTATGTGAACCAAGAATTTCCAGATGTTCAAGCTGGATTTAGAAAAGACAGAGGAATTAGAGATCAAATTGCCAACATCTGTTGGATCATAGAAAAAGGAAAAGAGTTCCAGAAAAACATCTATTTCTGCTTTATTGACTACACTAAAGCCTTTGACTGTGTGGATTACAACAAACTGGAAAATTCTGAAAGAGATGGGAATACCAGACCACCTTCCCTGCCTCCTGAGAAATCTCAGGAAGTTTCCAGGTCAAGAAGCAACAGTTAGAATTGGACATGGAACAACGGATTGGTTCCAGATTGGGAAAAGAGTATGTCAAGGCTGTATATTGTTACCCTGCTTATTTAACTTATATGCAGAGTACTTCATGCAAAATGCCGGGCTGGATGAAGCACAGGCTGGAATCAAGATTGCCGGGAGAAATATCAATAACCTCAGATATGCAGATGATACCACCCTTATGGCAGAAAGCAAAGCAGAACTAAAGGGCCTCTTGATGAAAGTGAAAGAGGAGAGTGAAAAAGCTGGCTTGAAACTCAATATTCAAAAAACTAAGATCGTGGCATCCGGTCCCATCACTTAATGGCAAATAGATGGGGAAACAATGGAAACAGTGAGAGACTATTTTATTGGGCTCCAAAATCACTGCAGATGGTGATTGCAGCCATGAAATTGAAAGATACTTTCTCCTTAGAAGAACACTTATGACCAACCTAGACAGCATATTAAAAAGCAGAGACATCACTTTGCCAACAAAGGTCCATCTAGTCAAAGTTATGGTTTTTCCAGTAGTCATGTATGGATGTGAGAGTTGGACTATTAAGAAAGATGAGCACCGAAGAATTGATGCTTTTGAAGTGTGGTGTTGGGAGAAGACTCTTGAGAGTCCCTTGGACTACAAGGAGATCAAATCAGTCAATCCTAAAGGAAATCAGTCCTGAATATTCATTGGAAGGACTGGTGCTGAAGCTGAAACTCCAATACTTTGGCCACCTCATGTGAAGAACTGACTCATTTGAAAAGACCCTGATGCTGGGAAAGATTGAAGGCAATCGGAGAAGGGGACGACAGGTTGAGATGGTTGGATGGCATCACCGACTCAATGGACATGAGTTTGAGCAAACTCTGGGAGATGGTGATGAACAGAGAAGCCTGGCATGCTGCAGTCCATGGGGTCACAAAGAGTTGGGCATGACTGAGTGACTGAACTGAACTGAACTTTCCTTTCCCTCAGGCTCCGTGGGGCCCCCTCCCCTGGGCTCTGAGTCTGAATTCAGGCAGAGTGAGAAGGAGGAAAGGATCAGCTGGTTCCCAGGCCTTCAAAGATGGCAGCCCAAAGAGTAGCTTCAGGGAGGCTGTGGATTTACCACACCTCCCCCAATCCAAACCCTGTCCATGGCCTCTGCATGGCTCTGCTTAAAATACCACTAGCTGCCTTTGGTTGACTATCTGTGTGCGAAGGACTTCATGTACTTTTATTTGATGGTCACACCAGCCCTGTGAGGTGAGTACACTTTACAAATGAGGAAACTGAACCTCAAGAGAGGTGGGGAGACTTGCCCATCACAGCACTGGGAAGTGGCCTCGAACCTGGATCTCTGGGCTATATGCTGGCTGTATGTGTCCACTCCCATAACACCCTGCTCCTGGTTCAAAGAGGGGGGTCTCTGTGACCCTCTGAGTCCAGTGCCAGCGTTACCATCGGTACCTGTGGTAGAAGGCAGCTGAGGTGAGAACCATGGAGAACTCATTGGTCCTCTCGCCAGTGTAGCCCCAGCCCCCCTGGGCCTCATCCCAGAAGTGGCTCCATGTGAGAAAGCCGACCATCCGCTCCGGGAAGCTCTGCCATACCATGAAAGCGAAGTCCACCTGGGGAGATATTTAAGTGAGGTGTGAGGAAGGACTTTCTGCCGAGCCAGGAACATCGGAGACGTGGAGTCAAGGCCAGCCCAGCTGAGGGGACTCAGGGGAGAGGAGATGGCAGCCTGAACATGTCCAGGGGTTGCTTAGGAACTCCCCAACTGGGAAATAGAAACAGTGCTTTGCAGCTGGGAACTGAAAATATCTTCAGAGAGTCTGTGAAGTGAAAGTTGCTCAGTTGTGTCCGATCCTTTGCAACCCCATGGACTGTAGCCCGCCAGGCTCCTCTGTCCATGGAATTCTCCAGGCAAGAATACTGGAGTGGGTAGCCATTCCCTTCTCCAGGGGATCTTCCTGACCCAGGGGTTGAACCAGGGTCTCCTGCATTGAAGGCAGATTCTTTACCATCTGAGCCACCAGGGAAGCCCAAAGAATCTGTGGAAAGCTTCTGTTAGACTTCTAAGGAGGGGGCTGATGGCTCACCTGGGTGATGTCTAAAGCAGGAGGCTAGACCTCTTGATCTTTGATCATCCCAGCTCCCGGACTCTGAGGGGCTGCCAGGACCCACACAGGAGTCCTCTTGGGGGGTCCTCACCTCACTTGTGGAAAGACTGCTGTGGGCGTCCAGGCTCAGGATGGCATCGGTGTCGATGGCGCTGTACGGGAGGAAGCGGTCACTGGCCTGCAGGGGGACGGGATGGAGGGCAACTCAGCCGTGGGACCCCTCCCCAGGCTCCCATGGTGAGAGTCTGAATATCTGCTAAGCAGGATCCCCACCCTCGCCACCCCCTGCAGGCATGGTGTAAAAGGAAGAGCCGTGAAAACAAGTCTGCAAGGAACTCGGACCCGAGGACCTCGCTTTTCCTCTGTGGATTTCAGTCTGCCCTTTGGTTAAATGGAGCCATTGGTGTCTAGGTTCCTTCCAGGTTTGACATTTTAGGATTCCTCTAGTGCACACCAGATGCTCACCTTAACCCTGGAAGGGGTTGTTAAACATCCTTTGTTTCAAAGAGACAGGTTCAGAAAGATGGGCTTGCCCAAGATGGCACAGCAAGCGGTTGTGTTACATCAACCCAGATTCTCGGAAGCCACCTGCCCCATCCCCACCCCCGCCCCAAATGCTGCCACCTGTCCGAGTTTCCCCAGTCCCTCTGCCTTCCCTCATCACACAAAACTGGGTTCTCTGGCAGTACAGTTCACAAGGATGGAAGAGAATCATTTCTACTAGGCCTGCAGCTGAAACCCACGGTATGATTTCTCCAGGCCCAACTTGAAGTCCAGCTCAGGCCCAAGTGAATCCTGCCGTGTGTGTGTCCCCCAGATCCCAGCCTTCTGCCCTTCCTGTGCCCCTCCCCATCCTCACCTTCCTGTGCCCATCAAGGACTGTCAAGGGCACTGCTGTCTCAGGCCACCTGGGTGGGGGTGGCTTCTTACTGCTCCAGAGAACCAAGATCTAGAAGGAAAGACGGAGGAGGATGTCCTGAAGCCTGGGGCAGAAGGTGGTGGTGGGAGGGGCTGTCCCAGGAGTCCTCTTTCTCAGGGTGGAAGAAGTTTAGGGGAGCCGCTGTTGTAGGTGGCTTTGGAAGGAATTTAGCTGGATCCAAGGTGCATTCATGGCTGCCCTGTTTTTGCCTCTGGGTTTCTGGAAGGCATGAATTCCAGTAACACACAGGTAGCTATCTGTAGCGTTAGAGCTCAGGTCACACCTAGCCTGGACCCTGACCCCATCCCCATCTTTTCTCGAAGGTTTTCATTCTCTTCCTCTTGCTCTTTTATCGTTCCCAGCCCAGCTCAAGCCCATCTTTGAAGCTGCTCCATCTGTGCTCTGGCTGAACAACCTGCTTATTTCCTTTTCATGTACTCTCGAGAGCCTATCTGGTTTCTCCGGAGTGACATTTGACAGTCTGTGCTCTGGGAGATGCTCACTAAATATGAATCTGGGGCAGAATCCTTTCCTGCTTTTTCTCTGCATCCTCAGCATCAAGCCCAGGGTGCTCAGAAAATGCCGGATGAGCAAATGAATGCATGTACGTTTACTTCCCTGGTGGCTCAGACGGTAAAGCGTCTGTCTACAGTGCGGGAGACCTGGGTTCGATCCCTGGGTCAGGAAGACTCCCTGGAGAAGGAAATGGCAACCCACTCCAGTATTCTTGCTTAGAAAATCCCATGGATGGAGGAGCCTGGTGTCCATGGGGTCACAAATAGTCGGACACGACTGAGCGACTTCACTTTCTTTCACTTCACGTTTACTTCAACCTCCCAAGAGGTGCCTGTTTTTCAGGGGGCTTCATCAGTTTCCATGAGGGAAGAGGGGATAGAGGTGGGGGAAAGAACCTAGGGAGAAACTTGGAACTGAAAGAGGAAGGCAGCAAAGGTACTTGAAAATCCTTCCCATGACTCTCCCACAACGTGTGGTTATCCTTGGTATCCAGATGTCTTCAAGGGCCCCACCCTGTTCCTTGCCCCTACTCTGGATCCAAGCACCCCAGTTGGCAAGGGGGCAGACCTGGGCACAGTGCTGGGCGCCTGCCACCGCCTGGATGAGCTTCAGGGGGGGCTGGCCTGGAGCCCCCACCCAAATCAGGGCGCTGAACCTGCCCAGAGGACGAGAGCCTGGAGGAACGAGACACAGGCTGTTAGGGTGGGAGGGAACAGAACCTCCTGGAGAATGACCTGAGCTGGGAACGTGGGGAGCCGGGAGGGGTTGGGGGTTTGGAGAGGGGCTTGGTGGGACCTTAGGGTTGAAGCTGGGGCAGACTTGGGGCGAGTTGACGAGGGGACTTCAAGTTGTCCCATCCCTAGGGCACTCACCTTGTTGTAGGTGGTAGAAGGGGAAGTCCGAGGGGCTTGTGGAGAAAGTGGACAGGGCCAGGAGTGCCCCTGGGGGGCTGTTCCACAGGAGCGAGGGGTGAGCAGATGCTCCAGAGATTCGGTCCTGAATAATCTGCATAAGAAGAGAAGGCTGGGCAGAGGGCGTGGCCAGTGTGGCGGTGGGCGGGGCCTGAGGAAGCGAGGACCCGGTGCAGCCCCACACCACCCTCTCCAGGAATGGGGGAGGGCAGCATCTGGATCACCAGACGGCTGGGGACAGCAGGGTTCAGAGTCCAGAGTAGGGGTCGCTGCCTGATGCTGTCTGCACTCATGGCAGACACCACGAACAGGCCATGACGTTCTTTCCAGAACTAGAATCCCTCCCAACACAAGCCCCAGGCAACCAAGGCCCATCAGCTGGAGCTGGCGCATGCTTAGAAATCTGTTTGCTACAGATGTCGCTCTAGAGAGGGGGAAACTGGGCCAAGACCGGAGAAGGAGCTCATTCAGGAGCTTGGAGCCAAGTCTCAGATTCTTCCCAGAAGCATCTTCAAGGGGGAAGCCTAAGCACCAGGGCAGAGGAGGTGTTTGAAGAGAGGAGCATGGTGAGGGGCCAGGGATGGTGTGGAGCCAGGCATCCGAGTCCCCCTCAAGTGAGTCCCCCTCACCTCCAGAGTGGTATGGATGACTTTCTCGATGGAGGAGAAGTATGCATCCCACAGAAACTGGGCCTGCTGACGCAGGGCAAGGACCCGTGTGAGGGGCATCTCCTGGAGGGCAGCCAGGACCTGGGGCCAGAGGGAGAAAGGAAGCATGGGGCCCTGGAAGGCTGTGACTGACCTGGTGTGGGGACAACCTAGGGTGCGGGTCTGGAACCAGAAGTCGGCTCCCGTGGTTCTCTATGTGGGTTGGCAGCTGTCATCCTTGGCAAAATCCCAGGTGATTTAGCAATCAAGTGTTCAAGGGTCACACAGAGCTGGGTTTAAATGCCACTTAGTAACTGTGTGACTGTGGACAAAGCACTTAACATCTCTGAGTCTGTTTCCTCATCTGTAAAGTGGACAGATAGTCCTGGCCTCATAGGGTGGTTGCAAGGATTAAATTAGCTGATAGATATTAAGTGTTTAGCACATTGTAGAGGCTCAGTGGAAGGAAGCTATTCCTGTTAGCTTCTTGCCCTGTTCTCCACTTCTCAGGAGATTCGAGGCTTACGTTTATATTTTTCAGAGATGAGCAAAGTTAGTTTTATCAGACCGGGAAATCACTGAGCGTTTTGTTTTCCCACTCCAAGCTCCATGTAGGCGCTCAGATTTTGGATTTTTTGGTGACTTTTCCTTAAGCTAGGTACTTAAGCAGTCATGGACCAGTAGGATTGGGCCCATGGAGACCATCTAGTCTAACTTATCCCATTGTACAGATGGGGGAACTGAGGCTGAAAGAGGCTGAGGACTTGCTCTCAGAACCCCAGAGGCTTAGGGCTGGGGTTAAAGTCATCAATATACATAAATGGAGGATAGGAGTGAGGGCTAGGATCCCGGGGTCCCCCCATGTCCCAAGTCCAGTCCCCACCCCACAGGCAGGGCCCTGAGCTACCTGAAGTGGGAGCCTCTCGTCAGCTACAACGGCCGCCTTGGTCCAATCGATGACTTCCGAGAAGGGCAGCTCCCAGCGAGGGCTGAGAAGCACAGGAATGCAGCCAGCCTGGGGGGTAGGGGGGTCACTGGGGAGCCCAGTCCCAACCTGCACACACTCTCCCCTCCTCTCTGCTGCACTGGGGGCAAGGGGTAAAGAGGAGAGAAAAGTGGGATTTTTCTGGGGATGGGGGGTTGTTCTGCATGGGGTGCAGTGAATACGGCTGAAGACACACTCGAGTCTCAGAGTAAAGGAGTGGGCAGCTCACTGCCCCTTCCCACTGGTCTGGGCTTAGACCACCCTTCCAGTTCAGGAGTGTGGTGGGAGAGGGCCGGGGGGTGCCCCCATCCAGGTTGTACCTGCAAAGCTTGAAGGAAGTGCAAGGCATCAGGACTGTGGCCAGGGATGAGGCAGAAGGTGGCATTGGGTAGCGTCGCCTGGGGGTGGGTCCTAAAGAGGCACAGGAAGGGGTCCTGCACATAGAAAGCCTAAGACAGCTGCCTGCACCCCAGCTCCCTTGCTGCCCCCACCCCAGCTCCCTTGCTGCCCCCACCCCAGCTCCCTTGCTGCCCCCCCCCAGCCCTCCACACTAACACTCCCAAATTCACAATGTGCAAGCCCACCGTCATGTTCTCATATTTTAACATTCTTGCATGCACACAGCCACACACTGTCCCCATCCCACTGCTGAGGCAGCGGGCAGGAACCCTGAGCTCAAGCTCTCTGCCACTGCCCTCAGGATTAGGCACCTCCCTTCTCTTTGGACCATGGTTTGCTCATTTGCAAAATGGGAGGCAGCCTAGCTGCTGTTTCCACTGACTTGGGCGCGTACATACGCGTTTGCCCTCCCACCACTCGCCACACGCAGACTTCTGGGCACCCCTCACCTGAGTGGCCTCCATGCCCTGCTCTCCCCCCATCCTCAGAGCCCAGGCCCGTGAAAGGCTCTTCTGTCCAAAGGTGGGCTGGGCCCCCAGCCTGGAACCACACAGGAAGCAGCTGCGCAGAGAGGCCCGCTCGCCCAGAGGACAGGCCTCCTCTGTTCCTCCCCCTCCCCTCCCCCCAGGCCCAGGGCCACCCTCAGGCCGTGTGTCTGTGAGGGGCGGGGTAGGAGTCACAGCCTCCTCAGAGCCACTGCCTACCCTGGGACTGCCCAGCCAGGGGAGGAGTGCCATGACCTGGCTACGGGGTGTGTGTGTGTGTGTGTGTGCAGGTATGTGTGTGGGCATGTGTGTGTACAGGACTCCGGGCTATGGGGTATATGTGATGTGGTGTGTGTGGTGTGGTGTGTGTGGTGTGGTGTGTGTGTGTGTGTGGTGTGATATGTGTATGTGTGGTGTGGTGTGTGTGTGCACACATGCACTCATGGGTGTGCACAGGACTCTAGGCTATGGGGTGTGTGTGTGTGTGTGTGTGGTGTGGTGTGTGTATGTGTGGTGTGGTGTGTGTGTGCACACATGCACGCATGGGTGTGCACAGGACTCTGGGCTATGGAGTGTGTGTGGTGTGGTGTGTGTGTGTGTGGTGTGGTGTGTGTGTGTGGTGTGGTGTGTGTGTGGTGTGTGTGTGTGTGTGTGTGTGGTGTGGTGTGTGTGTGTGGTGTGCTGTGTGTGTGGTGTAGTGTGTGTGTATGTGCAAACACGGGTGTGCACAGGACTCTGGGGCCCATAGACCTGCTCTGAGTGGGACTGAGGAGTAGGGCTGAGAGGATCCCAGGACCCTTCTCACCTACAGCCTGTCTGGTCCTGAGTCTCAACTTTCAGGAAGCAATCCTAGGAGCAGTAGGCCTCTGGACCAACCTTCCTTGAACAGATGGGGAGACTGAGTCTCAGAGAGCCTGAGGACTGGCTCAGGGTCTCAGAAAGGGTGGGGGCTCTGCTGGAACTAGAACCAAGGTGTGCTGACCCCTGACCCTGGGTTATCTGGACTACCCTGGAGCTGCTGCCCAGGGGTCTCCCAGCGGACCCTGCTTTCTTTGTCTGATGCTCAGGTGTCCATCAGGCTTCTCCTGGAAGAAGCCACAAGTTAAAAACAGGACACCCTCCATCTCACTAAAAGCCACGGCACCAGCCAGATACAGTCCTCTCTTCCTCCTCAATAAACCCCTAAAGGACTGAAAACTCCTAAGTTGAAGGCTACGGAGAAACCAGAGCCAGATAACTTACTGAATAAACTGTACCAGTCAGTCCTCGTTAACCTCCACTGTCCCCTCTGTGTGTGTGCACGTCCTTCTTCCTTAGCCTGAAGCATCCGTCCCTGCCTTGCAGCCTGAAGAGTTCCCCCTACTCAGTCTTAATGTGTAAAGTTCAAATATCACCTCCTCTGGGAAGCCCTCCATGGTCTCTCCAGAGATGGTGCCTTCCTCTCTGCTCCCACAGTCTCTCCGTGCCCTGAAGAAGTAATGAACTGAGCTAACCTTCACTGAGCATGTCCTTTGTTCTAAGTGCTTTAAGTACTTAGACTCACTTCATTCTCACAGCAACCCTATGAGATGAGATGTATGTGTATGCTCCATTTTACAGATGAGGAAACTGAGGCCTAAAGAGGTTCCGCAGCTCTGAAGTAGAGGAGCCAGGCAGGCAGCTCACCCAGCCTCTCTCTGCTTAACAATGTCTGTCATAACCAGGGACTTGCCTGTCTCTCTAATAAGACCGAGCTACTTGAGGGTTGGGGCTGTGCCTCCTTCAGCCAATATCCCCAGGGTCAAGCAAAGAACCCCGCAGAGAATGGGCATTCAGTGTGCAACAGAGGGGAGACTCAGAACCAATGGACCAAAGGTCTGAAAGGTCAGTTTTGGCACAAATTCTAGTAACGGAGCTGGCTGAGAGTAGTCAATGGGTGGCCTTGGGAGGTGTCGAGTTCCCTATCAGAGGCTGGTTGAGCACTGGATGGCATGTGTGTGTGTGCGTGTGTGTATGTGTGTGTGTTGTAGAAGGGATGTAGAAGGGATGTCATGGTGACTGCTGATCATCTGTGACTGCCATGGACTTGGGCCCTCAGTGCCCAAGGCTGCTGACGAGGTGACTCTGCCCATGGCCCCAGGCAGGGCAGCATTGCAATTTGCAATGCCCTAGGCTCTGGCCTTTGCAGCCTCTCAACCATAAAAATATTATAGACATTATATTCGACAACTGTATTGGTATAGAAATGAACCTACTAATATATTAAAGCATTTTCTTCTATTCAAAAGTTCATTTCTTTTTTCCTTCTGATTTTCAAAGAAATGAGAACAGTTTCATGGGCTCCTACAATATCATGGGCCCTAGCCACTACACCTCCTGGGCCCAGTGGCGACAGGGCAGGGGATCTTAAAACATGCATTAAATTTATGTTTAAAAAAAAAAGCAGGGAAGAACCTATGCACGTTTATATCCACACAGAGTACTTCAGAAAAGACACAAGAGAGACTAGCAACGGTGTTTAGCTCCAGGAAGGAAAACTGGGTGGCCGGAGACAGGAATGGCAGGGAGTTATTACTGTACACCGTTTTGTGCCTATGGAATTTCGTACCATGTGAATGAATCCCCTATTCATAAAAGTAAATAAATAACAATTTAAACTGTTAGAGGCTTATTCCAAAGCAACAGGAGACTGTTCAACGAAGGTGGAAAAATATGTGCTTTGGAGCCAGAAATGTGTGGTTTAATCTCAAGCTCTGCAGCTCATAAGTGCCGGGTCAGAGCAGTGAGGGAGGCCCCGGTGAACCAAGGAGCTTGTCACCAAAGGCCCTTGGCTGGCTCCCTCCACCTCTCTGAGCCTCAGTTTCCTGTTCCCTGAAATGGGGATAGTAACACCTCCCTTGAAATGTGCTTGAGAGGATTAGCCATAGCTGGCACAGCACCCGCCCCGGAGAGCGGAGAGTGGGCTCTCCCCAAATGCTCCCTTTCGCCCTTCCCCCCACCCCCAGCGGGGTAAATGTGGGCCAGTGGCAGGGACGTGAATCCCCGCTTTCTCTGGCCAGCACTTGTTTATTCAGGCCACCTTCCAGGGCCGGCCCACGGCTGCGGGCCTCCCTCTCTCTGTCCCTATACTTGACTGCTGTTCAGACAGCTGCCTGGCACTGCAGGGAAACTGAGGCTCCAGCTACTCCAGAGATTACAAGTCCTGATGCCTGCAAGTGGGTGGAGGCCAAACACAGAACTGCTTGAAGTTCGGGGGACAGTTAGAGGCTGCCAGGCATGACACCTCGGAAATAAACTATCAAAAAGGCAACTCAGACGGTGGCCCACAGCTATTATAAAATCTTGGCTGGTTCTGGCCAGTTTGGATTCAATCAGTAAACATTTAATGAGCTCCTACCTACCATGTGCACTCCCCAAGTTTCAGTTTTTCAAAATTCAGGCTAAAATACCTTTCAGATTCACCAGTAACTGACAGCATTTAGCATTCACTAAACTGTGGAAAATTCTGAAAGAGATGGGCATACCAGACCACCTGACCTGCCTCTTGAGAAACCTATATGCAGGTCAGGAAGCAACAGTTAGAACTGGACATGGAACAACAGACTGGTTCCAAATAGGAAAAGGAGTATGACAAGGCTGTATACTGTCACCCTGCTTATTTAACTTCTATGCAGAGTACATCATGAGAAACGCTGGACTGGAAGAAACACAAGCTGGAATCAAGATTGCCAGGAGAAATATCAATAACCTCAGATATGCAGATGACACCACCCTTATGGCAGAAAGTGAAGAGGAGCTAAAAAGCCTCTTGATGAAAGTGAAAGTGGAGAGTGAAAAAGTTGGCTTAAAGCTCAACATTCAGAAAATGAAGATCATGGCATCTGGTCCCATCACTTCATGGCAAATAGATGGGGAAACAGTGGAAACAGTGTCAGACTTAATTTTTTTGGGCTCCAAAATCACTGCAGATGGTGATTGCAGCCATGAAATTAAAAGATGCCTACTCCTTGGGAGAAAAGTTATGACCAACCTTGATAGCATATTCAAAAGCAGAGACATTACTTTGCCGACTAAGGTCCATCTAGTCAAGGCTATGGTTTTTCCTGTGGTCATGTATGGATGTGGGATTTGGACTGCGAAGAAGGCTGAGCACCAAAGAATTGATGCTTTTGAACTGTGGTGTTGGAGAACACTCTTGAGAGTCCCTTGGACTGCAAGGAGATCCAACCAGTCCATTCTGAAGGAGATCAACCCTGGGATTTCTTTGGAGGGAATGATGCTAAAGCTGAAACTCCAGTACTGTGGCCACCTCATGGGAAGAGTTGACTCATTGGAAAAGACTCTGATGCTGAGAGGGATTGGGGGGAGGAGGAGAAGGGGACGACCCAGGATGAGATGGCTGGATGGCATCACTGACTCGATGGACGTGAGTGTGAGTGAATTCCGGGAGTTGGTGATGGACAGGGAGGCCTGGCGTGCTGCGATTCATGGGGTCGCAAAGAGTCGGACACGACTGAGCGACTGAACTGAACTGAACTGAAAGTCAGCTGAAAGAACTTCCTGTAACTAAGAATGGCTAAGTGTCTAATCAGAAGTAAGGCCAGGCAAATGAGTGGAGTCACCAAAGGTCAGCTCTGTCTGAATTTGGAGCTTGAGGTGCCAGGGGGGATCCCCAGCACTTCAGGTGCGGTCCAGAAGATGCCTGCTAGGGATGGGTCCTGGCAGAAGGGCCATGGGGACTGAGGGACAGGTCCGCTGTTCCTAACCTGGCTGCGGGGCTCCCTGGAGACCACGTGCCTTTGGGAGGTAGAGAGATTCCAGTCCCACAAGAGCCCTGTGGCTGAGAGAAGCCCCAGAAGCCCCAGGCAGAGGCAAAAATGGAGCTTGGCCACGTGAAGAATTCCTGGGAGGGAAGTGGAGCTCAGAATAAGCCATGTTGTTCTAGCAAAGAACAGGGAGATATCTGACACAGGGGACAAGAGAAGGATTCTAGAGTAACAGGTTCCAACTGCAGTCTGCCCAGCCAGCCTGTGGATATTGCTGGCTTCCTGGGGGTACAGAGGGATTAGTGCTTAGGGGTTACCTGCTTTACCAACTAGCCCAGGTAGAGACATTTTTGAATGAGTTCTCCATGTCCCCATGGGTTCCCATGTCCCTTGTATGTATTCAGACACTCTCACTGGTGGGAATGCTTTTGCAGGTCTGACTTTATCCATATTTGCTATAGCCAAAGGCTAGAGGTTAATCCCCAAAATGAGACATAGGAGCAGCTTCCATCTGTGATCATGGCCCAGAGGTATGTTACAGAATTGATCATAAACTCCTGCTTAAAACCCAGAACTCTAATGCTGAAGGCTTTGGAGCCATGCAATCCTAGACTGAAATACTGGCTGTACTCTTTCTGGCTGGGTGGCCTCAGGAAACTTATTTAACCTCTCTGGGCTTTAGTGTCTGGTACACCAATACTTAAAAGAATAGAGATTAGTATTATTTTATGATAACCATTTATAAAATGTGCTTAGCACATACTGGGACTTCTCTGGTAGCTCAAATGGTAAAGAATCTGCCTGCAAGGCAAGAGACCCGGGTTCAGATCCCCTGGAGAAGGGAATGACTACCCACTCCAGTATTCTTGCCTGCAGAATTCCATGGACAGAGGAGCCTGGCAGGCTACAGTCCATGGGATCTCAAAGAGTTGACGACTGCGTGACTAGCACAGGCACACAGTAAGCACTATAGACTTGTATGTTAAATAAAATGTTAGGGAAGGAGGGATTGGCATAAAAGAAGAGTAAATAGGAGAGAGTCACATTTTATGCTTTTAAAGATCCCCAAGAAAAAAGTCCAAAATCTTCCTTGAACACCCCTTGTAGCAGATCACCATCTTGGTGGTCGTGTTCTCTGTTATCTAACCCAATTCCCTCCTGCTGCAGCTGAGGTCTAAATTTGCCCATCTCAATCCAACCCCGGCTCCTGGGCTCACTCCCACCACAGACCCCTCCCATTCAGCCCCCGAGGGGAGAGGTCCACTTACTGCTTGGGTCCATGGTCCTGCTCACAGCGTCCATCCCAGGGGCAGGCAGAGAAGTTGGTGCCCGCCGTGCGCCACCCGCCCCTCTCTTCTGCCACAGCTATCAGGGCCACCCCAGGGAGGGGGCTGTGCTGCTGCAGCTGGCCAAGGGCCCCCCCTCGCAAAGGGTGGGCTTCGGGGAGAAGCGGGAGGGCCACGTCAAAGCCGGGCCGGAAGGTGTCCACCATGGGGCTGGCCTCGGCCACCATCGCCTGTCCCAGCTGGAAGATCCGGAGGCAAGGGGCGGGGTGGAGACTGAGGACCAGATGGTTCTTGCCGCCATCCCACTGCGGGAGCGCCGGGTGGCACTCTCCAGCGGGGGTGTCGGGGCTGAGGATGAGGACGAGGAGGCAAGCCTCCGCAGCGCTGGCTGTGTGGTAGCGGGAGCCCTCGATGGAAGTCAGGACCTTGCGCGGAATCTCAGAGATGGGTCCGACCGCCGAGTACACGAACACCTTGAGCCTACCACCTCTGCACCTTGAGGCATCAAAGCAAGCTTCCCGGTAGCAGCTGCCGCCACGGGGGGCTTGAGGAGGTTGAGGGCCATATTCCAGGAGCTTCCCAGGCTGGGAGAAACTCTGCAGGAGCTCTGCGTCCAGCCAGCGGGGCCAGCCTTGGGGGCCCCCTGCCTGGCGTCTGGCAGGCTCTGCCAGGCGGAGAACTGGGAAGACTCTTAGCAGGATGAGGAGCCAGGAGGCCGACAGGGCCAGCCAAAGGGACTTTCTTCTCCATGACTGCATGTGGCCACCCACAGCCAGGGCTGCAGGAAGCAGGGGAAGCCAGGGGTTCACAGAGGGGGCCTTTGGGATGGGGATCCACCTTCTAGGTCAGCACCCTCATTGTACAGATGGGAAGACTGAGGCCTATGAAGGGCAAGATCCAACAGCAAGTCACAAGTCATGGGCCAGGGAGGACCCCGCTCTCTGGCCCTGCCTTCTTGTGGTCCGGACTCTGCTTCCTCAGCCTTTGGACAACCAAGCCAGTTTTTGCCCTTCCCAGCAGGCCCCCTGCCCCTGGGTGCTGCTCAGGCTGATGCAACCCCTGCGCAGACTGCAAGCCAGTGTCCTTCTGCCCTCCTGCCTGCACCCCCTGACCTTGGCCTTGAGGGAGAGGAGGGCAGTCTGCCAGGCCATGGGGGACCTGTCAGGATTCCCACACGAGGTGGTTTGGCCAGGGTGCAGGGCTGGATGGAAGCAGAGCTGGTTTCCCCAATCCTCCCCCTTTCTGAGCAGCCCGGCCACCCTGTGTCCAATGGCAAGCACTCCTGGGCTGAGGGCCCTGTGGCTGGAACTAAAATTAGACCCTACATCCCATGTGGGCTCTCAGGGTCAGCTGAGGGCAAGGCCTGAGTGCAGCCGGTGGCCCCTGCCTGGGGGGCTGGGAGGGCTCTAAGTCCTGGTCCTCTCCCACCCTGCCTCTGTCCCAGCCCAGGAAGCTCAGTCCCTCCTCCCTCCACCTCTAGCAGCTGGTCCTGCACCCTTGGCTTGGAGCTATCAGGGTGCAGAGGCCAGGTACCTCCTGCCAAGCCCCTGCCCCATGGCTCCCAAGCCCTGCTGTGTCTCGCCTCCCTTCTCAGGGCAGTGTTTGGTCAATCTAGATCTCTTTCCCAGCGGCAGCCTGACTCCTCCCTTGCCAGCTCTGATTGGCTCCTGTCTGGGAGGCAAGCTTTCCACTTAACCCCTTCCAAACCAGTTTTCTGGATTGCTAATAATGATAACCAGCAGGGCCCACAGCTCATGATTGGCCTTGAGCTATTCCAACCTCTATCTCACGTCAGCCTTAGAAGACCAAGGTTTAATCACTGTCGTTTGCTATGGATGAGCAAAGTGAAACTCAGAGAGGGGATGATATCTTCTAAGGAGACCCTGCTAAGGAGTGGCAGGGTGGGATTTGAACCTTGAGGTCCTGACTAGAGTCCTTAGAGCTTCCCACTGGTCACTGCAGCTGGGGGACTTGCTCCTAGATGGGATACAGGCTCTCCACGTTTTAACCCCTTCCATCGAAAGAAGAGATAAGTGAGGCATCAAGTGGCTGCGGGGTGGGTGTGTGATACTGGATAAGGTGCTTCCAACTATTCCCAGCATTGGTCTCTCTTCCTTCAGCCCCCAACCCTTACCCTCTGCCAATCCAATTCTAGATCCAGTTTTTCCAGCACCTTTCCTGACACCTTACACTCAGGCCCATGGGTCCACCCTTACCTGGAGCCCTGTCAGAAGGGTCTGTAGTACTGGATCCTTGTTCCAGTCCATATGTGGAGTTCTTCCTGAGGGTGAAGGGCTTCCCTGGTGGCTCAGATGGTAGAGAATCTGCCTGCAATGCAGGAGAGCTGGGTTAGATTCCTGGGTTGGGAAGATCCCATGGAGAAAGGAAATGGCAGCCCACTCCAGTATTCTTGCCTGGAGAACTCCATGGACAGAGGAGCTGCAAACAGTCTGACACGACTAAGTGACCAGCACTTTCTTTTTCCTGAAGGTTCCATTTCCTGACTCCATTGATCCACACCCCACTGAGGGTCCCCCCAACCACCCCCTACCTCTCAGTTCTTGGGTCTGTGCTCTGCGGCGGGAGTCAGGAATGGGTGATGTCACCCAGTGAGGAATCACTGAAGTGATAGAGAGACAGGCTGGCTGCCAGGAGCCCCAGTCTGACCTGGAGTGGCCTCTGTTTCTGTCTCTTACTGGCTGGACAATGTTGGGCCTCTGTCTCTGATTCTCTAGGGAGGGAGTAATAATATCCACTTTAAGACTGTAGCCTAGTTAAAAGCCAGGCCTACCCTGTGGGGGGTGTCCTTCAACAAGTAGCAGTCTCCTGGCTTCTTTTTAATTTAAAAATATTTACTTATTTATTTGGCTGCATCAGATCTTCGGTGCGGCACATGGGTTCTCTATTGTGGTGTGGGGTGGCATGAGGGCCAAGTAGTTGCTATGTGGGTTTAGTTGCCACAAGGCAAGTGGGATCCTAGTTCCCCAACAAGAGACTGGCCTGGTGTCCCCCACGCTGGAAGGTGGATTCTAAACCCCTCGACCACCAGGGAAGTCCTAGCCTCCTGCCTTCTTGCCTTCTCCTGATCTCAGAGGGTTGCTGATGTGACCTCCACATTGGAAGGTGGATTCTAAACCCCTGGACCATCAGGGAAGTCCTAGCCTCCTGCTTTCTTGCCTTCCTCTGATCTCAGAGGGTTGCTGATGTGACCTTCACATTGGAAGGTGGATTCTATACCCCTGGACCACCAGGGAAGTCCTAGCCTCCTGCCTTCTTGCCTTCCCCTGATCTCAGAGGGCTGCTGATGCGATGAGGGAGCCACCACAGGAATGTTAGGGCCTCAGAGGGCAGCCAGCCTGGGGTGGGGCACCATTCACACACTCAAGAATGTCCTCAAAATGGCCCACACAGGGGAACTCTGGCCTCTTCACACTACAGGGTCCAAAACTAAGGGAGACACTGACTTTCCACAGGCATCAGGCTCTCTTCTGCGACAAGAGAAAGGGGGCTTTGCACTCGCTGCTCCTGCCTCTCACCTTCCTCCACTAACTCCTCCTCCTCCTCCAGAGACTGGCACAAAGCTCCCTTCCTACAGGAAGCTTCCCTGACTCTCCTTGGCTGGGTTGGGGCCCTTCTTTAGGTTCTCATGCCGCTCCTTCTCCTCTGTGCCTGTACACACTCACTCATTCATCCAGCAAATACTTTTTTTTTTTTTAACAATGTTTGCATATTTATCTATTTTGGCTACTTCTGGTTGTAGTCTCAGTACACGGATTTGCGGTGTTTGGTCTCCAGAGAGCACCGGCTCAGCAGTTGCCCGTCGGCATGTGGGATCTTAGTTCCCTGACCAGGGACTGAATTTGTGTCTGCTGCATTGGCAGGTGGGTTCTTAACCACCGAACTACCAGGGAGTTCCCTCATCCAGCAAACACTTAATCAGTGCTAAGTACAGGCTAGGTTCTGTGCCAGGCTCTGGAGATACAATTCTGAAGAACAATAATAGCTAACATTCCTAGTATACCTGGTGCCATCTGTGGCTCTACGTGCCAGCGTCTTAGTTTATTTAATCCTCTCCTGAGGGGGCTTTGAGGGAGACACTATTATTATCCCCATTTTCCAGGTGAGGAAATGGACCCAGAGAGCTGAGGTAGCTTCTTTTTTGGGGCCTTGCCCCTTGGTATATGGGCTCTGAGTTCCCAGATCAGGGACTGAATCCCGATTCCTGTGTTGGAAGCAAGGACCTTAACCACTGGACAGCCAGGGAAGCCCCAGCTTAGGTAACTTGACTCAATTTCCACACCCCAGCCTGGACTTAGACCCAGGCTGTCCATTCCTTTCACCTCTGGACCATTCTAGCTCCTGAGTGAGACAAACATTGTGCACTCCTTCCCCTGAAATTCACTGTTCTAGGGAAAGAGAGGTCAGCTACCAGGCAATTACAGAACGAGGGAAGGAGACTATGGAAGGGCCCACAGGGGCTGCCTAACCCAGGGGGCCAGAAAAGCTGTCTGAGGCAGTGACATCACTGTGGTTGCGTGTGTGGGGACAGACAGCAAATGGCAAAAGTGGAGGCAGGGACAGTTTTTTTCTGGGTCACCCCACAAGTCACTCACTCATTCTACAGCTACTTAATGAGCCCCTACTCTGGGCCAGGCAGGCCCTCAGGGAGTGAACCAAGCAAACAAAATCTTGCTCTGGTGGAGTTTGCTTTCCTGAGAGGGAAAATCAGCAATAAACAAAACAGACAAGTAACATATCCCATGAGATAGTTGGCAATAGTGCTCTGGAGAAGGGAAGGGCCTGCACTGTTAAATGTTAAAGGCAGGCCTCTGTGGGGCCTTCCCTGGTGGTTCAGTGGCTAAGACTCCACGCTCCCCATGCAGGGGGCCTGGGTTCAATTCCTGGTCGGGGAACGAGATTTCACATGCCGCAACTAAAGTGTTCCCATGTCGCAAGTAAGAGATTCCATGTGCTGCAAGTGAGGCGTGATGGAGTCAAATAAATATATAAATATTAAAAAAAGAAAAAGGCAGGAAAAGCTGACCTTTGAGGCGAGGGAGTAAGTGGAAGGTGTTTCTAGGGGAAGGTCATTCCCGCCAGGGCGCAGGTTCTGGGTGGGGACTCTGCCTGCCATATGCCTGGTCTGACCTTGTTTTCCCAGCACCACTGGGACTCTTGGCAAGGGGCTGATTTGGCAGCAGAGACAGAAGCAGGGAGACCCATGGGGCCAGGTGAGTCAGGCAGGTGAGCTGTGATGGTGGTTTGGACCAGGGTGACATGAGTGAAAGGAGTAAGAAGCAGTTAGATCCTGGATCTATTTTGAGCCAGGGCGAAACAATTGTGCTGATGGATCGGATGTGAGGTTTGGCCTGAGCCTGAGCCACAGGCAGGATGGAGCTGCTGTCAACTGAGATGAACTGAGTGGGGAGCCGATTAGGGGGAGAAGGTCAGGATTTCAGTTCTGAGGCTAGGAGTCATATCACATTCATCCTTCTCATCCCCAGGATTAGTATAATAAATGGACAACACATGCTTGTTGAATGAGTGAAAGAGTGGATGATGGACAACGTTGGGAGGGTAGGAGGCCAAGGCCAGCTGGTGAAGGGTTTGTGGGGATATGAATCCTGTTCCAGTTCCCCTGGCCCCAGCCCTGGGCACACTGGCTGGCTCGTGCCCACACCCACACTTGCATCCGTACACAAGGCCTCTCCTACTTCCATCCCTGCAGCGGGGCTCTCAGGCCAGCTGGGGCCTGGACTTGTCCAGAAGCAAATCATGCAGTTGCTCTGGGGATTGGATGGAGGAAGAGAAAGCAGGGAATCCTGCCAGGCAGGACTGCCTTGGGCTCATCCTAAAAATATACCTCTGGGCTCTGCCAAGTGCTCCGGGGCCTCCATCAGGCTCTTCAGGGTTCACAGAAGCCTCCAGGAGTCCCAGTCCCATACCTGGGCTCTGATCAGTGGGAGAGGTCACTCTTCGGGAAGAGGGGTGTGGGACAGGGCGGGAAGGAGTGGAGAGCAGTGAATAGGAAGAGGAAGACAAGCAAGGAGAGGAGGACAGAAGGCCTGGGATCTGGCTCCTGCCTGGAGGCTTCTGGGAGGAGGCAGAAATCTTGTTTTCTGCTGGGTAAGTTTGCAGCAGGCCTTTTATTCGGATTTGGGGATGAGGAGCTCTCGCTGGCATCCGGGAGCTCTGAGCACTACCGTGTTGGTTTCATTTCCATAGTGGCATCAGGCTGCCTGGGGGCTGCCTAAGCATGGGGTTTCTTCTTACCTGAGGTGCAGGGGTCATGTTAGCCAAGATGCCCAGGTAGAAAATGGGCACTAACATCTTTGTATTTGATCTGAAGCATTCCCTCTTTGCACCCTGAGTCTGCCTCCCTCCAGGCCTTCCTTCTCTGGGTTGGGCTGAAATTTCTAGAAAGATTATAGCTAGTCTCCCAGAGGGGAGGGGATTGGTGCCCTGTAGAGTGCTGTGGTCAAGAGTACTTAGCAAGCTTGTGTTTCTATGCAAGCAGCTTCATCTCTCTGTGCCTCTGCTTCTTCATCTGTAAAATGCTGCTAACAGCTCCTTCCTCAAAGGCTTGCTGGGAAGAGAATTAGATGAAATCGTGAATGTTTGGCTTTCAGAACACCATGCCTGACCCTCAGGCACCCAACAAATGAAGTCCTCTGTCCCCACTCAGGTCCCAGGGCAGGGAGATGATTTGCACAAAAGATTTCCAAGATGTCCGTCTGGATAGATTGGGGCCAGGATTTGGGTTTTCCTTCCCGCCCCTGTGTTTTCCCTCCTGCAAACCCATCTCCGTTCCAGAAGAAAGACACTTGGAGCTATCACCGTGGAAACCCATCTGCTGCTTCTTATCTGCTGGTGTTTTTTCCTCCCACTTGGAACCATCTGGGTGTCTCACTGCAGAATTAACAGGAGTGGGGGCTGAAGGCTTTGGAAGGCTCTGGGGTCTCAGCTTCCACTTGCTGGAGCACAGATAACCCCAAACTGTGGTGAAGACCTACAGGGCCCTGCAGTATCGATCCAGCTCCTGCTAAAATGTGTCTGTCCCACTAAGCCCACAGTGAGTAATTCATACCTGGGGGAGGGCCCAGGGAGCAGCCCAAGGGACTCTGGGAGGGGAGTTGGGAAAAGCAGGTCTGCCCTCTGCTTCTCCCGCAGGAGCTTCCCTAGTGGCTCAGAGGGTAAAGCATCTGCCTTCAATGCAGGTAGACCTGGGTTCGATTCCTGGGTCAGGAAGATCCTCTGGAGGAGGAAACGGCAACCCACTCCAGTACCTTTGCCCAGAAAATCCCATCGACATAGGAGCCCAGTAGGCTACAGTCCATGGGGTCGCAAAGAGTCGGATACGACTGAGCAGTTTCACTTCACTTCTCCCCCAGGCATGCCTTGTGACCTTGGACAGTCACACCCTTTCTTCCTGGGCCTTCAATTTCTCACCATCAGCCTAATATGGTGGCAGGACTAGGCTTTCCAGAGCAACAAGATCTGGAATTCTCACTCAGAAGTAATCCTAATATAGGCTGCAGGTCGGTCCTTCCCTTTCCCATCCTGTCAACACTTGACTTTATTAAGGAAGAGTATACGAACTTGGAAGTGAGGCATTGGGGATAGTGCTTGACCTTCGTCTGTCCACTGGGGCACCATCTAACAGCCCCTGAGGGCTACGTGACTCCCTAGGTACTAGGGTCCAGATGTTTTATAGCCTGAGACTAAGATGCTAACTTAGGGAAAACAGATGAGATAGAAAGGACTTTTGTCCGATAGTGACACAAATGATTTCTGACCAGCAGAGATCACCGCAAAGGTTACAGTCATGTGCTTTAGGGTGGCAGTCCCCAACCTTTTTGGCACCAGGGACCAATTTCATGGAAGACAATTTTTCCATGGACCAGGGATGGTGGGCATGGTTTTGGGATGATTCAAGCGCATTGCATTTATTGTGCTCTTTATTTTTAAACTTTTGTATTGGGGTATGGGCTTTCCCAGTGGCTCAGTGGTAAAGAGTCCGCCTGCCAATGCAGGAGATGGGTTTGATCCGTGGGTTGGGAAGATCCTCTGGAGCAGGAAACAGCAACCCACTCTAGTATTTTTGCCTGGGAAATCCCATGGACAGAGGAGCTTCATGGGCTACAGTCCTTGGGTTAATGATAACAACAATTGTAGATAGCTGATTAACGATGCTGTGATAGTTTCAGGTGAACAGTGAAGGGACTCAGCCATACATATACATGTATCCACTCTCCAAACTCCCCTTCCATCCAGACTTACTGTGCACTTTATTTTCAATCTCATGCTGCCACTGATCTGACAAGGAGGTACCATCCTCGGCCTGGAGGCGGGGGACCTCTGCTGTAGGGCATTTGCCAGTTGGGACTCTGACTAGCAATCTTATTTCAGCCTTCTCTGTGCTTTGCTGATCAATGAGCCCTCTGAACCAGGGGCTTCCCTGATGGTGCTAGTGGTAAAGAACCCACCTGCCAATGCAGGAGACAAGAGACGTGGGCTCAATCTCTGGGTCAGGAAGATCCCCTGGAGGAGGGCATGGCAACCCACTCCAGTAGTCTGACTAAAGGATCCCACGGACAGAGGAGTCTGGAGGGCTACAGTCCATAGGGGTTGCAAAGAGTCTAACACTACTGAAGTGGATTAACATGCACCCCTCTGAGCCAGCTTTGTCATCCTGAGAGATTCCTCATGAATGAGTGAAATACAACTTTGACAGGTGCTTAGGGTGCATTTAAAAAAAAATATTTATTTGCATATGGCTGTGCTGGGTCTTTGTGGTTGCATGGGCTTTTCTAGCTGTGGTGGGTGGGGGCTGCTTTCCAGTTGTGGTGCTCGGGCTTCTCATCGTAGTGGCTTCTCTTGTGGAGAAGCAGGGCTCTAGGGCACGAGGGCTTCAGCAGTTGTGGCTCCTGGGCTCTTCAGCACAGGCTCGATACTTGGGGCACACAGCCTTAGCTGCTCCACGGCATGTGGGATCTTCGCCCATCAGGATATAAACCTGAGTCTCCTGCGCTGTCAGGTGGATTCTTTGCCACTGAACCACCAGGGAAGCCTCTCACTATGCATTCAAATAATTTTTTTAAAGACATTTTGAAGATTAAGAGTTGACAGCTCATTGAGCCTCATTTTCCTCTTCTATAAAATGAGGAATCTGAAGGAAGGGCTTACAGATTTGCTGACCACGTGCCAGCAGCTACTGTTGAGCTCTTTGGATCCATGATTTCATTTAAGCCTTGCAGCAAAACTTCCAGGGCAGCTCTCAGCCCCATTTTACAGGTGAGGTTAATGAGGTTCAGAGAGGTGAAGTGATTGCTCCAAGGCATCACAGCTAGTAAGTAATAGAGCCTGGTTTTGAACCACTACATCACAGGGCGGGGGCTAATTTCTGCTTCACAGGTTCATTATGGGGCTCCTTAAGTGAGACAACATGTGGGAAAGTGCTTGGCAAACGTTACAGGGATGCACATATATGAATGATGATAGTCAGCCCAAGACTGCCTTCTAACTGGCCCACCCAGCTGTGGCCCAGGGTCTGGCTCCTCTCCCCAGGGAGGCAGGCCTCTGCTTCCCGCACGGCAGTTTTCTGTTATCTGGAGAAAGCCAGAGGAGATTGAGGTGAGCGGGCATCTCTGGTCCAGCCCATCCCAAACCAGAACACCTGCTGAAAACCACAGGCTGAGCTTTCAGCTCCTGCTGCTCCTTTGGAGCCTGCATTCCTGGGGCAGGGGTTGAGGGTGGGGACCGAGGGACAGCCGATCTGGACAGGCCAAGTAAAGCCAATTTAAACCCTAGTTCTGAAGTCATTCTGTGCCATTCTCCTGAATATTTCACCTGAATTAGACCTTCTCTGTAGGCTCCAGAAGCCACGCCCAGCCTCCACTAGTTCCTGGAGTCTCCCAGAGCTGTCCACGCCTGGACATCTCCACCTCAGCCCCGGGTCCCAAGGGGTTAAGCACTAAGGCCAGCTTAGCAAGTGTTTGCCTAGCAGGCAGGCTGCCTGGAACCACAGGTAACTAACAGCCTGCTTTCCAGAGCTGAGGCAGGAAAGTTTTTTTGTCTTCACCTCCCTCCCTAGGGATGCTGCTTGGCAGAGTAAACACAGCTTTCTGTTGGCTCTTTGAGGAGATGTTCAGCAGAGGAGTGGGAGCTGGGGGCAGGGATCACGCCTAGAGGTGCTCTGAGGTGGAGTTGAAAGGGGTTCAGTGCCCTTCTTCTGGAGTCTGGGTCCTACCTCAGGAGTCTGGCTTAGACTGACATTCCTAAAGATGCGATCAGTATTGCTGTAATTGATGGAGACCCTGACATATTGTACATCACTTCATTTAATTCTTACAAGCACCAGAAGGGTGAGGGACTCTTACTTCTGCTTCCGGATTAGGGACAGAAAATGCAGAGGTGAAATCACCTGTCCAGGGCCACTCAGCCAGTGAGCGGTAGAACTGGCCCCAAACCACAATCTCTTTAACATCAGATCTGCTGGGCTTTCTGCTTTCCCTCATGGGACAAAAGGCTACTGATTTGTTGAGTATCTACTGTGTGTCAGGCACTATGTTGAACATTTTATTAGAATCTCTATTTCCTAGAATCCCTTTGCTACACCTTCAACATCAAAAAAGTGAGATGGTACAGTTCATACCTGGGGAAGGAAACACAGGTGTGAACCCCAGAAATAAGAACACGATGGGCTTCAGTTCTCCTCTTGTAATCCAAAGGTGTCCTCACTGGATGTCCATCAGGTCCTGTGGCCCCGCCTCATATAGACCCTGCTGCTAGCCAGCTCCCACGTCCCCTGCGTCCTCCATAGTCCAGGCCACCATCATTTCACACCTGGATCATTGCACTGAGCTCTGGGCTCTGCTTTTCTCTTGCTCACTGTGTCCTCACAGCAGCCAGGGGGATTTGATAAAATGTAAACCCCATGCCGCCTTGGCTACAATTCCATATTAACCCTGTGTTTTTAGTTTCTGTGTTTTGATGTTTGACACCAGGGCCTTGCTGACCCAGCAGGGATTGCCTCCCCTAGGGTAGCCATTTCCTACAGATAGTGAATAGCTCACCCTTGAGTCTGCTTTTCAAATGCAAACCAACCAATCCAGACAATGTCAATCCAAAAAAAAAAACCCCAACCAATCCAGACAAAACCAACCACGGCCGACAAAGGTCCGTCTAGTCAAAGCTATGGTTTTTCCAGTAGTCATGTATGGATGTGAGAGCTGGACCATAAAGAATGCTGAGCACCGAAGAATTGATGCTTTTGAACTGTGGTTTTGGAGAAGACTCTTGAGAGTCCCTTGGACTGCAAGGAGATCAAACCAGTCAATCCTAAAGGAAAGCAGTCTTGAATATTCATTGGAAGGACTGATGCTGAAGCTGAAGCTCCGATACTTTGGCCACCTGATGCAAAGAACTGACATTTTGAAAAGACCCTGATGCTGGGAAAGATTGAAAGTGGGAGGAGAAGGGGACGACAGAGGATGAGATGGTTGGATGGCATCACCGACTTGATGGACATGAGTTTGAGCAAAGTCTGGGAGTTGATGGACAGGGAAGCCTGGCGTGCTGCAGTCCATGGGTCGCAAAGAGTCAGACACAACTGAGCGACTGAACTGAACTAAATCCATCACATCCTCTGCTGGGCATTCACACTCAGGACCACGATTCCACTGCCCTATGCACTCCAGGGTCAGGAACCAGAAACAATTGGAGACAGTCCCCATGCCTCAGAGTCCACTGAAATTATGCATACCAGCCAATTCTAAGCCTGCCTGCTCTCTCACCAGCTCCTCCCATGGAAACCACAAAAAAGGCCCTTGCCTGTGTTTTCCCCTCCCTGCCTCCCTCTTCCTCCTGACTGACCCTGGTGCTTTCCCACGTGGGCCCTCTGTGGCGTGGTGTGCCCGCTCCTCTTGCCGTCTGTGTGTGCAACAAACTCTTTTTTCTGTGTGTTTTGGCTGCATTGCACGGCATGTGGGATCTTAGTTCCCAGATCAGAGATGGAACCTGTGGCCTCTGTGGTAGAAGCATGGAGTCTTAACCACTGGACTGCCAAGAAAGTCCCAAACTGTTTTTACAGTGGTAGTTGTTTCCTGGTCTGTCAGCCTCACAGCACCTAAATAATAATAAAACCCATGTTTTGAAACAAACTTGCCCCACTGGCTTCCATCACACAAGAATATTCTTTTCACGGCTTAGAAGACCCTCCGTGATCTGGGCTCTGTCAGCTCTCAAGACCTTGTCTCCAGCCCCCCTCTCTGGCCACTGTGCTCCAGACCCAGCACAGCCATTTCTGCCTTAGGACCTTTCCCCCGTCTGTTCCCCCTGCCTGGAATGTTCTTCTCCCAGAGCTCATCACGGGTGGCTGCTCAGCTTACATGTCACCTCCGCAGGGAGGCCCTCCCTGAGCACTCACTGTCAAGGAACGGCAATAGTCTGTCGTCCCAAGTGTTTTCCATGTGCCGGGCACCATTTTCTATACTTTCCATGTACTTACTCTTTGAATCCTCACAACAACTCTGTAAGGTAGGTATAATTATTTCCATTTGCAAGAGAGGAAACTGTAGCTCAGAGAGGTTAAGTGACTTGACCAAAGTCTCACAGCTAACAGGTAGGAGAGCTGGGATTCAAATCCAGCAGCCAGTTTTCAGAACCCACACTCTGATCCATGCACCTTGTCTCCTGGTGCAGAGTATGTTACTATAACTATTATTATTACTACTGTTTTGAACAAAGGCTGAATTTCACCCACCCATGTTTTTTAATTGAATATGAATACTTCAGGTGAGCCGCTGGCTGTCCAGTTTGCTATAGTCACTCCTGCTTCCTATTGTCTTGCACCAATTTACCTGACTTGCTTGGACTCTGAAGGCATTCATGTCTGCAATCTCTACTGGGTGCCTTTTACTCATTTACTCTCTCTCTATATATATGTATATTGGCCATGCCTCAGGGCATGTGAGATCTTAGTCCCCTGACCGGTGATAGAACCTGTTCCCCTTGCATTGGAAGACTGGAGTCTTACCCACTGGACTGCCAGGGAAGTTTTTCACTCAATCTTTTAACCAACACCCACTGTGCTAGGTACAGTGCCAGGCCCACAGAGATGAATAAGATGGCATCCATGCCCTCCAGAGCCCAAGGCTGTGTTCAGAGGAGATGGGCACACAGGGGACCTCGCTGCCTTGTGATGTGTGCTGTCATGGGGATGCCAGTGAGTGTCAGGGAAACCCAGGGGGATTCAGCCAGGAAGGATTTCCCGGAGAAATTGACATCTCTGCTCAGTTTGAAAGACTAGACAGAGAGCAGATGGGAAAGATATAGCATCAGCAAATGGAAAGAGCACAAAAAAACACATGTGGGTGGCTGAGGGCATGCCTGTCCACGGACCAGCTTGTCACTGGATGAGAAGGAGGAGTGAATCTGATGGGCAGGGAATGCTAAAACATCTTCAGAGACCCCGATTCCTACCCTTTCCCTCTAGCCCAGAGTTAATAAATAGATCTGCATTTAGGTCCCTGGCTTTGCCAGTTATTAACTGCAAAGCTTGGGCAAGTCTCCTGGCCTCTGTGAATCTCAGTTTCCTGACCTGCAAACCAGGAATGGTACTACTGATGCCTCAGAATCTCCGTGCCAACTGAATGAAACAGGGTGTGCCAAGCAGTTGGCACAAACACAACTCTTACCAGTTCTGATCACTGGAAGCTGGAGATGATCAGGTGGAGGATGGCAGGGATAGAGTGAAGTGGGTGTTGGATGGATCACAATGGATTCAACACATGTTTTGGCAGAGGAGATAGCACTTGCAAAGGCATGGAGGGTGAAAGGACATGGCACAATTAGAGAATGTTATGTACCCAATTACTTTGCTGTGCTTGGAGCAAGAGGTGGCTTGAGTTCCCCCAAAAGCAAACCCTGAGACTTGGGTGCTCGTGATCTATTTGGAAGGTGATTTCAAGAAGCAGAAGAGATAGCATGGGGAAAGCGAGGCAAGGAGGGGAGAAAATAAGATGGGGAGCATACATATGCAGCTCATTGCTGTGAGCAGCTGGATTCAGCTCCCTGGAAATTCTGAGACAGTGTGAACGGCATCTCAGAATCATCCTATATAAGGATGGGGAGTCACTGGCTTCTGTGATGGCTGAAGGTTGCCCTTGAGGTGGGGGCCATATGCCTCTCCCTTCCTCGTTCTTAGATACCTAAGAAAGCCCCCAGTCAAGGAAGCAGGGAGAAAAGGGACTTGGAGTGGAGGAGCTCCCCATTGCTGGAGACCACCACATTGGCATGGGGGCTCAGAAGGGATGAGAGGATAGGAGAGAGGGATCAATGCTGTCTGTGACTACCTCTTTGAGCCTCTGTTTTCTTGTCTGAAAAATAAACTATGACATACTTCCCAGGAAGACTAAATGACCTAAAGGATTTGAAAGTTCCTAATGACATATCTGACACGTAGTAGGTAAAAGAAATGGTAGGTATGGTTAGGCTCAGCTCTGATGCCAGGCCTTCAGAGGAGAATCCTTCCCTGATCATCCTATTGAGAATAGCTCACTCCTTTTATTTCCCATCAAAGCATCTTATTTCCTTTAGAACATTTAAGAGTGGTCATCCCTGGTCATCCAGTGGTTAAGAATCCACCTTGCAATGAAGGGAGCACCAGTTCAATCCCTGGTCCAGGAAGATCCCATATGCTGCAGGGCCCCTAAGCCTATGCTCCACAACTACTGAGCCCTCAGACAGAAAACACTGAAGACTGAGAGCCTGGAGCTAGTGTTTCTCAGCAAGAGAAGCCACCACAATGAAAAACCTGCACCCCATCACTGGGGAGTAGCCCCTGCTCACCGCAACTAGAGAAAGCCCACACACAGCAGTCAAGATGCAGCATGGCCAAAAATAAATAAAATTTAAAGAGTATGCAATTACCTTGGTTATCTGTTTATTATCTGGCTCCTCTCAATAGAATGAGAGTACCATGTGGGTAGGGAATTAATCTCTCTATTTACTGCTGCCCTATTTCCAGCACTTAATTTTGTTACTACAGTAACAGTAATAGATCCTATTATTATGGCAACAATAATAGAGAAGGACAGTTACTGTTCTTGATCTTTATTAAGCATGTACACTCTGCCTGATTGTTGTTGTTCAGTCACTAAGTCATGTTGATCTTTATTAAACGTATACACCTCTGCCTGTTAACAAGACGTTAAAAGAGGATTCATCCACACTCCAAATGGGTCCAGAGATGACAGAGACAAAAAGTGATGGCTCCCTTGAGGGGATGAGTGATTATAAACTGGGAAGGGACAGAGACAACATTTTGGGGGTATTGGAAATGTTCTACATATCAAACTGGGTGACGGTTATATCAAAATTTTTTTTAAAGGTTGAGCTGTACAGTTAGTGCACTTCACACACTTTATTGTATGCATGTTATAGTTTGATTTCGAAAAGCGTTGTCCATCAACTTCAGCAGGTAGGGAGGAGAAGAGGAAATCCAAAACTGGTCACTCAGATGCCAACTTAAAGTAACTTAGGGACTTCCCTGGTGGTCCAGTGGTTAAGAGTACGAGCTCCCAATGCAGGGGGCCTGGGTTCAATCCCTGGTCAGGGAACTAGATCCCACATGCCTCAACTAAGAGTTTGCACGCTGCAACTAAATATGCCACAACCAAAGAATCAGCACGCTGCAATGAAGATCAAAGATCCCGAGTGCAGCAATTAAGACCTGGAACAGCCAAATAAACAAACAAATGTTTAAAAATGAATACAGTAATTCAGCAACAAGGTAAAGGCTGGAATGGGATGGTAGTCAACCAGAAGAGATCCTTGGACAACTGGAAGATGGGATCTATAGTGAAAGCCTGGGAAATTAACCACTTGTTAAAAACTGTTGCATTTGGGTTGTTTATCTCCAAAAAGACTAGACTGGAAGGAAATGCATTTGAACTCAGGTATTTTATTTTGCAACAGGAGTTTGGGCCCAAAGTAGATCTTCCTAACATTGACAAAGGAGGCTGTGAGATTCCTCTTCCTGGGAAGTTTAAAACTTAGTTGGCCAGCAGATGTCCCCAGCATGGCCTAGTCTGGGAGTCGGAGACAGAGAAACCAACTGCAGTGGCCCCTCTCCTAACTAGGGACTCTGATTAGTCATGTGTTCTGTGCCAGCTGCAGAGCACTAATTAATTAGCCAAAGAGAACCATCTCTGATGTGCACTAAGGTTTTTATGTTCTGCCATCACAGCCACCAACCACAGCTTTAATTAAATCTGGGCTTGATTACCACAGTGTGGAGCTACAATCACTCACCCCTGATGACTTTATTTTGGTTCCTGGAAGGATGGTGGTGGTGACGGTGTGTCAGGAGGAGAGGAGGGTCTAAAGAAGCCTGAAGCATGGAATCTGGACACTGGCAATTTGAGGGTATGTGGCTGGGAGGGAGGAGGGATCAGCTGTAGGACTCATCGCCTGACCTCAAAGAACTCACAGTTTAATGGAGAGTAAGACCTCCCACTGAGATGGCACAGGGCAGTGTGAGGTAAGCCCCCAAATGAGAGGTGCACACAAATATCCCAGCAACTGAGAGGGGGCAGAAGTTGTTTGGACTGGAGGGGAATCAGGGAGGCTTCGTGGAGAGGGAGGATCGAGAGGAATTGTCAAGGAAGAACGGGATTAGACAGACACAAAGCAGGGCAGAGTGTTTGGTGGAGAGAAGAGCGTGAATAAAAGTGTGGGGGGGACAATGAGAACCTACAACATCTTGAGACTGGGTGAACGTAGCTGGGGGCAAGGCAGAAGGGCAATTTCTGTCAGAAAAACAAAAATAAAAACCATGAGCAACACTTCAGAGTAATTGGTGGTTTGGGGCAAGTTAGGGAGGACCTAGAATGTCAAGCTAAGAAGCTGGGACCTCATTCAGCAAGGAGTAGGAAGTCTTTAAAAGTTTCTAAGTTGCTTGGTTGATCCAATTTTCTTATGAAGTTTACCAGACTCCTGAGGACGTGGCCCCGCCTCCCCCCTCAGGCGTGCCTCGAGATTCCATTCCTCACACTCTGCTCCAGCCAGAGTGTTAAATATTCTTCGTACTCTGTATTCCTGGCCAAGTCCTATTCCTTCAGTTCTCAATTTTAACATTTCTCTAAGATCTCTAAGAAGCCTTGAAGACACCGTCCTATTTCCCCCAAGCCTGGGCAGATTTGCCCTTTCAAGAAGGCTCCCATAACCCTTTGGGCTTTCCCCATTAGAGCAACTATCGCTGTGTAATTCTTCCTTTGTCGGGATCCTCCGCTGGGCTGTGAATTCTTCTGAGGTTAGCAACACTAACTCGTTCACCAGGGTGTCTCTGAGAACCAGCACAGAGCCAGCAAAGTGAGGGTGGAGGGAGGAGGGGCTAGGGACAGAGGGACAGGGAGGAATCTCTCAGTTTTCTCTCAGTTTTCTCTCAGTTCTTGGAAAGGAGTTTCGGAAGGACAACTGAATATCACACGTGTCAACAGGTACAGGTTCGTAAAGGACACAAAATAAGCTCAGATCTCCTCAGCTCCCCTGTGAATAAAGCTAATCTCTATCTCCAGGCACACCCAGGAATTATTTGAGGAACGGTGCGGCGGAGGGTTACTAGCCGGGACTATAAACAGTAACCCTCCGCTCGGGTTTTGTCATCCTGGTGGCGGCTCTTCGACCACCAGGGGGAGGAATCGTACTTCATCCCGAACTTTGGAAGGTTTCCCACAACGAAGAGGGGCCGTGTAGAACTCTGGGAATTGTAGTCTTGGGATCTTATGGGCACTCTTCGCGATGCACCTCGGGAATTATAGTTCTGGACAGAGGCGGGACATGCTTTTAAGTGCTAATGTCGCGTTCTGGAAACTACAATTACCAAGGGGCCACCAGCTCCTGGACAGTTTCTTGTTTCCGTCGAGTTGACCGTCTGGGCTGCTTCTGAGGGATCAACGTGACTCGGTAAGTCTGGAGAAAGCCTCTGTTCTGAACTGAGGTGTCTGCGGATTTTGTCACATTCCAGCCCTGTTTGGGGGCGCCTCGTCTCAATCCCAGGAGCTCCCCATTGTCTTTCACCTTTTCTGTTTCCTGTTGAGACACCTCCAGTATCCACCCGCACCCTTCACTCTCCGGCTGTCACCTTGCATTGTCACTGCTGGCGCCCCTGGAGCCCCACCGTGAGCTCTCGGCACACCCCCTCTGAAACCTGGGCTTCTTTATGTTCCGCACCTTCTGTGTGCTTCACTCTTAGCCTCACTTTCCTGCTTTTCATGCTGATGGAACAAGGGTCACCATTCCTTCTTCCCAGTCCACGGAGTTGCTCAGAACTGGAGTTCAGCAGAGCTGGGTTTTATTATTGCAGCTCTGCAACTCCTTTGCTGTGTGACCTTGGGCACATCATACCCCCTCTCTGGGACTCACTCTCTTCATCTACGAAGTGGAGATGACAGTTGCTCTCAGTCTTAGCTTGAGGCTATGTTCTGGAGCCAGTAATATGTGTGAAAGTACTTTGTAAACTGTAAAGCCTCCACAAGCGAGAGAGATTATTTTTACTGTAATTATTAATGCTCTGAAATACTCTCTTCTTGGCTCCTTTTATAGCGCTGCCCCTTTGTTGCTGAAACCTGCCCCTTGAGTGCTTGGTGTCTCCATCCTCTAAGAACAGGATATTTCCTCACTTCCCCAGAGATCACAGACTAATGAGAGCTTTGTCTGAAAGGAAGCCCCAGAGAAGTGCTTATCTTGGACTATGTCCTGAAATAGCCAGGGATGAAAAGTCCACACAGCTGGCAGAAGGGTGGTCCCTACTCACTGGAATCAGGGCCCGAGCAGGAGATGGACAGCTGCAATGTAAGCCCTCTCTGTTCCCTTTGGGCTCTTCTGGGCCTATATAAGGGCTTCCCTGGTGGCTCAGACGATAAAGAATCTGCCTGCAATGCAGGAGACCTGGGACTGATTTTGGAATAGGTGTCTCAGACCTGATAAGACTGAAAGGAAAGAAACCATTTTGTCAAAGGATTTAATCCAGAAAACCACAAATCCCGCCCCCCCCCACCCCCGCAAAAGAAAAAAGCTTGGCTGCTGCTGCTAAGTCGCTTCAGTCATATCCGACTCTGTGTGACCCCATAGACGGCAGCCCACCAGACTTCCCCACCCATGGGATTCTCCAGGCAAGAATACTGGAGTGGGTTGCCATTTCCTTCTCCAATGCATGAAAGTGAAAAGTGAAAGTGAAGTCATTCAGTCGTGCCCGACTCTTAGCGACCCCATGGACTGCAGCCTACCAGGCTCCTCTGCCCATGGGATTTTCCAGGTAAGAGTACTGGAGTGGGGTGCCATTGCCTTCTCCGAAAAGCTTGGCTGGGTATAAAGAAAAAGAGACATAAAATTGTTAATTAATTCCTAACATTTTTATGAGCACTTAAAATGTCCCAGACCCTAGGCAATATCACTTTTGTTACTAAATTTCACTTATGAAGTGTCCTCGTATTACTCACAAGGAACTTAGGCTAAGAGATCACGTAGCTAGTTATGGTTATTGTGCCTTCTATATGTTAGGTGTTTCATATACTTTCATTTAATCCTCATCAGCAATTTCATGAGTGACTGTTATTTCTATCATGTGGAAAAATTATCAGAGGCTTAGAATTGAAGGAACTTGCTCAAGGTTAAACAGCCAGTTAAATGGTGGAGGTGGAATTCAGACTGTCACCAAAGCCTTTCTTTTCCCACTATACCATGTAGTCTAATTTTTAGATCAAAAAGACATCGATTAAAGAATTGAGAGGGTTTAAATCAAAGCCAAATAAAGGAAGCATTTATGGGGTCCCTCTGTGTGGGGAAAGCATGAGGATAGATGGTTTATCCTCCAAAGAAATGTAAAACACATTCTACCTCTGTAGCATATCTGAAGAGATAAGGCGTAAGTGTGTGAAAAATTAAATAGCATTCATTGGATCAGTTGATTACTGAGACCAGTTCTATGCAAACCACTACATTAAGCCAGGAACTGGCAGGAACATGCTTCTAGGTGGCCATGGGGGTTAAACCACGTGATATCATAATCATTATCTTTTCATTAATATGAAAATGGTGGGCTAGAATACCATATCCACTCAGTAAATGTTTATTGTATGCACATGTCGGAAAAAAGAAAAATCCTGGGTACCGTCTGGACCAGAGGTTCTCGAACCTTGGGGATCAGAAAGCTTGGGAAGCTTTATAAACTAATTGATCTCTGGCAATGGGGCTCTAAAAGCTTTGTTTTCAAGTTTTCCAGGTGATTGTGAAATACTAGATTCAGGAACCTCTGATCTAGATTCTACTTGGACCACTTCTTGGAGGCAAGTCACTGATTGAAAACTGCTAGTTGCTGTTGAGTCGCTGAGTCGTGTCTGACTCTGTGCAATCCCATGGACTGAAACATGCTGGGCTTCCCTGTCCTTCACTATTTCCTGGAGTTTGCACGAACTCGTGTCCATTGAGTTGGTGATGCCATCCAACCATCTCATCCTCTGTCACCCCCTTCTCCTCCTGCCCTCAAATCTTTCCCAGCATCAGAGTCTTTTCCAGTGAATCAGCTTTTTACATCAGGTGGCCAAAGTATTGGAGCTTCAGCATCAGTCCTTCCAATGGATATTCATGGTGGATTTCCTTTAGGATTGACTAGTTTGATCTCCTTGCAATCCAAGGGACTCTCAAGAGTCTTCTCTAGCTCCACAATTTGAAAGCATCAATTCTTTGGTGCTCAGCCTTTTTTATGATCCAACTCGCACATCTGTACATGACTACCAGGAAAACCATAGCTTTGACTATATGGACCTTTGTTGGCAAAGTGATGCCTTTGCTTTTTAATACACTAACTAGGTTTGTCATAGCTTTCTTCTGATGAGCAAGTGTCTTTTAATTCCATGACTGCAGTCACCATCCGAAGTGATTTTGGAGCCCAAGAAAATAAAATTGGTCACTGTTTGCGCTGCTAGAGTAGGCACTAATTCAGGAGCTGTCCTGAGGCACCTGTGATTGGTTATCAGGTGAGTGATGCATACATACTCCAGTGGAGAAGAGGGAAGATTGGGAGGCCTTGAGAAGCTTCACAGAGTACCAGAGATTTCACTAGGCTTTGATGGGTGGGGCAGGTTTGGGTGGGTAGAGAGGCTTTTAGGTAGACGTCACCTCAAATTGTTTAGATAAGGTGAACCAAAGTAGATAGAGACACCTGGACTGAGTTCCTTGGAGAATTCCTTGGCATTTATTAGATATGACACTGGACGCTCTGTGGATGTTTCTTAGGCAAAAATTTGTGAGTTAGACTGGATTTTCCTGTCTCTCCGTTCTACTTGGGCATCAGTCAATATGAGCCCAGAGAATGCAGATCCGTTTTCATGTTAGCCTCACTCAGTTTAGTTGATGGCCTTCCCAGAAGCTTTCCAGGATTACCAGAGAGTTCTGCTGCCCTTCTGTTATAGGCATTTTCAAGTGCCCTTGTCCTGATTCCTGTCTCATGCAGTGTTCTGTTTTTGGATTAAGACTAGCATCTCTTCCTATAAGCTAATATCATTCTGGTCACCCAGTCCTGAAACCTGACTCACCTTTGGCTCTCCCTTCTTGCATAACTCCCCAAATCCACTTAGTTGCCCAAATCCTATTGCTTCTCCTTTTCACTCAATCAGCAAATATTAATAAAACTTCAGCTGCTTCATTGTCTCGCGGGCGACCTGTCCTGTGCCTCCTCCCCATCCCGCTGTGGGTCCTCTGCGCATCTGCCCTCAAGCAGAAAAGGTCAGGGTCTGAGACTAAGCACCACTCATCCAACTTCCCTTTGGCTAAATAGCCCACTGACTGTGTCAGGAGCTTAGCGTCTTTTTAAAAAGAATTCGGTTTTTAAATTTGCTTCAGAGAAACAAGATGAAGCAATTCTGTAGTAGAAAGAATATCACTTATTGTCTTCCAAAGTTAAGTAGAATGGCATTAAGATTATTGCTTGTCTGGAGTTTTCCATTAGGCCAGACAATTGGAAGTTGGCAGTGAGGAGATCTGTGTGTAATAATAATTCTGGTAACCTTGAGCATTTCCCTTAACCCCTTAGGACCTTGATCGCTTCATCAGTAAAGCACATTTCTGTAGTGAGCTGAGTCGGGGTGGTGGTGCAGGGGACGACTGTGGGAAGAAGTGATCCCTAAGGTCTCCTCTTGTCCAGAGACCTTGTCTCTTCCATGTTTCGAGTCGAACTACCGAATCCATCCCAGAGCATCTTAAAGAAAGCAGAATAATGCAATGACTGAAATTGTGGCCCAGGACTCGGTGGATCAGTTTAGATGCTTTTGGTTCAAGCAGTAGAAATCTAAACCAGTTGGTTTAAACAATAAAAAGGGATTTATTGGGTCTTGCAACTAGAGGTCTAGGAGTGGGCCAAGTTTCAGGTATAGTCTAATTCAGAGATTCTTAATGTCTTCACAAATAACTGCATTTCTCTATGATTCTCTCAGCTCTGCATCCTCCACGGGTACCTTCATTCACAAGGTAACAAAGTGGCTGCGACACTTCAAGGCTTCACATCCACACCTCATGCTAGTTCAAAACAGAAAGAACTTGTCCACACTCTACCATCAGACCAAAGTCCTAGGCTTTGCCCTGGTTGGCCCAATATGTGTCATGAGCCCACTCTTCATCCAGATACTGATGGGGATATGTAGGGCTGACAGGTCCAACTCTAGAGGTTAGAGAGGTGTCAACCCCACCCAGATCACAAGGGATCTCCGTAGGAGGGAAGGATCGGATGAATGTTAGGAAGTTGGACCACATTCTCTACTGTCACAGCCACGTTGCCCATGATCAGATTCTGGCTCTGTTCACTGTTCTTGGGTAAATTGCCTCACTTTATTAAGTATCAGCTTCCTCATCTGTAAGATGAGCTAGCAATTCATATCCCAGGGAATTATTGTAAGGATTTCATTAAATAATACATGTATGTGAAGCCCTTGGTGTAGTTCCTGGCACAGAGTAAGCGTGCTGCTACTGCTGCTGGCGGTGATGTAATTGAAGCGGGAGGAAGAGCAGTGGCATTAGTCCTGATTTAAAAAGTAACCTCGACTTCCCTGGTGGTCCGGAGGTTAAGACTCCATGCTCCCAATGCAGGGGCCTGGTCAGGGGAGCTACATCTCACATGCTACAGCTAAGACCCAGCATGGTCAAAAAAAAAAAAAGACATCCTTGTTTTAAAAAAGGCAAACAAGAAGCAACCAAGTTATAGGGGTGCTTTCTAGTCAGAGCATGCACGCCTGCCACGTGGAAGGCTCCTGTTTGATCTCCTGCCCACATTATACTCTAACCTTTTATTTCTGGCCCTTTCTGCTCTTACATTATGTCCTGTATAAAAATGCTCCCCTCTCCCCTGCCTCGAAAATCTTCCTCATATTTAAGACCCAAATAAGTGCCTTTTATAGTTTATAGTTTAGGTCAGTGATTTTGTATGTACGTCATTGTGTCTCCCCACTAGCAGGATCAGTGAGGGGTTAAGAGCTCAGGTCTGGATTAGACAGACCTGAGTTTGCCACCTAGAAGCAGTGTGACTTGGGGAAGTTATTCAACCTCTTCATGCCCTAGTCTCGGTTGTAAAACAGGGTCTTAATAGTCCCTTCCTCAGATGGTTGTTGAGAGGATGAAATGACGCAGAGTATGTAAAAATCTCAGGTCAGTGCTGACACATAGTAAATAATAGATGTTAGTGGTTGTGTTTGTTATTCTTAGCCTCCTGAGGACAAGGTCTGTGGCATGTTCTCTGCAGCAGTTGCTGCTGTGCTGGGCACATAGTCAGTGCTAAATGAACACTTTTTAGTGGGTTTTGAGGAATATGGAGATTCTGTTTCCTTTCCATGATCTTCTCCTCACCTCTCTGCCAATAGCAACAGAAAAAGCAGCCCCCTAGACCTGGGTTTGATCCCTGGGTTGGGAAGATCCCCAGGAGGATCCCACTCCAGTATTCTTGCCTGGAGAATCCCCATGGACAGAAGAGCCTGGCACAGTCCATGGGACTGCAAAGAGTCGGACACGACTGAGCGACTAAGCACAGCACAGCAAACCTTAGTAAAGGCAGTGTAGCAAGGTGGATGATTGGAAGACTGGCTGCGTCACTGGCAGGGAGGAGGGGTGATAGCAGGCGTAGAGAGGGGTGGCTGATAAGAATAAGCAACAGGAAGCTGAGAGGAAACCAGCAAGAGGCTGTTCTGTGTTCCGCCCTCCAGCTGTCAAGTTCAGCCACTGCCCAAGTCGTCGTTCAGCGGGTGATGAGATGGGGGTCAACCAGTCCGTGAGCTTTCCGCCTGTCACGGGACCCCACCTCGTAGGCTGCGGGGATGTGATGGAGGGTCAGAGCCTCCAGGTAAGTGTCTCCAGCGTGTCTCCACTGCTTCTGTCACAAGTCTGATGATGTAATTCCAGCTAGGGGAAACCTGAGTCAGAGCTGGTCTGGATTTGATTGTTGAGCACCCAGGTCTCTTTCCCCTGAACTTTTCTCCTCTTTTCAATTAGAAACATCTCAATAGACGAGATGGTGGATTCTTTTTTCCCAACTTGGAGGAACTGGGGCCTCTAACTTCAAAGGAAGCTCTCTGATGTCTTGAGAGCAGGTGCCTGATCCTGGAAAGGTTTTGGATCTCACCCTAATCTGAGTGTATGAGAGGAGGAGCAGTGGGCTATGTGCCATTGACCTTTGACTCCCCGGCCCCACGTAGGAAGACAGTCTCCTTTTTCTCCTATTCTGCTCTCGTCTGTTCCGCCCTCCTACTTTAGTCCGGGACTTTCCCTCCTTCAGTTCCTAGGTCATTCTCTGCTGGCCCTTGAACTCTCCCTCTCCCTTGTGAGAGGCACATACCCCCATGTAGAGTGAATGTGTTGCTGCTACCTTCCAGGGGCCAGGCTCCAGGGTTGCCCAGGGTGCCACCAATGTCACCCCATTCAACAAGAGAGCTACTCCTTGGCTTCTGGGGCTCCTCCAGGCCTGGGCTTCCAGCCACATTGAAATCTTTTTTTGATAGCCCAAGCTCTGGAAATATTTTAGTACCCCTCCAATGTAATTCAAAATACAGTTGGCTGTTTGAAATAACATAAGCCTTATGTGAATGCTGAACATAAAATTGCTTCTTTCTGGGTTTTCTGAGTGTAAAATTCAGGTATGTGAATTGAAGGTAAAATTTCCCTGTTTTAGTACTTGGCTGGTACCCTTAAACAACTGCTGAACGTGTCTGTTGGGAAATGAAGCCATGCTTGGGCTTCTTGCTCCGAGCAGCTGCTGTCTTTTTTTCCTTACAGGGCAGCTTCTTTCGACTGTTCTACCCGTGCCAAGAGGCAGAGGAGACCTCGGAGCAGCCGCTGTGGATTCCCCGCTATGAGTACTTCGCTGGCCTGGCCGAATACCTGAAGTTTAATAAGCGCTGGGGGGGGTTACTGTTCAACCTGGCTGTGGGTAAGAGCTGGCCTCACCCCTGGGTGCTCTCCCAGCTGCTTAATTATGTCCCTTGGAGATCTCCAGGCAGACACAGTACCTTATAGTTTGTGTTGTCCAGCCCTTTCGTAGTGGGGCATCCGTTAGTCAGTGTGGTATGGAGAGTGGAGAGAATTACAAGCAGGAGAGCTTTATTTATTTATTTTTTTGAAGAGCTTTAGTTACAGAGTTAGACTGCCCTGGATTCGAATCCAGTCCTTATCATTTACTAGCTGTGGGGCTTGGGCCAGTTACTGAATGTGTCTGAACATCTACCTTTGCAGGATTGTAAAGTCGGACGTGTATATACATTGTAATGTATATAAAAGACGCACTCTGGTGCTGTGCTTGGGATGTGGAATGTGTTCCATAGGTGGCAGCTATTACTCATGTATCCAGCATGCATTATTTCTGCTCTGTGTCAGCTATAGCTTAGATTAAAGAAGCACTCTTGACTGCCAAGGAGCATACCATCTCCTGCACTTGCCCCTCTAGCTCCTCCCTCTTCTGGGTCAGATCACACTGAGTCATCCACTTCCCCCAAAGACCTCACTGTTAGGAACTCTACCGACTGCCTTAGCGTCTCAGGGATTTGCCCGTAAGTTGCTCAGTACTCCCCCTTTGGCTTTCTTTTCCCACTTTCTGTTGTGTTCGTGCTCCTGAGGGGAGAAAAAGGGAAAGAATAAATGACTGATTGTCCTGCGTTGCTCAGGTGAAAGGTGGGTCTCTTGAGAGGAGGGCCACCGGGTCCCCACCATGCTTGCGCTCAGGCTGCCCTTGGGATTAGTGTGGGGGCAGCCGGAGATTCTTACCCCTTGTCTCTGCTAGGATCTTGTCGCCTGCCTGTTAGCTGGAATGGCCCCTTTAAAACAAAGGACTCTGGATACCCCTTGATCATCTTCTCTCATGGCATGGGAGCCTTCAGGTAAGAGCTGCGCTCCCCCAGATCTTGTCACATTCTTTGCCTGGTTGCAGCTGCTGACTCTCAGCATGTTCTCAAAAGACAAGGAAACCCATATTTCCATCTGTCAGCTCTTACCTATCATCTGCTTCATCCCAAAGCGCTGGGTCCACCTTCTTTAGAAGGCCTTCCCCAAGCCCCTTTCACCTGGTGGAGCCTTTCGGCGTCCTTCATATCATTCCCTTCTCATGTTCTAGCATTTATATAAATACTTGTTTTAGCCTTCTTCCTCTATAACAGTCCAGAAGTACTAGAAGGAGCTTGAGCGTTATGTTCAGAGAGTTGATTATTCAACATGCATCAGGGACAGCAGTGATGAAGACAGACTCGCTCCCTGCTCCTGTGGAGCTTGCAGCCTCAGCTGTGAATCTCAGCCAGACCACTGTGCTGTGTGAACTCAGGACCATGGTAGGCGTCTCTGAGCCTGTATTTCCTCATCTGTCAAACGGACTCGGATGAGGCACCGAGTAGGTGTGCACTTACGCCCATACTCCTCTCCATCTCTCTACATGGAGCACTGTGGGGTGATGAACTGTAAGATCCCCTTCGTCATCAACTTCAGGGAATGCTGGCCTAAGTTTTACAAGTCAGTGAAATTGTGAAAGTGAAAGTCACTGAGTCGTGTCCGACTCTTTGCAACCCTATGGACTATACAGTCCATGGAATTCTCCAGGCCAGAATACCGGAGTGGATAGCCTTTCCCTTCTCCAGGGGATCTTCCCAACCCAGGGTTTGAACGCAGGTCTCCCACATTGTGGGTGGATTCTTTACCAGCTGAGCTATGAGGGAAGCCCAAGAATACTGGTGTGGGTAGCCTATCCCTTCTCCAGCGGATCTTTCCGATTCAGGAATTGAACCAGGGTCTCCTGCATTGCAGGCGGAATTGCAGGCGGATTCTTTCCCAACTGAGATCTCAGGGAAGCCCTTACGAGTCAATACCCATTCAGAATTCTCCCCATGAATTCTTATTTCTGCACCTTGGTGTGTTATGTAGTTATGTAGTTACGTATTAACTATAGTGTACGTGGTTCCTGTTTAAGCTTGTTAATATTCTCACTGTATGTTCATTCATCAACATGTAAGTTTAGTTTATATCCAAGAGCGTTACACAAAGTCATCTATTTTTGCCTTTACACATCCCACTTCCACTGAAACGATTGTCTGCAGTGTAGCCAGGGAGGTCTGCTGCTGCTAAGTCACTTCAGTCGTGTCCGACTCTGTGTGACCCCATAGATGGCAGCCCACCAGGCTCCCCCGTCCCTGGGATTCTCCAGGCAAGAACATTGGAGTGGGTTGCCATAGGTCTATTTTATTTTATTATTATTATTTTTTGCTTTGGCATATTCCTGCTCTGAGGAACATCAGTAAGTTCTTTTATTCATTTAAAAAATTATTTATTTTTAATTGAAGGATAGTTGCTTTTGTTGGCTTTTGCCATACATCAACATGAGTCAGCCATAGATATACAAATGTCCTCTCCCTCTTAAGCCTCCCTCCCACCTCCCTCCCTACCCCACCCCTCTAGGCTGTCGCAGCACGTGAGCTTTGGGTTCCTGTGTCATTCAGCAAATTCCCACTGGCTGTCTCTTCTGCTTATGGTCATGTATATGTTTCAGTGCTACTTTCTCAAATCATCCCACCTCCCTCCCCAGCTGTGTCCAAAAGTCTGTTCTCTATGTCTGCATCTCCATAGCCGCCCTGTAGATAGGTTCATCAGTACCATCCTTCTAGATTCCACACATATATGTTACTATACAATATTTGTCTTTCTCTTTCTGACTTACTTCACTTCATATAATAGGCTCTAGGTTCATCTGTCTCGTTAGAACCAACTCAGATACATTCCTTTTTATATTTAGAAGCCCTTTGAACTTAATTCAGCTCTTGTCATGATCTTATCTGAAGGCAGGTACAGGGCAAAGTTTCCAGCCTAGTTCTCGCGACTTGTCCACCTCCAGCTTTCCAGAAAAACAGCCCTAAAGGTACTATGTTAATTTCTGCCTCAGAGTTTTTGAGTTTTTTTCTTTGTTTGAAGATACTGGAGTTTTTAAAATTTTTTTGTCCTTGAGACATGCTCTATTTTATAAATTAGATTATTTAATAAAATAAATATTATAAAATATTTAATAAAATCAGTTCAGTCGCTCAGTTGTGTCCAACTCTTTGCGACCCCATGAATTGCAGCACGCCAGGCCTCCCGGTCCATCACCAACTCCTGGAATTCACCCAGACTCAGGTCCATCGAATCAGTGATGCCATCCAGCAATCTCATCCTCGGTCGTCCCCTTCTCCTCCTGCCCCCAATCCCTCCCAGCATCAGTCTTTTCCAATGAGTCAACTCTTCGCATGAGGTGGCCACAGTACTGGAGTTTCAGCTTTAGCATCATTCCTTCCAAAGAAATCCCAGGGTTGATCTCCTTCAGAATGGACTGGTTGGATCTCCTTGCAGTCCAAGGGACCCTCAAGAGTCTTCTCCAACACCACAGTTCAAAAGCATCAATTCTTCGGTGCTCAGCCTTCTTCACAGTCCAACTCTCACAGCCATACATGACCACAGGAAAAACCATAGCCTTGACTAGACGGACCTTAGTTGGCAAAGTAATGTCTCTGCTTTTGAATATGCTATCTAGGTTGGTCATAACTTTTCTTCCAAGGAGTAAGCATCTTTTAATTTCATGGCCACAGTCACCATGTGCAGTGATTTTGGAGCCCCCCAAAATAAAGTCTGACACTGTTTCCACTGTTTCCCCATCTATTTCCCATGAAGTGATGGGACCAGATGCCATGATCTTCGTTTTCTGAATGTTGAGCTTTAAGCCAACTTTTTCACTTTCCTCTTTCACTTTCATCAAGAGGCTTTTTAGCTCCTCTTCACTTTCTGCCATAAGGGTGGTGTCATCTGCATATCTGAGGTTATTGATATTTTTCCCGGCAATCTTGATTCCAGCTTGTGCTTCTTCCAGTCCAGTGTTTCTCATGATGTACTCTGCATATAAGTTCAATAAGCAGGGTGACAATATACAGCCTTGACAGACTTCTTTTCCTATTTGGAACCAGTCTGTTGTTCCATGTCCAGTTCTGACTGTTGCTTCCTGACCTGCATACAGATTTCTCAAGAGGCAGGTCAGGTGGTCTGGTATTCCCATCTCTTTCAGAATTTTCCAGTTTATTGTGATCCACACAGTCAAAGGCTTTGGCATAGTCAATAAAGCAGAAATAGATGTTTTTCTGGAACTCTCTTGCTTTTTCCATGATCCAGTGGATGTTGGCCATTTGATCTCTGGTTCCTCTGCCTTTTCTAAAACCAGCTTGAACATGAGGGAGTTCACGGTTCATGTATTACTGAAGCCTGGCTTGGAGAATTTTGAGCATTACTTTACTAGCATGTGAGATGAATGCAATTGTGCAGTAGTTTGAGCATTCTTTGGCATTGCCTTTCTTTGGAATTGGAATGAAAACTGACCTTTTCCAGTCCTGTGGCCACTGCTGAGTTTTCCAAATTTGCTGGCATATTGAGTGCAGCACTTTCACAGCATCATCTTTCAGGATTTGAAACAGCGCAGCTGCAATTCCATCACCTCCACTAGCTTTGTTCATAGTGATGCTTTCTAAGGCCCACTTGACTTCACATTCCAGGATGTCTAGCTCTAGATGAGTGATCACACCATCATGATTATCTGGGTTGTGAAGATCTTTTTTGTACAGTTCTTCTGTGTGTTCTTGCCACCTCTTCTTAATATCTTCTGCTTCTGTTAGGTCCAGACCATTTCTGTCCTTTATCGAGCCCATCTTTGCACGAAATGTTCCCTTGGTATCTCTAATTTTCTTGAAGAGATCTCTAGTCTTTCCCATTCTGTTCTTTTCCTCTATTTCTTTGCATTGATCACTGAAGGCTTTCTTATCTCTTCTTGCTATTCTCTGGAACTCTGCATTCAGATGCTTATATCTTTCCTTTTCTCCTTTGCTTTTCGCTTCTTTTCTTTTCAGAGCTATTTGTAAGGCCTCCCCAGAGAGGCTTTTTAGTTCCTCTTCACTTTCTGCTATAAGGGTGGTGTCATCTGCGTATCTGAGGTGATTGATACTTCTCCTGGCAATCTTGATTCCAGCTTGTGCTTCTTCCAGTCCAGCGTTTCTCATGATGTATTCTGCATATAAGTTAAATAAGCAGGGAGACAATATACACAATTGTAATGAATTAATTATTTATGTGATTATTCTTTAACGTATGTGTTTATCACTAGATTGTAAGCTCCATGAAGGCAGAGACGATGTCTGTCTTCTATCTTTCCCGATGTCTAGGGCAGTACCTGGAAAACAGTAGTTTCCCAATAAATATTTACGTTTTGCTAGGTTCCATACATTCAGCAGATTTCTGTTGAGCACCTGCTCTGTGCTAGTTTCTTGGCATGAGAAAAAGGTGGGACATATAGAAATGGAACAAATCAAGGACTTTTTGTCCACTAGAGGAGACTGCATCTAGATGCACATAATTATAGTCCATGGCAGGAGGTGGAGAGCAGATGTAGAGACGAGGCTAGAAGGACAGCAAGATGGTTTCCAATGTTAGTACCTGCCACGTGCGAGGGCCTATGCTGTGGCTGGGTGTTCAGTAGTGAATAAGATAGAGCCCCTGCTTTCAGACTGTAGTCTGGTGGAGAAAAGAAGCTAAGAAATACTCTTTCCTCAGCCCACAGGTATTTTCTTGAGAGAACAGGTGAGTGCATGGCTTTAGCGTGGTCTTTTTGGTCTAAGACTCTGTCTTGAGGCTTCACATCTAAATACACTTGGGTGAATCAGTTATAAATATTCTTCATTAACTATAGTGAAATTCCAAGAATAAAAGGCAGGGAGGTAAAGGGACATGGTTTTCTCTCATTGTATCTATGGTTAATGCAGGATCTGAAATCCTTCTCATGGGTCACAGACTTGTGGCTTTCCATCCCAGGGAGGTGTGTGTATTTTTAAATATTACCTAACCATTTGTAACCATCACTTCATGGGAAGTAGATGGGGAAACAGTGTAAACAGTGTCAGACTTTATTTTTTGGGGCTCCAAAATCACTGCACATGGTGACTGCAGCCATGAAATTAAAAGACGCGTACTCCTTGGAAGAAAAGTTATGACCAATCTAGGTAGTATATTCAAAAGCAGAGACATTACTTTGCCGACTAAGGTCCATCTAGTCAAGGCTATGGTTTTTCCTGTGGTCATGTATGGATGTGAGAGTTGGACTGTGAAGAAGGCTGAGCACCGAAGAATTGATGCTTTTGAACTGTGGTGTTGGAGAAGACTCTTGAGGGTCCCTTGGACTGCAAGGAGATCCAACCAGTCCATTCTGAAGGAGATCAACCCTGGGATTTCTTTGGAGTGAATGATGCTAAAGCTGAAACTCCAGTACTTTGGCCATCTCATGCGAAGAGTTGACTCATTGGAAAAGACTCTGATGCTGGGAGGGATTGGGGACAGGAGGAGAAGGGGACGACCGAGGATGAGATGGCTCGATGGCATCACAGACTCGATGGACGTGAGTCTGAGTGAACTCCAGGAGATGGTGATGGACAGGGAGGCCTGGCGTGCTGCGATTCATGGGGTCGCAAAGAGTCGGATACGATGGAGTGACTCAACTCAACTGAACTGAATGTGCCTCTGTCTTCTTTGGTTCCCACATAGTCTTGTGAGGTCAGTGGGTGGAAGAATATTTTACAGATGAGCAAACCAACTCTGAAAGGCAGACTTGCTCAAGGTTACAGTCTGAACTGGGGAGGGATCAGAAATCTCTAGCTCTTAAATCCTGTTCATTGCCTCCCCAAGAGAAGTGAGTGAGAGAAGGTGAAAAGAAATTTAAGTAACTGACCTTCCTGAATCAGTTAGGGTACAGGCAAGTTGTATTTAATAGAAAAACTTCAAACGATAGTGACCTAAATAATATAAAGTTTATTTTTTGCTCAGATAAAGTACTAGACAGACCTAATATGGTAGTTCTATAAAGTAAAAAACCAGACTTCTTTTATAATCTTGCTTTGCGTGTGTAGCTTCTGCTTCTAAGAATATCTCATGACCCAGGGAGGTTGCTTAGCTCTAGCTATTACATACACAGTCCATGCTATAGGAAGGGAGAACTCTCCTGAAAGTTCTGTATAACACAACTGCTTACATACCATTGACTACAGCTGCCCTGTCCATTATGCTAACTTCTAGCCACATGTGTCTATTGAATATTTGAAGTATGACTGGTCCAAACTGAGATATGCTGTAAGCATAAAACACACACTGGGTTTCAAATACTTCATATGAAAAAAAAAAAAGTGCAATAAAATATTTTAATTTAAAAATCTTGAGTATATGTTGAAATGATAATGTTTTAGCTATATTGGGTTATTAACCATCCAGGCTGATGCTTCTTCCTGGAAGACTTTACCAGAACCTTTAAAAGATATTGTCTAAAGAGACTCTGGGGCACAGAGCGCAGGTTTTGGAGTCAAAAAGCCCCAGCGGAAAGTTTAACTCTACCACTTACTTAGCTGTGTAACCTGGGGCAGATACTTGGCCTATTGTAAAAAGAGCTCTTATCACAGAAAGTACTCATAAAGAAGTCACTGTTAGTGTGTGTGTGTATATATACCATTTTATAAATTTACCATTCTCATTCATACAATGGAATGTTACATGGCTTTTATTTATTTATTTTTTTTGCATTTTATTTTATTTTATTTATTTATTTTTTTAATTTTAAAATCTTTAATTCTTACATGCGTTCCCAAACATGAACCCCCTCCCACCTCCCTCCCCATAACATCTCTCTGGGTCATCCCCATGCACCAGCCCCAAGCATGCTGTATCCTGCGTCAGACATAGACTGGCGGTTACATGGCTTTGAAAAAAAAAATCACACCACAGGAAAATATGAACTGGCATAAGAAGACATTCATACTGTTTTGCTAAATGAAAAAAAGGCCACAAAATAGCTTATATTAAGTAATAACATTATTGTTTTTTTAATGCATTTTTAAAAGAACTGGAAGGACAAACATCAAAACATCCAAAAAATTCTGTTTCTTTTCACTATTTAAAATATATCTACTAGAAAATTTTAAATCGCTTAGAGTAGCATTATATTCCTATTGCTGGACTAGAACTTAGTCACGTAGACAAACCTGGCTACAAAGAGGCTGGGAAATGTCATTTTGATCCATGAGAGTGTCTTCAGCTGAAAATTAGATTCTGTTATTAAGGAGGAAGGGAAAAATAGGTGTTTGGAGTAGGCAATTAGCAATGTCTGCCATATTTTTTTTGAATGTTGGAGGACAGACCAAAGGAACCCACATGCTAAATCACAGATGCATATTTGCATGTTAAAAACTAGCCAGAGTCCCTCTCCTCAGGGAGCTCACCAGCTAATTTGGGAGATGTACAATATACAGAGGGCACGGCAGCCCACTCCTGTACTCTTGCCTGGAGAACCCCGTGGACAGAGGAGCCTGGCGGGGTGTGGTCCATAGGGTTGCAAAGAGTCAGAGGCAACTGAAGCGACTTGGCACACAGCACACACAATATGGAGACAATAAAAAAGCAACTGTGTCAAGTAGCCAAACTGTATTGAGGTTGGGATGGGGACTATGGATCAGTGTATGGGGTTGCAAAACATGGTGGATCAATCTGCACATGCTCCCTGGAGGAGAACACTTGGAGCTTTGGTGAGAGTTGGGGTATGCTGGCTGGGGAAAGCTCCTGAAGAAGAGCTGCTGCAAATGAAGCTTCCTCCATTCCATCTTTTGTGATGGCTACTAGCAGAGCATGGTTGGACGGGAGGCTAAGGGCAGGCCACTCTTGGATCACTTCTCTCGGTTCCTTCCTGGATCTCTAGGACACTCTATTCAGCCTTCTGCATGGAGCTGGCTTCTCGTGGCTTTGTGGTTGCTGTGCCAGAGCACAGGTGAGGATGACAGTCACAACAAACCATCATGGGTCGGGTGCCTGCTGTCCTGGGCTTGGGTATAGGCTAGTTTCCTGTGGATGTATTATTTCCAGTCCTAGTGTTAGGCAAGGTAGGGATTGTATTTGTGTTAAAACGTGAGGACATCAGGGTTCAAAGATATTGACTAACATTGCTGAAAGTGACACAGCTGAATTGGGGTTCAAACCGAGGTCCGTCCCCCAAATCCCCATTTTTTCTACTCTTCTATGTATGCCCTCTATCTTTTTCCCATTTAGCTAGAGGATAAGCTAGAATGGCTTGGCTGAAAAGGGGATTTGATAAAGGGGAGAAGTAAGTCCCTGGGGGCACATGTATTGCAGGGATGGGTCAGCTGCAGCCACCTGTTTCTGCAAGCAGACCCCAGAGGAGAATCAGCCTGATGAGGCCCTGGAGGAGGAATGGATCCCCCACCGTCAAATTGAGGAAGGGGAGAAGGAATTCTATGTTCGGAACTGCCAGGTAGGCTTATGCCAGTAGGGAAGGAGAGTTACTAAGCTTGTCTTTTGTGTAAGACACTCACTGAGAAGACTTTGCACTAACTTCTTTTGAAGTCTCATTCAAAGTGGTCCTGAGCTTGTCACAGCCAAGAAATGAGATCTTGATCAAAACTCTTTAACGATTGCAAGTGACAGAAACCCAACTCAAGCTTGTTTCGCAAAAAAGGAGAATTGGTTGGTTTACATAGCAGACTGTAGGAAGGACAGGACCACTGGGATCACTGTCATTTCTGTCTCCTTGCTAGCTGGTCTCATCTACTAACTGGCTTACTTTACGAGGTTGCGCATGTCCGCCCTCACCATCTAAGACAATAGGGCTGTTTGGGGGTTGTCGCCAATTTCTTCCCCAAGATGTAATAATATAAAAAATCCTGGATAGAGACTCTTAGGCTGGGAAGAAGTACCAAAATATGAAGTTCCCATCAGAAATGCATTGCTAGATATTTTGGTGAGGGACAATCCTCAGAAGTCAAGGTTAATAGAAGTAGGGGTGGATGAGTGCTAGCAGACAAAAGCAGTAGACATATGCTATAAATGGGCAAGCAGAATCCAGTACAGGGTTGATAATAGGAACACTTTTATGTCCTTTTGTTTGCGAGATGCTTTCATATGCCACACAGTATAGCCATATTATACCTCTGTTTGCCATGGGTAGGTAGGTAGAGTCTGAACAGCTGGGTTGACTCCATTGTGCTGTTAGGTGGGGCTGATGTGAGTGGCTGTGAGGGAGCTGAGGCTTTCTCAGGATGTGGGGCCCACAGTGCTTGCTGAGATGTGGGTGGGCACATTCTTCCTTGGCTCTGAGGGGGACTGAGATTCCCACTGGATGGTTGTACGGTATTCCACTCCCCCCGGGACTATCTCTGTTGCAGGTGCACCAGAGGGTGAGCGAGTGTGTGAGGGTGTTGAAGATCCTACAAGAGGTCACTGCTGGGCAGACTGTTATCAACATCTTGCCTGGCGGGTTGGATCTGATGACCTTGAAGGTATGGCAGCACTTGGTATGACCGGGAACATATTTTATTCATCAAGACTTTCTTGGTTACAAATAACAGAAACCTAACTCACTAGCTTCAACCAAAAGATAATTTATTGGCTCAAATAAGTAGCAAGACCAGAGGCAGATTGGCTTTAGGCCAGTGTAGCTAGAGCCAGACAAACCTGGGTCTCCAGCATTGTCATCAAAACTCTTGGCACTGTCTCCATTCTCCTGGCTCAGCTCTATTCTGTGTATATGGGCTGTATTCTCACCATCAGGCAAGAAAGGTGGTTGCTGGCATTCCAAGCCTGCATTTCAACTCAGCTGTAGATTTAAAAGGAAAAGAGACTTTTTAGCTTCCAATGTCTGGAAAGGCCATGGCTCTACTTGGGTCATATTCACATTCTGAGCCAGTCACTGTGTCAGAGAGCTAGAGTATTCTGGTTGGCCTGCCTAGGATATACACCCACTTCTGCATTAGGGGAACCTGAGCACCAGGACTGACAGCCCCTCAGGGCCACATGGATGAGGGAGAGATAGTTCATTCACAAAGGAAGGGCTGTGGAGCTGCAAACAAGCTCTGTTGTCTACAGCAGGCTTGTTCCTTCTTTTAAGGGAATCCTAAGAACCCCTGGGAGGAGAGAAACTGTCCCCACTATGAAATTTGGTGCCTATAAAAGCATATTTTCCTCCCCTATCCTATCCTTTTCCCCATAATCTGAAAAGTAGCTCAAACTTTATTTAGAGAACCAAGAAAGCACATAAAAGCATGAAAGAAAACGAAACAGAATTTTTTGATGTTTGTCCTTCTAGGTCTTTTAAAAATGCATTTAAAAAAACAATAATGTTATTATTTAATAGAAGCTATTTTGTGGCCTTTTTTTCATTTAGCAAAACAGTATGAATGAGTTAATATTTTCCTGTGGTGTGATTTTTTTTTTAATAGCCACGTAACATTCCATTGTATGAATGAGAATGTTAAATTTATAAGATGGTATGTATATATATATAAAATAACAGTGAGTCCTTTATGAGTACTTTCTATGGTAAGAGCTCTTTTGATACATACATACGCATTGTTATCTCTTTACATAGAAAGAAACCAATGATCCAATAGTCCAAGTAACTGCCCCAGGTTACACAGCTAAGTAAGTGGTAGAGTCAAACTTTATGCTGGGGCTTTTTGACTCCAAAACCTGTGCTCTGTGCCCCAGAGTCTCTTTAGACGATATCTTTTAAAGGCTCTGGTAAAGTTTTCCAGGAAGAAGCATCAGCATCAGGCAGGACCTGAAATCCAGAGAACTCTACTAGCTTGTGTTGTCAATTCCCACTGGAGAAGCAGGGCCCAGGCACTGCAGTGCAGGCCTCTGGGCCTGAAACAGGCATCAGGGGATGGCAGGCTACATATAGCTCGATTAGTTCCAGAGGCAGCCTTTTGGAGAAATAGAGAATTTTTTAAAAAAAGTTAAGAAGGGGATTCCCTAATAGTTCAGTGACTGTGACTGCATGCTCCCAATGCAAGGGACCCAGGTTCGATCCCTGGTCCAGAAACTAAAGCCCATGTGTCGCAGCTGAGAGTCACATGCCCCAACTGGAACGTCCTGCATGTTGCAGCTGAGACCCGGTGCAGCCAAGTAAATAAAATAAATATTTTTTAAAAAAGCTAAGTACGTTTTCATCTTTCAGATTGGGCAAGACCCAAAAATTGATTACTTACCCTGTTGGCAAAGCTGTGGGGAAATAAGCGCTGCTCTGTGACTGGTGTGAGTGCAGCTTGTCCCTTGCAGGGCAGTCTGGCAATAGCAGTCAACAGGACAGATACACATTGTGTTGGACCCTGCCATTTCCAACGCCGGGAATTTATTTTACATATCCCTGCATACTTGCGACATGATGTATGTGCAAGGTTACTCATCCCAGTGTTGTTTGTTGTAACAGAAGATTGATAGTATCCTAAATGTTCACCCGTAAGTGAGCACAACTGGTTTAATAGATTATGGAACAATGGATATATTATTTTGGATAATGCTAATCGCTATAACATCCGTGCCCAGTTGCTCAGTTGTGTCCAAGTCTTTGTGACCCCATGGACTGTATCCTGCCAGGCTCCTCTACCCATGAGATTTTTTTCAGGCAAGAATACTGGAGTGGGTTGACATTTCCACCTCCAGGGGATTTTCCTGTCCCAGAGATCAAACCCGAGTTTCCTACAGCTCCTGCATTGGCAGGCGGGTTCTTTACCACTGAGCCACTTGGAAGCAATTGCTATAACATGTAAGCCCCAAATCTCAGTGGTTAGTGAGGAGAGATTTATTTCTCTCCCACATGAAGTCCAAAATGAGTGCTTCTATGGAAGGGCTAACTCAGGGAACTAGGCTACCTTCCTCTAATTGCTTTACTCTCTTCCACTTGTGAAACCCACCTTCACTATATACATTAACCCAGGAATGGGAAAGAGTGTGGAGGTTGGTATGGAAGAGTGTTTATAGTATCCAGGACTGGAAATGGGGATAATCACTTTCACAGTCTATCACAAAACCACTACCACTCGCATCTAATCACAAGGCCACATCTGACTGCTGGAAATACAGTCTAGCTGTGTGTCCAGGAAGAATAGTTTTGGTGATCACTAGTGGTCTGTAGTATGGTGAAATCAAATGTGGCTGTAAAACAGGATAAGGAAGCTCTTAATGTAGTAATATTTGTGTATTAAAAAGTAAGGTACAGTATTTCTTATGTAAAAGCGAGAACATGTATATTCATGTTTACCTGTATAGGATAAGTAAGCTCTCCAAAGACACAAGAAACTCACCTGTCTGGGTAGGGAGTGGGCAACTGTGTGGAAAGGGAAGACTTCTTTATGCTCCTGATTTTAGAGTTATGTGAATATATTACCATTAAAAAAGCTGAAGAGGCCTGAACCAATCTGAAGGAACTTAGCAAAGTGGGGAGGAAAAAAAATTTTTTTTTAATGTGGACCACTTTCAGAGTCTCTGTTGAATTTATTACAGCGTTGTTTCTGTTTTATGTTTTGGTTTTTTGACCTGGAAGCATGTAGGAATCTTAGCTCCCCCACCAGGATTCTGCACCCCAGGCCTTGGAAGGCAGTCTTAACCACTGGATCGCCAAGGAAGTCCCATGAAGGGGAGAATTTAGATACAAAATCTTGAGCTAGATTTTACTGAGAGCAAAGGAAGGCACAGGTTCTGGGCAGAGGCTGCACAGTGAATCCTAGAGAGATTTCCTGAGCCCTTTAGCAGGCAGCTGCAGTGGCTGTTTATATAACCATGTCCTGAAGGCTTCTGGGGACAACCAGAAATTGATGCGTGCAGAGCTTGTTAGAGCGAGCAGACTCACTCTGCTGGATAAAAGTCAGGACAGGTATCAGAGGAAGTAGGACCTGAGATGGTTTCAGTGCAAGCAGTCCTTGCTTCAGAGTGAAGTGGAGGGGCAGCAGGAGCGCCCCATTCTGCCCTTGATTTGGTGCATATCATCCCTCCTGTTGTAAGGCAAGGATCTAGATGAAGAGAATTCTTATTCTTTTTTTCTTGGCTGCGCTCTGTGGCTTCCAAGATCTTAGGTCCCTGACCAGGGGTTGAACCCAGGCCCCTGCAGTGAAAGCGCTGAGTCCTAACCACTGGACTGTCAGGGAATTCCTGAGAGTTCTCATCCTTAATGTGTTCTTCCACTGATTGGTCACATAATTTCAGTTTATTCATTTATTTATAGATATTTGAGTATCTTCCTGGTCCAGATATTACAGGTGGTAAGATTATAAAAATAAAGGTGAAAGACGTGGTTTTCAGAATTCCTGCCTAGAGAAGGCTGTTCAGTCCAGGGCTGGCCTGAGTGGCTGCTCTCCAGTGGGCGAAAGGTGCTTAATAAGGTGGTTTTGGAGGGCTCGCCCCTGTATTGTGCTTCCATATCATCATCTCCCTGTTTCTTCCTCTTGCCCCGAAGAGTCCCTAAAAAAGCACCCCTGCCTTTCCGACTTGGCTTCCTTCAGGGCAGCATTGACGTGAGCCGCGTGGCTGTAATGGGACATTCGTTTGGAGGGGCCACAGCTATTCTGGCCTTGGCCAAGGAGACGCAATTTAGGTGAGTTTCCCAGTGATGCTGCTGTTAGCTCCACACGCCACACGTTCATTCAGCAAGTATTATGTACCCGGCACTGTTTTGGGAGGCGGGGGTTCAGTGGTGAAGAAGGAAGCAAGGTAAACAAAGTAACAAGTAATCAGATCCCCAGCAGGCACGTGCAAGGAAGAGAAGGAAACAGGCTGATAAGCTAAAGTATCTGTAGGCTTCCTTGCTGCTGCTGCTGCTGCTGCTGCTAAGTCGCTTCAGTCGTGTCCGACTCTGCGACCCCATAGACAGCAGCCCGCCAGGCTCCCCGGTCCCTGGGATTCTCCAGGCAAGAACACTGGAGTGGGTTGCCATTTCCTTCTCCAATGCATGAAAGTGAAAAGTGAAAGTGAAGTCGCTCAGTCGTGTCCGACTCTTAGTGACTCCATGGACTGTAGCCCACCAGGCTCCTCCATCCATGGGATTTTCCAGGCAAGAGTACTGGAGTGGGTTGCCATTGCCTTTTCTGGAGGCTTCCTTGAGAAAGTGACAAAAGCTGAGACTTTAAGGAAAAGAAGTCAACCTACATAAAGGTCTAGAATATCAATCTAGGCAGAAGGAACAGCTGAAGGCCCTGAGGCAGAAAGAAGCCTGCTGTGTTAGTGTAGGAAGAGCATAGTAGGGGCAGGGGCGGGGAGTATGGGGGGAGCCGAGCAGGATGGGGAACTGTGTGATTAGGGAGATAAACCGGCCAGATCACAGGCCCTTTTGGGCAGAGTAAGGAAGTTAGATTTTGTTCTAAGTGCGATGGGAAACCACTGAAAAATTTTAAGTATAGAAAAATCTTATTTACATGTAAAAACCACTCTGTGAATGGGGGTTTCTCTAGTGGTTCAGCAGTAAAGAAAGAGCCTGTTATGCAGAAGATGCAGGTTCGATTCCTGGGTTGGGAAGATCCTATGGAGGAGGGCATGGCAATCCACTCCAGGATTCTTGCCTGGAAAATACCATGGACAGAGGAGACTGGCAGGCTGCAGTCCATGGGGCCTCAAAGAGTCTGACACCACTGAATCAACTTAGCACGCACGCATACATGTGAAGAGTCGGCTGTAGGACAAGACTGGAAACAAGCAGTCTGGTTAGAGTGAGCTGATTTCAGAGTCAAGGTGAAAGCTGAGGGATTTGCATTGGGATGGAGGAGGTGGGCTGGAGAGAAGTGATGGAGTCAGGATCGGTTTTAGAACTTTCCAGACTTAGTGATGTATGAGAGAAAGAGAGAGGAATCGAGGTTTTTCATTTGTGCGCCCATCATTTGAAGGGAAGATGATCGTCCTTTATTGAGATGGAAGAGACTGGAGGAGCTTCAGGGCTGGGGGGGTAGGATGCTAATCTTAGGACCTTAGTTTTGCCCTTGGTGACAGAGATTGATGCTTGATAAACTGGCCATGACTTCAAGCTGTGGCCCCAGGGCGGCTTTCCCTGACCACCCTGCCGTGTATGCTCTGGGCTGCTTGTATTATCAGGGCGCTAAGCTGTATTTTGTTGCCTTGTGTGTTCTGTCTCCACTGCTCTCAGAGCTCCCAGAACTGTGTCATTTATCTCTGGATCCACAACACAAGGCTTAAGCACAGAGTAGGTACCGGATGAGTGGAATGAATGAATAATGAATAATGTGTCATTCTGTGTGATGCAAGTCTGCTGCCTGAAAGTAGAGCCAAGAGAAGAAGGAGATCAGATCCTTGCTTTCAGAGAGTTTAAAAATCTAGAAGGATTTTTGGTGGCCTCTAAAGAAAGCTGAGCGCTAAAGAAGAATTGATGCTTTTGAACTGTAGTGTTGGAGAAGACTCTTGAGAATCCCTTGAAAGCTAGGAGATCCAACCAATCCATCCTTAAGGAAATCAGTTTTGAATATTCTTTGGAAGGACTGATGCTGAAGGACTCCAATAATTTGGCCACCTGATGCAAAGAACTGACTCATTTGAAAAGACCCTGATGCTGGGAAAGATTGAAGGCGGGAGGAGAAGGGGACGACAGAGGATGAGATGGTTGGATGGCATCGCCAACTCACTGGACATGAGTTTGAGTAAGCTCCAGGAGTTGGTGATGGACAGGGAAGCCTGGCATGCTACAGTCCATGGGGTCGCAAAGAGTCAGACACGACCGAGTGACTGAACTGAAAAGTGATCCCCAAAAAAGATCCTAACCGAAAGATGTGGGCCCTGGTTCCCCTTCCTGGCTTTCTGAGCCTTTGCCTCACTAAAGGGGGAGCTCTGTTCTCCCCTCACTATCCTAACTGCCCTTGGCTGGGTTTCTCCATGGCAGTCCCACGTCTGGTCTTGTTCCAGGTGTGCTGTGGCTTTGGATGCTTGGATGTTTCCTCTGGAGCATGACTTTTACCCCACGGCCCGAGGCCCTATCTTCTTTATCAACGCTGAGAAGTTCCAGACAGTGGAGACTATCAACTTGATGAAGAAGATTTGTGACCAGCACGACCAATCCAGGATCATAACTGTCCTGTGAGTAAGCCCCACGGTCATGCCTGATCTCCAGGGTCTGCTCCATTTTCTTCTCAGTTGTGTGGCTCCCTCTAAATTATCTGGAAGTCGTACCCATGGATAGAATGTCTAAATACCTCCTGAGTCTCAAAATCTTAATGCCTTTCAAATTTCATATCTGCCCTTCTCCACTTAGCTCTACCTGCAGTGATTTCTTCGCTAGTTGGTATGACTTTATGGCAGGATTTACCTTTTGCTTTCTGGAAAAGGAAATCATGGGATTGTGCATTGCAGAGGAAGAGGTGTGGGTCTGGGTGGACTCCAGGAATCTCTAATCTCCTTTGGGAATTTTATTGAGTCTTTTGGAGAGTGTAGAGTAGCAGACCTATGACATTCACAAGACAGGTTTTTAGAGACCTTCATGCATACCTGAATTCAGGTATCTTCCATAAACCATCTATTTTCTGCCTTAGAAAAACCACATTCTTTTCATGTCCATCATTAGCACCATCAGATGGATTGATTTTAGGAGCCATTTTTCACAGACAGAAGAGTTTGAGTGACTTTGAGAAATGAACTTTACCTAGGAAGTGGTTTACAGCTACAGTTGAAGGGCTAAAGTCTCACTGATAAGTCTCCGATGTTATCCTGCCCTGTCTTGAGCCAAATAACACACGTGCTTCAAGGAGCCCAAACTAGCAAAACAAGTAACTACGTGTCATGGACCTCTGTACTCATTCAGGTGGTTGAAATGCCAGATCCGAGGGCCGGACTGCTAGGAGTCTGCCCAGTAGGCCATGGCTTCTTCCCTTGCCCATGTTGGCCCGTGCCGTCTTCCATGGGGCCAGCCTCTCCCCTTTCATTTTGATTTCATGGCAGCAGAGAACTGCTGGAGAGTCTCCCCAAGTCAATGAGATTCAGGATAATTGTGATCTCTAGAGGGAAGCGGGGGTGAGAGCAGTTGGAAAAAGGTACGCAGAGACTGTGGATTTACCTCTTAACAATGTATTATTTCTTAAACTGAGTGCTGGATACTCAAAGTATCCATTATATTTTTCTTTATACTTTCCCATGTGCCTTAAATAATACATTTTAAAGTCAGCTTTTCTTCACCATATCAAACAGAGTTTGACATTTAGATCTTCCTTCCCTCATTGAATTGACTAGTAAATTAGTTCTGAGTAATTTAGCTCGAAATGAACCTCGTGAGAATTTCACCTTCAAATTAAGTGCATTTGATGTCAAATGACAAATTGTAATCCAGAAACCCTCTTGTATAAGCACTTGCCCTAACTTTCCTGATTATTTAGAGGCAAGTTATTGTTTTTCTGGCTTACTTTGTGGTGCAGTTCTGAACTAAAGAAAGAGCTGATATGTTTTGTGAATGTTCAGAAGTAAAAGCCATGGGGTGATAATTCATAACAACATGGGAGTGGCAGGGGCTCCAGACCTTACCTCCTTGCCCTGACCCCTCTCCAGCTGACTCTGCCTTTTCCCTGCACAGTCAGGCCTTGTGGCCTCAGAGTTGAGGCAGCTTTGAAGCCAGGCTCACCTGCTTTCAAACCTTAGCTCTGTCTCTTACTAACTGTGTGAACTTGGGTAGATCATTTCTCTCCTTGGTTCTTTCAAAGAGGAAAATACTTCCCTTACTAGATTGTTGTGAAAATTAAGGGAGATAATGCATGGAAGGCACCTTGCACATTGTGGGTGCTTAAATATTTGTGTGCCTTGGTTTCCAGACCCCTACCAGACACTTGTTTTTCTTTTCCTCTAGGGGTTCTGTTCATCGGAGTCTAACAGACTTTGTTTTTGTGGCTGGTAACTGGATTAGTAAATTCTTCTCCAGTCACACCCGTGGAAGCTTGGACCCCTATGAAGGTCAGGAGACCGTGGTGCGGGCCATGTTGGCCTTCCTGCAGAAGCATCTTGGTAAGCAGAGAACTGGAGCTTATGGGGCAGCTGGTGGGGAGGGGTCTCTTAGATATCCCTGCACGGTGGTCTATTCTGACATGTCTCGGATCAGGGAGATTTATGGCAAAACCTGAGTGAAGGAATGGCATAGGATTCTAGAAAGAACACTTAGCTGAAATTTTGGAGATCCTGATTGTGTCTCTTACCACCTAAGTAACCTTAGCCTAGTCATTTAACTCCTCTGAGCCTCGGTTTCCTCATTGTCAATGGAACATTCACCTCACTGTACTCCACCCTCTCTGTTCTAACTCATTATCACTCACCTTATCTGTGTTGTGGAGGAGGTTATGATGATAGATGGGCTACATTTGTGGGTTAGGATGATGACTGATGTCATAAATCACTGGCCAGCAAATGGCCAGGCCTGTAGGGGTCTTTGGTCCAGCCTCCTACCCAAGGGAGGCATCGTCTCGTATCTTCTCTGCCACGTGGTCGCGCAGCGTGGGGAGTACACTGCTTCAAGGGTCAGCCCACTCCATCCCTAGAGACTTTTAATAGTTTGAAGAACTGATATTCTAGTTAGGTGCTTTTTGATTACAAGGACTGGAGATTCACTAATTTTCCTTGAGGAAAAAGGGGAGTTTGTTTATGAGAGTACCCCTGGCCAGGTGGGAAGGGAAAGTTTACAGGAGCGGAGGTAGCTTGTGGGACTGACTTCTGTCTCTCGGGCTCAGTCTCTCTGTCTCTTCCTCCTATGATATTTCTGTTTCTCTTTACTCCAGTTTCCTCTGTACCTTCTCCGCTGTGCTTTTTTCTCCTGCTGAGAACATCTGCTTATTCGTAGTTTCTACTTCCTCATCACTTTGGTCGGCTTGAACCAGTTGCATCTTGTTCTCTCCCTCATGGCATCCCTTTCATCTTCAGCTCCTACTGGTCACCGCCACATTTTCGGGAATTTCTTAGACCAGATTCCCAAGAGAGACAGCTTGGTGGTACCAGCCCATCTTTACCCGCCAAAACATATTGTAGGCTCCTGCCCAGCCTGGGCCCGGAGCTCTCTCGATCAGATGTCTCTTTTTGATCCAGTCAGAATGGAGGAGGCTACCCTACTATGCCAGGCTGACCCCTCAGCAGGTGCTATGCAGAGGGCAGCGTCCTTCAGAAGGGAGCCATGCTGGCCTGGGGTTCTAAGGCTTGACCTAAGTCTAACCTAAGGCGAAGTCTTTGTAAATCCGCCCCACTTGCCCTGGGTATCCCCTCAAGACCCACCCTGAGACGCTGCAGCCCCCTTGCACATGACCGCTCTTAAGATATTTGAAGTCACCGCTGGTGTCCTCTCTGACTTCTCTGTTCATTAAGCTAAATGTTCCTGGTACCTCCCCCCGTTGCCTGTGAAATTTCCCCCTTTGAATGGGCTGTTCTTTGGTGTGCCTTTGAATGTGTGCTGCCCTGACTTGAATACAACATGCCAGATATGGTCTGGCCAGTGCCTGGCACAGTGGGACTGTTGCCTCTGTGTTCTGGACACTAGACTTCCAGCTGGATGGCCTGAGTGTATTAACCTTTCCACCAAATGCTGAAAAAGTTTGATTTGGATTGAGTTTCCTTTAAAAATGCATCTATCTTATTTTGTTATTTCTTTATTTGGCTGCGCTGAACCTTAGTTGCAGCATGTGGTATCTAGTTCTCTGACCAAGGGTTGAACCCAGGCCCCCTGCATTGGGAGTGTAGAGTCTGAGCCACTGGACCACCAGAGAAGTCTCTGAATCTGTCCTGTTTTGAATGTATTGACTTTTTAAATCTAGATTTGTGTTTCAGTGTTTATGCCTGTTGGTTTCATCTTGCTCGTCATGAGCCTTTAGGGTTAGTAGAGACCTTAGAGCATCATTCTTATCACCTGGGAAGAGAAGAATGGATCTGTCTCAAGACTTTAATGGACCCTGACGACATGGTCTGCTACTCACTTTCCCTGCTACCTCTTAGGCACCATATCATTCAGTTCAGTGCAGTCGCTCAGTCGTGTCTGACTGTTTGCGACACCATGGACTACAGCACGCCAGGCCTCCCTGTCCATCACCAACTCCCGGAGTTTACCCAAACTCACATCCATTGAGTCGGTGATGCCATCCAACCATCTCATTCTCTGTCATCCCCTTCTCCTCCCGGCTTCAATTTTTCCCAGCATCAGGGTCTTTTCAGATGAGTCAGCCCTTCTTATCAGGTGGCCAAAGTATTGGAGTTTCAGCTTGAACATCAGTCCTTCCAGTGAACACTCAGGACTGATCTCCTTTAGGATGGACTGGTTGGATCTCCTTGCAGTCCAAGGGACTCTCAGGAGTCTTCTCCAACACCATAGTTCAAAAGCATCAATTCTTCGGCACTCAGCTTTCTTTATAGTCCAACTGTCACATCCATACATGACTACTGGAAATGATCCTTGTCCATCAGAGGGCAGACAGACTGAAAATCGTATCATTCGGGAAGAGCTAAAGATGACAGAGGAGGGATTTCCCTGGTGGTCCAGAGCTTACGACGCTGTGCTTCCAGTGCAGGCAGCCTGCTTTCAATCTCTGGTCTGGAAACTAAGATCCTGCATGACTCATGCTGAGACCAATAAAAATTAAAAAAAAAAATTAAAGGTGACAGGGGCCCTCTCCACGGCATGATTGGATTCCGTTGAGTAGCCGTGTCCTCTGAACTAAGATACTCATTATTGGAGATCATCAGATGATTAGGAGAGTCTTAGACTGAGGAAGATCATTGAGGACAGGCTTGATGCCAGTCCTTCTGCTAAACTACTATAGTTACTTCAGCATGTATAATCCTGAAGATGGCCCTTCCCAATGAGTATTTGTATTATTAACTCCGTTTTACAGATGAGGATACTAAAGCTTAGAGAATTTAAGTAATTTTGTCCCAGTTATCTGGTTAGTAAGTGGCAAAGCAAGAATTGGGACTTTCCAGGTGGCTCAGCAGTAAAGAATCTGCTTGCCAATTCAGGGGGTGTTGATCCCTGGGCCAGGAAGATTCCCCTGGAGAAAGAAATGACAACCCACTTAAGGATTCTTGCCTGGAAAATCCCATGGACAGAGGAGGCTGGGCCATGGGGTTGCAAAAGAGTTGGACACGACTTAGCAACTAAACAACAAAGCCAGAATGCCCGCTAGACTGTCTGATTGGAAAGCCCCGGTGCTCCATGGTTGCACTGTGATACTTGTCTTTAATGTCAGAGAAGAGTAAGGCTCAGCAGGCAAGAGTCTTCTAGACAGAAGGCACAAAGGCTGGTGTGGGCTGGTCAGTTTTGCGAAGCTGTGTTTAGTGTATCTGGCATTCAGGATAGTGGAACTGTTGGAAAATAAAGGTAGAGAAGTGGGCAGAAGCCAGATATAGAAACCCATGTATGCCTGAAATAAGTTTGAATTTTATTCCATGGACTGTGAGTGCCTTTCGTGGATAAGCAGGGGATTGTCATCATTAGACTTATGTTTATAGTCTGACTATGTCATGGAGGATGGGCGAGATGGGATGGGTTGAGAGGGAAAGAGCCCAGGTAGGAAGCTCTTGCAGTATCCACTTGAGAAGAGATAAGACGGTGAAAAAAGGTGAAGACTCTCAGCTTGGGGTACTTAGTTTTTCAAAGAGAGAAAAGCCTTCTCTGAAAGGCCACCACTGTATGGTGGCCATACAGTACGTGTGATGTGGGAAACTAAAATAGGTTGTAAGTGGTTCAGCTGAACCTCTCACCATTCCTAAAAAATCTCTCTGATCCTGGGAGCTCAGCTTGGTGCTCTGTGATAAACCAGAGGGGTGGTGGGTGGGAGGGAGTCTCAAGAAGGAGGGAGTATATATATACTTAGAGCTGATTTACATTGTTGTACAGCAGAAACCAACACAAAATTGTGAAGCAATTATGCTTAAATTAAAAAAATAAAATAGAAAACTTAAAATTACCTTTGATCCTAAAAATTACCTCTGAGAGCAGCGTTCTGCTGACACAGGGGTTGTGTTACTTTCTGTTAGGAAGGTTTGGTGCGTCATGCAGCTCCTGTTTCCACCTGCTTATCCTCCCTGCCTCGCTCCTGGAAGACAATTTCACACCTTCTTCTTTCTCTTGAAACCTCTGTTACCTTCCTCCCCTATGTGGTCTCTCAGCTGATTAACTCTGTCTTCCACTTCACTCAGAAAATGGAAGCCATCAGTCCGTCTTCGAATCCCATCACCGCATCTCCCTAACCTTCTTGCAGAGACTCAGCCTTCCATCTGGTTCCCAGAGGTTCTTACTCAGTCGTCTTACTAGGCCAACCCCTCCACTTGCGCACTGGATTTCACCCTCTGGTCTGCTCAAGAGGACTGTGTCAACAATGTTCTTTCTATTTACATTAGATCATCAATTTTTCCCTGTCTGTGGCTCATTTCATGCTGAAATTTCTTTTTTAAAAATTCTGTCTTGACCCCACACTTTGGTCCCCAGTTACCACCCTGTTTCCCTCTCCCTCATAATAGCAGAACTCCTCACACGAGTGGCTTCACTTTCTCTGATCGTTCCCTTCACTTTCTCTCTTGAACCTACGCCTACCAGGCTTTTGCATCCCACTCCTCTGTGAAACCTTCACAGTACTAAATCCAGCAGTCACCTCTCGTGCCTCATGTCAGTGGAACTCTCGGCAGCTTCTGGGAGAGTTGGTGAGGCCGTCTTCTGTGCAGCCCAGTCTTTGCTTCCAGGATGCCTCCTTGCAAATTTTCTCCTTCTCAGTGTCTGCTCCCCTCCGTCTGCCTTGCTGCCTCCAGGGCTCAGTGCTTGGACCTCTTCTCTACCTGTATCCCCCAATGCCATCTGGTCTTCTGGCTTTAAATGCCATCTCCATGCTGAAAACTCTCCAGTTTGTCTCCAGTTCGGTCTTGCCCATGAGCATCAGATTTATTAACTCAACATCTCTACTTGGCCTTCTAAGGGGAATCACACATGATAACAGCTTTCAACTGCAGTCTTTTCTTTCTCAGTTAATAGTAACTCCATCCTTTGAGTTACTCAAGCCAAAGTCCCATTCTTGTCTCCTCTCTTACACCTCCCATCTAGTCCCTCAGAAAATCCTATTGGCCCTATCTTCAGAATGCAAATAGAAAGTCATTTGTCACCACCCCCACAGCTACCATCCTGTCCAACTCGTCTCTCACTTAAGAGTTTCCTAACCGGTCTCCCTATTGCCACCCCTGCCTCCCCACACAGTCCTTTCTTTTTTAAGGGCTTCCCTGTTAGCTCAGCTGGTAAAGAATCTGCCTGCAATGCAAGAGACCCCAGTTTGATTCCTGGGTCTGGAAGATCTGCTGGAGAAGGGATAGGCTACCCACTCCCTATTGCCACCCCTGCGTCCCCACACAGTCCTTTCTTTCTTTTTCAAACTCTTTTTTTAAATTTATCTGGCTGTGTCGGGTCTTAGCTGTGGTATGTGGGGTCTTCACTGCAGTGCATGGGCTTCTGAGCTGTGCTACTCTGGCTTAGTTGCCCCATGGTATGTGGGACCCTAGTTCCTAACCAGGAATCGAACCCATGTCCTCTGCATTGGAATGTGGGTTCATTTTTTTTTTTTCCTCTAATAATATTTTGTATTTTGTGCCTTGAAATTTTGCACCTTAAAAAGATCATTGATTTTATTCCGGGCCGCCCTTGGTCCTCATTGCCGCGTGCAGGCTTTCTCTAGTTCAGTGAGCGGGGCTCCTTGGTTGCTGGGGCTTCTCATGGTAGCTTCGCTTGTTACAGAGCGTGGGCTCTAGGTGCGTGGGCTTCGGGAGCTGTGGCCTGCAGGCTCAGTGGTTGTAGGCTCTAGAGCATGGACTCAGTAGCTGTGGTGCATGGGCTTAGTGGCCCTGAGGCATGTAGAATCTTCCTGGACCAGGGATCAAACCCATGCCCCTGCCTTGCCAGGTGGATTCTTGTTCACTGTACCACCAGGGAAGTCCTGCACATTTAAAAAATGTTTAAAATTTATTTTTGACTGTGCCGGGTCTTCTTTGCTCTGCAGGCTACTCTTGAGTTGCATGTATGGGCTTCTCCTTGCGGTGGCTTCTCTTGCTGCAGAGCCCGGAGTCTAGGGCTCGCGGGCTTCGTAGCTGTGGTACGTGGGCTCTGAGAGCACAGGCTCAGTAGTTGTGGTGCACAGGCTTAGTTGCTCCACAGCATGTGGGATTTTCCTAGATCAGGGATCAAACCTGTGCCTCCTACCTTGGCAGGTGGATTCTTTACCACTGAGCCACCAAGGAAGCCTGGAAGGGAGATTCTTAGCCACTAGACCACCAGGGAAGTCTCCACACTCCTTTCTTTATCAAGCCTTCAGAGTGATCCTTTTAGAAGGGAAGTGAAAGTCACCTGGTAGTGTCCGACACTTTGCAATCCCTGGACTGTATAGGCCATGGAATTCTCCAGGCCAGAACACTGGAGTGGGTAGCCGTTTCCTTTTCCAGGGGATCTTCCCCACCCAGGGATCGAACCCAGGTCTCCCGCGTTACAGGCGGATTCTTTACCAGCTGAGCCACCAGGGAAGCCCCCTTTTAGAAAGGAAGCCATATCTTGTCACTCTGCTGCTCAGGATCCTAACGTGGCTCCCATTTCTCTGAGAGGCAAAGTCAACGCCTAGTGTCTCTCCTGTGGCTCTTCCCCGGGCCTGCTTCCCCTCTCGCTCCACAAGCCTCCACGTCCCAGGCGCAGTCCTGCTTCAGGCCTTTGCGCTGCTGTTCCTGCTGCCTCGAACATTCTTCCTGTGTAATCTCGTGGCTCACTCTCACCTCCTTCACTTTTTCACTCACATCTCACCTTCCCAGGGAGGCTTACATTGACAACCCTCTTTAAAAAGCATTGTACCATCCCTTCCTCCCCTCACCCCTGGTCCCGGCCACCAGCACTGCCTCTGTCTGGCTCGGTTTTTTGCCACAGCGCTGCTCACCTTTTCATAGCCTATGTAGGTTGTTTTGTTTATTGTTATCTCTAGATTGTGAGCTCTATGAGGATGAGGGTTTCTATTTGTCTGTGGCTGTATTTCTGGCATCAGGAACACACTGTGGCACACGGCAGTGTGCTCCGCACTTTTTTTAAGTGATGAATATGGCGCACTGTTTGTTGAGGACCTATTCCCTGCCAGGGCCTTGGCAGGGCTTGGGGATCTGAAGATGAAGGAGAGTGGTTGCTGCCCATGTCCCAGGTTTGTTTTTTTTTAACAGAAACACCATTTGCCTGCTTAGCTGTGTCCTGCTCCCTCAGCCTGGGCCTTGGGCCCTGCCTGACTGTCCTCACCATGTCGTTAGCTCCATCTGCCTGTGGTCCCAGGGACCTCTCTGGAACCATACCTACTTTATGCTGCTTCGTGATGTTACTGTCCCGTTCCTTCTGCCCTTCACTGAGGCGGCCATGGATTCATATTCACTGGCTGGCTTGTGGAGGATCTCTTCTTGCTCAGCAACATCCATGAGGCTGGAAGTGGGTTTTCCACTTTCTCACCCTATCTCACCGGGGTTTGAATTCTGTCTCTGCCACTTAACCAGTTGTATTGACATAGGATGAATCTGGTAGCTTCGCTGAGCCTGTTTCCTCAGCTGTAAAATTGGGCCAAGACACAGGGCTCCCCAGGGGGCGCTAGTGGTAAAGGACCTGCCTACAATGTGAGAGACTTAAGAGACGCAAGTTCCATCCCTGGGTCGGGAAGATCCCCTGGAGAAGGGCATGGCAACCCATTCCATTATTCTTGCCTGGAGAATCCCGTGGACAGAGGAGCCTGGTAGGCTACAGTCGCTGGGGTCGCAAAGAGTTGGACACAACTGAAGCAACTTAGCATGCACGCAGTACTTGACACATAGCGATATTATGAAAATTAAATGAAACAATGCATGTTTAGCAAAGTTCCTGGAATGAATTGCCCTTCAGTCAGTGCTCCCTTCTATTATTATTGTCGTTACTGAGTTGTTATGGGTTAAGCAAGTTGTTTAAGAAGAGCATGTAAAAACGCACTGAAAGAACAGTAGTTACCATTATTGCTTCCACCATCGCACCCACTATAACCAGTCACTGTAGTATCCCAGATGCTCCTGTCTCTTTGATGACCCACTAAATCCATGGAAGCTACTCTTTGATCTACCTTTACAAGTTTACCTAGCCTTTCTGTGTTTTTTTCTCCTCCATTTAGGCCTGAAAGAGGACTATGACCAATGGAACAACTTCATTGAAGGCATTGGACCATCACTAACCCCAGGGGCCCCACGCCATCTGTCCAGCCTGTAGGCACAACTGGTCATTTGTGGAAGGTCCCTGAGCTGAGTTCCCGTGTGGGGCCTGCCCAGGGATACCCTTGGCCTCCTATCAGGAAGTGATTGCCATGACCCTTCTGTGTTGATTGAGAGGATATAATCACACTGCTGATTGGTAACGGGGTACTTGAATCTCAGACTTGTCGATCTTAAACTCATGTTGGGACTTGGGTCACTTACTGATGGGCGAACGGACATTCTGAGGACTGAGCCTTAATGGTATGGGGTACAAGCAGTGGGATGGGGCTGGGGAAGACCTAAGCCCTAAGCTGAGCACTATGAGCCCTATTAACCTAGCCAGCCAACGCCCTCACCTTGGGCCAATGTGGCTTCTGCAGTGGAAGAAATGAAGCCAAAAGACGGAGGGAAAATTCCCACCATCCGGACCTCTGGCCCAACTTGGCACTGTCTCTTCCTCCTTCTCTGCCTTTCCCTCCTCCCCAGGGCTGCTTGGTGAGTTCTGAGCCCCTTAGGTGGCTTTCTAGGATCTGGACCACCATCAGATTTTTCTGTTTATTTTCAAGCCTTCTCATCTCATGAAGCATAGTCCTGGTCTTCAGGAGAAGGTATACTTGTTAGCCTGTAGAAGGGGCAGATAGCCTTGACATGATAGCGCAGGGAGAGAGGCTGAGGGACAAGGGGTACCCCGAAGCTCTGGATGTCTTAAGAGTTTGGCTGAAAATCTCGCTTGACAGGAAATGACACAAGTAGGTTGATGGAGAAAGTAGAATACACTGGTAGGTAGCCATTTGAACAGGCCCTCACCACAAAAGGGAGAGAGTTTGGTCAGTTCGAATGCAGGAAGCCATCTCTAGAGAGAAGTCTAGAAACACTTCAGTTTCCCCTCTTACCTCAGGTGTTGTGAGCCTCCAACTTGTTCAGAATCAGGGTGCTCCAGTGGCCTGTCTCCTGGCTCTGAGGGCCTAGCCTCAGAGTTAAGTCAAGCTATAGACTGGATCTCCGTTTTGTCCCATTTGTAATGTGAATGATATTAATACTCATGTTTGCCTAATGATATGTTGGAGTATTTTCTATATTTAATCTTCATTACAGCAAGATGGGGAGCCATCTGGAAGTAACTTTTCCTTCTGTCTTTCTTTGATTGCTTACCGCGTATGCCAGTGTGGAAAACGATCTTTAAAAGGAAAGGAAGTCTTCCTAGGGATCTAGTTCAAAGCTGTCTGGGAATATCAATCTCAGACACCCCTCTCTACTACTCTAGACTTCTCATTTCAGTCCAAGCGGGAGACCCCAGAGGAGGCCAGAGAAAGAGGGAAATGCGACTCTATACGACAGGTTGGAGGTCAGGGTCACCGGAGCAAGCTGGGACTGTGTCCCGTCTGTCAGTAGCTGTTCTTTCTCACAGGTGAAGCACCACGTCCAGTGAGGCTGTGGACCTACCTGGGAAGCAGCTGTGGATTCCAGTGAGACGTAGCGCGAGGAGGATGTCACGAAAGCCCCAGGCTCTAGAGTTCTATAACCTGGTTTCCTATAGCCAGGCTCCACCACTGCTCACTGCGTACATTTGAGCAAATTACAGTGTCTTTTTAGTCTCGGTTCCTGCATTTCTAAAATGAGGATCTGCATTACGCATACTTAGGATTAGTGAAAGGATGTGTAACCCATGTGTTATTTTAAGTATGTTTCCTACTTTCCACACTTGGGAGATTTATATCGTTACCCTATAGCTGTTTTCTACCTCAACTGCTTTTGGTCAGAGAAAATGACCCACATGGCTATTTTATCCTGAGACTTGCTTGTTGACCCAGTGTGAGGTCAATTTTGTAAATGTTCCATGTCTGCTTAGTAACACTGTACATTCTGAGGTTTTTCGGCTTGCTGTTTTACTCAAGCATACATTATGGATTTCCTTCTGTGAGAGCGCATACAAGTGCCTTCCAAGCCCCAGACAGGGATCAGAGCCCATGCGCACTCACAGAACCAGCAGAAGTCATCCCTTGTGCCTGGGGATGGTGGTGCAGATGCTGAGAAGTCAGTGCCAACAGCACGAGCACCTGAGATCCAGCGTCTACTTTAGACCCATAATAATAATAGGTATATCGTGTGAAGACCTGAAACTTCCTGAAGAAGGAAGTTGTTTAGAAACTGGACCCATCTCCTCCATTCAGTTTGTGTTCTGGCAATGACTCATTGGTCCGGTGTCACTGGAGAAGAGGAATCTTCCCCACTGAAAATGATCCTTTAATTCATAAAATGTCGTATTGACTATTTTGAACAGTAATTTGCCAAAAAGATAACGCACATACTTCTTACTGTGATCTGACCTCTTCTTAGGATGTTTCCATCAGGATAGACTAGATGGCATGGTAGTAACCAACAGACCCCAAAGGGATAAAAGCTTACTTCTTGCCCGCACTACTTGTCCTGTGTGTTGGCTCAAGGCTCTCCTTGGTGTCATTTTTATCCTCACCTGGGGACCCAGGCCAGCCGAGCTGCCACTCTCTGGAGGTGTCCCCACTGGCTGTGGTGGAGCAGGAAGAGAGTGGAGAAGCACTCCCTAAGTCCTTAAAGCTCCTGCCCGCAAGTGACCATCATCATTTCCACTCACAGCTCATTGGTCAAAGCTCGCCATCGTGGGGTCGCACAGAGTCGGACAGGACTGAAGCGACGTAGCAGCAGCAGCAGCAGTCATCCGGCTGTAGCTAGAGAACATTCAGCTGTAGCTAACGTTCAGCCCCCAGAGAACAAAGCCACTTGTGTCCAGATGTATTATCAGCGCAGTGGCGCCCTCTGGTCTGCGAAGATGTGGAGAGCTGTTTGCACGTTTCCACCTAAAGTAAATGTGAGAGTCGGTGCATAAAGAAGGCTGAGTGCTGAAGAATTGATGCTTTTGAACTGTGTTTGTGGGGAAGACTTGAGAGTCCCTTGGAGTGCAGGAAGGTCAAACCAGTCAGTCCAAGGAAATCAACCCTGACTATTCACTGGAACGACTGTGGCTGAAGCTCCAATACTTTGGCCACCTGATGTGAAGAGCCGACTCATTTGAAAAGACCCTGATGCTGGGAAAGATTGAAGGCAGGAGGAGAAGGGGGTGACAGAGGATGAGGTGGTTGAGTGGCATGATTCAATGGACATGAGTTTGAGCAAGCTCCCTGAGAGAGTGGGGGACAGAGGAGCCTGGCGTGCTACGGTCCCTGGGGTCCCAAAGAGTCGGACGTGACTTAGCGACTGGACAGCAATAACAACAAAGTCTAACTAAGTAGTCACTGAGAGAATGCTTTAGGGACACTCCTGCAACTGAAATGCACAGCCTTCAGTGCTTGGACTTTGTAATCATTCCTTTAACTGCTCTGAGTGGGTGCCTCAGGTCTTTGGTCTTTTGTCCTAGTTTTTTTGTTAGCTTCCAGCAAATTGAAGGGCAGCAGTTAAATGGCCTTTTAGATACGGTAAAGAAATCCTGCTAAGTAACTGGTATGTGCTCATAAATTGCATTCTAGTGAATCCTTTCCAAAACACAGATGTCCTGGGCTTCTTCTGCATATTCTTATTCCCCATCCCATCGCTGGACCATGCCTGTGGAGGCACCCTAGTGGTAAGGTATATTGTGACATTGCTGTGCGCAGAGCGGTGCATCAGGAAGGATAATAAATATTGGATGGAATGGGATTCCCCATCCCTCCCAATTCCTGGACGTGTCAGACTAAGATTGACCAGGTTCTTGTTACGCTCTCAGCAGTCCCCAAGCCCTTTTCCAGTGTGTGTCCTGCTTGCCCTTCTTCAAGAAGACCACTGGGCTCTTGTAATGTCAATTGATGGACTCCAACTCTGTGTCATGGCCTTGTGGGAACCTTTGTCTGTTCCCTTTTCCTTCTGGGTCACCACTTGCCCCTGGGCCTGCAAAGTGACAGAGAGACAGGAGAGGCCCTACTCTGTACTTGGGACCTAGCCTCAGTAGGAAGCTCGCTTTCTGTCCCATCACAGCAGGATGCAAAAGCCAAGTGTCGCTGGCCATAACTGCGTGGAAACTGATGGCACCGATGCTGACGATCATCATCATAATAGCCAGCGCTCACTGGGCCCTTACTGTGTGTCCCAGGCTGTGACCAGGGCTTTACATGGAGCATCTCATTTGCTGTTCACAGTAAGCCCATGAGGTCAGATGGTATTAGCCTCAGTTTATGTATGAGGAAACAGGGTCGTAGAGAAATTATTTGATCCAGCTCTCCCAGAAAGAATTTGACAAAACTGGAATTCAGGCATCAAAATCCAACTCTTAATCACTAGGCCCCATGGCCTAATAGGTAACCTTGGTTTTGCCTCATAGATAACCCTTCTCTTTAAAAGGGCTTCCCAGCAGGGCAGTGGTAAAGAATCTGCCTGCCAATGCAGGAGAAGCAGGAGACACAGAGTTGATTCCCTGGGTCGGGAAGATCCTTTGGAGTAGGAAATGGCAATCCATTCCAATATTCGTGCCTGGAAAATTCCATGGACAGAGAAGCTTGGCAGGCTACAGTCCATGGGGTTGCATAGAGACAGACATAACTAACCACACACACACACCTTAAACTCTCAGGTTATAAGGAATGTAATTTAATGAGATTGAATCAAGAAGGTTAAACTCCCTAGCAATTTCTATGTGACTTGCATTGAGATTTAATAACATCCTTAGTGTTACTGAGAAGCAGATTTGGGAGAGAACTGAGCTTTGCCAAGAACTGTGGGCCAGGTGCTCTGTTGATTTGCAATATGAGGAAAGCAGTTCAGGGTCGAAGAACATGATTTGAAATCAGACAGCACCAACCCTATTAGTCCTGTGACTTTATGCTAATTTGTTAAGTTTTACAAGCTTCAACTTCCTCATTTGTAAAATGGGAATTCCAGTAGTATTTTAGGGTTGTTGTAATAGTTAAATAATGTATGTTAAGTGCTTAGCACAGTGTCTATATTAAGGGCTTACTAACATTAGCCGTGAGGACTTCCCTGATGGTCCAGTGGCTAAGACTCCACGCTCCCAATGCAGGGGCCCCAGGTTTGATCCCTGGCTAGGGAACTAGACCCCACATGGCACAGCTAAGACCCTGCCCAGCCAAATAAATACTTTTTTTAAGTTAGCTGTCATAACTATTGTTTATTTGGTCCTTCTTACGTACCTGTAAGTTTAGGGAGCATCTATCCTTGTGCTGAATGGCCCAAGATGGTCCTGGTCTAATTCTCCTTCCAGCTTCAGTTTCAGTGAGCTCCCTGCTGCCTGCCCCACTGTCATGGGAGGGTGGAACTAGATGAAGAGAGTTTTCCCATTCTCTCCGCTCTGATCTCCCTGCTCCTCACCTCAAAAATAAAACTTCACACCACAGTTGGAGTTTTGCGGTTTTCTTCACCACTAGGGAGAGTCTACACTCTTAGGTTCTGGTTTGAGTTTTAGTTTCATACCTGATCATCCAAACACAGACGCCTAAGCAGCAGATGTAAACCGAAGGTCTGGGAGACTCAGAAGGTCTGTGTAAAGGGTGGGAAAGGGAAAAGGGCCTGGGGATAGGCAGTTGGTTGTAGAGGCTAGCTGGTGAATTTTTGTCTGCTGCCTTTGAGACTGAGGTCAGGGAGTTAAAGTGTCCTGTGACCTCCCCAGGAGAAACTCCCAGGCCTGAGGATGTCCTGCGAATGACCTGTCCACAGCTCTCGCCCTGACAGCCAGGTCCTCGTTTCTCCCTTTGCCATGATCCTCACACCCAGCACATCTTCCTCACTTCGCTTGAGTCTAGCCCCTCCATCAACTCACCCTGGAATCATTTTTACAGTCTCCCGGACTCAAACCTCTCTCTTCCTTTGCATTCTGCTGCTAGATCTGCCTGAAACACCACTGTGTAACAACACCAGCCTGCAAGGGTGGTCTGATGGAAAGATGACGAAACTGATTGCCCAGAGCCCCAGGTTCTTGTCCCTCTCTCTCCCTCACTCTGACCCGTGTGCGTGCTTTCCTTTCATGACTTCAGTTTCCCTGTCAGTTGGAATATGGGCTGGTGGTCGAGTCTCCATCACTTGAGTTGCCAAGAATCTTTGGGACTCCTTTTTCTCTGTAGAATTGCGTCTCCTCCCCTCACTTTCTTGCCCCACCTCTTCTGTTCTCTGCTTCTTGCTGTGCCGCCTTTTTCCTCGGTTCCCTTAATATGCCTACCCATCCCCCAAACAAACATGTGTGCCCCTTCTCACAATGTTTTCTTGCTTGCAGGGCCTTCCCAGTCTCCCATCTGTATATCCAAACACCTGCTCTTCCTTGAGGCTCATTTCGAGTTCCACTTTGCCTGCCAGAGCCTTCTTGATTAGATTCGGTCAACATCTGATCTCTTGGCCTCCTGCTCCCCAGAAGACACAGATTCTGGGCCATAGTTAGTGTTACACTTTACTACATTATTCCCGGAGCAGGACCCATCTGTTGGATGGAAAAGCATCTGCCTGTTGACTGACACGGGGAGCAGGGATCACTGTCCCCACCCTCAGAATCCCCCCATCAGCAGGCTTCCTGTTCCCCATCCAGACGGGAACAGCTGGCACGTGCCCACCCTCAGATGTCTCCAGCTGCCCCTGCTTCCTTTTTTGAGGGGGAGAGGGGTTTCCCAGATCCCAGCTGTGGGGCCCAGGGCAGAGTCAGTGACGGAGTAGCCAAAGACAGGTGGAGTGAACTGAGATACACGGACTTGTAGCATTTGAGAGTTAAAAAAGAGGGCAAAACTGAGCACACATCTCACCAATATGGAAAATGAGGGAAAGTAGTTTGACAGCTTATTTTTCCATCTTGCTTTCATCTAAAAAAAGAAGCTGCTCAGAAATGCAGCCCTCCTCAGCCTGCTAAGCCAGATGGTCCCTAGATGCTCAGCCTGCCAAGTGTGCATATATAATTATTCATTTTCATGGAATTACACCCAAGTCTGAATTCAGACACTGACACGTTTTTTTGCCATGTGATCTAGAGCCAGGGAACCCTTCAGAGCCTTTCTTTTTCTGTAAAATGGGGTCACTAGTGTCTGCCTTGCCCACCTCAGGACTTGAGGGACTGAGAGGGTTTTGGTGTAAGAGCACTTTGTAACTTATAAAGCATAAGTATATGTTGCCATTAATAATAAAAGGGCCACTATTTAATGAGCACTTGTTTTGTGCCGGATATTGTGCTAAGTGTTTTACATACATTGTATCATTTAATCCTGGCAGCATTCCTATAATGAAGTGCATGTCACCCCATACAACAAATCAGGAAAGTGAAGTTCAGAAAAATTTGCTAACCCAGGCACAGTCACCCAGCCTGTAAGTTAAGTGCAAGAGCTAGGAATCTAAACCCTTTGTTTCCAAAGTCCGGGCTCTTAATATCTGTTCATTCCTATCTAACAAAAAGAAAGCAGTTCTTTACCCTGTGGAAGCTAAAATACCCCATAACTTGATCTCCAGTAAATGTCTTAAGCAGTTGGGTCGTACAAAGAGTCATTTCTGTTGAAGACCTAGCTGGGTCCTAACAATACATCTTGAATTGCTCTTCTAGCAGTAGCAGTAGCCTGGTTCTATCTATCCATCCATCCATCCACCTCATATAAAGTTGACAGCTCAGGGAACAAATTCATTAGTACTGTGCTCTATAAACAATGGAGCCAACCAGCTGGCAGAAAAAAATTTTAAGTCTCTCACCCTCACTTTGCAGATTCATGATTTTCAGCTGTCGGTGCGTATCAGAATCACTTGGAACTATATAAAAATACTGATGCCCTGGTCCAGAGACCCAGAGAAGCTGATTCAGAAGGTCTAAGGTGGGAACCCGGAGAAGGCAATGGCACCCCACTCCAGTACTCTTGCCTGGAAAATCCCATGGACGGAGGAGCCTGGTGGGCTGCAGTCCATGGGGTCGCTGAGAGTTGGACACGACTCAGTGACTTCACTTCACTTTTCACTTTCATGCATTGGAGAAGAAAATGGCAACCCACTCCAGTGTTCTTGCCTGGAGAATCCCAGGGACGGGGGAGCCTGGTTGGCTGCTGTCTATGGGGTCACACAGAGTCGGACACGACTGAAGTGACTTAGCAGCAGCAAGGTGGGAACCAGGGGTGTGTGTGTGTGTGTGTGTGTGTGTGTGTGTGTGTGTGTGTGTTAGAGAGAGAAAGTAACTTCAGGGTTATTTCTGATACACAAGAGTTTTGAAAACCCTGACTATGGTTTAACACTATTAGCCTATTTTATCTTCTTTTGTGGATCAGGAGTACTGAAAATAAGCATTGTTAAATTTTAGAATTGGAAGAGTCCTTGGTCCAAGAGGAAACCGAAGCTCAGAGAACTTCAGCAGGTAGTTGACAGACTAGAATTAAAATCCAGATATTCTGACTTCCAGTCTAGTGCTTTAGATATACCCATGGGTGCCAGAGTTTTGCTGAATTTTTCAGAAAATCATCAGGACCCATCCGCCGTGACATCCATGATCTCCGGTCAGCATACCTTGGAGTTTCTGTAGGGAAGAATCCTGGGCTAGACTTGGGTGGCAGTTCTCGTGTATGTTCTTTCTTTCTGTACGTGCTCACTGGAGCCTGCACTGTGGCTGCCCCTTTCCTCCTGGGATGGAACACAGTGGGGAAAAAAGGCAAGTCACAGGTAGGCCCTGTGTGCTGAGTGCTATGATGTGGCTGGGGAGGGAGAGGGTGTCAGACTCAGCAGCGGCACACGGGGTTCAATTCAACTTCAGCGGAGAAGCTAAAAAGACTTCACAGAGTGTCATATACCTGAGCTGGGTGTTTGAATAAGTTATCTATTGCTGTATAATAAATTATCCCCAAATTTAGCAGCTTAGAACAACAAACATCTCACAATTTAGGACTCAGGGATTCCCGAATGGCTTAGCTGGGTGGCTCGAGCTTAAGATCTTTCATGAGGCTGTAGTCAAGATGTCAGCTGGGATTTCCATCATCTGAAGGCTTGACTGGGATCAAAGAATCCAAGCTGGCTCACTCACATGGCTGTTGGCAGGAGGCTTCAGTTCCTTACCACGTGGAGCTTTCCATAGGGCTGCTGAAGACATGAAGCTGGCTTCTCTGAGAGCAAGTGATCCAAGAGAAGGGTAGGGGGAAGTTGTGATGTCTTGGATGACCCATCCTTGGAAGTCATACTCCATCATTGTCCACAATATCATTATCACACAGGTCAGGACTATTCAGCGTGGGAGGGGAGCCACACAAGGGCAGGAATACAAGGTGGGGATAATTGGGGGCCATCTTGGAGGCTGACTGCCCTGCTATTGAAGATGAATGGACTTTTCCAGATAGACAAGGGGGAAGAAACAGAGGAAATTATTTCGGTCAGAGGAAGTAACATGTAAAGGCACAAAAGTGTAAATAGTAGAACAGAGCATGCTCAGGTCATTCTCATTGGCTTGGAGAAAACAGGCGATATAGGGATATAGGGAAGCTTACTGAAGAAATCAGAGAAGGCCTTCTATGCCAAGTGAAGGAGTTAGGCCTTTATTGGGTGGGCCAGGGGTTTTCACATATTTCTGCATACTGGAATATTGTGAGGAAATTTTAAAACTTCCAGTGCCCAAGCTGTACCCATATCAATTCAGTAAGAATCTCTGGGAATGGACCTGGACACCAGCAGTCCCTAAAATTTTTCATGTGATTCCAATATGCAGTCAAGGCCGAGAAGCAGTGAGGTAGGCAATGTGAAGAGTCATGTTCTCAGATTTCCAGTATCTTCTCAGTGATGAGAAATGTAGCAGTACCTTCCTCTTCTGATCACCTCGGAAATGAAATATTAAAACTAGAAAGATCCTATCATCAGTGCTTGCCCCCTCAGTCAGGTATTATATGTTTCATCATCTCTATGACCAAAAATTAAGCAGAAATAGCTAAACTTGAGCAGTCCTAAATAAGTTCTCAGCATCCTAAATTGCCCACTTTTATAACCTTCCAAAACTAACATTGATGACAACGTTCTTGTATTAACATAATCACTCTGGAGGGTTGTTTTCCCCTTCGCTTAACCCTTACATATACATTTCTCTATTTCTGCATGGTTCTCATACCCAAGTCTGAGGCAGTGAATGTAAAGGTTAGGGTCTCGGCCCTCTGAATCAGGTGGGCCTCTGGACTGAAGTCCTGCGGACCTCATTTATTAACTTGTTGAGTGACTTAACCTCTCAGGGCTCAGCTAACTCATCTGAAAGATGGTGATAACGCCTGCCTCAGAAGATGCTTGAGGATGTTAGTTAGATGAGGCCGTGTGTGTCAGGGCCTTTGCCTAGCACCTAGCAAATAGTGTTCAATCGATGTTTGTTATTATTCAGTGTCTCAAATGGCATTTCAACATTCTGTTGCATCGACACCTCTCCCACCCCCAGGCCTGCTTAACACGTGTTCTCCGTTGCCAGGGTATTTGAGCATTTCTAGTTGTTTTTGGCTGTAATGTTATACTTTTTTTTTTTTTTTGGTATAAATTGGTGGAGTGTTTTTTAAAGTTATTTCCCTAACTTATTAGTATGGAAATTGAAGATTGGGTGGTGAAGTAACTTGTCAAACGGAAGTCATACTGCTTGTTGGTGGCTGAGCCAGGACTAGGGCCCAGGTCTCAGCCACCCCAAGTCTTAACCTTTCCACCCAGCCCCCATACTCACTGGAGACTTGAAAACTGGCCCTTCTTGGCTTCCCTTCTCCACGCGGAATAAGTCAGCTCTCTCATTGTGTATTTTGACATCTCGTCTCCTACCCTTTCATCATCCTAGAGATCCCTCATCATCCCAGTATAATTGGAGCAGCTTCCCAGCTGGCCCCCTGGGCCATGGGAGCAGACGATGACTGATGCTTTGGAGACCTGGGCTTGCCCCTTGGTGCCTCTGGATCTCTCTTAGTGGATGTGCTGTCGGCTGGGGATGGGGATCCTGTCTGGCTCAGACACACCCCTCCCTCCTTCCTGGACCGCTCTCTGACTTCATTAAATCCAGCTTCCCAGAACAGCAGAGCTTAAAGGGACCAGAGGGACCTTTCTCTAACCTAGCTTCTGTTATTTTTTTTTTTTTTAAATGAGGAACAGGCTCGGTGATACCAGGTTGATCAGTGGCAGATCTGGGGCTGCGACCCGAGCCTCCTGACTCCCAGTGTGGTGCTGGGGAGAGGGTACTGGAGCTGGGCGGACCTGGGTGTGAGTCCCAACTGTGTGAGCTTGGGCAAGTGGGTTAAATGATCCTCAACTTCCTTTTCTGTAAAATAGCCACACCCAGCTTGGGGATGTTATGAAGTTTAAATGAGATAAGGAATGCAGAGTATAGAGCACTGTGCTCAGTAAATGGTAGGTATTAGGTAGAGAGTGGTTTAGAGTTTGGGCTTTGGAATCAGAGAATCTCTGTGATGGACAGGGAAGCCCGGCATGCTGCAGTCCATGGGGTCGCAAAGAGTAGGACACGACTCAGCGACTGAACTGAATTGAACTGATTCACATCCTAGACACACACTTATAAGCGGTGTGATCTTGGATGACATGGTTTAATGAGATCGTTTAAAAATTAATTTACTTTTGGCTTTTGGTCTTTGTTGCTGTGCGAAGGCGTTCTCTAATCGCCGCAAGTGGAGGCGCCTCTGTTTTGTGGTGCATTGGCTTCTCATTGTAGTGGCCTCTCCTGTTGTGGATTTTCCCAGACTAGGGATTGAACCCATATCCCCTGCACTGGCAGATGGATTCTTAACCACTGGACCACCGGGAAGTCCTAACAAGATCTTAATTAACAAGAGCTAGTACTTACTGAATTTTCTTGTTCCAGGCAATATGCCAAATGCCTTAGATATATTATTTCATGTAACTTTCCCAACAATTTTTTGAGAGAGGTAACATCAATATCCAGATTTTATGAATGAAGATACTGAGGCATGAATCAATTTATTTTCTGATTATTCTCTAGTTTGAATTCTTTTCTGCCAAACACACCCCTCTTCTCTTCCTCAGTGCCTAAGGATTTTCTCCTGCTTTTGAGCCTTGTAACAGGCTTTAGTCTCTGAAATAACCCTTTCCCCCTTCTCTTCACTTGCGTTCTGTTCCTCCTCTCTTTCTAGCATTGCTACTGGCTCTCCTCCTCCAAGAATCCGACCCTGCAAACCTCGCATCAGCCAGCCCAGCACCTTCTCTCTCCTGTCTGCTGGCAGCTGTAGATCAGTTTCCCTCGTTTGTTAGTTTCACTTTCCTTGGTGTGTATCTCGGATCCAGGAGCTTTGGGGTGCACTCTGGTTCCTCCTTAACACAAAACACTTCCCAGGGAACACGTATCCCTGACAAATGCAAGTCAACCAACATCATACCTGCTTGTGTCCCTCCTGGACCAGGTGCTGGGTGCTATCCTGACCCTTTAAGCCAGGCTGACCAATCACACACCACTTAACTCCTGCTCCATAAAAATGAGACTCAGGGGACTTCCCTGGTGACCCAATGGTTAGGAATCCACCTGCCAATGCAGGGGACTTGAGTTCGATCCCTGGTCTGGGAACTAAGATCCCACATTTTGTGGGACATCTAATCTCAGCTGCGCCACAACTACTGAAGCCCACGTGCCCTAGAGTCTGTGCTCTGCAACAAGAGAAGCCACCAAGAAGCCCGTGTCCACAGCTAGAGAAAGCCCTTGTGCTACAAGGAGGACCCAGCACAGCCGTAAGCAAGGGAATAAATAAATGAGAGACTGAAGAAAAATGGGACTCAGATTTCACACCCAAAGTGTACAAGTCTGAAAACATGAGTGCCGGAGCCCTGGACCACTCACACCCTGCTGCGGGACAGCCGTGAGCTGGTGAGTTGGAATACAGAGCCCCAAATGGTCATATCCTCCAACCAACAAGTCTACCCCTAGGCGTACGCCTAAAGAAACCCTTGCTCACTCATGCACATGTGCGAGGAAACACACACAAAAATGGTTCCTGCAGCTCACAGCTAGAGCTATTGTTTCCCAGAAAGTTCCAGCTAGAGTTTTTAAGAATAATGAAAATATTGAATGGTTTAAAATCACACTCCGTGAAATTTTTCTTGTGGTAAAATATATGTAACATAAAATTTAACCATTTTAACCATTTTTATGTGTACAGTTCTATGCTATTAAGTACTTTCAGGTTGTTGTACAACCCTAAAATCACGTTTTTTGATGAGCATATGTTAATATCTAGATGGCAGAAACTTATAAGTTAGGAAACATCAAGTAACTAATATTTTAATTCATCTTAGCATTTAGCTGCCTCTTTTTTCCTGTTGACATAATAGATATGTATCATTTTTTTCTCTCTAACCTTTTTTCTTTCATTTTTTCCAACTTTTAAATTATGAAAAAAATTAAAATGGAGGGAAAAGTTAAAATAATAATACAAGGACACCGGCAAATTCACCACCTGGGTTTAATAATTTGGAGGCTCTTCTTCATGCAGTTTATGAAATGCTGCCTTCATAGGTCTCTAAGGCTAGTTCCCCTGTTTCCTGTCTCCCACTCAAGTCCATTTTATTTGGGGATTCCCTTTTCATTTTGCTAGAGTATGAATACTTTTTTGAAATGAAGCATGAGAGGGAAACTTCTAGGACCTCAGTCTTATGTATGCTAAATGAATTTGAATTCTAGGTTCAAATTCATTTTTTCCCTCAGAACTTTGAAGACCTCACCCTTTTTTTGTCTTCCAGCATTTAGTCTTGTGGCTAAGAGATCTGATGTCAATCTATCTCTTGATCCTTTATTTCTAGAACCTTTGGAGGCTGACCTTTATCCTCCAAAGTCAGATGCTTCCCTAATACATATCTAGTTATGCATCTCTTTTTGATCGAAAGATATTTATGAATGAAGGACTTGGTTAATCAACCCTAATCAAACCTAAGCCTTGGTTTAAGTTTCTCCTGAGGCATCTAAGTTTTCCTTTCACAGACGCTCTTTCCTGATTGTGGGCTCTGATAAGGGGCCTGGGCTTGTTACTAAGCAGGCTTCTCTTTAGCAGTCTTGGGATCTCCATAAGTGCCAAAATAAAGAGCGGAAAGTGTTAGGGGTCTGTTTGTTGCCACTGACAGAAAACAGACTTGATCCAGTTTAAGCAAAAAGAATTTCTTGACTTAGGAAGTTTGAAGTGGGGTTGCCAACTGCATGGTGGCAAGGTGGCTGCCAGCAGCCCAGAATCTCCTCATCTTCATAGTCCATGATCCCAGAGGGAGACCCTGGACATGTCCTCTCCAGGCACCTTACTGTTAGACCCCGTGGGAGGAGGTTGCCTCTGCTTGGATTCTGTAACCTCTTCTTGGACCAGTCACTGTGGGCAGGAGTTAGGTACTGAAATTGGCCAGGCCTGAGCCATGGCCCACTCTGATGCCCGGGGCAAGCATGGCACTGTGACTGACTGTTTACAGAACCATGTGGGATGGCAGAAGGGCCGGGAACCCTCTAAGGGCAAAGTTCCAGGCAGACAGACCACCCATATCCTCATAAGAATTCCAGGGTGTTTCATTCCCAGATGGCATCATCTCTTTCTCTTCCAGGATCTCTGGCTTTTTTACCTGGAAATCCTCCCTAAGATCTCTCACTTTACTTAGAAAGTACTTCCAGTCCCTTTCGCAGATTTTCCAGCAGCCATTCAACTGTGGATGCTTTGATGCAGCCCTATATTCATATGAGGAAATTTACCCTAAAATTAAACCATTAAATTTATATGTGTATTTTAGTTTCAAGTGGTACATGCTAAGCAGACATCCTCAATTCCACTCTGAGCCCCACCCAGTGCCAGCCTTTGCCTCTGGAAATCCGGGATGGTAAGGGGCTCAGTGACATGATAGGAATTAGGAATGGAGTCAGGGTTCATGAAGGTATGAAAGTCAGGGGTAGGGTGAGCATCAGAGAGAAAGAAAGGATTGGATTTGTCTTTTATAAGCTACCTGATAACTTTCTAAATGGTAATTTTATATTTTGACTCAGTTCTATCAGAATATCTCCCATATCAAATTGGCTTTGCCAAACTGCTCTGCTTTGAAGCACAGTTGGCCTGAGACTCAGATGGCTGACTCCCAGGCCAATACTCTTATCAGATAGGGCACGGTGTCCTGGCCAATTGGGTGTGGGCCAGGGCCGGACAGATTCCAGGCTCTGCCCTCATTTGTCTCCCGCAGGTCACTGCCTAAGCAGTTGGCTAGAGCAGAGGCTCTACCCATCCTTTGTCTCACTTTCCACACTCCCTTCCTCTCCCTCCAGGGTTCCAGATCTGGAAGGTGAGTGTGGACTGGGCTGCTTCCACCCCCAGCCCCAAGTCTCAGCCCTACCACTCAGTCTCTTGGCCTCTTTTGTCTTTGATAAACACCCATATCCTCATAAGATATGAGGATGCCCTCACTTTCTCGTTTTCATGCTGGACCCAGTTTAGGCTTGGGACCTGCAGAGCCTGTAAGACTTCCTCTAAACTGCACTGGGTGGCTGGGAAAAGAGGCCACAGCCCCCTGGATCCCTGAACCCCTGATGTAAACAGAGCAGTTACCTCCCCTGGGAGCAGTCCCTCTTCACCATAGAGTCTCAACATTGAGTTGCTATTTTTATCCGGTTATTTTTTTGCTTTGATTTTCCTTTGTTTTTCCCCCCATGTTTTTTTTCCCACATCCCACTCCACCCCATACCCTATTCCTGATTAAATGATGCTGGCTTAGTTAGCTCAGGCTGCTGTAAAGTACTATAGACTGAAAGGCTTAAACAACAAATGTGTTTCTCATAGTTCTGGAGGCTGGAAGTCCAAGATAAAGGTGGTTTGATTCTGGATGAGGGACCCTTCCTGTCTTGCAGACAGTTGGTTTCTCACTGTGTTCTCTCTGTCTTCTTCTTCTTCCTATAAAGCCACTAATCTCATCATGAGGACCCCACACTCATGGCCCCATGTAAACCTGATTACCTCCCAAAGGCAGTACTTCCAGCTACTAGCACGCTGGGAGTTAAGGCTTCGCCATGTGAATTTGGAGGCAGGATACATTCAATCCAGTCAATCCTAAAGGAAATCAACCTTGACTATTCATTGGACGGACAGATGCTAGAGCTGAAGCTACAATACTTTGGCCACGTGATACAAAGAACCAACTCATTAGAAAATACCCTAATGCTAGGAGAGATTGAAGGCAAAAGGAGAAGAGGGCGACAGAGAATGAGATGGTTAGATAGCATCACCAATGTTGGACCCAGTTTAGCTGCAGAGCCTGTAAGACTTCCTCTAAACTGCGCTGGGTGGCTGGGAAATGAGGCTGCAGCCCCCTGGATCCCTGGACCCCTGGTATAAACAGAGCAATTGCCTCCCCTGGGAGCAGTCCCCCTTCATGATAGAGTCTCAACCTTGAGTCACTATTTTATCAAGTTTTGTTTTTTTTTTTTTTGCTTTGATTTTCCTTTTTTTCATTTTCCTCTATGGGTTTTCTAACATCCCACCCTATTCAATGGACATGAATTTGAGCAAACTCTGGGAAATAGTGAAGGACAGAGGAGCCTGAGCACATGGTGTGCTGCAGTCCATGGGGTTACGAAGAATCGCTCATGACTAAACGACTGAACAGCACGTTCAACCCACAATAGAGCTTATTATAGAAATATTTGAAAAATACACAAAAATAAAAAAGAAAAGCATAACCTAGTCTACCATCAAAAGGCAAATAGTGTTGAAAACTTATATTTCCATCAAGTATTCCTCAACACTTAGTTTAAAATATACATATATATCATACATAAAACTTTGCGTCTTATAGCTTTGTGTTAAGTACTAAGTTGCTTCAGTCATGTCCAACTCTTTGGACTGTAGCCCAGCAGGCTCCTCTGTCCATAGCAGGCGAGAATACTGGAGTAGGTTGCCATGCCCTCCTCCAAGGGACCTTCCCTGACCCAGGGATCCAATCCACGTCGCTTAAGTCTCCTGCATTGGCAGATGGGTCCTTTACCACTAGCGCCACCTGGGAAGCCCTATAAGCATTTTCCCGTACTAAATAATCTTTACAAACATTTTATAATATTTATGTACTCACCACCTTAAATGACTGAATAATAGTTTATAACTGTACCACAATTTGTGTAAGCTATCTCTTAATGCTGGATGCTGAAGTTGTTTTTACTTTTTTACTGTAAAAATTAATGTAATTTCTTATGATGCAACTATTTTATGTCTTGACTATGGTGGTGATCCCCCAGATTTACATGTGATAAACTTCCATAAACACAAATGAGTGCACACAAAATAGTGAAATCTGAATGAAGTGTGTGGATTGTTTGAATAATTCCTTGATTGTGGTTACACAAGATATTATTGCCATAGACAGGATGTTTGTGTCTCCTCAAAATTCATATATTGAATCTAATCCCCAATATGATGGTGTTTGGAGGTGGGGCTTTGGGGAGATGATCAAGAGGATATTCAGGAGGGTGGGGCCCTCATGATGGGGATTAGTGCCCTTATAAAAAGGATACCAGAGAGGTCTTCCCCCTCTTCCACTGTGTGAGAGCACAGTAAGAAAACAGCTGTCTATGAATCAAGAAAAATGGGCTTGATCTTGGACTTCCCAGTCTCCAGAACTGTGAGAAATGTGGTTTTAAAAAAATATTTATTTATTTCACTACACCAGGTCTTAGTTGCAGCATGTGGGATCTTTGATCTTCACTGTGACATGCAAGTTCTTTAAGTTACAGCATGTGGGATCTAGTTCCCTGATCAGGGATCGAACCCTGGTCCCCTGCATTGGGAGTGCAGTGTCTTAGCCACTGGACCACAAGGGAAGTCCCAAGTGTTTGTGTTTTAAATGATCCAAGTCTATGGTATTTTTATTCTAGCGGCCTGAACAGACTGACACAGTTGTTGTTCAGTCACCCAGTCATGTCCAACTCTTTGTGACCCTGTGCACTGCAGCACACCAGGCCTCCCTGTCCCTCACCACCTCCTGAAGTTTGCTGAAGTTCATGTCCATTGCATCGGTGATGCCATCCAGACATCTCATCCTCTGACACCCTCTTCTCCTCCTGCCCTCAGTCTTTCCCAGCATCAGGGACTTTTCCAGTGAGTCAGTTGTTTACATCCGATGACCAAATTACTGGAGTTTCAGCTTCAGCATAGTCCTTCTGATGAATATTCAGGGTTGATTTCCTTTAAGATTGATTGATTTGATCTCCTTGCTGTCCAAGAGACTCTCAGAAGTCTTTTCCAGCATCACAGTTTAAAGGCACCGATTTTTTGGCTGTCCACCTTCTTTACGATTCAGCTCTCACAACCATATATGACCACTGGGAAGACCATAGCCTTGATTATACAGACCTTTGTTGGCAGAGTAATGTCTCTGCTTTTCAACACACTGTCTAGGTATGTCATCGCTTTCCTGCCAAGAAGCAAACGTCTTCTGATTTCATGGCAAGTCACCTTCCACACTGATCTCAGCCCAAGAGGAAGAAATCTGTCACTACTTCCACCTTTTCCCCTTCTATTTGCCATGCAGTAAATAAATATTTGCCATGGGGCTGGATGCCATGATCTTAGTTTTTTTAATATTTAGTTTTAAGCCAGCTCTTTCACTCTCCTTCACCCTCATCAAGAGGCTCTTTAGCTCTTTACTTTCTGCCATTTGAATGGTATTCATCCATTCTAATATCCAAACATATCTGAGGTTTCTCCCGCCTATCTTGATTCCAGCTTGTAACTCATCTAGCCCAGCATATCTCATGATGTGCTCAATGTATAGATGCAAATACACTAGGGTATACAAAAACAAACAGGGGGACAGCAGACAGCCCTGTCATACCCCTTTCTCAGTCTTGAACCAATCAGTGTTCCATGCAGTGTTCTAGCTGTTGTTTCTTGACCCATGTACAGGTTTCTCAGGAGACAGGTAAAATGGTCTGGTATTCCCATCACTAACAGCTTTCCACAGTTTGTCATGATCCACACATCAAAGGCTTTAGCGTAATTGATGAAACAGAGGTAGATGTTTTTCTGGAATTCCCTAGCTTTCCCTGTGACCTAGCAAATGTTGGCAATTTGCTCTCTTGTTTCTCTTCCTTTTCTAAACCCAGCTTTGACATCTGGAAGTTCTTGGTTGCATAATGCTGAAGCCACGCATGCCAGATTTTAAGCATGACCTTACTGCCGTGGGAGAGGAGTGTGATTGTCTGACGGCTAGCACACTCCTCAGTACTACCCTTCGTGGGAACTGGGATGAGGATTGACCTTCTCCAGTCCTGTGGCCACTGCTGGGTCTTCCAGATGTGCTGACATATTGGATACAACACCTTGATGGCCTCATCCTTTAGGGTTTTGAATAGTTCTACTGGAATTCCGTTGCACCCACTAGCTTTATTAACGGCAGTGCTTCCTAAGGCCCGCTTGACTTTGCTCTCTAGAAGGTCTGGCTCTGGATGACTGACCACACCATCATAGCAATCCGGCTTATCTGGATCTCTTTTGCACAGTTTCTCTGTGTATTCTTTCCATCTCTTCTTGATCTCTTCAGCGTCTACCAGGTCTCTGCCGTCTATGTCCTTTATTGTGCCCATCCTTGGGCAATACGTTCCCTTGGCATCTCCAGTTTTCCTGAAGAGACCTCTAGTCTTTCGCCTTCTGCTGCCTCCTTCTAGTATTACACACTGTTCATTGAAGAAGGCCTTCTTGTCTCTCCGTGCTGTTCTCCGGAAACCTGCATTTAGTTGGATATGCCTTTCCCTTTCTCCCTGGCCTTTCTCTTCTCTTCTTTCTTTAGCTATCTGTAAGGCCTCCTCAGATGACCACTGTGCCTGCTTGCTTTTCTTTTTCTTTGAGATGGTTTTGTTTGTGGCCTCCGGTACAATATTATGGAGCTCCATCCATAGCTCTTCAGGCACTCTGTCTACCAGATCAAATTCCTTGAATCTATTTGTTACCTCCACTGCATATTCATAGGGGATTTGGTTTAAGCCATACCAAACTGGCCTAGTGGCTTTCTCCTCTTTCTTTAAGCCTGAATTTTGCTAGTGAAGCTGATGATCTGAACCACAGTCAGCTCCAGGCCTTGTTTTTGCTGACTGTATACAGCTTCTCCTCAGGCTTCCCTGGTAGCTCAGTCAGTAAAGAATCTGCCTGCAATGCAGGAGGCCTGGGTTCGATCCCCGGACCAGGAAGGTCCCCTGGAGAAGGAAATGGCCATCCACTACAGTATTCTTGCCTGGAGAATCCCATGGACAAAGGAGCCTGGCAGGTACAGTCCATGGAGTCGCAAGAGTTGGACATGACTGAGCGGCTAAACTACCACCACAGTTTCTCCATCTTAAGCTACAAAGAATGTAATCAATTTGATTTCGGTATTGGCCATTTGGTGATGTCCATGTGTATAGTTCAGCATCTTAGCCACTGGACCACCAGGGAAGTCCCAAGTGTTCATTTTTTAAACCACCCAAGTCTACGGTATTTTTGTTCTACCAGCCCAAACAGACTGACACAGTTACACATAGGGGTATATGGAATCTCTTAATGAGAGTCCCTTGGACTGCAAGGAGATCCAACCAGTCCATTCTAAAGGAGATCAGCCCTGGGTATTCTTTGGAAGGAATGATGCTAAAGCTGAAACTCCAGTACTTTGGCCACTTCATGCGAAGAGTTGACTCATTGGAAAAGGCTGATGCTGGGAGGGATTGGGAGCAGGAGGAAAAGGGGATGACAGAGGATGAGATGGCTGGATGGCATCACTGACTTGATCGATGGACATGAGTCTGAGTGAACTCCGGGAGATGGTGATGGACAGGGAAGCCTGGCGTGCTGTGATTCATGGGGTCGCAGAGTTGGACACAACCAAGCGACTGAACTGAACTGAACTGAACTGAATATTATTTCTTAAAACTGCATGTCAATTAAAAAATTAACTTGAAATAAAAAGTTTCTGTAAATCCACTATGGTGGACCTCTTTTGCATGTACATGTATACATCACAACTCCTAGTTATTTCCTTAGGGTAGATTCCTAAGAGAGAAATGACTCTTAAGAAAATTCAGAGCTCTCAATCACAGCACCCTGGGGTTTATTGGCTATCACCCAAGAAGCCTTGTGGGCATAGAAAATTGATCTTTATGTTAGCAGAGGAGGAGTGGGTTAGCCATACTCATAGACTGCTCTACAAATCCTGAATGCCTGTTCACTTATTTACAGTGAGAAACGTGAGTGGAAAGGACCAGGCCCTCCCTCTCTCTCCCTGTAGGCCCTCCAGAGGTAATGCCATGTTCTAGTCAGAAGATTGATTGGTGATTGGATGCAGTTAGAGCAAGGGAAATTAGGTGACATGATGCAAATGTTAAAGATATCAGGCATAAGAACTGCTACACACATCTCCATAGTAAGGGCTAAACCATTGCCTGGGGACAAACAAACTTTTTTTTTTTTTTGCTGTACCATGTGACAGGCAGGATCTTAGTTTCCCAACTAGGGATTGAACTCATGCCCCCTACAGTGGAAGCACAGATTCATAACCCCTGGACCACCAGGGAAGTCCCACAAATGGGTTTTTGGACCAGGGCACCTTCACTTAGTAGTGGGGTAGTAGCTTGAATGGGGCCAGCCTTTATTTGCCTCTGTAACTCTCTATTTCTGTGCTCCTGAGGTTTACTAACCCTGTTCTATATACTACATTGTCTCTTTATGTGTGTGAATATACTCTAGCAAGTTACAGCCAAATGTTGCTGGCCTGGGAGTCCATCTGTTTCTTTAAAGCACTTGTCCTTAACTCCTGATTCAGTGGTCCTCTGGAAGGTGCCCATCCCCTCTGAAAGTATATGCAAAGTTTTGAGTGTATGGTCAAATGTACATTTTTCTGGAGGGAGAGTTTGCTGTGTTTATTGGATTATTAAGAAATGATATTAACTCAATAGTAAATATCAGGTGGCCCCCAGGGTCCAGGCTTTGTACTGAGGGTTTTACATACATTATTTCATATAATCCCTCCTGAGGTTAAGGAACTTTTCCCCAAGCTATCAGTTTTGGCAAGATAAAGAACTACTGCTTTAAAGTGACTTCACCGAATTGCCCTGGTGGTCCAGTAGTTAGGACGCAGAGCTTTCACTGCTGTGGCCTGGCTTAGATTCCTGGCTGGGGAGCTAAGATCCTGTAAGCCATGCGGCATGGCGGAAAAAAAAAAGTGACTTTGTAAATCTCTTCTCTGTTACAGTCAATGTCTGTGCTGCAGGGAAGTCTTATATGCAACCCCCCCACCACCACCACCATTTTATCTTCCTAAATGAAGAAAAAAGTTATTGGCAATGAATGAGCATACACATGATCCAGCCAAACAAAGCTGTGGAATGGCTTTGTTAATTCTTCCTAGAGACTGAGCTCCGTTGTCTGCCCAGCATCTCTAATTACCTGTTTTATTTTCTCATACACAGATCCCTGTGTGCACTCAAATTAACTTGTGAACTAGCACCTCGTATCTGCGTCTCACCCACTTTGACAGCTTGGATGTCAGCTCCTCATATAAATGCCCTTTCTTTTAAAATGCAGGCCTGCTGTCTGTTTATTCTCCCTTTTAGTCTGTCAGAATCTAGAACCTTCAGGTTTTCTAAAGGACCATTGGGGTTGCTCTTTATCAAAAGCGGAGGGCATTGGTGCCAGCATTCCAGCAGAAAGTCAGGCAAGAGGTCATTCCACATTCACTTATTCACTGAATCATTCATTCATTTTTCCAGACACTGTTCCTTGACACACTGGGACTATGGATAAAAGTCTTTGCCTTCGCAGAGCCTAGGTTGTAAAGGGAAGAACACAGACAATAAACAAATAAACAAGTAAAGTTATAGTAAACCAGATGCTTTTAAGTGCTGATGGCTCAGACGGTAAAGAATCTGCCTGCAATGCAGAAGACCTGGGTTCCATCCCTGGTTTGGGAAGATCCCCTAGAGAAGGAAAAGGCAACCCACTCCACTTTTCTTGCTTGGAGAATCCCATGGACACAGGCCCCTGGCAGGCTAAAGTTCACGGGGTCGCAAAGAGCTGGACACGACTGAATGACTAACACAAGCCAGAGGCTTTTAAGTGCTAAGAGGAGAAATAAAATGGGGGCGGGGCATAAAGAGTGCCAGGGAGAAGGCAGCGCGTGTTTACTTCAGGAGTCAGGGACGGTCTCACTGAGAAGTGGCCGTTGAATAGAGATCTCTGTGGTGGAGCAGAGAAAACAGGGGTTTGGGTAAGTTCAGGTCTTGGCTCTGTACTTTCAGCTGTGTGAGCTTGGGCTAGACCCTTAGCCTGAGCTTCAGTCTCTCCATTTACAGCAATGCAAGTAAAATGCCTACTTTATGAGGATGTTGGAATGCGATAATATATATAAAGTATCTGGCATCAAAACCATACAAGGGAAACACTGTCATAGCTTTTGCTACATGACCTGGAGGGTCCTTCCAGTCCAGGATTCTCTTATTTTTGGACTGTGTTACTTGGATCCAGAGGCCCAAGGGAAAGGACTAGAATCTCCTTCCCTTTCTGAGTTCAGCACCAGGATGGGGTCTACACCTTCCCCAGTGATGATTTAGGTGAAAGTCACTCGGCAGCAATTGGAACACTCCACTCTGAAAAGAGAGGCTCTTCCTTTTCAAGAAAGACTCCTCATATTTCTCTCTTCTCTCTCTGAGAAGGGTGTGGTCCATCCGGTTCACTGACTGCAAAAACCTGGGTTGATTCAACACACTTGATCTATTTTCATCTCTTTATCACTTGCTTAAAATAAGGAGCTCATTGCTATTCTGCCCACGGCTGCATCTAAATCATAACTGGGTTGAGTGTTCAATGCATTTTTCTCTCTTCTGTTAAGTACCCAAGACCTGTTTGTCTCTCACTGAAAACTCTCCTGTACCTGCAGCTAGCCAAAGCCGCCTTCCAAGCTGCCACCACTTCCTCTTTCTATGGCCACCATCTTTCACTCCTTGGTGGCAGTAGGAGGGCTTTGTGAGCCTTTTGAATCTCTTGTTTCTCCTGTGAAGGCTTACATCATAAGTACCCTCTGGACTTAAGTCTCCCCCCTTTTGACTCTTGTTATAAGAGATAGAAATCAACAAAATAAGAAATTCAAGAAACTCCAAAAAGCAGTTTCATAAACATGAGTTAAAAGAGACTCTTGACTTCTAAAAAGAATGATATCATGCTCTAAATTCAGCCTGAAACTCTTGCTTTTTCATCTCTAACCTCCTCATGTCCAAGCTTTAATTCCTCCCACCTACCCCCTCTCCTCCTTCCCAGAAGGGTCAGTGTGATTGTCATCATTTTACAGACAATCACATCAGTCCCCCTGGGGAGGGAGTCAGTGACTTGGTCCAGATTAGGATGCAAGGCCTCCCTGAGGACAGACGGGAGCCTGACATGTCCCTTGACTTCCTCATCATTTTAATCATGATGAAGCTTTTCTTTTCCATCAGCCTTCATGCCCCTGTGATAAGAAATCCTTGCCCCCACCATTGCAGACATCAGGTATAAGGAAAGAAAAAGGAAAAGTGGTCAGCTATTGGGAAAACCAGGAGTAAGATCCCCAGATATTACAGGAAAGAGGATCAGAGCCAGCCTCTGCCTCTCAGCTAGAGAAACGGCTCTATGAAGGAAGGAGTTTCCAGCAGTGGAGGTGGATGGCAGTGAGTCAATTACAAGAATGGCAAGAAGACAGACTCTGAAGCTAGCCAGCCTCTACCCAATCCTGATTCTGATATTTCCTAGTTTTCTTACCCTGGACAAGTTATTTTGCTCTCTGAGCCTCAGTTTCTACATCTGTACAATGGGAATGATGATATTTTTACCTTGTAGAGTTGATACATAAGAAACTGACTAGCACAGTGTACAGTTAACAGTAGCTATGATTAGTAAATGTTTACAGTGTGCTAGGTACTGTACCAGTTCCTGGAAATAGTTGAGAAAGGCAGATTCTTCATCTCTGAGGAGTTTATTTTGAGGGTAGAACAGGCAAGTGAATATTTATCAAACAGTGCAAAGGAATAGCAGTGTCTATAGCTTTGGGGTAAACCTCCTTGTCTCTAGGTGAAGTTGATTGTATGAGAACAGAGGCTGAACTCATGACCTTAATAATAGGAACATAAATAATAATAACAATAATAGCAGATGGGCTTCCCAGGTGGCTCAGGGGGTTAAGAATCTGCCTGCAGTGCAGGAGATGTGGGTTCAATGCCTGGGTTGGGAAAATTCCCTGGAAAAGGAGATGGCAACCCACTCTAGTATTCTTGCCTGGAGAATCCCATGGACAGAGGAGCCTCTGGCAGGCTACAGTCCATGGGGTCACAAAGAGTAGGACGTGACTGAAGCATATAAGAGCAGATAGCAACTGGCCATTTCCAGGGAGAGGGTATAAAATGTCACAGTGGCCAGATATTTCATTTTATCCTCAGCAAGGCCTTAAACAGTTGAGTAACTGAAGAAGTTAGTGTGTCTTTTCCTATAATCGCCCTGTGAAGCAGACACATGCCACTTCTTAGGAAACTGGGGCTCAGAGAAAGTAAATGACATATCCAAGATCAAATAGCTAGTAAGTGAAAACCCCAAGACTGGACCCAGCTCTGCTGGCTCTGAGCCCAGCACTTCCATCATTTCAGATGCCTCTTTCCTTGGGCTGTGGATTTGGGCTCTGGCTAAGAAGGAAGGCTTCCCTCAAAGGACCAAAGGATCCTTGGCCCCAAGCACTCTTTCTTTTCCTGATGTCCCTTTTCATGTGGGAGGTCACAGGAACATGAGGAAGCCAGGGGTGGCGGTGGAATGAGCCCCAGCTCCAGAGTCAGAAGGTCATAACTCTCCTATGTCTCTGGGCCATCTGTCCCGTGACCTTGAGCACATGACTGTATCTCTCAGCATCCTGGGGTCCTTGTCTACCAGAGGGCGTCCTATTCCTCCCCCTGCCTAATTCTTGGGTATGGTGAGAATCAAAGTAACGAGTGATGTCAGAAATGCTTTGAGGGCATTAAAAACATGCTAACAAATGCAAAGTATGATTCTAAACATCCTCATACAAAAGTGAGGACTGGTGGCCTTCAGACTGTTTCTTTCATTCATTCACTCAACGATGGAAAAATGTCTGTGCACTATTTCCTTTGTACCAGATACTGTGGTGAGTACGGGGACCCAAGGAAATCCCCAGGCTTTGAGGAATTTGAAGGGAGGAAAGACAGATCTAAAAAAATAATTAGCACATAGATGTGAGGGCTTTTAAAGAGATGACCACAACTGGGGAGACCGTTTACTCAGCTGTCCAGAAGTGCTATGAAGTTTAGAGAGGGGTACCATGAGCAACAATTAGAGCCAGAGAAGGTCCCCCAGTGGGAAGATGAAAAGGAAGGTACTAGAGTTGGGGGTGGAGGGGGATGTGCAGGGGAAACCAGATGCACAGGGCATGCCGGAGTATGTGAGTAGTTTAGCACTTCCTACTCCAGGGGATCTTCTAGACCCAGGGATCGAACCTGCATCTCTGGAGTCTCCTGCATTGGCAGGCAGATTCCTGTCCTCTAGGAAGCTTAAGGATATCAGAGCACAGATAGGAAAAGATATCTGTCTAATTAAACATGGCCTTGGGGGAAGCCAGGCAAATTAGGAAGTTAGGCAAATACTACTATGTCAAAGTGAAAGTCGCTCAGTTGTGTCCAACTCTTTACAACCCCATGGGCTATACAGTCCATGGACTTCTCCAGGCCAGAATACAGGACTGGGTAGACTTTCCCTCTCCATGTGATTTTCCCAACCAATAGATCGAATCCAAGTCTCCATCATTGCAGGCGGATTCTTTACCAGCTGAGCCACAAGGGAAGCCCAAGAATATTGGGGTGGGTAGCCTATCCCTTCTCTAGCAGATCTATGTCAAAGGGAGAGGTCTATAAAGCTCTGAATACCTGCCTGACCTTCTGCGACCTTCTGAGAAAGGTTATCATCAAGATATTTTATATTTCAGTGTTGTTAGGACCGGAAAGGCCGCAGTAGGACTCCTGGATCCAGCCGCAGGTCTGCAAAGAGCAGTGAGGAGCCTCAGTTCAATTCAGTTCAGTCGCTCAGTTGTGTCCGACTCTGCGACCCCATGAATCACAGCACGCCAGGCCTCCCTGTCCATCACCAACTCCTGGAGTTCACTCAGACTCACATCCATCGAGTTCGTGATGCCATCCAGCCATCTCATCCTCTGTCGTCCCCTTCTCCTCCTGCCCCCAATCCCTCCCAGCATCAGAGTCTTTTCCAATGAGTCAACTCTTCCCATGAGGTGGCCACAGTACTGGAGTTTCAGCTTTAGCATCATTCCTTCCAAAGAAATCCCAGGGTTGATCTCCTTCAGAATGGACTGGTTGGGTCTCCTTGCAGTCCAAGGGACTCTCAAGAGTCTTCTCCAACACCACAGTTCAAAAGCATCAATTCTTCGGCACTCAGCCTTCTTCACTGTCCAACTCTCACATCATACAGACTACAGGAAAAACCATAGCCTTGACTAGATGGACCTTAGTCGGCAAAGTAATGTCTCTGCTTTTGAATATACTATCTAGATTGGTCATAACTTTTCTTCCAAGGAGTAAGCGTCTTTTAATTTCATGGCTGCAGTCACCATGTGCAGTGATTTTGGAGCCCCAAAAAATAAAGTCTGACACTGTTTCCAGTGTTTCTCCATCTATTTCCCATGAAGTGATGGCACCGGATGCCATGATCTTCGTTTTCTGAATGTTGAGCTTTAAGCCAACTTTTTTGCTCTCCTCTTTCACTTTCATCAAGAGGCTTTTTAGCTCCTCTTCACTTTCTGCCATAAGGGTGGTGTCATCTGCATATCTGAGGTTATTGATATTTCTCCCGGTAATCTTGATTCCAGCTTGTGTTTCTTCCAGTCCAGCGTTTCTCATGATGTACTCTGCATAGAAGTTCAATAAGCAGGGTGACAATATACAGCCTTGACGTACTCCTTTTCCTATTTGGAACCAGTCTGTTGTTCCATGTCCAGTTCTAACTGTTGTTTCCTGACCTGCATACAGATTTCTCAAGAGGCAGGTCAGGTGGTCTGGTATTCCCATCTCTTTCAGAATTTTCCACAGTTTATGAGGAGCCTAAGGGAATGGAAAGGAGTCGGATGGGCGAAAACAATAAAATGGGAAGGCCTAGAGATCTCTTCAAGAAAATTAGAGATACCAAGGGAATATTTCATGCAAAGATGGGCTCAGTAAAGGACAGAAATTGTATGGACTAACAGAAGCAGAAGATATTATGAAGAGGTTGCAAGAATACACAGAAGAACTATACAAAAAAGATCTTCACAACCCAGATACTCATGATGGTATGGTCACTCACCTAGAGCCAAACATCCTGGAATATGAAGTCAAGTAGGCCTTAGGAAGCATCACTATGAACAAACCTAGTGGAGGTGTGGAATTCCAGCTGCGCTGTTTCAAATCCTAAAAGATGATGCTGTGAAAGTGGTGCACTCACTATGCCAGCAAATTTAGAAAACTCAACAGTGGCCACGGGACTGGAAAAGGTTAGTTTTCATTCCAATCCCAAAGAAAGGCAATGCCTAAGAATGCTCAAACTACTGCACAGTTGCACTCATCTCACATGCTAGTAAAGTAATGCTCAAAATTCTTCAAGCCAGGCTTCAACAGTAAGTGAACCATTAACTTCCAGATGTTCAGGCTGGTTTTAGAAAAGAGAGGAACCAGAGATCAAATTGCCAACATCCGTTGGATATCGAAAAAGCAAGAGCGTTCCAGAAAAACATCTATTTCTGCTTTATTGACTATGCCAAAGCCTTTGACTGTGTGGATCACAATAAACTGTGGAAAATTCTGAAAGAGATGGGAATACCAGACCACATGACCTGCCTCTTGAGAGATCTGTATGGAGGTCAGGAAGCAGCAGTTAGAATTGGACATGGAACAGCAGACTGGTTCCAAATAGGAAAAGGAGTACATCAAGGCTGTATATTGTTACCTTGTTTATTTAACTTCTATGGAGAATACATCATGAGAAACGCTGGGCTGATGAAGCACAAGCTGGAATCAAGATTGCCGGGGGAAATATCAATAACCTCAGATATGCAGATGACACCACCCTTATGGCAGAAAGTGAAGAAGAACTAAAGAGCCTCTTGATGAAAGTGAAAGAGGAGAGTGAAAAAGTTGGCTTAAAACTCAACATTCAGAAAACTAAAATCATGGCATCCGGTCCCATCACTTCACGGGAAATAGATGGGGAAACAGTAGAAACAGTGAGAGACTTAAATTTTGGGGCTCCAAAATCACTGCAGATGGTGACTGCAGCCATGAAATTAAAAGACGCTTACTCCTTGGAAGAAAAGTTATGACCAACCTAGACAGCATATTAAAAAGCAGAGATGTTACTTTGCCAACAAAGGTCCATGTAGTCAAAGCTATGGTTTTTCCAGTAGTCTTGTATGGATGTGAGAGTTGGACTATAAACAAAGCTGAGCACCAAACAATTGATGCTTTTGAACTGTGGTGTTGGAGAAAAGTCTTGAAAGTCCCTTGGACTGCAAGGAGATCCAACCAGTCCATCCTAAAGGAAATCAGTTCTGAACATTCATTGGAAGGACTAATGCTAAAGCTGAAACTCCAATATTTTGGCCACCTGATGCGAAGAACTGACATATTTGAAAAGACCCTGATACTGGGAAAGATTGAAGGCGGAGTAGAAGGGGACAACAGAGGATGAGATGGTTGGATGGCATCACCGACTCAATGGGTATGAGTTTGAGTAAACTCTGGGAGTTGGTGATAGACAGGGAGGCCTGGCATGCTGCAGTCCATGGAGTGACAGAGTCACACTGAACTGAGCGACTGAACTGAACTGAGGATGGGGGAACCTCGGTGCAAGTGACCTGGCCCCCTAAGCCATCTGTTGCGAATCCCCACTAGCAGCCCAGGGCAACTAGGGAGAGGGACTGGGGCCTTTGAATGACAAATTACCAGCGTTTACAAGCCCATTGGGCCTAAGGCTGCGTTTCCTCTCTTCAAGGGGATGAGGTTTATAAAGGGGTGCGCTTTTTCTAGCTGGCCCAGGGTGCCTCCCATGCAATGGCTAGAGGATGCTGTTGGAGGCTCCTGGGAGTGGCAGTAGACCGGCTTCCAGAAAAACACACTAAAACCCAGCTCCGAGGTAAGCTCTAGAGCCTGGACACTGGCAAATCAGTCTTTTGGCCTGGTTGCCATGGAGACAGACAGGCAGCAGCTGCGCGGGAAGAGGGAACAGCAGCTTCGCTGACATCCAGGATTGAGACAGCCCTGGTGGGGGAGGGGCTCGGCACCGCCCTTTCTCCCCCAGATACAGAGGCTCCTGTCTGCCCCCCAACGTTCGAGACTCCCAGGATCTGGTGAGTTGCCAGGGTCACAAAGGGAGACGTGGCAGTTCTGGCGCCTCAAACCTCGATTTTCTGCTTCCAGGCCAGCGCCCTCCCGCTGCCCTGCTCAGCTTTTGGAGCAAACAGATCTTCCGGCGCTGAGCTCCTGGGCCCCGGAGGGTTCCCAAGCTCCCGCCTTGGAGGTGACAAGTCACTGGAGGTGAATCCCAGAGTGTTGGCCACCGGAGGCCAATTTGGCCCCGTGCTCTGTCGCAGTCTCTCCGGAAAACCTGGCAGGGGGCTCTGACCAGCCATTGTCTGGGAAGGGAGCTTGAAGCTGAGCCCAGAGGCAACTCGGTAAATGATGGGGTTTATTGTTCCCGCATTTGATGCTACACTGATATCATTAATTTGTGGCTTCAAGCCCTGTCCTCCCTTGCCTGGCTCCTGTGGGTTATCTCTGGAGATTGAAGGTAGGAGACAAGGGGCCTGGAATCCAGGTTGCCCGAGTCCCCTTTCCCAGCCGAGCTGCCAGAAGGCTGTGGCTCAGCATCTCAGGTTCCCCCTCTCTGGTAAGAGGAGAAACGAGGCTGAGGTCCTGGTGTCATCCAGGACTTTGGTATCCTAGGCGTTGCATGTCAGCAAGGAGGTCACCTGAGAACAGAGCCTTAGCCTAGAGGAAGAACAGAGAGCTGGGGAAATGCAGAACAGGCAGGCTTTTGATGTTGCTGCTATAATTATGAAGGTAGTTCACATGTGGGCGTAATTACAGAAAAAACTCACTGTATATAGAGTAAATTGAGAAAATGACCCATCACCTTAAATCCCAGTCCCTCATCCCTGCTGGAAAGTACTGATAATTTTGTTGTGTGTCTTTTCAGACTTTCTCTATGCTTATATGTATCCTCCCATGTTATTACTGTTTTCTAACCACACAAATGATATGAGAACACATTTATAAAAGATGCAAATACCACAGATATACATTGAGTCAAAAGCAAAGATAGTCTTTTAGTGTGTTCCCTTTGCCAGAGAGAGCTATTGTTAACAATTTAATGCCCTTCATACATTAATGTCCAAACACACAGAGCTTCAGCTTTTCTGAGCATAAATGCAGTTACAGCATCCATGTTTTTCTGCAAGTTGCTTTCCCTGCTATGATAATATGTTACCCTGCAGATTTTTGCATGTTGGTTTACCTACCCCATTCTCCATAACTGCTACTTAATATTCTGCATGATGGATGTTCCGTACTTGTTGAAGTCGTCTCCTCCCATAAACACTTGAGTTGTCTACCATCTTTTGTGATTAATAACACTTTGCAAACTTGTTCATCGATTTATGCAGGGTTTATTTTTAGAAGTAGAATTTGTGGGTTACTGTGTATGTCTTTAATTTTTCTAAGTACTATGAGGTTTTATTCTTAAGTTTTTGTTTTGTTTTTTAAAGGCCATTAAAGGCATAGATGCCCACTGCAAAAAAGTGGAAAGGTAGAAAAAGCTATCTGGGGGAACAAAATCACTTATAGTCCCTGCACACAGCAGTCCTGACTGTTCACTTTTTGGCAGTTATTGTCTATGCCTGCTTTTGTTACGGTGATCAGAGCATATTGCATAGATAATTTTCTACCTGGCTTTAAAAAAAAAACAAACTTAACAGTAATAAGCATCTTCCTATGTCACTAAGATATTTTTGTAGACATCCTTTTTATGACTTCATGATAGTATTATATGTACACACCATAATTTTCTTTTCTCCATTGTTGGACTTCTAAGTTGCCTACATTTTTTCACTATGATAACACCTCAGTGAATATGTTTTTGCATAAATCTTTGTCTGAAATCTGATCGTTTCCTTAAGCTAGATTCTCAGAATGAGAATTACTGGGTCTAGAGATAGGAATTTTGCTGAATCTGTTTTTTTTTTTAAGTTGAATTTTGAATTGCTAATATGTGCACATGATACAAAATTCCAAAAGTACTAAAGATTACACAATGGAAAAAAAATGTGTCTCTCAGTTGTGGTTTTCCTTCTTACAAGCAACAATATCACCTGTCTTTTTGTGTATCTTTCTTAGGAAAAAAAAATATATGTACATGTATGTATATATATATATATACTTTTTTTCGTATAAAAACAATAGCACATCATATACATACTTTTTCTTTTCACTTAAAATTTCTTGATGATTGTTCCACATGTAAAATAGAAAACTGTCTTATTTTCTAGAAATAGTGCATAGAATTGCCTTAAATGGGTGTGCCGTGGTTAAACGAGTCAATTCTATTGGTACGTTTTTAGATGTCTCCCATCTGTTGCTATTCGAGCAGTGCAGTAACGAATGTCCTCACATATATGCCGTTTTGTCCATGTGTTGCTGTATCCATCTGTAGAATAGAGTCCTTTGGGTGGAATTGCTGGGTCCCAGGGAATATACATTTTACATCTTGATAGCTATGGCTGTCTCTATAGAGGGTGACCATTTCTTCACTGAAGGGCGTGGACAGTGTTTTAAAGCCCTTGATTCAAATGGCCAAACTGCTTTCCCGAAAAGTGTTACCTGTTTCTACTCTCACCAGCCATACAGTGCCCTGTTCATTCCTCCCACTCAGTAAAAAGAGTATGGTGATGTTTGCAGTGTTCTCATTTTTTTTTTCCCAAAAGGATCTGTGTAAGATCATTAAAAGTGAGCAAATAATTACTTTTTTAAATAAAAACACAGGATCTGGAAGAAATTTCTAATCCCAGTGTTGCCCCTCTATAGGTGTGACCCCCGGGAAATTCCTCATCTGCTTTAAACCTGTCCTAAGAGTTGTCATGGGGAGGAAATGAGCTAATACACTTAGTACAGTGCTTGGCACATAGCAAGGTCTCAAAAGGTGGTAGCTAAGAAGAAAATTTTAAAGGGAAAAAAAAAAAAAAAAAGCCAGCCCTCCAAGTAATCCCAACAGGGAGAGGAAGGGAGCCTTCCAGGCTCTTGAAGTGACTTGGGCGGTGCCAGCTTTGTTCTTTTCCTCAAATTGTCCCACTGCTCTTTCCTGCCTTGGGGAGGAAAAAGGAAACCAGGCCACCAGCTCCTGGGGAGACACAACCTCACACCAGGACCGGCCCTTAGGAAAGGCTTGGGGTCTGGGACCTCACCCAGCTTCACCGGACTCCACTTGGAGGGGCCCAGGCAGAGTTCAGCCGTCGCCCTCCCTGGAGGTCCCTGCTGCAGAGCTGACACCCTGATCGGAGCTGACACCCTGATCGGAGGAGACTGGGAAGAGAGAAGTGTAGGTCCAGCCTTCCTCGTCTCCCGCAAAGCTAACGGCGGGCGGCGGCTGCCTGTGCTCCGGGATGTACCCTTTCGGAGCAGCCTCGGTGGGCGCGGCTGGGGGGTCCGCGGGAAATCTCCGTCGTGCCGCTCTCGCCCCGTTCCAGCCTCTCCGGGCCCCGGCTGGAGGTGCTGCAAGGGTCTGGGAGGCGTCGCCAGGGCTGGTACTGGATGCTGCGGTCCAGCTCGGATGCAAGACGTCCACGGGGGGACCCCCACTCCCAGCGAGGCTCGGCCGCCCCCTCCTCTCAGAACAGAACCACTGCCTTGAAAAATCAGCTGCTGGAGACGCCATTTCTGGTCCCACCCTGTGTGGGCCGAGTAAGAGCCAATCACCACCCTGGGTGCAGCTCTGAAAGCCGCAGGTTGCAACTGCTTCGGGTGGGAGCGCGGATCTGCGGGGTGAAGCCATTTTCTGGGAGGAATTTGCAGTCATTTTACTCGCGGTATAATCACCATGTTGAGAATTTCAGTCATCCTGCCCCCCCATCCCCCCACCCCCTTACACTGGGATCTTTTCTGAATTTTCCATGGAGAGCTGACAAGGGGCAATACGAAGTGGTGCAAAACGTGTGTCTTGGGGTGCCAGTTGAAGTGGGGTCTAGTCTTGGCCCTGTCCTTAACCTGCTCGGTAATTGCGAGAAAGCAGTACCGCCCCGGACTGCATTCTTCTCATTTAAAAAAATGCAGAGAAGGAATGAAAGCAGACCATGTCAAGGACTGGTGAGGCTGTGGGGAAATCCATTCTCTCCATTCGTCCTTATCTAGTAAGACTGAAAATAGTCATGCACTGTGCCCTGACAGGTCTCTTTCTTGGTTTCTTCCCTGGAGAAATACTTGCACATGTATTCAAGAAGGCTGTCCATTGCAGGATCATACCTAATAAGAAACCAGTGAAACAGCTCAATGACCATCAATAGAGAAAGTACTAATAAAATAGGGCCCATATTCATAATGAGTAACTATATTGCAGTTAGAAGGAATAACTTAGATCTATACATGCAGCGACATGGATAGAGCTCAAAATCTATTAAATAAAAGCAAAGTTATAGAATAATGCATATAATGCAGTTTTTGCAACATTTCAGAACCGTGGATTTTCTATGATGTCTTCAAACATATGTAAAAAAAATATTTTTTAAAAAATGAAAGGACTGTAAGATACACTCAAGAGTGACTTTCTCTGGGGAGGAGGGGCAGGGAGTTGGGAGAGTGAGTAGAGGTGAACAGGAACTTCAACTTTCTTTGTAACTCCTAATTTTTTCTTAAAAAAAAAAAAAGACACTGCATTCCTACCTTAAGGAATTTTAAACTGCACAGTCATAAAGAAAACACTGGAAACAAATGTCAAAATGTAAATGATGGTTAATTCTAGGTGCTGGGAAATATGAGTAACCGTTATTTTCTTCTTTGTACTTTTGGGGGTTTGCTTTCGTGTTTTTGTTTTTTTTTAATGCAGGGGTATTTGTACACAAGTGTCCATAGCACCATTATTCACAATAGCCCAAAGGTGGAAGCAATCCAAATGTCCATCAGTGGATGAATAGATAAACAAAATGTTGCAATGGAATATTTAACTCTGCCTTAAAAAGGAAGTAATTGCTGACATATACTACAACACGGATGAGCCTTGAGGACATTATGCTTAGTGAAATCATGCATCCACAAAAAACAAGTAGTATATGATTTTGCTTATGTGAGGTACCAGGTAGTCAAAATCACAGAGCCAGAAAATAGAATGCTGGTTGCCAGGGGCTGGGGGAGAGGAGAGCATTATTGTTTAATAGGGGTAGAGTTTCAGATGTACAAGAGTTTTGGGCATGGATGGTGCTGATGATGGTATCCCAGGTGGCTCTGTGGTAAAGAATCTGCCTGCAGTGTAGGAGAGTCAGGTTTGATCCCTGGGGGCGGGGGCGGGGGCGGGGGCCGGGGGAAGATCCCCTGGAGGAGGAAACAGCAACCCACTCCAGTGTTCTTTCCTGGAAAATCCCATGGACAGAGGAGCCCGGTGGGCTACAGTCCGTGGGGTCACAAAAGAGTTGGACACGACTTAGGAACTAAACAACAACAACAAATGGGGCCAATGCTTGCACAACAGTATACGTGTATTTATTTATTTATTTATTGGCTGTGCCACAAGGCTTGCAAGATCTTAGTTCTCTGACCAGGGATGAACCCAGAGCCATGGCAGTGAAAGCACTTGGTCCTAAACACTAGACCTCCAGGGAATTCCAAATACATGTATTTAGTACCACTGAACTGTACACTTAAAATGGGTAAAATGGTAAATTTTATGTCATGTGTATTTTAACAGAATAAAAAATTGTAAAAAAAATATATAGTGGAAGACAATTCTATTTAACAAAATCCTGCTATTAAACAATCTAGTACCATACATCATCAAATATAAGATGGCAACTGCAGAATGCACCATTATTTTATGTAATACCAAGAAAGAAAAACCGGTACCAATTAAACTCTAATATCAACTGATTAAACATGTTCTATTAACACATTCTATTCCAAAGATGCTAATTTTTAAAGTGCATCTTAGATTCAAAAGAATATGGTAAACAGTTTATACACTAAATGATCACCTTTTAAAACCCACCTGCAAAGTTCGGATTGGTTGGGTTTTTCTTCATTTGGTTGTGCTGGGTCTAGTTGTTGTGTGTGGGATCTAGTCTTAACCACTTAACCAAGGGGGAAATCCCCGGATTGGTTTTTAATTGTAGCACACCTGTCCTTTGTTTTTTGAACAGATTGTGTTTGCAGATCATCTCAGATAAATAAATGGTGACTTGTCTACCTAAAAAAGAGAGAAAAAAAAGCAGCGATGAGTTTCAAGAGTGACTGTGTGTGTGTGTGTGTGCATGCTAAGTGGCTTCAGTCATGTCCCACTCTTTGCTACCCTATGGACTGTAGCTCTCTAGGCTCCTCTGTCCATGGGATTCTCCAGGCAAGAATACTGAAGTGAGTTGCCATGCCCTTCTCCAGGGGATCTTCCCACCCCAGGGATTGAACCAATGTCTCTTATGTCTCTCTGAATTGGCAGATGGGTTCTTTACCACTAGTGCCACCTGGGAAGCCCAAGAGTGTCTGTGTGACCCATGAAATCCCCAAAGTCAACCGTGGCAAGGATGATGAGAAAGTGCGAGTTGCCCAGTGGGGGTGGTAATGTAGATGGCATTGGAGGTCTTGGCAAGAACAGCGTCTGTAGACAGAGGTGGAGCATGAGTCTGCATGAGGAGGGTTTGAAGAGTTGGAGACAGCAACAAAGACAGCCTTTTTGGAGAGCCTTGTTATAGGGGTGAGCAGAGAAATAGGGATTCTGGAAGGAGTCATCAGAGAGTTTAAGGCAGGATGAATTGCAGCCTGGAAACACACTAATGAAGGGAAGACTGATGAGGGAGAGCAATGTGACACAAGCGTGGGTCCCAGGCCCTCTTTTGTGCCCCTACCCCTCTTTCTCCAGCTTTGTTTCCCCGGGTTTTCTCCGACTCTCTTCTCCTTATCCTACTCTCTCTTCTTGTAATGAGCCACTGTAATCAACCTTAAGATTATCAACCCTGAATATTCATTGGAAGGACTGATGCTGAAACTGAAGCTTCAATACTTTGGCCACCTGATGCGAAGAGCCAACTCATTGGAAAAGACCCTGATGCTGGGCAAGATTGAAGGCAGGAGAACTAGGGGATAACAGAGGATGAGATGGTTGGATGGTATCACTGATTCAATGGACATGAGTTTGAGCAAACTCCGAGAGATGGTGAAGGATGGGGAAGCCTGGCATGCTGCAGTCCTTGGGGTCGCAAAGAGTTGGACATGACTGAGCAACTGAACAGCAACATAGTCAGCCTTATCTCTGTGAGCATGCAGCGCAATAATTTGCTCTTCCTGGAAAGATTTGCCAAGTTATCCTGACCTTTCTTCATATAAAGCAGTCCTTCAGGTCATTAAAATAGTATCTTTTCTGTCCTGGATGAGTATTTGTTGACTCAAGAAGACTCTTGAGAGTCCCTTGGACTGCAAAGAGATCAAACCAGTCAATCCTAAAGGAAATCAACTCTGAATATTCACTGGAAGGACTGACACGGAAGCTGAAGCTCCAGACTTTGGCCTCCTAATGTGAAGAGCCGACTCATTGGAAAAGACCCTGATGGCTGGGAAAGATTGAAGGCAGGAGGAGAAGGGGACAACAGAGGATGAGATGGTTGGATGGTGACACCAACTCAATGGACATGAGTTTGAGCCAGCTCTGGGAGATGGTGAAGGACAGAGAAGCCTGACGTGATGCGGTCCATGGGGTCACATGACTTAGTGACTGAACAACAACAATAACGATAGGCCCCAGTAGCCTCTTCTTCTGCCAGTTGTCAGTACCACCAGTATAGTTTGTCTTTTCTTTGGTGTGTATCTTATGAACCCAGCTGGACTGTAAGAACCTTAAGGACAGGGACTCCACATGATGTTTCTTCGGGTCCCCCATGATACTACTTGGCTGTGCAGAGTATTCATTTACTCCTTATTTACTGAGTACTTGCTGCGGGCTGGGATCTGTGCAAGGTGATCCAGATCAATAGTCCCTACCCTCAAAGAGTTCGTGGTCCAGACAGGAGGCAAACGGGTAATCAAATAATAGCAAATCAAATGTCAAGTGCTGTACTAGAGAAATGTAGGGTGCAGTGGAGGCTTACAGAAGGAAGAGGTTAACTCCTCGGGAATGAACAGGGAAGCTTTTGCTGGGGAAATGGGAGTGGGTGGCACTTGAAAGATGGCCAGGAGTTTTCCGCTGGACTGGAGGAGAGAAGGTATCAGCAGAGAGAGGACGCAGAGTCGCAGAGGTGTGGAACAGCACACGTGTTTGGAGAAGGGCAGGTCTTTTGATGTGGCAGTACAGTGGGTGGGGAAAACAATGGTAGGAAAAGATCCTGGAGAGACGGGAGAAAGTGGACTGGGCAGAGCCTCGTGTGCCAGGCTAGGGAACTTGGCCATGCACCCGGGGTTAAGGGGAAGGACGGGATCAGACTTTTAGAGAGAACCCTGCGGTAACAGTGGACTAGAGGTTCACTTGCTTTTGGCAGTCATGGTTTTAGAAACAGTTTGTGTGTGAGCTAAGTCATTTCAGTGGTGCCCGACTTTTTGTGACCCTATGGACTGTAGCCCTACAGGTTCCTCTGACTATGGGATTCTCTAGGCAAGAATAACTGGGGTGGGTTGCCATGCCCTCCTCCAGGGGATCTGCCTGACCCAGGGATCAAATTCGTGTCTCTTACCTCTCCTGTGTTGGCAGGCGGGTTCTTTACCTAGGAAGCCCCTAGAAACAGTTTACTTATATATTAGGTACTGATATTTAAAAATCAGGAAATTTCACAAGAAAGCCTAAATTCCAGCTTCTTGAGCCACACATTGTTCTAGGATAGACTTCAGCCAAAGCTATCTGTTATGGAAGCTGTTATGAATTGACTTGGATCCCCACCTCCCAGCAAAATGTTGAATTCCTACCTGTAACCTTGAATGTGACCTTATTTGTAAATTGGGTCTGTTCAGATAACCAGGCGAAGATAAGGTCATCAGGGTAGACCCTCTTTTATTTTTTTGGCTGCACTGGTTCTTTGCTGCATAGCTCTAGCTTTCTTTAGTTGCCCGGGGCACCTCTTGTTGCAGAGCAAGAGTGCTCAGGCTACAGTCATTGTGGCACCTGGCCGTAGTTGCCCTGCACACGTGGGATCTTAGTCCCCAGACCAGGGATCGAACCCCTATCCCCTGCATTGGAAGGCGGATTCTCAACCACTGGACCACCAGGGAAGGCCCCAGGGGAGTCCTTAATCCAATACAACCGGTGTCCTTATATAAAGGGGAAATTTGGACAGACAAATGCACATAGAAGATGATCTGAGGATGCGGGCTTGGGGAGGGGGCTGCTATCTATAAGCCAAGCAACAGCTGAGGCTGCCAGAAGCTAGAAGAGAGCGTGGCGGAGTCTCCCTCCCATCCCTCTGAAGTAACCTGCCTGTTGTCATCTAGATTTTGGATTTTGGGGCCCTGGAACCATGAGAGACAATACATTTCGGTCGCTTGGGTGACCTGATTTGTGGCACCCTGTAAGGCAACCCCACAAAAGTAGTACACCCCATTTCTCCCCCTTAGATGGGGCCCCCATCCTCCAGTGGTTTGAGTTGCTGCCCTTGTTGGGAATGGATTTGAGGTAGGGGGCAGACTGAAGCCCATCCAGGCGCTGGTCTGCGGTGACCCAGTCAAGTGGTGGGAAGGGGGCAGTCGTGAGCGCACCGCGGTACTGGTGCTCACTGACTGATGTAAGGGCTTAGCAATAAGCCCAGAAGGGCTGGAGATCTGCTCTGAATTCCAGACACACGGGCTCTTCTTTCACTCATGTCTTTTCTCTTACACAGCATCCCACCCTCCTCCATCTGACACCCCAGCCACACCCCCCTCTTCCAGGCTCGAATACTACTCCGTGAACACGTTCTCCTGGCCTCCTCCGGGTGGGTGTGATTCAGTGGCCTTGGTTTCAACTTCCTGTGACAGCTGTAACCTCTGTTCTCACTGAATTGCTAAGATTGCTGATAAATGCCAACTGCTTAGAAGTTTTTATAAGTAACTGGGAACGTGTTTTGTGCCAGTCCACGGGAAAATGGGCTATGGAGTGGCCCAGAAATTTAAGGAATTAAAAGTAATGCTGTTTTTAGGCTCACGTGTGTCCATTCAAGAAAAAGACTGGTTCTCAGATGGAAATCATCCTTCCAGCCATTTCCTGTTCGAAACCCCAGCAGCCCAACAGAGGGCGAGTGCTGCTAGCTCACCATCCCCATGCCATCTTTCTTGCTCACATTTTGATTATTTGGAAAAGGATTCAAAGAAACATAGAAAGCAATCCAACCCCCATCCCCCCACCCCAGCCTCACCAGTAAAAGAATAAGATGCTACATGCAAGGTGGTATCCCAAATAGGATCCTGGAACACAGAAAGAACCCCAATAGGCAACCAGGGAATCCAGGTAAAGCCGGTCACTTAGTTAACAGTATTGCGCCAGATTTCATCTTTTGGTTTGGATAAATGTACCATGATTATGTAAGATGTTAACCTAGCAGGGAGCTGGCTGAAAGGTCTGTGGGAACTAGGTGTACTACCTTTGCAACTCTCTGGAAATCTAAAATGATTTCAAATTTAAAAGTTTAAAAAGAAATTAAATATACATTTTATAAATATATTTAATGTCTCTGTGATAGTTGGTGCAGAATATATATATATATACACACTTAGTTTTATGCTGTTTGCCCCTCAGCCCTAAGTGTGGTTTAATGGCCAAAAAGACATCAACCAGATGGTTAATATTTGGTGAATTCATGGCACTATAGGGATACAAAGACAAGCCACACAAAATCTTGCCCTGAAGACGCTTACTCTCTACTGAGGAAGACAAACATACATATGGATAGCTACAGTACAGGACAGTGTATGGGGATCAGAAAGATTGATCAAGACCTTGAAGGTGGAGAGAATTTCAATACAGACAAAAGCCAAGGACTCGAGGCTGAGAGTTGCTGTCAGCAAAACACACAGGAGTGTGACTTTTTAGGAAGTGACTCCATGGACTGTAACCTGCCAGGCTCCTCTGTCCGTGGGATTCTCCAGGCAAGAATACTGGAGTGGGTTGCCATTCCCTTCTCCAGGGGATCTTCCTGACCCAGGGATCGAACCTGGGTCTCCTGTTTTACAGGCAGATTCTTTACTGTCTGAGCTGCCAGGGGAGCCCTACAACGAGAGAGACGCAACAATGAGCACCACATCTAGGGAGTAACCCTCCCCCCTGCCACTGGAGAAAATCCATGCACAGTAACGAAGACCCAGTGAAGCAAAAAATAAATATTTTTAAAAAGTAAAGCACAGCTTCAGATTTCTGCTGTGACTTGAGTTAGTTGTGTGACCTTGGACAAATGTCTAAAGTTCTCTGTATGGCTTTTCTCCCCCATTGTAAAATAATAGGGTTAGGCTAATAAAACAGTTTAGAGTGATAGCTCAAAGCCTAGACTTGGAACCAGACTGCAAAACCTCTGTGCTCCCCTGTGGCATGGTTAGTCACATGACTTAAATTTCTCTTTTCGGGCCTGCTGCTAGCATTTGTTAGACCCAAGGCAGGAGTATAAAAGGGAAGCCCACATATCTTATGTCTAAGTATTTAAGAGTTATAAGTCAAGCTAACAAACAGCTTTTTAAAAAATATGTGTTTTACCCTTGTACTGAGTTGGCCAGTACAACTTGGTATAGCAGAATTGCCTGGTGTAACAGGCAAATTTGGCCTTGGAGTACAGAATGAAGTAGGGCAAAGGCTAATAGAGTTTTGCCAAGAGAACACACTGGTCATAGGCAACACCCTCTTCCAACAACACAAGAGAAGACTCTACACATGGACATCATCAGATGGTCAACACCGAAACCAGACCGATTATATTCTTTGCAGTCAAAGGTGCAGAAGCTCTACAGTCCGCAAAAACAAGACTGGGAGCTGACTGTGGTTCAGATCATGAACTCTTTATTGCCAAATTCAGACTTAAATTGAAGAAAGTAGGGAAAACCACTAGACCATTCAGGTATAACCTAAATCAAATCTCTTATGATTATACAGTGGAAGTGAGAAATTGATTTAAGGGTCTAGATCTGATAGACAGAGTGCCTGATGAACTATGGTCAGAGATTTGTGACATTATGAAGGAGACAAGGATCAAGACCATCCCCAAGACAAAGAAATAGAAAAAAGCAAAATGGCTGTCTGAGGAGGCTTTACAAATAGCTGTGAAAAGAAGAGAAGCGAAAAGCAAAGGGAAAAAGGAAACATACACCCATCTGAACGCGGAGTTCCAAAGAATATCAAGGAGAGATTTTAAAAAAGCCTTCCTCAGTGATCAATGCAAAGAAATAGAGGAAAACAGAATGGGAAAGACTAGAGATCTCTTCAAGAAAATTAGGGATACCAAGGGAACATTTCATGCAAAGATGGGCTCAAAAAGGAGAGAAATGGTATGGACCTAACAGAAGCAGAAGATATTAAGAAGAGGTGGCAAGAATAGACAGAAGAACTGTACAAAAAAAGATCTTCACAACCCAGATAACCATGATGGTGTGATCACTCACCTAGAGCCAGACATCCTGGAATGTGAAGTCAAGTGGGCCTTAGGAAGTATCACTATGAACAAAGCTAGTGGAGGTGATGGAATTCCAGCTACCCTGTTTCAAATGCTAAAAACTGATGCTGTTAAAGTGGTACACTCACTATGCCAGCAAATTTAGAAAACTCAGCAGTGGCCACGGGACTGGAAAAGGTTAGTTTTCATTCCAATCCCAAAGAAAGGCAATGCCAAAGAATGCTCAAACTACTGCACAATTGCACTCATCTCACACACTAGTAAAGTAATGCTCAAAATTCTCCAAGCCAGGCTTCAACAGTAAGTGAACTGTTAACTTCCAGATGTTCAAGCTGGTTTTAGAAAAGAGAGGAACCAGAGATCAAATTGTCAACATCCGTTGGATTATCGAAAAAGCAAGAGAGTTCCAGAAAAACATCTATTTCTGCTTTATTGACTATGCCAAAGCCTTTGACTGTGTGGATCACGACAAACTGTGGAAAATTCTGAAAGAGATGGGAATACCAGACCACCTGACCTGCTTCTTGAGAAATCCGTATGCAGGTCAGGAAGCAACAGTTAGAACTGGACATGGAACAACAGATTAGTTCCAAATAGGAAAAGGTGTACGTCAAGGCTGTATATTGTCACCTTGAGTATTTGACTTATATGCAGAGTACATCATGAGAAATGCTGGGCTGGATTAAGATTGCCGGGAAAAATATCAATAACCTCAGATATGCAGATGACACCACCCTTATGGCAGAAAGTGAAGAAGAACTAAAGAGCCTCTTGATGAAAGTGAAAGAGGAGAGTGAAAAAGTTGGCTTAAAATCTTAACATTCAGAAAACCAAGATCATGGCATCCGGTCCCATCAGTTCATGGCAAATAGATGGGGAAACAATGGAAATAGTGGGAGACTTCATTTTTTTTAAGGGCTCCAAAATCACTGCAGATGGTGGCTGCAGCCATGAAATTAAAAGACGTTTACTCCTTGGAAGAAAAGTTATGACCAACCTAGACAGCATATTAAAAAACAGAGACATTACTTTGCCAACAAAGGTCCATGTAGTCAAAGCTATGGTTTTTCCAGTAGTCTTGTATGGATGTGAGAGTTGGACTATAAAGAAAGCTGAGCACCAAACAATTAATGCTTTTGAATTGTGGTGTTGGAGAAGACTCTTGAGAGTCCCTTGGACTGCAAGGAGATCCAACCAGTCCATCCTAAAGGAAATCAGTCCTGAATATTCATTGGAAGGACTGATGCTAAAGCTGAAACTCCAATACTTTGGCCACCTGATCCGAAGAACTGACTCATTTGAAAAGACCCTGATACTGGGAAAGATTGAAGGCAGGAGGAGAAGGGGAAGACAGAGGATGAGATGGTTGGATGGCATCACCGACTTAATGGACATGAGTTTGAGTAAACTCCAGGAGTTGGCAATGGACAGGGAAGCCTGGTGTGCTGCAGTCCATGGGGTCTAAAAGAGTCAGACAAGACTGAGTGATTCAACTGAGCTGAACTGAGTTGGCCAAAAATTTCATTTGAGTTTTCCCATAAGGTGGTATGGAAAGACCCAACCGAACTTTTTGGCCAACCCAATACTTTGACAAATATACCTCCAAAGTAACCTATGAACCAGGTTTTGAACTGAGAATTCTTGAGTTCCTTGGAGTTCCAGCTCAGAATGTGGCTGAGCTAGATCCCTTCTCTTCCAATTTATGGCTCCTGTATGCACTTTCCACACCCAGACCCCATGGCCAGAGTGTACCCACACCCCTTATGAGTCGCCAGCCCTGGCCATAGGGTGTACTCAATGGCAGGGAAGTTTGCCCTTGGGAGGACAGAGCCGGGGAAGGGGTTGGTACAGTTGCTGAAAGTGGACCCTGGCTATTTGGACAGGGAGTTCTGGAGTCCTGGTTCTCACAGTGTAGTCTAGAAGAATGCCCATGCTCAGGGTAGGCATGGCTCCTTGGACCCAGGGGACTCCTTGCCTATGAAAATGTGCACAGCAGGAAGCGGGTCAGAGTGAAGCCTTTGGAAGTGCAGAGCCTAGGACAAGGACCCTGTTGACATGTCTAGGAAGATGCTGTCTCTTTGGACCTTAGTTAGTTTTAGAGGGACCCACTCACTAGGGTTTGCCCAAGGCTTTCATGGTTGTAGCACTCAAAGTCCTGGATTCTAGGAAAAACCCTTAGTCCCAGGAAAACTGGGACAACTGGTTACCCTCACTTCCTCATCTTTACAATTCAAGTTGATAAATCTCATAAGATTGTTGTGGGGGTTAGCATGAGTTAACAAACTTGGAGTGTTTAGACCAGTACCTGCCATGTGGTAAGTGGTCTATGAGTATGTTAAGGCTATAAACATTTTTTTTCAAATTTTTTTTAGTGCAGTAAAACATACGTAACATAAAAAGTACCATCGTGACCATTTTAAAGTATACAGTTCAGTGATATTAAATACATTCATAATGTTATGCAACCATCACCACCATCCATCTCCATAACTCTTTTCATCTTAGGAAACTGAAACTCTATCCTCATTCGCTCTTCTCCACCAGCTTCTGGCAGAAGTATTCCCAGAACTGTACTTGCTGGAACATAGAATATGTCTGCTTTTGTTTTTTTGTTTTTTTTTTTTGGCTGTGATGGGTCTTCGTTGCTGAGCATGGGCTTCCTCTAGTTGCTGTGAGCAGGAGTTATTCTTCATTGCAGTGCACAGGCTTCTCATTGCGGTGGTTTCTCTTGAGGAGCACAGGCTCTGAAGCACGGGCTTCAGTAGTTGCTGCACGTGGGTTCAGTAATTGTGGAGCACTGGCTTTCGTTGCTCTGAGGCATGTGGAATCTTCCTGGACTGGGGGTCAGACCTGCGTCCTCTGCGCTGGCAGGCGGATTCCTGTCCGCTCTGCCACCGGTGCACGATAGTTCCCTTTTAAATTTGAGGGTGACCCTCCATGCTGTGTTCCGCAGCAACTGTGCCATCTTACATTCTCACCAACAGTGCACAAATGTTTCAGTTTCTCTACACCCTCACCAACACTTGCTATTTACTGGATTTTTGATAGTAGTCATCCTAATTTTGATTTGCATTTACCTAATGACTAGTGATACTGTTTATCTGGATTGTATATGTCTTTTTTTGGAGGAATGTTTACTCAAATACTTTGCCCATTTTCTTTTCGCTTATTTTTAATAAAAACGTCATTGAGGTATAACTGACAACTAACATTATGTTAGTTTTAAGTATACAACATCATGATTTGGATGTTTGTATGTAGCAAAATCATTACCAGAATAACATCTAATTAATATCTGTCACTCTATGTCACAGAATTTTGTCTTCTTGTGATGAGGACTTTTTAAGATTTACTTTCTTAGCAACTTTCAAGTGTGCAATGCAATATTATTAACTACAGGCACCATGCTGTACATTATATCTCCGTGACTTATTTACTTTACAGCTGAAAGTTTATAACTTTTGACCCCTTTCACCCATTTCACCCACTCACCCCACCCCCTCTACTCCAGCATCTACCAAGCTTTTTCTGTATCTATGAGCTTGTCTCTTTTGGAGGGGAGGTTGTTTTAGATTCTACATACAAGTAAGATCATAGGGAATTTGTCTTTCTTTGTCTGACTTATTTCACTTAGCATAATGCCCTCAGTTCAGTTCAGCTCAGTTCAGTTGCTCAGTCACATCCGACTCTTTGTGACCCTATGAATTGCAGCACGCCAGGCCTCCCTGTCCATTACCAACTCCCGGAGTTCACTCAAACTCATGTCCATCGAGTCTGTGATGCCATCCAGCCATCTCATCCTCTGTCATCCCCTTTTCCTCCTGCCCCCAATCCCTCCCAGCATCAAAGTCTTTTCCAATGAGTCAACTCTTCACATGAGGTGGCCAGAGTACTGGAGTTTCAGCTTTAGCATCATTCCTTCCAAAGAACACCCAGGGTTGATCTCCTTTAGAATGCACTGGTTAGATCTCCTTGCAGTCCAAGGAACTCTCAAGAGTCTTCTCCAACACTACAGTTCAAAAGCGTCAATTCTTCGGTGCTCAGCTTTCTTCACAGTCCAACTCTCACATCCATACATGACTACTGGAAAAACCATAGCCTTGACTAGATGGACCTTTGTTGGCAAAGTAATGTCTCTGCCCTCAGTGTGATATTAATGCCTTATCAGATATATAATTTGAAAATATTTTCTTACATTCTATGGGTTGCCTTTTTACTCTGTTGATAATGTATTTTGATGCACAAGATTTTTAATTTTCTCAAAGTTCAATTTGTCTGTGTTTTCCTTTTGCTGGCTGGTGTCACATCTAAGAAATCATTGCTAAATCCAGTGTCACAAAGCTTTTTTCCTATGTTTTCTTCTAAGAGTTTTATAGTTTTAGGTTTTATATTTAGATCTTTGATCGATTTTGAATTAATTTTTTTGTATGTGATGTGAGGTAAGAGTTCAACTTCATTTGTTTGCATGAGGCCATCCAGTTTCCCAGCACTATTAGCTGAAAAGACTGTCCTTTCCCCCACTGAATGGATCTTAGCACTCTTGTCAAAAATCATTTGACCATATATGAAGGGGTTTATTTCTAGGCCCGATACTCTGTTCTATTGGTCTATAGGTTTATCTTTATGCCAGTAACACATTGTGTTGATTCCTGTGACTTTGCTGAAAGTTTCAAAATCAAGCTTTATTCTTTTAGTTACTATCATTTTAAATATTCCATTGTATTAGAAGGGCTTCTCTTGTGGCTCAACTGGGTAAACAATCTGCCTGCAATGCGGGAGACCTGGGTTCAGTCCCTGGGTTGGGAAGATCCCCTGGAGAAGGGAAAGGCTACCCACTCCAGTATTCTGGCCTGGGGAGTTCCATGGTCCATGGGGTCACAAAGAGTCAGACACAACTATTGTGCCAGTACCACACTGTTTTGATTCCTGTAACTTTGCAGCAAGTTTCAAAATCAAGAAGTATGAGTCCTCCAGCTTCATTCTTTTAGTTACTATCATTTTACATGTTCCATTGTATTAGAAAGTGCTGTTTCTATAAGTGGAAGCCTACAGAAAGAGGGAAGAGTTGACTGTGTCTTTTTGAGGAGCCTGGGTCTTGTTGCTGTGCACAGGCTTTCTATAGTAGGGAGAGCAGGGGCTACTCTCTCGTTACGGAGCGCGGGCTTCTCCCTGTGGTGGCTTCTCGTGTTGCAGAGCATGGGCTCTCTGTGCATGGGCTTCAGTAGTTGTGGTGCGCAGGCTTTATTGCCCCGAGGCATGTGGGATCTTCCTGGACCAGGGATCAAATCCATGTCCCTTGCATTGGCAGGTGGATTCCCAACCACTGGACCATCAGGGAAGTCCATTTGTGTGTGTGTGTTTTTAAAAAATTTTGGTTGTGCTGGGTCTTCATTGTGGTACATGGGCTTTCTCTAGTGGTGGCATCTGGAAGCTTCTCTCTAGTTGCAGTGTGTAGGCTTAGTTGCTCTGCAGCATCCGAGATCTTAATTCCTTGACCAGGGTTCAAACCTCCATTCCCTGCATTGGGAGGCGAATTCTTAACCACTGAACCAGCAGGAAAGTCCTGGAAGAGTTGAATTTGACTGAAGTTTTAGGCCTGAAGGGTGAGAGCCTAGCCAAGCCTCTAACAGAATGGAGAAATGAGATGTGGTTGGTGGGAAGATGTTAGTTCAGTGTGGGGCTCATACCGAATTTGAGGGCTTTATGGAGCATCCATGAGGAGGTGTCCTTTAGGTAGCTGGAAATGTTTTTTTAGAGTTCAGGGGAGAGATGGAAGCTCAAGAAGACATCACCATAAAAGGAATCATTAGAAGATGGCATGGGCTTAGATAAGAGGGATGAAGGTTAGAACATAGAGTGAGAAGATGGCAGGGGCAGTGACATCTTGGCCCCATTCCACTCACACATTTAATATGTGTGTACTTTACCATATTTTGTTGAGTCAGAAATCCCATTTATTTTTAAGATGTTATTTTATGTGCCACTAAGAAAATATGCTGTCAGCAATTATGAAATGGTATTCATGGACTATGAGCACACTGATTTTAAAGATACACAAATGTGGGGACAACATACATCTTAGAACTGATTTAATAAGATATGTGCCAGCCACTGGGCCAGGCATCATGGAGGGGGGAGTGGGATACAGCTATGAAAAAGACCCTGCCTTCAAAAAGCTTCCAATCTCATGATGACACTTGCAGATACTTCTAGCACAAGACAGACACTGATACAGTGTAGGCACCAGAGCTGCTCTAAGATCAGTTGCTGTTATCAAGTATTTGTAGGCATTATTAACACAGACAAAACTGACAGCATGTCTTTCTCGGAATTTCTAGTCCTCCCCCTCCTTTTCCCTAATGCCTGAAATTTCTGGGGACAAAACCTTTCAAATCATTTTTGAATGAATTGAAATAATGAACTAAAATACCACATGGTAGGTGTTGAACTGGTACAACGCCTATGAAAGGCAGTTTGGCACTATCCAAATTACACATGAGAAGACCTAGCAATACTACTCTAGGAATATGTCTTTTGATATACTTCAGTCGCTCAGTCGTATCCGACTCTTTGAGACCCCATGGACTGTGGCACATCAGACTTCCCTGTTCATCACCAACTCCCAGAGATTACTCAAATTCATGTCCACCAAGTTGGTGATGCCATCCAACCATCTCATCCTCTGTCATCCCCTTCTCCTCCTGCCTTCAATCTTTCCCAGCATCAGCGTCTTTTCCAGTGAGTCAGTTCTTCGCATCAGGTGGCCACAGTGTTGGAGTTTCAGCTATACTTACCCCTCAGATATACTTACCCAGATGGAAAATACCATCTATATTAGCTTGTTCATTACAGCATTGTTTGAAATAGCAAATATTAACCTAAGGGCCATGGACAGGGCACTGGTTAACTGGATTATGGAGCATTTGTACATTGGATCCCAGATCCAGGAAATGCTTGATATATGACTATGGAAAAGATCCCTGATATGTGTTCTTAAGTGAAAAAACACTAAGTGCAGAACAGTTACAGTAGACTGACATTTTCTTATGAAGGGGGGATTAAGACTACGTGGCTACAAATTTGCTAACATACATGTAAGCAAAATTGCTTACGTGAAGAAAACCCTAGGATACACAAGAAACTAGTAACAATGGTTAAAGTAGGGGAAGGGTAAGTAGAGGATTTGGCAGATGGGGATAGATGAGGGAGGGAAGGAGAAGGAATTTTCATACTTTATTTCTCAACTGTGTGAATGTGTTTATTTATTCAAAATGTTTAATTAATTGAATTTTTAAAAATACTCCATGGGAAAAGAGTTAACCCAGAGACTATGATTTCCACCCAAAGGAGAAAGTCTACTAGTCATCATTGATTCATTTATTCAGTAACCGATAGCAATCAAGAAACTTCTCTAGCAATAATGGTTAACAAGTCTTAGCACTGAGAGGGGCCAGGTATCGTGCTAACCACTTGCACATACATTATCTGACTTAATCCTCACCACCTCTGCTGGTGCAGGTGTCGAGCATCACAGAAGTGGAAGCTGAGGATGAGTGAGGTGGTTCTTGCCTTAAGTCATCTGCAACCATCCAGGCCCCACCCTCCAGGGCCAGGTTCCATTCTGGGCAGGTACGATGGATACCAGAGACACAACTTCTGCCTTCTTAGGTTTAGTTGTCTAGTGAGGGAGCCAAGCAAGTAAAATAGCAGATTCACAGAGAGGTTTTGAACAGGGAAGGGAGTGTTAGAGCATGATGCCTAAGGATTAGGGGACAAAGGGAACAGTGAGGCTGGGGACATGGAGAAAACCTCTCCCACGACACCTTCGGCCAAGGACAGGCCCTGTAAACAGCAGTGGAACTCAGTGGCACCTCTGTGGGAGACAACCCTGCAGCCTCAGAACCAACAATGAACAAAGGCAGCTGGTGCTCTGTAAGAACAGAGCAGATCTGACAACAGCCCGACTTGTTTGATCAGCGTAGACATCCTTTTGGACTTTGAAGCCTGAAGGGCTCTCCTTTAGCTGTCTACACAGATCAAATAAGCTGGATGGCTGCCATATCTCAACTTCACTTTGTGTTAATCCATAGTCACAGCCAGCTCCCCAGCAATTCGACCAAGCCATCTGAGCAGAGGCAAAAATAATTCTCATCGGCAAAGACAGATAATCCCAAGATGCAAATGTTAACTCCTTGCTGCCACTTCAGGAGGGAGTGGATTTTGAAGTTAGTTTTTGGAACCTTCCAAGAAAGGAGCTTCTGCCCCTTTCCAAAGTGAGATGGCAAAGCTGTTTTCTCCTTCACAGTTGAAAGCCCTTCCGATGCCAAAGCTCATTCATGAACACTCAGAAGAACTGACGATACATAGCTGTGGTCTAGCTCTCAGAAAGGCAGCCCCACCCTAAAGCCCCACCAAACCCTTTTTTATTCATAGGATCATTCTTGAGGAAACCCGACTCCAGTCTCCTCAGTCCTCAAGCAGCAGTGGGGATCTCAGGAAATCCTCGTCATAGAGACCGTCAGGACCAAAAATCTAATAACAAACCCAGAAGCCAAGTGGCATTGTTAAAAAAGATGAAAAATCTACATGAATTCTAACATCTTCATTCCTAGCCATGGTTTCCATGGAAATAGACATCTGCTCTAGGGAGAAAGAAAAGGGGGGGGGGCGGTGGGAATAATCGGTATAAGTACTTTAAAATAATCAGCGTTTTGAAAGATTTATTTTTTTCTGTCATAACATGAATAGTCAGAAAGGTGAGATTTTTGTGGCAATTTCTTGTATTTGAAAAAAAATGCATCAAATGGGTGGGACCTTCCTCTGCAAACCTCCAGATCAAGTACAAAGACTTGTACTTGATAAACCGTGGTTCAGGGTCTAACAGACTTCTCAGCCTTGGGTTTCTTGCTTGTGTGTGTTGCCTATTAATCTGTCACTTTGCAGTGAGGTCTCTTATCCCGACTCCCCTCCAGTCTTCCTGATGATTTCTGAGATTTCGCTCAGAAAACTGACAGATGGAAACACCCGATTGTTTGGTGGCTAAGTTCGGTCTGAGAAGGAGAAGGTTCTCAGGGCTCAGAATCTGAATTATTGCTGGTCCTGTTCACATGCTACGGGAAAACCACTTAGATTGGGGGCGGGGGAGAGGCCGACCCCACACAAGGGCAATTGTTGGAGAAAATGCTACAACAAGCATATTTCAGGCAACAGTGTATTGCTAATTGTTTGCTTTGTGTGGTGTGTCTGCTGCCTGTATAATCCAGTTTTCCTTGTCTCAAGCACCTATGAATTATATTTAACTCCTGCATATCCATAGTAAATAGCAGAACATGGGGAGTCTTTAAATTAGGACTCCTGCTCCATCAAAGTAGGTCATGTTTGTTTCTTGGTTTGGGGGAGGTGGAGCCCATCGAGCAGTAAAATGACCGTGTCCTTCTACCTTGTCAGTATCTCAAGGCAGGTGCTTTGGTGTAATGACCACCACCAAGGACAGAGCTTTGGTCGGGGGAATGGGAGAAGGGGCTTGGGAACCATGTTCATTTTATTTATTTTTCCTCTGACCTTTCTGTGTTTAAGAATGAGGCCAGCCGTTCTAAGATAGCCAGGGTCAGAGCAATTTTGTGTTTCTGCTGTGCATCTGATCTATCCAGGGCAGGGGGAACCGTGACCTTGTGGCTTCTTTTGTTTTGATTCTTTATAATGGCCCAGCACCGATGTGGGAGCACGTGCTTCAAGAACAAAAGCAACACTTAACTGCAGTCTGTGTAGTCTAGAACTGCAATTGAGCTTCCTTCCCTATCGTCCGGTAAAAGGCTTGGCAGAACAGATGGAGTCTGCATTTAAGCCCAGTGACTTCGTTAGACCAGAGGAGATCAAATTCCAGAGCTTTTTGCTTTTCCCCCCACAGGTCTCTATAGAGGGTCACCAGTTGGGGGTCCCTAAGACGGTAGGGAGAACGCACACAGTGAGTTAAGGGCCACGCCGGTGCCCTGCTGGGGCAGAGTGGGTTAGATTATGACGATGTCACAATACAGGTGACAGGTGGAGGCATGAAGTGGCATTGTCCCGTCACAAGGGCTTGGGCGTCTTAGGTGGCTGCACCGAGGGGGCCCCGGAAGGGCAATGCGCTGTCCCAAGGGAGGGGTGCCCTTGGGATGTGATGTGGGGTAAGGGGCTCCACAGAGGTGGAGTCCAGGGGGGCCACTGTCTTGAGAGGTGGAAAGGGACCTTGCCCCACCCTTTTCCTAAGAAGGGGAGAACTGGTTCAAACCCAGGCGGGGGCTCACCGCATCACCCCCTTCCCCTGCCAGATGACCGTCCCCGTCCCCCCAGCTCACATCTGGAGAACCCCCCGCCCAAAGCAGCCCTCACCCCTGGCATTGTCCGCCCGTCCCACCAGCCTGAACTACACTTCCCGAGGTGCTCCGGGGTCCCCAGGGGCGGGGTCCACTTGGGCTGGGGGTGGCGGTGGGAAGGGGTCGGCACGTGCCGCCGCTCCCAGCCAATGCGGAGCCCGGCGGGGAGGTCACGTGCCGCTGTTTGGCGCTTTTGTGCGCGCCCGGGTCTGTTGGTGCTCAGAGTGTGGCCAGGCGGCTCGGACGGAGCAGGTGGGTGTGGGACTCTCGGGAGGAGGCGGCGGCGACCTGCCGGGGACAGTAAGAGGGACGCGGCCAGCGGGAGGGGCCGGCCCTGGGGCAGCGACCCCCTGCTGGAGGCCGGCGGGCGGGGCCGCGGGCCGTAAAGGGGCTGGAGGGCGGGTTGGGGGGTCGCTCCGCTTTGTGTGTGGCTCGGGCGGAGCCTCGGCTTTGTCCCTGGCTCCCTGTGGGCGCGGCTGTGGTGGGGAGGGGGTGCGGCCAGCTGGGCGAGCCCGCGGAGGTAGCCCCGAGATGCCCTCGAGGAGACAATAGGGGGCGTAGGCCCACCCTCCCCCGCCCCCCTGCAGGCGCGGCCCCCGCTGGGGTCCCCATTGTTTGAAGGGGCGGGGCGGCGCCCCCAGGGAGCGACGTGAGGGCCAGACTGCGGGGCCGGAAAGGGCAGCGCCCCCGCGCAGTGTTCGTGAGGCTGCCCACGGAAGGCTGACACCCCCACGAGAGCTGTCCAGTCCTCTCGGCTCAGGGGCGCGGACGGCTTTGGGTGGCTGACGACTGGGAGCGACGGAAAGAGGTGGCGAGCCGATGTTGGGTTCCCCACGGTTTCCTTCGGAGTACTAGCACCTCCCGGCCAGCTGCGGCGGGGCTGGGGGCGGGGGGCGGGGGCCCGCCTCAAGGTGTTTTTGGCGGGAGTTGATGGGGGGCTAGTCCGCGCGGGGAGAGCCCGGGGTGGGCGGGGTTACCCGGATGGGACCGTTAGCCCCGCCCACCCCTCCCCTTCCCACGCGCGCGGGCTCCGGGGTGTTGAGAGTTCGGGGAGATTCGAAAAGGCGCGGGGAGGAAGGGGCGGGGCCCGGGGCCGGAGTGCAGGGCGGGCTCTGATTGGCCGGGGGGCGGCCTGCCGCTATTCCTCTCCCGGACCAGGGCCACGCCCATCCTGGATCTGGTGCGGGGAGTTTCATGCTCGTCCGACGGGCTTGGACCGTTTCCCTGGTTCGGATTTTAAGTTCCCGCTGTTGAGAAGTTGTATTCCTACGTGTTTGACACTAGACTTGGGTCTGCAGGAATCATGACCTTTGAAAAGATGAAGGGATGTAGAGTTTTTTTTTTTCGTGGAAAAATACTGCACAAGGCAACAAATAGGTGTAACCTAAGGCCTAAAGCTTCATAAAATTGTTGATAATTCATGTTAACCCGATGTTGAATAAGGACCTTAAGCCGCAGGAACAATAAGAGTGAGACATTATTGGTTAATACTAGTTTGGGCGTTTTGTTTTCTACATGGCAGACACAGACAAAGCAGGGGTGGGTATTTCTCGTTTGCACAATGAGTGGTAGGCAGTGTTAAGATGGCTCCGGTCTCACTAGGCGTTGAATCTGCACTGTCTTCTCACCAGGGGGAGAATATACTGAGGGGCGGGGACGTTGTGATTTAAATCCCTGTCTAATTTTAAAAATCTTAAGTATATTTCGAACGGGCAAGCTCAGTTAACCTCTTCTACAACCAACATGCTATTCAATTCAGGTTTCCCAGTGTTTGAGTATTTTATAGATTTTTAAATAATTTTCTAGTTAATGTCATATTTAATTCCACACTAGTGGGTTTTTTTTTTGACATTGATTTATATGGATGTGATTTGATATCCCTTTGAATCAATGACATGGAAATGCAAAGAAATTGATTGCATGCTTTTGAAAATCGTTTTCAGGGTTCTCCTTGCCAGTGAATCGTGTAGAGTACACTGCCAGTCTCTTGTCTTCTCTTCACCATGGCTTCTTCTGGTAGGTGATCTATTTGGGAAAGCTGAAATTGTGATGGACTTCTAATTTTAGAATAGGAGATGTCTCAGGTCTTAAGCCATCTTAATTTGGCACTTGTTTTTTGGTCTTACCAAAAAAAATCTTACTTTATAAATTGGAGAGCAATTAAAGCAGAAAAATTACCACTTGAATGTACTGAGAGTACATAGTTAATTGTTTCATTATTAGACGATTTGGTTTGGTCTAAAGCAAAATGTGGAGTTTTGCATGTTTTTGTTCTGTTCAAGGAAATGATTGTCAAATACTGATGTCTCAGAATGGTATTTATCAATCCAAAAATGTTGAGCTTTGCTTTTCTGGGACATAGTGTTTAGATAATAATTTCTTGGCTGTAAACACAGCTGTTTCACCAGCCCTCATTCTATTCATTAAATTGATTTGTTTTTTAGAAAACAATAGAACAGTCTGTTAGAATAGGAAAAACTCCATTTTTCTGAATATGTTATAAATATGATCAAATCCAGATATCCAGGTGAAGGAACTGGAGAAGCGTGCCTCAGGCCAGGCTTTTGAGCTGATTCTCAGCCCTCGGTCAAAAGAATCTGTCCCAGAATTTCCCCTTTCCCCTCCTAAGAAGAAGGATCTTTCCCTGGAGGAAATTCAGAAGAAATTAGAAGCTGCAGAAGAAAGACGCAAGGTAAACACCAATTTACAGAAAACCAGATATTTATTAATGTAACGTGGCCAGTCTGTTTTATAAGAGGAGGAAAACAGAATTGTAGCTAGGTGGTGACTATACCTATGAAAATTAAAGTGCCAGTAGCGGGGAGAGAATACCAGCCATCATTTATTGAGCTCCTATTGTGTACCATCTCCTTTACTTAAATAGTTCTCCTTTTCTACCTTGACCCTAGAGGGTAGGTGTTGTCTGAGATACTGGATTAGAAAATGTTCTCAGGAACGTTAAATCATTTTCCTGAGTCATACAGTTAGTACTGGAGCTAGAGTTTAAGCCCAGTTCTGTCTGAAACCAAAATTCATACTATTCATGCTTTCTCTTTGGAAAATAGATTGTTGATTCATTTTTTTGTCTCTTAGGGTTTTGGGGTTTGGTTTTTTAAGTTTGTGTGTAAGTCTGTGGTTTTTTAGTTTTTGTTTTGTTTTTTGAGAGCAGTACAATAAAAACATTTTAAATTGCTAGTGACATGATTGTGTTGCTCAGCTGTCATACTGGTATTATGGTAGCTTTTATCTAGTGCTTCTATTTTAAAGTAGGTATCTTTAAAAAGAACTAATCAGAAAAGTCAGCAAATATTAATATGCTTGCTATAGAAAAACTGGGAACCACAGAAGTTTATAAATAAGTTAGAAAATTCATATCCTACTTCGCAGAAATAACTATCGGTAACATTTTGGTGTATTTCTCTCTTCAGCGTCCTTCTAGTTGTTAAGAATTATACATAAATTCTCATTTAGTCCCTCTTTCTAGCAACTCTTGATTGGGGTGCATGGGTCTAATTTTAAAATTAGAGAAATGAACGCACGAAAAGGTGAAGTGGTAAATGTGCCTGCAGCCAACGCAGTTTGGTGCTTTGAAGTCTGGTACCTTTAACCCCACACATGCACTCGGGGGCCCTGTTGAGCTGCGGTAGCATGTGCTGGGCACGTTTCAGTGCCCACTGTCGACAGTGAATTACCTCCCCAGGGAGAGTGGCTGTATTTGCAACAGTGTTTCATCTCCCACCTGCTCTTCTATTTAGTCCAAGTTGATGGATTTCATGTAGTTTGAGTTCATGGAAGAGATGCAGCTGAAGGCAGGACAGAGAATATTTTTTTAAGGAATCAACACTGGCTGTGTAGGCATTAGCCAGAGCTTTTCATAGTTATTGGCTAAATATAGTGAAACTCTTATCATGACTGGGATTTTGAAGAAGAGAATTAACAGAACCAATGGCAGATGCTCTGAAGTTTTCCTGCAAGTTGATGCTTCCAAACACGTCGGAATCTGGTAATAAGCTATTCTGAGTCTGTTGAAGGAGGCACACCATGGTAACAGCGCTCCACTGGTCTGGAAGTTAATGCAGTATCCATAGAAAAACACGAATAAGCTTTTCCTTAAAACAAATCCTTTGGCTTAAATAGTAATCTGGAGGTTTAGTCTCAAATTTTCTATGATAACTGTGGGTTTTCTTTTTATCAGTATGGTTACATTTTTTACAATGAACTCATTTTCTTTAGGTAGTCTTTGAGGTTAAAAAATCAAAATTCTTTACAATACAGTGCCATTTCTAAGTATATATCACTCAAATCATCTTGATACCATTAAGTGGTAAATCTTACCAAGACTTCCTTAAAGGAATAATTGGGCAAGAATCTCTGAACAAATATGGGCAGTTTCCCAAAGTAAATCAAAACACTAGAAAATATAATTTTTAAGTATTCTGATACAGATAATTCAGGTCCTGACTTCAGTATTATTTAAAGGGATCTAACTTTCTATCTTCAGTCCTCTCAGTTAGTAATTTCTTCTGTGATTTGACCTAATGCTATATAACATTTCAGAGAGCCTAGCGCATTAAACTTTCTTCCAGTCCCATGAAGCTGAGGTCTTGAAGCAGCTTGCTGAGAAACGGGAGCACGAGAAGGAGGTGCTTCAGAAGGCGATAGAGGAGAACAACAACTTCAGCAAGATGGCGGAAGAGAAGCTGACCCACAAGATGGAGGCCAACAAAGAGAACCGGGAGGCGCAGATGGCCGCCAAGCTGGAGCGCCTGCGGGAGAAGGTCGGTGCCCCGGCCCCTGGGGGCGCGGGGGCCGGCGTGAGATGCGCCACTGAGGCGGCGTGAGCCCTGCCTCGATCACGCGTGCTTGGTGTCTTTGTCATCCATTTTGGGGTTATCAAGTTAAATCAGAGATGTCTTATTTTAAATTAAGGAATGTTCACTAATTTGCAGCACAATTGCATGTTCTTGGGAAGAGCAGTAGAAGGCTGAATCATTAGGTTCAATGAGTGACCTATGAAGTTTGAAGATGATGACTTAGAACTCTAATTATGTGATTCCCGTAATATATATAATAATAGTATATTGTTATACATGTCATATGTGTGTACTAATGCTGATTTGGGCCTCTTGGGGGCATGACCTTGCAGGCTTTTTTACTTGACTGGTGGTATATACTATTTCTTTACAGGACAAGCACGTTGAAGAAGTGCGGAAGAACAAAGAATCCAAAGATCCTGCTGATGAGACTGAAGCCGACTAATTTGTTCTGAGAACTGACTTTCTCCCCCTCCCCTTCCTAAATATCCAAAGACTGTACTGGCCAGTGTCATTTTACTTTCGCCCTCCTGACAAATATTCTAGAAGCTGATGTAGGACTGTTTAGGTAGATGCAGACGGTATGATGTTGTTTTAGGGGCTAAAGGGGAGAAACGAAAAGTGTTTTACTCTTTTTCTAAAGTGTTGAAGTCTTTCTAATGTAGCTATTTTTCTTGTTGCATCTTTTCTACTTCAGTACACCTGGTGTGCTGGGTTAATGGCTAGTACTGTATTGGCTCCGTGAAAACATGTCTGTGAAAAGAGTATGTAGTGGCTTCTTTCAAATTGTTAGATGCTGAATATCTGTTCACTTTTAAATCCCAATTCTGTCCCGATCTTACAGACGCTACTGTACTTGAATGGTTAATAAAACTGCACAGTGCTGTTGGTGGCAGTGACTTCTTTCTGTCCAGGTAATACGTTGTCCAGTGATAGGGACCCTCCTAGTTTGTATTTGTTCCAGATGGGGCCTCGAGGCTGGTGGAAACACCCCGCGCACACATCGCTGCGAGTTCTCTGCCCTGGAGTTTCTGCTCCGGAGTTGTTCGCATTGTCTTCTTCCACAATCGTCACTTTGTTGTGATGCCTCGGCCCAGATCAGCTGTTACGATAGTCTTTCAGATGTTTATTTGCAAACAAGCATTTTTTGTTCTCTGTGTCCCCATTAAGAAGGCAGACTGAAGGCACAAATGGTGTTTCTAGAGAACAGTTTAGAGAAACCTTAAGATCCTAGTTAGAGGTATTGCATGCTTTATTTGCTTTATGTTACAGGCTGGGGTTGGGGGTGAATCCTAACACTTGCTGCCTTAGGAACCATTTTTCAGGAATCAAAAGATTAGTAAAACTTTGTGTACCCCTCTAGCAACCCCTGTGAACTGATAGAGGGAACCTTATTCTCTGGAGCAGCATTGACTTGGGTGGTGAAGGTTGATGGTTGCTTTGTCTTGCATCCAGAGGCTACAGTGTTTACAGTTTTCACTGGCTTGCCTCTGAATTCTGAAAAGCCTTTGGCAGCTTTCCTAGGCTATTTGGGAAATAGCCTTAAGTACATATGATTATTTGCTTCTCAGACTAACTGCAGAAAAGCTTTTGGAAGCCACACGCCTCCAGTGAAAGAGTTTCCAGGATGACTGCTAATACTGCAGTGGGGTGAGCATGTTGCCACACTTCGCTTCTGCAGCTCTTGATTTGGGTTTTATCAAACTTACAAGGATAGCCTGTCAACCTTCCTATATTGTTAGGATTAAAAGAATATGTGTGTGTACAGTAGAGCACACTTAAAACTGTATTTAGTATATATTTAGCACTAATAAAATGATAACCATTTTTAACCAGAGGCTAGTGAGGGAGCTAATAAGTTTATATTGAGTTGCAAATGACTGTACAGCTTTTAAGTGCCTTGAATTGACTTAAAAATCTATAAAGTGATCAATTGTAGGGGTTCTGAAAGAAGGTTGAATTTAGAGTCATGGCTGTATAGGGCAAACAGGAAAAAGATCAAGTGTAGTTCAGTATGATGGCAATATCTAAACACAGAGGCCAAAGTGAAGCTTGTGTGCAGAAATGCACCGCTGTCCGTCTTCGATCTGTCCTGTAGTAGGTATTAGAGGTTTGCGTGGGTGAGATGGTACCCATGGGAACCTTTACCAGTTCTGAGTAGCTTGGATATAAAGATGGCCTGAAAGTAGAAACTCATCAGTTATGATACTAGATGTCCTACAGAGAGCAGTAGGTTTTTGTTCCCGTGGGACATGTGGGGAACGGAACAGAGATCAGGAAAAAGAGGGTCTAAGATGTGCCTGAGGAGGTATCCCCCAGTTGGTTACAGCCAACCCCGTGGTGGCCCTGACTTCGTGTCAAAAGTTCCCACCTTGTGATAGCAGTTGTCACAGGGAACTGAAGGAGATCGATCTTACCCATAAAATCAGAAGCCCTGGCTTTTCTGTTTTACCTCTGACCTTCGGAGAGGTACTAGTCCTGGGCCTCAGTTTTCTCAAACATAAAAAGATTGAATTAGGTTAAATAATTGCCATTCAAATTCTTTGCCTGTGACTTGGAAAGAGGGCTTCCCAGATGGCTTAGTGGTAAAGAATCCACCTGCCAATGCAGGAGACTCAGGTTCAATCCCCTGGAGGAGGAAATGGCAACCCTCTCCAGTATTCCCGCCTGGAGAATCCTATGGACAGAGGAACCTGTCCTCTGGGGGTCTCAAAGAGTTGGGCATGACTGAGCAACTGAGTGTACACATACGTGCACAGCTTGGAGGAAAGGAGTGGGTGTCCAGGAGCTCCTGGGGATTGTCCAGAGTCCTGGGCCGGAAGACTCAGTCCTGTCTTCAGAGTGAGCCAGGCCAGCCTCTCCTGGTGGTTCCTCTGTCAGAGGTCAGAAATGGTTTGACTGCAGCCTGGGGGCTGTCGCTGTAGAGCACACTCTGTTTCCTTTGACTTGAGTGGGAAATGAGGTGCATCCCTTCCTCTTGAGGCTTTTGTACTTGGATGTGGTGATTGGCCTCAGCAGAAAGGAGGGGCTTGAGGGATGGGAAGAAAGCCCTTAAATCCACATTTAACAAACAGCTAGTATGTGCCCAACTTTGAGCTATGTGCTAGCAACGCAAAGATGAGATGGGATCCTTGTGCATCTTGTGTTTATGCCTGAAGCGGGTGGAGGGTTGTGGAACGCCTTGATGAAAATGTGGCCTCGGTCCCATGCTTGTACTTGGCCAAGTGTGTTTTAGTGGAGGGTGTAACCACAGGATTCGGTGGTCTGGGAAGCTTAATAGAGGAGAGAAGACTTGAGCCAGTCCTCTGAGAAATCAGATGTGGACTTGATGACACTTCACTGACTGGGAGGTTTTTGCAGAAACTAATCGGCGATTTGTTTATGTAAGTGAATTTTGAAACGCTGGTCAATAACGTTCGGTTAACAAAGGACATTAATCTGTCTCTGGTGAGTAGGTTGTTAACATGTAGTTTATGAGGACCTGCCATGGTTACTGGCTCATGGCAGGCTCTCAGAGATCCCCTCTCTATTCCCTTTATCCTGAGCAGTGGGGGCTTCGGAACACAGAACAGAGGAGTGTTCAGTGAACAAAGCCATTCTGAGGGAGAGAATGGAGGCGTGGGGCAGGGTGAATTGGAAAGGGAAGGTGATGGAGACCACACTGGGAGGCTGTGGAAGCGCCACGGGGGTGAGGTGATGAGCCTCTGAGCTGGATGGCGCCACTGGGCTCTGGAGACACCGCACCGAGGAACTGGGAGACTTTCTGCTGACGGTGGGCAACAGGAGGAGAAATAAACCATTCCAGGGCTGGCTGGGGAGTGGTGTTGCCGGTCTGAGGCTACTGTAGGGTGAGCAGTTCCTTTCGGGCGTTGTGACGTTGTCTCCTCAGGTCCAAACGTGTGAGGTGGCTGCTGCTACAGGACAGAGAAGTAAACAGGTCTAGGAGGGCGAGGTAACGCCCACAGGTCTCAGCTGGTCAGGGTCTAACTGGGGCACTGAGTCCAGGCCCTTCCTGGGAAGGGGGCTGCTCTGGCATTTCGGCGTCCCCTCTGCCCCGGATTCAGCCAGTGCTGCCGCCCTCAAAAAGGCCGTGAGTGACTATCTTCTGTTACTCTAAGGAAGAAAGATTTCAGCCCCACCCGCCAGCCCTTTATAAAGGTGTTGCTTGCATCTGTGTTATCCTCCCCATGAAGAGTTTTGATTCCCAGTGATGTGTTAGCACTGCTTTGCCCTCCCAGATAACCACTTGGCCACCTTACTGTTAGTTGGGTTTCTGAATCACTGTTGAAAGTGATTTGCTTGTGAACAAGAAGATAAGGCCAGGCTCCTTTGAGAGCTTCTCGCTTTGAATGGGAGGTTGGATTAGGTACCCTGGAAATTGCCTTCCACGTTCAAGCGTAATTCCAGGTCTTCTCTACCTGATTAGATCAGGGATCCTATCTCGGTCATTGAGGGTTCCTCCACTGAGCTGACCTTGAAGGCACCAGAAGCATTACTGGTACTTGAGTCTCCTGCCTTCTGCCTTCCTCCCTCTTTGCCCAGGTCAAGTAGAAGGTCCACAGTGTCCCAGTGGCTGAGGTCCCTGCCAGTGGAAGCTAGCATTCTGCGCTTTGGTGGCACAAGGAAGGTTTTCTGACTCGTTTTATACAGGCACCCAGATTTGTAATACTTAATTGTAGAATTTGATGAGCTCTGAGATGTGGCAGTCTCAGTGGGAGGGGCTCTGGCCAATGGTGGGAAAGGCTTGGGCTTCTCCTAGTGAGATCAAGGGCAGTACCTTCCTTGGGCACCAAATCCTACCGGGGGCAAGTGCGGGAGATCACCCAGATGCCCATGGCTGCCACAGCAGAATGGAGAGCACACGGGGGACTGAGCCCTGGGGGTGCAGCGGTCCCTGGGCCCAGACTTCCAACCTGTGGCCTCACACCTATCGGGGGAGAAGCTTCTGGGATTGGGGAGGGGCTTGATGGGGTTCTCTGAGAAGCCTAGGCTCCCTCTTACATGTTCTTTATAGCTCTGTCTACTTTGTGGCCGTGACTAATAATTATTTGCATGATCTCAGGGGATCCCCAAGACAACTCTATGACATTATCATGCCCATTTCACAGGTAGGAAAGGAGGCCACTGAGACAGATTAGGGTATTTGCCGGAAGTGACAGCTGACCAAGGGTGGAATCAGGAATCCAACCCCAACCTTGTGCTATACTGCAGCTCCTCATGTTTCACAATGAATTCATTATCGTGATTATTTGTTTCAACCGTGTGTCTCCAGTTAGAAGGAAGCATTCCCCCAGAGCAGGAGCTGTGCCTGTCACGTCAGTGGGTCTCCAGCACTGAGCCTGGCACGTGGTGGGAGCTTAATGTGTGCTGAATTAGATGACTATGAGTGGGTGGTGACTCCTCTGGGCACCTGAGTTGTTCCTATCCTGTGTGGACCCGTGGGGAGTCACCCCGATTTTCTAGAAACAAAGGCTGGCTCTGTCCTGGCTTTGCAGACGGGCCTTGAAGGTGCCCAGTCCTTAACATCCTTCTCAGATTCAAGATTCGAATGCACCAACTGCTGGCCTACAGCCAGAGTCAGTCCACAGGCTTGTTGGCTTCACTCTGTGCTGTGCTTTAAATTTTTAAAAATTAGTTGACAATTAATTACAGTTGAAAATGTGATTTCAGACTTATCTTCAAAACCCAGAAAATCCTGCAACCCTGTCTGTGCTCACAGTCCCACCCAGAGGCGATCAGCGCTCTCTGAGCAGCTGCTGCCCCCTTGAGGCGCACTTGCACACTACAGCCTTTGTGCCTCTGGCCTGCCCACTTACATCCTTACGGATGGCAGGCCTCAGATACACATTCAGGCGAGTTTGCAGGGTTTTCTTTCGGCCACCGTGGCATATGGGAGCTTAGTTCCCCAACCAGGGATTGAACCTGTGCCCCACGCACTGGAAGCACAGAATCTTAACCACTGGACAGCAGGGAAGTCCCTGCAGTTCTTGACATAAATGATAGCCATTTTATCAGTTCATCAGATTTTTAAGTCAAAAGTCCAACTGGTACAAAAGGATAGATAAAAGTGACACTCCCTTCTAACGTCCTCCAGGCTGGAGGTCCCTGTGTTCCCTTCTTCAGACGTTCTGCAGCACTGTGATCATGGCCACCAAACCACTCGCTGGCACCTCTCATGGGCCAGACACCAACTGGGCATCAGTCACATGGCACTTTTTCAAAATGCAGAGACTCAGGACGCTCATCAGACCTTTGCAGGTAGACTTTCTAAAATTGGAGCCCAGGTGTCCAGCTGTTTCAAAAACCCACAATGTTTTCTTTTGCTCTGCCAAGCAGACCACTGTACTTTGACACAACACTCCAAACGCAGGTCCCACTCTGCAGTCCCCACAGCCTGGTGGAGATGTGCCCAGAGTCCCAACCATCAAGGCAGCTGAGCTGCTGAGAGCTCTGCAGACTATACCCTGGACAGGAGCACCTAACCAAGACCTGAAATCTAGCCAAACCCTCAAACCAAGGCCCACCCCACCCAGAGGAGTAGGCACCGCTTTCAGATTTTCTGTGTCAACCATTCAATGAGAATACGTGCAGGGGGACTGTGCTACGACGCAGGGACACAGCTGGGGGCTCCTCGGTTCTGCTGTGAGCCCAGGATGACTTCCCGTAGCAGGTGGCGCTTGGGCCAAGTTTGCTATAGGGGTTAGAAGCAAAGAGGGCACAACTTCACTCCTCTCGTGCAGTTCTGCCCACTTCTCCCCCTACCTCACAATTCCCTATGCCCATCAGGGGCCACCAGCAGGCACACTTTATCTGTAATGCACATCAAGAAGACCCTGTGAGACAGACTAGGGTGGAAGGAGGGGTCCAGGCATAAGTCAGATCAGTGGCCTGGGGCTGCTTGGGGTTGACTGGCTTGGTATCCAGAAGTTTCTGCTTGAGAAGCAGTGGGTTCAGAAATGTTGTTCCTTCTGGAATGTCTCCTGAGAGACTGCAAAACCAGAGTCCACCTCTGAGCAGCCTGAATCAGTTCTATCAAAGAGCAGCCCTGGGATTGCTACCAGTCCATAAAACGTTACCGGTCTGCAATGAGATAAGAACAGAAATTGAAAGTAAGCATTTAGGAACTTTTATAACAGCCTTACAAGATCTGTTGAAGACTATCCAAGTTGAGCCCAGCATTTTTCTTTTTTTATTTCATCAAAAAATTTTTATTGTAAAAATACATAACATAAAATGTACCATACTAATCATCTGAAGTGTGCATTGCAGTGGCATTAAGAACATTCACTATGTTCTGTAACCATTACCACTATCGAGTATATTTAATTTTGTAAAAAATTAAGTTCTTAAAACCTTTTTTTTTTTTAGTTGGAGAAGCCCTGATCTAAATCTTCACCTGTGGGCTCCCCACAGCCTTGAAGATTTGGGGGAAATTGAAGAGCTTAATTCATTGTTTAGTTTTGCTTCTCCAGACTGTTGAGATTTGCCCCAGAGAGTGATGGGGGCTGAGACCCGGGCTCCCTGGGCTGGAGGTGTGGGGGGATGGGCGCCACCCTGGAAGGGAGAGGAGGCGGCATTGTGCTGCCTGGCCAGGCCAGGATGAGGGACTCTCCCTGGGCATGGCTGCCCAGGGCTCCAGAGGCAGGAAGGCCAGATGAGAGCTGCAGGGTGTCTGGCAGGCCTTCCTCCTGACTCAGCTGGGGAAGGCTGTTGTTCAGAATTCTAAGAATGTCAGCTCCAGCTGGAAGGGCCCTCAGTGACCAGTGCCTACCCTACTTGTTTAGAGGAAGAGCTTGAGGCTGGAGAGAAAGGATTGCCCAAGGTTGCTGCTGCTGCTGCTGCTGCTAAGTCGCTTCAGTCGTGTCCGACTGTGTGACCCCACAGATGGCAGCCCACCAGGCTCCCCGGTCCCTGGGATTCTCCAGGCAAGAACACTGGAGTGGGTTGCCATTTCCTTCTCCAATGCATGAAAGTGAAAAGTGAAAGTGAAGTTGCTCAGTCGTGTCCGACTCTTCGCGACCATATGGACTGCAACCTTCCAAGCTCCTCCATCCATGAGATTTTCCAGGCAAGAGTACTGGAGTGGGGTGCCATTGCCTTCTCCATTGCCCAAGGTTACAGCCACTTAGTTTCTGTCCCAAATCCAGGCCTTTCAATTCCCAGGCAGAAGCGCGATGCAGCTTTTTGGAATCACACAGAATGGAACCTGTTAGCTCTTCAGGGGCCGGGGGCTTCTGTGCCCTCACCTGTGAAATGAGGATAATCCCTCACAGGATGGATGAGTATTGAGTCTGTGCTGGGTTAAGTGAAGCGCCTAGTGCAGGGCATGGGCAGGAACAAGTCAGTCCCCTGCCCCTCCCTGTCCCTTCTTGCCCAGTGACCCTCTTCTCAGTCTGCCATTTCCCCCCGCTGTGGCCGAGGGGACAGAGGAGGGCAGGCCCTCTCCCTCTGGACGGCGGAGAACAGCAAACATAAACCACTGCCCCGGCCCACCTGCATGACTCCTCCCCAGCTTGCCATCCCTCCGTGCGTGGCTCATCTGCTGACTCTCTGGGCATCTTAGAGACAATTTTGTTCCTTCTGGGGCTCAGAACATTTGTAAAAGGAGAGTGTTGAACCAGAACTCAAAAGTCAGTTTCGGGGAGTGGGTACTACAGTTTTGGGTGCTTTATATTTCTGTATCTTTTGTGGGAGAGTCAAACTCCCAGCGGGCCAGACTGGGCTGCCCCTGGTTTACAGCTACCTGCCTCTTTTTATTGTCATCTTTCTCTCTTTGTATTTTCTGACCCTTTCTGACTTTCCTATCTCTCTTTCCTCCTTTTGTGGTTAAGGAATTTTGAGAACGTATTATTTGCTCCACACTGTATAAGCGTTTTGCATATTCCATCTTATGGAATCCTTAATAATAAATATTATTATTCCATTTCCATGGGAGGAAACAGGTTCAGGGGGCTTCCAGTCACTGACCCCAGAGCTGGTTAGTGGCTGAGCCAGCAGGGGGCGCTCTCAACATTATTTCCCAGGTGGTGAGGTCATCTTCTGGCCAGAATAGAGCAGGCTCCATATGGTGTCTGCCGGTGCTCATCTCCTCCCTCTGGTTTTCCCCGAACAGGCTCTCACTCCCACCCCAGAGACACTATGCCTGGCAGGATCACTTGGGCAGTCAGTTCAGTTCAATCAGTCAGTCGTGTCCAACTCTTTGCAACCCCATGGACTGCAGCAGGCCAGGCCTCCTTGTCCATCAGCAACTCCTAGAGTTTACTCAAACTCATGTCCATTGAGTCGGTGATGCCATCCAACCATCTCATCCTCTGTTGTTCCCTTCTCCTCCTGCCTTCAATCTTTCCCAGCATCAGGGTCTTTTCCAGTGAGTCAGTTCTTCACAACAGGTGGCCAAAGTATTGCAGTTTCAGCTTCACCATCAGTCCTTCCAATGAATATTCAGGACTGATTTCCTTTAGGATAGACTGGTTGGATCTCCTTGCAGTCCAAGGGGCTCTCAAGAGTATTCTCTGACACTACAGTTCAAAAGGATCAATTCTTTGGCATTCAGCTTTCTTTATAGTCCAACTCTCACATCCATACATGACTACTGGAAAACCATAGCCTTGACTAGATGGACCTTTGTTGACAAAGTAATGTCTCTGCTTTTTAATATGCTGTCTAGGTTGGAAGTCAGCAGGAAGGGTTTGGATGTTAGTGGAAAGATGGTCACTCACTGCTCCTTGTTTCTGACTTGAATCTCAGGTTATCACATTCCCTACCTTCTATCTCCTCCTCTCCTTCCTCTTTAGATGTCTTAAGAGCTGAAAGATCCTCTAAGGGAACACTCAACAAACCTCTCCATTCATTCATTCATTTATTCACTGAACAAATACTGAATCCTCTGCCATGCCAGGCAGTCTTATGCCTTAGGGATATGGCTGTGCACAAGGCAGATGGAGTCCCTGCCCTCAAACGCTTACATTCTGGTGGAGAAGAAAGACAATAGGAGAGCTTATGAGGAGTGCATAGAGAAAGTGAAAGGGGTGATGTCATAGGCAGTGACCCGTGGCAGAGGGTGAGGAGCCTCCTCGTATGGATGGGCAGGGGATAGTGCATTCCTGGCACATGAAACAGCTTGTGCAAAGGTCCAAAGGCAAGAGCCCACAGGTGTGAGGGAAGGGTGTGCAAAAGGCCTGCCCAGCTAGATAGGGTGAGCAAGAGGGTCTGCTGCAGGGAGGCAGTCAGGAGCCAGCCATGCAAGCCTGTGGGCCAGGGTGTGGGGGTGCAGTATATATATTCTGCATAATGTGAAGCCTCTAGGGGCTCTAGGGATGTGATGGGGCTACGTCTGTAAAGGAGCCTTGAACCACTGTGAAGAAGAGAATGGATATAAAGTGATCAGGAGTGCGGGAGGGAGAGAGGAGGGAAGTTTGGCCTAAGGTGGGGTCAACAGGCTGGAGAAGTGAAGCTGGGTTCAGGATCTGTGTCACAGTGGAGACAGCAGGACCCTGATGGGCTGGATGCGGGCCGTGGAGTAAGGGATGACCGCTGAGTGCTTCACTTGGGCCGCTGAGTGGAGGTGTCATCTACCCCAGTGAAGAAGTTTGGAGATGGAACATACATGGGGGCTGTGGGCTGGGAAGCAGCAATGAGTCCATCTAGCCATCGCAGCAGACCTTGCTGACTGCCTGTCAGTACCCATTCTCTCCTTCCTTGTAACAGAAAGCTGATGAACTTTTCTTGAAGTACCGATCTTTTGCCCTTTTCCCGTCCTCCCCCTTCCTGCCTGGAATGGAAACATCACCCTAGAGATGCAATATCCACCTTGTGCCTATGAGGGTAAAAGCTGTATGATAAGATGGCTGGAGCCAAGTGGTATATGGAGCCTGAGGCTGTGGTTATACTCACAAGCTCACACACCAGTCTCGGACTGTCCGCCCCCGAGTTCTTGTTCTGTGAAACAAGTTATTCCTTTTCCTAGTTCAAGCCAATGTTTTGTGGCTTTTCACTGTGAGTCACTGAATACAACTAGAGCTAATGGAATCATGTTGAGTTTAAACACACACAGCCCAGGAGGAGGACAGGTAATTAATATGCATCACAGTGTGATGGATGTTAGTTATCAGAGGAGTCAACAGAAGCACAGAAAAGGGAACCAAGTCAGACTGGTGTAATGGGATCAGTCAGGGAGGGCTTCCTGGAGGAGTTCACATCTGAGCTGAGGATCAGAGGAGAAGTAGGAGTTGGGCAGTTTAAAAAAAAAGCAGCAGTGAGTGTTTCAGACAAAGGAGCAGTGCATGGAGGACTGAGAGAGGCGAGGTGGCAATGTGAGGGTGATTGGACTGCAGATGGAGGGGCACTAGGGGGGCAGGAGTCTGGGGGGCCATGCAGGGTGTTGTCAGGACAAGGGGTTTGGGCTTGACCGGGGAGCCACCGATGGATGGCAAGCAGGGTGGGTCCAGGTGAGACCTGTCTGGGCACCCCATAAGCACTTGTTGATGGAATGAGCCAGTGGAAGCAGGAATGATGACTGTGGGCTTCCATGCAGGGAGGGGACGGTTGAATGACCGGACAGCGGAAGGACAAGCCAGGCAGACACCTGGATGCCAGACCACCACTTCTCTCACCTCCTCTTCCACGACTCCCCCGACCGGACCAGCACCATCACTCTCCAGGATCCTTCGGGGAGCCTCCACACCAGCCCCCCCGCAACTGCTGCCCCAGCCCCTCTACAGTGCGTCCTCCAGGGCAGCCCCCTGAGCCCTGGAGTCAGATTCTTCATCCCGGCGCTCTGCCCGACGCCTTTGCCACCTCAGCTGCATCCACATGGAAGAAGCCACTGCTGTCTGGCCCTTCACCCTCACATGCAAAGCTGGCTTTAGCAGAAATGATGCCCCCAGAGCATTGCGATGAACATGGGACAGAACAGATATGTGAGTGGTGAACTCAGAGCAAGAGAACCATCCTGACCCTGAAGGCTCCCTCGACCTGGGCTGACAAGGAGGAAGATCCTGCCTCATCCCCTGCCCCATGGCTTCACATTGCTCTCAAGCTCTCAAGCTCAAGAGAGAAAATGACCCAGGTCAGGCATGAGATGTCCAACATCCCCTCGGCAGGTGCTACTGCCCAGGTGGCACCCTCCCGGGAGCCCCTGTCCAGGCCACCAGGATGGCCGCGGGCTCCAGAGCAGTGCCAGCCACATGGGGCCGGGAGTGAGGGCTAATCCCGCCCCCGCCAGTGTCTGGGCTTGATTGCCAATGACTCGGGAGACACCTCATAGAGGCTCTGATAAGAAGAGGCTACGACTTCACTCCCACAGCTGGGAGGGAACTGGTGCTTGATGTTGGGGAGAGCAGGGGGTAGGGGCACTGAGTTGGACCCGGGGCAGGAGACAGGCCCGCTGTGTCCTCGACCTCCTTCCTGGAGAAGGGCTGAGCTTCTGATGGAAAGGAGGTCACCTTTGGTAACGCGAGGTCCAGTTGCTTGGCAGGAAACCCTCTGATCCCATCACCTACTCTTCCCCTGCTGCCCTCAACATGCCAGCCAAGGACCTGCTTCAGGGTTTTTGTACCGAAGTCCCCTCTTATCTGTGGGGGATATGTTCCAAGACCCCCGGTGGAGGCTTGAAACCTCAGTATGGAACCCTATCTACACAGCTGATGTTTTATCTTTTATCCTACATATACATACAAACATGATAAAGTATAACTTATCAGTTAGGCATCGTAAGAGATTAACAACAATAAAAATAAAGTAGAACAATTATGGGCTTCCTGGGTGGCTTAGTGGTGAAGAATCCGGGTGCCAGAGTAAGGAACACCAGTTTGCTCCCTGGGTGAGGAAGATCCTATTCTAATATTCTGGCCTGGGAAATCCCATGGACAGGGGAGCTTGGCGGGCTACAGTCCATGGGGTCCCAAAGAGTCGGACGTGACTTAGCTTCTAAACAATAACAAGAACAATTATAACAATATACTGTAATAAGTTATGTGAACGTTGTTTCTCTCTCTCAAAAGTTCCTTTTGTACAAATTTAATGCTTTTTCCATGTTTTGTGGCTGTGCCATGGGGTATGTAGGATCTTAGTTCCCCAACAAGGCATCAAACCTGTGCCCCTTGCATTGGAAGTGCAGAGTCTTAACCTCTGGGCTGCCAGGCAAGTCCCATGCCTTTTTCTTATTAATTAAACATTTATCATGTATAGTACCCATAACTTTTGCAATTTGAGGCACGATGGCAAAACTAGCACAAATTTCTTTACCTTCTTCACAGTTCCATGGAGAGAAGATCCAGTCACCCTCAGCATAGAATTTTTTTTTTTCTTTCCTTAAGCCCACAGCTTTCACCCTTTCAGTTAAAGGAAGCACTTGTCTCTTTGCCATATCTGAATTGTCAACATCACTACTCTTGCGCTTTGGGGCCATTAGTACGTAAAATAATGGTGACTTGAACACAAACACTGCATCCCCCAACAATCTTTCTATAACCCAAGTGGCTACTGAGTGAGTAACTGGCAGGATGTGCTGGACAGAGGGATGATTCTAGGCCTGGCCAGGACGAAACTGGACTGTGCGAGGATTTCATCACGTGACCCATAACCTCACATGATTTAAAACATATGAGTTGTTTATTTTTGTCATTTGTTATTTAAAAAATTATTTACAAATTTATCTGGTTGGTCGTGGTTGCGATGGGAAACAGGAAAGGGAAACCGTGGATAATCGGCAACTGTCGTACTTGCTGTTCCTTGGTAATCTCACAAAAGTTGCTTTATCCACAGCAAAGCCTTCTCTGGTCACCCTCCCTAAAACAGCCACCTCCCTGCCCCCAGCACCACAGTCTTTTCTTTACCTTCCCTCATTGTATTCACAGCATTCATGCTTATTATTATCCCCCTGTTAGGAGACAGGTGTGTGTCCTGTCCTGTCCTGAGTCTGTCCTGTCCTAAGTCCTTGGTTCCTGGAATAGGGTGCAGAACACAGTAGGTTTCGCTGTTCAGTCGCTCAGTCATGTGCGACTTTTTGCGACCCCATGGGCTACAGCACACCAGGCTTCCCCATCCTTCACTATCTCCTGGAGTTTGCTCAAACTCATGTCCATTGAGTCAATGATGCTATCCAACCACCTCGTCTTCTGTCATCCTCTTCTGCCTTCAATCTTTCCCAGCATCAGGGTCTTTTCCAGTGAGTCAGTCTTCACATCAGGTGGCCGCAGTATTGGAATTTCAGCTTCAGCATCAGTCCTTCCAATGAATATTCAGCACTGATTTCCTTTAGGATTGACTGGTTTGATCTCCTTGCTGTCCAAGGGACTGTCAAGTGTTTTCTCCAACACCACAGTTCAAAAGCATAATTCTTTGGTGATCAGCCTTCTTTATGGTCCAGCTCTCACATCCATACATGACTTCTGGGAAAACCATAGCTTTGATTATATGGACCTTTGTTGGCAAAGTAATGTTTCTGCTTTTTAATATGCTGTCTAGATTTGTTATAGCTTTTCCTCTAAGGAGCAAGCATCTTCTAATTTCATGGCTGCAGTCACCATCTGCAGTGATTTTGGAGCCCAAGGAAATAAAGTCTGTCACTGTGTCCATTGTATCCCCATCTATTTGCCATGGAGTGATGGGAACAGATGCCATGATCTTCATTTTTTTTAATGTTGAGTTTTAAGCCAGCTTTTTTACTCTCCTCTTTCACCTTCATCAAGAGGCTCTTTGGTTTGTCTTCGCTTAGTGCTACGGTGGTGTCATCTGCATATATAAGGTTATTGATATTTCTTCTAGAAATCTTGATTCCAGCTTGTGCTTCATCCAGCCCAGCATTTCGTATGATGTACTCTGCATATAAGTTAAGTAAGTAGGGTGATTGAAGGCAGGAGGAAAAGGGGACGACAGAGGATGATATCGTTGGATGGCATTGCCAACTCGATGAACATGAGTTTGAGCAAGCTCCGGGAGTTGGTGATAGATAGGGAAGCCTGGCATGCTGCAGTCCATGGGGTCACGACTGAACTGACTGAACTGAACAGGGTGACAATATACAACCTTGACGTACTCCTTTTCCTATGTGGAACCAGTCCATTGTTCCGTGTCCAGTTCTAACTGTTGCTTCCTGACCTGCATACAGGTTTCTCAGGAGGCAGGTCAGGTGGTCTGGTATTCCCATCTCTTTCGGAATTTTCCACAGTTTGTTGTGATTCACACAGTCAAAGGCTTTGGCATAGTCTATAAAGCAGCAGTAGATGTTTTTCTGGAACTCTCTGGCTTTTTCTATGATCCAGTGGATGTTGGCAATTTGATCTCTGGTTTCTCTGCCGTTTCTAAATCCATCTCGAACATCTGGAAATTCTTGGTTCACGTACTGTTGAAGCCTAGTTTGGAGAATTTTGAGCATTACTTTGCTCGCGTGTGAGATGGGTGCAGTTGTGTGGGAGTTAGAACAGTCTTTGGCAGTATGGTGAATGCTGTAGGTGAGTTATTCCATAAACACTTGTTGATGGAAGACGCCTGGGCCACTGACGAAGCCCGAATAGCCTATAACCAGGTGTGTCCCTCCCCACCGCCGTCATTGCCGTGAGTTCTCTGCGTCTCCAGCTCCAATGCACATGTCTCCCACCAGCTGTCAGAGGGAGAGTGGACATTTCCATTTGACACTGAGCCACGTTCCCTGAGCTAGAGGGGCTGAGAGGAAATTTCCATGAACCACCTCTAGCAGCCTGATGGAGCAGTCAGGGAGTCCAGGAAGGGGCCGTGGAGGACCTCTCTCACGGACCTCGTACCTGCCCAGGCCCAGCCTAGTATGCGGCAGCATCCTCTACGGATCTGCAGATTGGGCCTCTCTCCGGGCTTATCTCACACTAGCTCCAGCCTGCCAGGGTCTGGTGCATCCTCCAACCCTGGAGCCAGAGGGACCCTTAGCCATCATCAAGTTCAATCCCCACCTTCTCAAGATGGAGACACTGAGGCCCAGAGAGGGGAAGCAATTTGTCTCAGGTCACACAGAAAGTTCATGGACTCAAACTCAGTTCTCTGACTGCATTTTTGCTTCTTTTCTCTTCTGTTCCTTCCCTCCCTCCCAGAGTCCTCTAGCTAATCTTTCCCAAGGGCCACTTTGGGCCAGCCCAGTGCCCTGGGCCCTGAACTCCCTGCCCTAGAACCCTAGGCCTTGAGGCCGTAATATTGCCACTTCCTCTGGAGAGACCTCCAGTCGCCCCTGCCCCTCCACCCCACGTATCCTGTCCCTGCCACCAACTTTACAACCCATTTGAACAACCTATTGCCTTAATTGCTTCTCATATCAATTCAATTAGAAAGTCTGGGAGTGGGGTCCAGTCATCAGAATTCTTTTTTTTTTTAATCCCTGGGTGATTCCATTGCAGCAAAGTTTGGAAACCACTGTTTCGGCCTTGAGCAATATCACCTCCCCCTCCTGTCCCTGGGTCCCTAGGTTGCAGATTACACGGTGACATTTATTTTTTCGGTCCAGATCTACGTGGTCCTGGGCCTCAGGCCAGATTTCAGCTGAGCAAACCTCTCCCCCTCCTGCTCCTGTTCTTTGCCCTACTCTGGGCTTCCAGTCTGACTAAACGGTGTGGTCTGACTTGTCTCCCCAGCAAGTACTCATTAAATATTTACTGTTAATGATGGCAGTGACCTCAGTCTGGCCAATAGGAACTTTGGTGCAGAAGAAAGAAAATGATTTTTGTGTCAGGAAAACTTGGGTCCTAATTCTGAATCTGTTTGCTCTTTCTGGGTCTTAGTTTACTTGGCTATGAAGGGAGGCTAAGCGGGGAGTGTGGAACACCTACCGTGTCGTTTCTGTAAAGCTCAAAGATCCTGCTTGATATCTGGAGAGGGCCCAGCAGCTCCGCATCCCAGTTCCTCTGGGGCTAGGCTGCTCTTGCCCAGATGGTAGGGAAGCATAATGGTTTCTGTGGGTGGAAAGTGGAAAGGAAGGTGGCTGTGACCCTGCCCAGGGGCGCTTCCTCCCAGGGCGAGGCACCCGCAGTGGAGAGGTGCAGGGGGGTGCCGAAACAGAAGGGTGGGGGTTCAGAGGGATCCACTGGACAGAGCCACCACCCTGCCTGGGATGCAGCATGAAGCTTTGGTAGGGCTTTCTCTTGGGAACCTACAAAAGCATCCCATAAGGACAGAGTCTGCATTTAGGTACCAGCTGCCCGGAAGCACTAAACCCCAATCACAACCACACTAGACAAAGAATACCTCTTCTACTTCCATCTCCTCCTCTGACTTATCAGAGAGGGGGAGCTTTGGACCCAAAGGAACATGATAATGTTAATGGACAACAGGACTGGACTTTTGGGGACCCGGAAGTTGAGACTGTCTTTGTACACCCGAGAGGGAAAGGCTAGAGAAGCATCTCAGGCTGGGGCAAGATCTTCAGAAAGATTAAAGGGGTGCTGGCAAGAACACACGATGGGGCTGCCTGTGCCAGGCTGAGGCCAGATCGGTTGTTCAGTGACTGGCATTTGTATTATTAAATCAGTCTTCTGCTGGTCATTGATGGAGCTGTTGCCAAGTTTCTATGCTGCCGTGGAAAGAGCCTTTATTTCTCTGAACCTCAGTTTCTCTAGCTGTGAAATGGCCCTGATTTTAAAGGGCCCTGCAAGACTTTGCCAGTTTGTATAAAAGACCTCAGTTATCTTATTTCCAGGCAGGAAAATTAAATATGTCCTGAGCACAAAGTCTGAAACAACCTCAGGAGGTCAAGTAGCAGGCTGAAAAATGATCTCTCATACCAAGAAAATTAAAGAAAAAATTAATTTGTTGTGTAGAGGTTAATTGTCACATTATTTTTAACAGTTTTATTGAGACATAATTTACGTCCCATAAAATGTACCTCTTTTAAGTGTATAATTCAATGGCTTAGCGAGTTTACAGAGTTGTACAACCATCATCACAATCTAATTTTAGGATATTCAATCATCCTAAAGAGATCTCTCACGCCAGTTCCTACCCTCAGCCCTGGAAACCACTAATCTGCTTTCTGTCTTAGAGATTTCCTGTATCTGGACACGTCATGTAAATGGAATCATGCAGTGTGTGTTTTTGGCATCTGGCTTCTTTGACTGAGCACAGCGTTTCTGAGGTTCATCCATGTTGTACTGTGTATCAGGCCATCATTCTTTTTTATGGCCAAATGATAGTCTATTGTATGGATATACCACATTTTACTTATCTTCTCATCATCAATAGATGTTTGGGTTGTTTCCACTTTGGGAAAATGCTTCTTTGAACATTTATGTATAAGTCTTTTCTCTCTCTCTCTCCTTTCTCTTTTCTTTCCTTCTTTTGTCCAGGCTGTAGGGCTTACAGGATCTTACTTCGCTGACCAGGGATTGAACCCTTACCCTCAGCAGTGAAAGCGCTGAGTCTTGAGCACTGGGCCACCAGGAAATTCCCGTTTATCTTTGGAAATTCCCATTTCCACATAAGTCTTTGTGGACATGTGTTTTCAGTTCTTTTGGATATAGCCTCAGTTTCTGTAGCTGTGAAATGCTCCTATTTCTGAAGGGCCCTGCCAGACTTTGCTAGTTTGTAAAAAATACCTGAGGTCTCTTAGTTCCAAGTAGGAAAATTAAACATGTCCTGAGCACCAAGTCTTTGTGTGGACATGTGTTTTCACTTCTTTCAGGTAGACTCCTAGGGATGGAATTGCTAGGTCATATGTAGATAACTCCACATGAAGTTCTTTGAGGAATTGCCACATTGTTTACCAAAGTAGCTGTATCATTTTTACATTCCCATCAGTAGTGTATGAACAGTGTTCCAATTTCTTCTCATCCTTGACACTTGTTGTTTTCTTTCTTTTGAATTATAGCCGTTCTATATCACTTCTAGTGAAGTGATAACTCATTGTGGTTTGGATTTGCATTCCTACAATGACTAAAGATCCTGAGCATTTTCTCAAGTGCTTCTGGCCACTGGTAAATCCTCTTTGGTGAAATATCTATTCAAACACTTTGCCCATTTAAAAATTGAATTATCTATTGTTTTATTTAGTTGGAAGAGTTCTTTATATATCCTGGATACAAGTTCTTGAGCAGATACATGATATTTAAGAATAGTTTTCTCCCAGTCTTGACTTATCTTCTTTTTAGTTAATTATCATAAATGTAAGAGTTTATTTCGGAACTCTCAATGCTGTTCCATTGATCTATATATCTGTTTGTTATGCCAGTACCACAGTGTTTTGGTTACGTGGTGTGATACTATATTTTGAAATCATGAAATATAAATCCTCTACTTCATTCTTTGTTTTGAGAATTGTTTCACTTATTTTGCATTCAATGTATTTTCATATTTTAGGAACAGCTTTGGAGGTTGAATGAAGATCACCTTGCCAATTTCTGCACACACAAAAAAAATGTTTTCTGGGAGTTTGACGGGGATTGAAGTGAATATATAGATCAATTTGGGGAGACCTGCTGTCTTAACAATACTGAGTCTTCCAACCCATGAACATAGATTGTCTTTCCATATATTTATATCTTTTAAAATCTCTTTCAGCAATATTTTATAGATTTCATTGTATAAGTCTTACACTTTTTTTCATGATAATTTCTATTTATTGTTGAGAAGAGAAAATCTGGTTTTATTTAGACTCTCCTTTAAAATATTCTTCTTTTTTTCTTTTTTGGAGAGTCTGAACAGATCTTTCTATTTTATTTTTACAGAACAAGGTTACATATAGTTCCACTATATACGGCAATTATTTTTTAAGTAGATAAATTAAGATTTTTAGTTGGAGTTTCAACATCAAATTCTCAAAAACTCTTAACATTCATTAATAGAATGAGTATACAGAGAAGTAGAAGGATATAGTGGACCTGAAAAGCACTATGAACCAGTTCAACATAATTAAGATTCATACGATTTTCACACAACAGTAGGATACAAAGTTCCCATAGATTATAAACTAGGAGACACTGGAACATTTCCAGGGACATAAAAGAAGGTGCAAAAACATCATGGTCTAAAAGTATTGAAATCATACAGAGTCTGTTCTCTTATCACTGTGGAATTATGTTAGAAATGAATATCAAAAGATATTTGAAAATAACCCGCATATTTTCAAGCCTGAACTGTTTTTATTCCTCAGTTCAGTTCAGTCGCTCAGTCGTGTCTGACTCTTTGCGACCCCATGAATCGCAGCACGCCAGGCCTCCCTGTCCATCACCATCTCCTGGAGTTCACTCAGAGTCACGTCCATCGAGTCCGTGATGCCATCCAGCCATCTCATCCTCGGTCGTCCCCTTCTCCTCCTGCCCCCAATCCCTCCCAGCATCAAAGTCTTTTCCAATGAGTCAACTCTTCGCATGAGGTGGCCAAAGTACTGGAGCTTCAGCTTTAGCATCATTCCTTCCAAAGAAATCCCAGGGTTGGTCTCCTTCAGAATGGACTGGTTGGATCTCCTTGCAGTCCAAGGGACTCTCAAGAGTCTTCTCCAATACCACAGTTCAAAAGCATCAATTCTTCGGTGCTCAGCCTTCTTCACCGTCCAACTCGCACATCCATACATGACCACAGGAAAAACCATAGCCTTGACTAGACGGACCTTAGTCAGCAAAGTAATGTCTCTGCTTTTGAATATGCTATCTAGGTTGCTCATAACTTTTCTTCCAAGGAGTAAGCGTCTTTTAATTTCATGGCTGCAGTCACCATGTGCAGTGATTTTGGAGCCCCCCAAAATTAAGTCTGACACTGTTTCCACTGTTTCCCCATCTATTTCCCATGGAGTGATGGGACCAGATGCCATGATCTTCGTTTTCTGAATGTTGAGCTTTAAGCCAACTTTTTTGCTCTCCTCTTTCACTTTCATCAAGAGGCTTTTTAGCTCCTCTTCACTCTCTGCTATAAGGGTGGTGTCATCTCCATATCTGAGGTTATTGATATTTCTCCTGGCAATCTTGATTCCAGCTTGTGTTTCTTCCAGTCCAGCGTTTCTCATGATGTACTCTGCATAGAAGTTAAATAAGCAGGGTGACAATAGACAGCCTTGACATACTCCTTTCCCAATTTGGAACCAGTCTGTTGTTCCATGTCCAGTTCTGACTGTTGCTTCCTGACCTGCATACAGATTTCTCAAGAGGCAGGTCAGATGGTCTGGTATTCCCTTCTCTTTCAGAATTTTCCACAGTTTATTGTGATCCACACAGTCAAAGGCTTTGGCATAGTCAATAAAGCAGAAATAGGTGTTTTTCTGAAACTCTCTTGCTTTTTCCATGATCCAGCGGATGTTGGCGATTTGATCTCTGGTTCCTCTGCCTTTTCTAAAATGAGCTTGAACATGAGGGAGTTCACGGTTCACGTATTGCTGAAGCCTGGCTTGGAGAATTTTGAGCATTACTTTACTAGCATGTGAGATGACTGCAGTTGTGCAGTAGTTTGAGCATTCTTTGGCATTGCCTTTCTTTGGGATTGGAATGAAAACTGACCTTTTCCAGTCCTGTGGCCACTGCTGAGTTTTCCAAATTTGCTGGCATATTGAGTGCAGCACTTTCACAGCATCATCTTTCAGGATTTGAAACAGCTCAGTTGGAATTCCATCACCTCCACTAGCTTTGTTCCTAGTGACGCTTTCCAAGGCCCACTTGATTTCACATTCCAAGATGTCTGGTTCTAGATTAGTGATCACATCATCATGACTATCTGGGTCGTGAAGATCTTTTTTGTACAGTTCTTCCGTGTATTCTTGCCACCTCTTCTTAATATCTTCTGCATCTGTTAGGTCCATACCATTTCTGTCCTTTATCGAGCCCATCTTTGCATGAAATGTTCCCCTGGTATCTCTAATTTTCTTGAAGAGATCTCTAGTCTTTCCCAATCTGTTGTCTTCCTCTATTTCTTTGCATTGATCGCTGAAGAAGGCTTTCTTATCTCTTCTTGCTATTCTTTGGAACTCTGCATTCAGATGCTTATATCTTTCCTTTTCTCCTTTGCTTTTCGCCTCTCTTCTCTTCACAGCTATTTGTAAGGCCTCCCCAGACAGCCATTTTGCTTTTTTGCATTTCTTTTCCATGGGAATGGTCTTGATCCCTGTCTCCTGTACAATGTCACGAACCTCATTCCATAGTTCATCAGGCACTCAATCTATCAGATCTAGTCCCTTAAATCTATTTCTCACTTCCACTCTATAATCATAAGGGATTTGATTTAGGTCATACCTGAATGGTCTAGCGGTTTTCCCTACTTTCTTCAATTTCAGTCTGAATTTGGTAATAAGGAGTTCATGATCTGAGCCACAGTCAGCTCCTGGTCTTGTTTTTGTTGCCAGTACAGAGCTTCTCCATCTTTGGCTGCAAAGAATATAATCAATCTGATTTTGGTGTTGACCATCTGGCGATGTCCATGTGTAGAGTCTTCTCTTGTGTTGTTGGAAGAGGGTGTTTGCTATGACCAGTGCATTTTCTTGGCAACACTCTATTAGCCTTTGCCCTGCTTCATTCCGCATTCCAAGGCCAAATTTGCCTGTTACTCCAGGTGTTTCTTGACTTCCTACTTTTGCATTCCAGTCCCCTATAATGAAAAGGACATCTTTTTTGGGTGTTAGTTCTAAAAGGTCTTGTAGGTCTTCATAAAACCGTTCAACTTCAGCTTCTTCAGCGTTACTGGTTGGGGCATAGACTTGGATTACTGTGATATTGAATGGTTTGCCTTGGAGATGAACAGAAATTATTCTGTCATTTTTGAGATTGCATCCAAGTACTGCATTTCAGACTCTTTTGTTGACCATGATGGCTACTCCATTTCTTCTGAGGGATTCCTGCCTGCAGTAGTAGATATAATGGTCATCTGAGTTAAATTCACCTATTCCAGTCCATTTTAGTTTGCTGATTCCTAGAATGTCAACGTTCACCCTTGCCATCTCTTGTTTGACCACTTCCAATTTGCCTTGATTCATGGACCTGACATTCCAGGTTCCTATGCAATATTGCTCTTTACAGCATCAGATCTTGCTTCTATCACTAGTCACATCCACAACTGGGTATTGTTTTTGCTTTGGCTCCATCCTTTCATTCTTTCTGGAGTTATTTCTCCACTGATCTCCAGTAGCATATTGGGCACCTAATGACCTGGGGAGTTCCTCTTTCAGTATCCTATCATTTTGCCTTTTCATACTGTTCATGGGGTTCTCAAGGCAAGAATACTGAAGTGGCTTGCCATTCCCTTCTCCAGTGGACCACGGTCTGTCAGACCTCTCCACCATGACCCGCCCGTCTTGGGTTGCCCCGCAGGCATGGCTTGGTTTCATTGAGTTAGACAAAGCTGTGGTCCTAGTATGATTAGATTGACTAGTTTTCTGTGAGTATGGTTTCAGAGTGTCTGCCCTCTGATGCCCTCTTGCAACACCTACCATCTTACCTGGGTTTCTCTTACCTTGGACATGGGGGTATCTCTTCACGGCTGCTCCAGCAAAGCACAGCTGCTGCTCCTTACCTTGGATGAGGGGTATCTCCTTACTGCCACCTTTCCTGACCTTCAACGTGGGATAGCCCCTCTAGGCCCTCCTGCACCTGCGTAGCCACCGCTCCTGGGTTGCTCCTCCCGGCTGCGGGCCCTGGCCTCGGGCTCGAGGTGGCTCCTCAGGGTCACCGCCCTTGGCCTCGGGCACGAGGTGGCTTCTCCCGGCCGCCACTGGCCTCAGACGTGGGGTGTCTCCTCCCGGCTGCCACCCTGACCTCAGACGCGGGGTGTCTCTCAGTGTTTACTTATTTTTGATGTGATTATGTGCAATGTTACTTTATTAATTTTTTATTGAGATATTATTGACATCTAACATTATATTAGTTTTAGGCATACAACATAATGATTCAACATTTGCATATATTGTAAACTGATCATCACAAGTCCAGTTAACATCTGTCACAATACATAGCATACTTTTTTTTTCTTATGATGAGAACTTTTAAAGAATTTTTTCTTTTGACAACTTTCAAATAGGCTATACATTATTACTAACTACAGTCACCATGCTCTATATTATATCAGTTCAGTCACTCAGTTGTGTCTGACTCTTTGTGACCCCATGGACTGCAGCACGCCAGGATATATTATATCCCTATGAGTAATGTATTTTGTACCCAGATGATGTAGAGATGTTGTACCTTTTGACCTGATTCACCCATTTCATTCATTCCCTACTGCCTCTTTATGACAACCACCACTCTTTCCTCTGTATCTATGAGCTTGTTCTTTTTTTTGGTTGTTGTTGTTTGTTGTTGCTCATATCAGTGAGATCATACAGTGTTTGTCTTTCTCTGTCTGACTTATTTTACTAAGCATAACACCTTAAGGTCCATTCACATTGTTGCAAATGGCAAGATTTCATTTCTTTTTATGGCTAAATAGCATTCCATTCTGTGTATGTGTATCTATGTATGGCTTTATGCCACATTTTCTTTATCCGTTCATCCATCGATACTTAGGTTGTTATTTTAATGCTGAAAGCAAGGGAGAAAGAAAGGAAAATACAGATATCCTGAGTAGGCTTTTGATAAATGATTAAGCACATTATGATCTGTTCTACCAATGAGATATTCTGGGGTTATTAAAAGTGGTTTTTGTGTGTTTCCCCCAGAAGTATCATTCTGACCATGGAGAATGTTGAGTATAGGAACAACACTGAATTCATCTCCCTTTTCCCGAAGCTGAGCGGATAGCCAGACACGAACTAGATGCTGCGTGTGGTAGCAACTCATGCTGACCACCAAATATTTGTTTCTTCTCCTATCGCCCTTCCTTACCCCCTGAAGTTAGTTGTGGCCATGTGACGTGCTTTAACCAATGAAACATGAAAGAATGTGCTGTATGTCACCCCTGAGAAGAGACTTTAATAGCCAGTGTGCAACTTTCCATACTTCAGCCTCTGCAGAGGTGGCTGGATGCACCTCAAGGCTGCTCCATCAGCCTGGCCCTGGAGTGAGGATGACGAAGAATAGAGACACTGACAATGGACGTGTAGAATGAGCAAGAAATACAATCTGCTTTAAATTGCTAAGATAGTGTTGTTATTACTGCAGCAAACCTAACTCATCCTGACTAGTATAAATATTTATAAGTAGGATAAATATTTGTTGAAAAAGATAAATGAAACTAAAAAGTAGAACATTAAATTCTGTCTTGTCTAAAACTATGAAAAAGATGTCAGAAAATCGGCTGTAAACTTAAGGAAGGTAAAGTCAGAGTGTTAAAGGAGGGGATTTGGGGTGAATTGTTTCTCTTTTAAAAGTGTCTTTTGGGACTTTTCTGATGGTCCAGTGGTTAGGAATCCATTTGCTTATACGGGGGACACACGTTTGATCCCTGGTCCAGGAAGATCCCACATGCCTTGGGGCAACTGAGCCTGTGTGCTGAAACTATGGAGCCAGCATGCTGCTACTGAAGCCCACGTGCCTGGAGCCCGTGCTCTGAAACAAGGGAAGCCACCACGATGAGAGGTCCATGCACCGCAGCTAGAGAGGAGCCCCCACCGGCTGCAACTGGAGAAAGCCCTCACACAGCAGTGAAGACCCAGCACAGCCGCAAACAAATAAATAAGATTAAAAGTGTCTTTTGGATTCCTGGACCCAATCCCAATGTCTATGTGAGTTGGGGGAGGGGCGAACTCCCACACGACACTGAACGATTCTCAGACCCAGCAAGGCTTCTGAGAATTCAACTCAGTTCTGATACTCTCTACCCAGAAACAGCATCAGATCCCACAGGTTTAAGAACTCAGTCCCACAGGACCACCCCTCTCTCCCATTTCAGATGCCAGTGCTTCTGACCAACCAGCTATGGGTCAGAGGTTCCAATAACCCCTTGCTTGGGTCTGATTAACTTGCTACAGGGTTTTAGAAACCCTGTGTCAGGAACAGGGTCAAAGACAAATGTTAGAACAAGAGATGCTCTTAGTGCCCGCCTCGCTTAGGACATGACAAGGATTTCAGAAGCTCTATGTCAGAAACGGGGCCAGAGATCAGATGTATTTCTTTTAATAAATCACAGTAGCACAGTGTGTTTTAATGGATATTCAGCCTCACTCATAATGGGGGAAATGTGAAGCAAAAGAAAACCAAGATTCCATTTGCACGTAGCACTTTGGCAAACATCAAAAGGTTTAACTCACACTCAGTTGGTGGAAGTGTAAATTAGTCCAATGTGAAGAAGTGTACTTTAGTGATAACTATCAAAATCCCCTTTGATCTGATAATTCTGCTTCTAGGACTTCAACTTGCAAAAATCCTTCAACACAGGCAAATGTTGTAGTGAAGAAAACATCTTTGTTTTTCGCCCCCACTGCCTGTGAAGACACTTTCTGCAGCTGGGTCTTGTTGTCCCTTGGTTGAAACCAAGAGCAGATTTCATGACTTCACTGAACGCTCTCAGATTTTAAAAGTTTCCGATCACGTAAGTCATGAAATAGTTTCTGTAATTTGAAAGAGTTGAGTCACAACTTCAGACCTCTCTCCCAGCCCAGGCTTGCTCCACAATGAAGACATCTTTCCTTTCCCTTTCCTCCCTCTTTTTCTCCCTCCCTCCACTCCATTAACCTCTGTTGAGCACCTACTATGTGTTAGGAACTCTTCCAGTTCATAAATAGCAGGGATCAGAAAGGACGGGTGACTCTGGGGTCATCAGTATGGCAATGATAGGGACAGAGTAAAGGGACCAAGTAGGTAATTAAATAGTTAATCCCACTAGAGAATTGTAAGTGAAAAAAAAAAAAAAAAAACAGAAGAAGGTGTAGGAGACCCCTGTAAGTTAATGATTACTCAAGAAAGAAAGTTAACGATTCAGTTCAGTTTAGTCACTCGGTCGTGTCTGACTTTTTGTGATCCCATGGACTGCAGCACCCCAGGCTTCCCTGTCCATCACAAACTCCCAGAGCTTACTCAGATTCAAAGTCCATTAGCTTACAGTCTAATGGAAAAGACAACAATAAAATAGGAAATCAATTGCAGAAATTAATGATTACTTAACCACAAAGCCAAGCAGGTTACTTGGCATAAAGTGCATGCAGCGGAAGCGTGAGACATGCCCCCAGACAATAAGGTGGTGCCATGAGACCCACATCCTGCCCAGTGAGCTCAGTTAATGGCTCCCTAGGACATGCTCGCTGCACACACACACACAAACAATAACTCATGGAAAGGTGACATTTCAAGCAAAGACTCTCGTTGTGCTGAGACCTAGAACTAGTTTTCCATGGTGCCTGACAGTCCTGCATGACAGCCCTTCGGAGCTGTCTTCTTTTGGACGGGAGCCTGGGGCTTTCTCCAATGGCTCTGGCTTGACCCTGTAGGGACAAGAAAATTCCCCTGCCCAACCTGGAGAAGGCGCTGATGATGGAAGGGTGATATCTACTCAAGAATGAGGAAGAAGGTGGCCTTTTCCCCTCCCCACTTGTCCCCACTAACTGCTCCATGTGCAGCACTTACCCACTTGTAAGCCTCATAAGCATCCTATTCTGATAAACCACTGACCTACGGCTTTGCCTTTCGTGGAATTCTTTCTGTGCTGAGACATAAAGGACCAGATTTCCTTGGAGCTCCCTGAAGTGCCACCTAGCATTTTCTGCAGGCACGCTGAGTGTCCAGAAGGAAAATGAGACTGGGATGGATTATCAGAGGTCCTGCGTGGGATAGGGGTGCTGTTGAGGATTGGATGCCAGTTGATATAAGTGGTCAGGGAAAGCCTCCGCTGGTAAGGTGACATTTAAGTAGAGATGTGAAGGAAGGGGCAGCCAGACATTCAGCTTTTTGGAGCCAGGCCCAGATTCATGGCCATGGAACCCGTGCAGTCACATGGGGCTCTGTGCTCTGAAGGGTCCCATGCTTGATTTAATACTCTGCTATTGCTGTCTTGAAATTTTTAAGTTTTGAACAAAGCCCTGCATTTTTGTTTGGGCCCCAGAAAGTAAGTAATAGGTCCTGTCTGGGGGCAAAGTGAGCTTCAGACAGAAGGAGCATCCAGTGCAAAGTCAAAGGGATGGGGATGTGTTGGCAGCTTGAGTCTGGAGTAGGAAGGGAGCCAGGGTGGCACCATGACTGGCTCCTTTATGCCTGCCACATGAGGCTGCACCCCTTCCCGCAGCAGGTTATAGGATCAGGAATTAGCTGACTTAACCCTCTGTGTTGAGCTTGTTTTCTTGCTTTCCAGGTTTATTGGGCTTCCCTGGTGGCTCAGATGGTAAAGAATCTGCAGGAGACTTAAGAGACTTGGATTCAATCCCTGGGTTGGGCAGATCCCCTGGAGAAGGGAAAGGCTACCCACTCTAATATTCTTGTCTGGAGAATTCCATGGACAGGGGAGCCTGGCGGGCTACAGTCCATGAGGTCGCAAAGAGTCGACACAACTAAGCGACTAACACTTTCACTTTTAGGTTTGCTGTTGTTATTGTTGTTGTATAGTTGTTGGGTTGCGTCTGACTTTTTAGGGACCACATGGACTGGGGTCCGCCAAGCTCCTCTGTCCATGGGATTTCCCAGGCAAGAATTCTGGAGTTGGGTTGTCATTTTCTTCTCCTGGGGATCTTCCTAACTCAGGGATCGAACTGGAGTCTCCTGCATTGGCAAGTGAATTCTTTAACCGCTGAGCCAGAGGGAAAACCCCAGGCTTGGCAGAGATTTAAAACTGACTCTTTCTTCCTGTGGGTGGGTCTGCTTTCCTGGAAGCCCTGGTCTGGTTTTTCCCCAAATCAGAGCCTGAAACAGAGACTTAAGTGCAGATAGTTTATTTGGGAGATGATCGCTGGAAGTGAAGGGAGGGAGTGGGCGAGACCAGAAAGGAGGCCGAGCACAAGGGAGGAGGTGTCTGCCGGTCTGCCCTGCAGACAGGGCCCTTCGGAGCTGTCTTCTTTTGGACAGGAGCCTGGGGCTTTCTCCAACGGCTCTGACACACCAGTGGGTGAGGGCTGCTCCCAGGGTGTTGGCCGCCTGCATTTCTAGTCTGCAGCTCAGCTGGTAGGCTGAGCTAGAGCTTCCAAGAGAGCCCTGAGGCCAGAAAGGAGAGGCAGGCTTGGTGGGTGCTTGGAGTGGGGCTGGGGTCAGCACGTTCTGAACAGTCTGCCATTGCTGAGGCTGAAATCTTGGTGGGCCAAGAAGATATGGCCTGGGCCACTCCTGTGTTTGCCACACGGGATGGTCACTGTGGGGCCTCCCACCTGGCGATCCCTTGCTTCCCTTGCTGAGAACAAAGTGCATCCACCAGCCAGTTGCTTACAGTGAACCTGCCCTGTTCCCAGAACATCTCAGGACACCTCCAGCCTCCTTCTGCTGAGGCACTGGGCCATTTCTGGAGACCGCTCGGGCGGGATCTAAGGCTGCCCCAGGCTGACTCTCTCCTATGACCCAGTTCTGATCGGGCGCAGCACAGACCCATGACCTGCTCATGCACGAGTGCAGTTCCCTCCCACTGCCCCTTCCTCTGCTGCTACTAACCCCTCGGGGTCCTTAGGTAAGAGTTAGAGACCAGCCACAGAGTCCAGCCCATTACCTCTCTGACTGGTCTCCCTGCAGCCACCTCACTAGGCTTGAAATGAGAAGAAAACCATCCCATCCCACCTAGCTCTCACCAGAAAAAAACCCTCTCTCTAACTCGTCTCCCCACCGCCCCCAGGGCTGAAGCCATCCCGCCTTGACTCCCTGCATTCTAGCATCACCAACACCCCTGCCTTTCCAGTGCCCTCTGCTGCCACCAGGCCCCCTATATTTAGTTTTCCATCCCCTAAACTTACCCCGCCACTCTGTGCCTTTGCACATATTGTTCCCTCTGCCTTGAAAATTCTTCCCCCTCCCCAGGGCTTGGGGAGAAACTCCTCATACTGTAAGCCTCGCCCCAAGTGGGCTTGACACAGAGAATCTCTGTAGGAAGCCAGTCCCTCCTGCATTGCACTCCCCGTGCACCAAGCACGGTTGAGATTACGGTCTTGAGTCAGATTCCCCGGGTTCCAACTCTGGCTTGGCTATGTGTATGAGTCAGGAATAGCTTTAACGATGCTGTGTAACAAACCATTTCAAAGTTTGGGGGCTTACCACAAATTTTCTTTACTTTGTTTTTCTCACCTATTGGCAGAGGGATGGAGTAAAGAATTGAAACAGACTGATAGTTGGCCTTTATCGAGCAGTCCCTCTGTGCCAGGCTCTGTGAACATGTCACATGTATTATTTCATTTAGTCCTCATGCCAACCCTATATGGTGGGTATCATTAGCCTGTTTGAGAGTGAAGGATATATATAACTTGCTGGTAAGTGGTAGAACTAAAATGTGAATCCAGGTAGGACACATTCATGTGCCTCACGGCTTTGCTGCCTCCAGAAGACGGAAGCACTTGCTTGGGGGGAAAAGACAAGAATGTGTTCCAGGGACTTCCCCTCGTGGTCCAGTGGCTAAGACTCTGTACTCCCAAAGCAGGGGGCCTAGGTTCGACCCCTGGTCAAGCTCAGGCGCCCCCTTCATCCTTTCTCTTACTTCCAGTCCACTGAAGCCCTTCCAGATGGCCTCCCCACTCAGAGCCCGACCTCTGAGGCCTTTGGCTCTTCAAGCCTGCCCAGAAATCCAGTCTTCCTGTTCCTTCAAGGGCCGAGCCCGGCACCTGGGAGGGCAGGTGGATATTGCACAGGTTATAGAATAACTTGTTCCCCTTTCCAGGGACAGGACTCAAAGGCTTATTGGGGCTCTGGGATCCTGGAGCAGTGGAGTCACTGGGCCTCAACCAGGTGGCCTGAGCCAGGGGAGGGCAGGGAAGGGAGGTGCCCTTGGCTGCCCTGGGGCTGCTCTCACCCTCCCTGGGCTGGAAGGAGTCGGAGCAGAGGGCAGGGAAGGACGCGTGCTGGCCCCACAGCTCCACTCTTTGATACCAGTACTGTGTAGCAGCTAAGAGCTGGACTTGGATCTAAGTCTGCCACTAGGCAACTGGGTGACCTTGGGCAAGTAGGATCCTCTCGAGCCCGCTTCCTCATCTGCAAACAGAGATAATGACAGCACCCCGCCACGGCCTTACAGTGTGTCTAACGGGCTTTGCACATGGCAAGTGCGTCATGACTGATCACTGTTCCTACTTTTATTATTTTTATCATTTAGTTCTCAAGTATCCAAGCCAAGTTTCCTGGTTAAGTGGTTTTTCTCCCCCAAGCACAAATATAGGTTCACTTATGCACGTGTGTGTGTCTGCATGCTCAGTCACTTCAGTCGTGTCTGACTCTTTGCGACCCCATGGACTGTAGCCCGCCAGGCTCCTCAGTCCATGGGATTTTCCCGGCTAGAATACTGGAGTGGGTTGCCATGCCGTCCTCCAGGGGATCTTCCTGACCCAGGGATCGAACCTGCGTCTCCTGCATCTCCTGCCCAGACCCTAAATACACCCTGAGTTATAAGACCTAGGATATGTCATTTCTCTTCACTGAGCTTCATGTTTTCTAGCCATAAAATGGAGAGCAACACATTCAATGAGGCCAAAGGAGAGAATTTAACAGTCTCATGTCCCCTTTCTGAGCCTCAATTTCCCAATTTGTGAAATGAGTTAATAGGATTATCTGGATCAAAGGAGGTAGTTTTGCCCATGGCAAGAGCTTAATAAACTATCACTTTAAAAACAAGTCCAGGGACTTCCCTAGTGGTCCAGTGGTGAGCACTCCTTGCTCCCAGTGCAGGGGGCCAGGGTTCGATCCCTGGTCAGGAAACTAGACCTGACATGCGGCACCTAAAGATCCTGCAGGACGCAACAAAAAGAATCCACACGCCACAACTTAAAGAACCTGCATCCTGCAAAGAAGATCGAAGATCCAGCTTGCCATAGTTAAGACCTGGCACAGCCAAATAGATAAATAAATAGATATAAAAACAACACAAAACAAACAAGTCCAGGACAGAGCAGATGTTCCACAAATGGAAACTGAATCCAGATCACCTTTCAAGTTTTTATTCACTATGGTAGAATATGTTTCATCATGTAGAATGTAATCTCCATAATGTCCTTACTTGTTTTCATTTGCTATACCCTACCTGTTCTAAATGATCAGATTTTCTATGCCACTTTTCCTAGCTATAAGAGCAATGGAGATTTAAGTAATTCTTGTGTGCTTGTCTGAACCTGTAGAAGTAAAGACTTATTTCATCCTATTACATTATGATTATACAGGTTTTGTTATAAAAGAGAAATGTACACTCCTCTAGTACATTGCAGTTGACAAACAACGTTCATTATCTACTTTAGTTTTACTTACTTCTCCTAACACCCCTGTCAGGTTGGTATTATTAGCTCTGTTTTACAGGTAATAAAACTAAGGCCCACCGAGAACAAGGAAACTTGCCCAAGATCACATGGTTAGTTGGGGTAGCACCAGAACCTGGATCCTGTCATCATGCCTTTGCCCCACAACTGTCCCTCTGAATAGGCTCAGAGCTCCCTGAAGGCAGGGGTTGTTCCCGGAGACAGTCTCCCCTCAGTTCCATCCATCAGGCTGATGCTTCCCAGACAGGTCCGGGTTTCTCCCCACTCATCCCAGTCCAGATCTTTACATACCTGAGGAGCAGACAAGCCCTGCCATTGTTGGTCCAGTATCTCCTGAGGGCCTGCTAGGGGCAGGGATAGTCTACCCTTCAGGTACTCCCTCTCCTGCTGGGAGATGTTACACCAGGGAGTAGAAAGCGGACTTTTGTTTGGCCACATGGAAAAGCCTGTGGAAACTTGGATCCGTGACCAGGGATTGAAGTTGTGGCCTCAGCAGTGAAAGCGCTGAGACCTAACCACTGGACCACGAGGGAATTCCCACAGCAGGTGTTTTAATGGAAGTCTAAATAGTGTGTCTTGGGCTGAGCAGGGTAGGTTAGGGAAAGCTGCCCGAAGACAGCGCTTTAGGTGGGGACTTGAATAAGACAGAGGTGTAGGGGAGGGGTGGAGCGAGGTGAAGATGGGGGAAGGTCAGGCGAATCTGACCAGAAGCGGCCATCTGAGGTGGGCTGTGTGGGTTTACGTGGCTTCAGGGCTGGGCTGCGGGCTCTCACTGGAAAATTCGGGTGCTCCAGCTCCGGCTCGCCGCCTCCCTCTCGGGTCAGCCAGGTCCAGACTCCGGAGCTTGCGGCTCAAGTCGCCGGAAGTGGGAGCGACTCCTCAGCTGAGCAGCAACTTCTGCTTTCTCAGCCTCCGAGTCCCCCTCGGCCCCAAAGACGCAGGACCTCGCCAGGCTGTCGTCGCCGGTGTGGGTGACCCCTCTTGCCCCCGTGTGCAACACGTGGGCGCGGGGGTGAGGGTGCTGCTGGCGCCCGGCCAGGCCGGCTCGGTGGGCGGGCGGGATCACCCAGGCCTGGGCAGGCGGCGGCCGGGTCCTGAGCCCCGAACCCAGAGTCTGCGGCCAGTCCTCCCCCGACTCGGGGCGGGGCCTCCGCCCGGCCGCACCCGTTTATCTGCGCTCCGGATGCCTGGATGCCGAGGGCAGCCTCTCGCAGCTCGGCTCGGCTCGGCCGCAGGTACCCGGCTGCCGGAGAGCTGGGGGTGTTGGGCAGCGGGGCCGGGCGGGGCGCAGGGTGCATCCGAGACTCGGGGCTGGGTGTCTTGGTTTGAGGGGGTGCCGGGCGGGGAGAGGCACGTGGGGAGGGAGGGAGACACACGGGACCACGCCGGCAGAGAGGGAGCATCTCCCGCTGGGAGGCTGACGGTGAATCAGCTGGAGGGGGCGCCGCTGCGGAGGGACTGGATTAGGAGGAGCGCAGCTGGAGGGGAGCCTCTCGGGGAGGAGCGGGAGGAGGCTGGAGGCTGGGGCAGTCAGAGCCGCAAGGAGGAGCACGCCTGTGAGGGGGGCGGGCGGTGGGGCGAGCTGGCCCCGGGGAGGACTGCAGAGTCGGAGGACGATGGGCCCGGACCACGCTCCTCCCACGAAAGGGGGAATCTAGGGAGATTCTGGGGGTGAAAGGGGGTGTGAGTACCTGGAACTGAGTGGTGTGACGGACTCCCAGTTGGGAAACCGGAAACAGTGGAAGAGCCCGGCAGGGGGCTCGGAGGGGTTCTCACGCCAAAGGAGCGTAGGTCCGTTGGGATCGGGGTTCCTTTGGTGTCAGGAGACCATGAGGGATTCCCCCCAACTCGTTGAGGGACGCAGGTGTCTCGAGACTATAGGGTTTGAGGACCTATAGGGAAACCAGAAAATTCCCTGGAGCATCCGCCCACTACTACCCAACTAAGCCTGGCAGGAGTGAGAGGTCAGGTCTGACCAAGACTGGGGAGTTGAGTGTGATATATTTTCAGGGCCTGGCTGCTCCTAGGTGGATGTCCCCGACACTGGAGAGGGACCCAGCCTCCCATCCTGGGGCTTGTACCACCGCGGGGCCCCTTAGTGAGAGGCTGCTTTTCCCCAGCTTAGTTCCCCTGCCAAGAGGTCGGTAGGGAAACTGGTCAGTGCTAAACCCAGGTCCCTTTTCTGTCCCCATGTCCTGGGCAATTGTAGCTAGCTCACCTGGGCCTGCTTTCCTCCAGCAGGTGTTCCCCTATCCTCAGAGCAGTTGTGAGTCTGAGACCCAAAGAGGAATTCCTTTAAGAGTGATTTATTTCATTCTGATCACACGGTTCAGTACAAATGGAGGACCAAAGTGCAGTTATAAAAAACAAAAGAGGTTTCTGTTCAGTTTTGGAAGACATGAAGGAGCTTTTTCTTTAAACTCAGTGGGAGGAACTGGCGAATTGGTTTGCACTGAGGGAGGTGACCTAGTTGCTGAGATATCAAGAAGCCAGTCAGGGATGGAAACTTTGCTTGTATAATCTGTGGCCACCCACTGGGTGCCTGGGAGTTGACCGCAGTGGATGAAGGGCAAGAGCACTGGTTTTGGAGTAAGATAGGCATGCTCTGTCATCCTGCCTCCCTCCGGGGCTGTGACAGCAGCGTAGCCACAGGTTCAAAGAGTTGCTGAGAGGGAGAGGTGAAATGTGTGTAAAGCCGTTGTAAATGATAACTGATAGTGCCTAGTCTCAGTAATGATATTTCAGGCTCTGTCATATTGTGTTATCCTTGTCAGGACCACACTGGCCTGACCTTAATTGTTTTTATCTAATGAGGTTAAACTTACCTTCCAAGGCAAGATAAAGTTGTCTTTAAGAGAGTGTGCTGAACTGTCAGGGCCCAGAGAAGCAAAGATGAATATTTTGCTTGACAGGAAGGAGGCAAAAGAAGTAGAATTTTAATCAAATATACTTATAATAGATGGTATTTAGTAAGGCTGTTATGGAGAAGGAAATGGCAACCCACTCCAGTATTCTTGCCTGGAGAATCCCACGGACAAAGGAGCCTGGTGGGCTACAGTCCATGGGGTCACAAAGAGTCGGAGAGGACTGAGCGACTAACACACACACAAGGCTGTTAAGCTCCAAGAGGGCAGGGTATGAATACCCTTAGGTGTTACCCTTTAGCTGTTAATTAACTGGGCTATTAGTTCTCTGAGGGTGGTGTTTTAACTGCTTTGTTCACAGCTGAAGCTCCAGCTTCTGACACTAAGAACTGAACTGAACTGAACTGAAGCCTAAAACAAATTCTGTTGGAATGTCTTAGGGCCTAAAGGGCCCTTTGAAGTCACTGGAGAATGCATTCTGTCCTTCGACATTTGGAGAAACAGGGCCAAGAACAGAAGGGACTTGTCAGGGCCACACAAGGATTGAGTAGCTGAGTCAGGACTAGAATCAACAAAGCTGGTGGAGCCAAAGCCGTGCCAGAGCCAACATCCAGCATCTGTGACTTTGTTTTTCTTGAGGTAGCTATTATTATTCTCAGATTTTTAAATGGACAGGTACAGAGAGGTGAAGCAAAGTCACACAACTGGTAAGTTCCAAACCTGAAATCCCATCCTCACATGAAAACAAGGACCTGGCTTGTCTTGAAATAACTGCCCGAGGAAACAGGTGAGCAGATGCCCCCCCTGGGAGCCCCAGCTCTCTGCAGTTCTCCGTGATTACCAGCCAGGGGGCTTCTGTCTGGGCTTTATTTATTTATTTTCCTGGGCTCAGGGGTATTTCATTTGTGTGGGTGAGCCCCATCAGGCAGCCTGTCTGCTTTGCTCACCATATGCCCCCAGCCTGGCAGCCCCATGCCCCGCGTACAGTACTCATTGAGTAAAATCTGTGAGATTGGTACAACCCAGGGCTCTCCCACTCCGAAGCCCATTCACCACCTAATCCCCACAAACTGGTCTGCTGTTTTGTCCCCAGAGATATTAAGGAGCCTCTCTCTGACAGTGTGTATCAGGGGGAGACCAGGGGAACTTGGGGGTGGTAAGCTTTGGTTGAGGAAGCAGGTGAGGAGGTTGACCTTGAGTTTAGAAAAGGGACATGTAAATTGGAAGAGCTGAGGAGGTGGGAGGGGAGAAGAAGAAGAAGATCCTCAGGCTGACAGAAGACTTCCCACTGGTGGTCAAGTGGTTAAGAATCCACCTGCCAATGCAGGGGACACAGGTTCAATCCCTGGTCGGGGAAATTACCACATGCTGCAGGGTAATTAAGCCCACGCACCACAACCACGGAGCCTGGGTGCCCCAGAGCCTGTGTTCTGTAATAAGAGAAGCCACTGAAATGAGAACTCTGCACACCACGATGGAGAGCAGCCACCATTCATAGCAACGAAAATCTGCAAGCAGCAAGGAAGGTCGAGCAGAGTCAAAAATAAGTAAAATAAACTTAAAAAAAAAAGACAAAAAGACATCCCACTTGGCCCATGGAGATCCCAGTTCTGAAGTTCAGCCAAACCAGAAGGCTCCCAAACCTGCAAGACCGGCCACATATTACCGGCTAGCTCATTCTTCCACCTTTACTCTCCTGCTCAGGGATGGGGCTCCTGGGGCAGCTGGGGCTGAAGCCCCTGTTCTCTGGGGATTTCACTTCTCTTGGGTCAATGGGCAAGTGCAAATCTTCAGGGCTCTGTGAATCCAGAGAGGTTACTCTGAATAGCCTTTGCTAAGAACACTTTAATTATTAAATAAGGTCAGTGTCCCCAGAAGTCCAAACTCCAGCCATATTGTCCTGGTCCCTAAATGTACCCTCAGAGGAAGGTAAATGTTTAAAGAGATACAGATAATTTTGTAAGGCCTCCAAACCCAGTGGAACCAGATATTGAGGCCTAAAAGAGCACTGAGATTTTTTTAGAGAACCCAAAGCAAACTTTTCAACTTGGGAATGTTTTAAATGCTAATATTCAGGCTAGGAATATTTCAAATGCTACTACTATTAATAATTGATACTAATAATAGGAATCATTTACTGAATCCCTAAACTGTGCTAAAACTGTTCTCATAGATTTCATATTTGTAGCAGTCTATGCGAAGAGTCAGATACGACTTCACTTTCACTTTCACTTTTCACTTTCATGCATTGGAGAAGGCAATGGCAACCCACTCCAGTGTTCTTGCCTGGAGAATCCCAGGGACGGGGGAGCCTGGTGGGCTGCTATCTATGGGGTCGCACAGAGTCGGACACGACTGAAGTGACTTAGCAGCAGCAGCATGAGGTGGATAATGTTAAAATTCCCATGAGGGGCTGAGGATTAGAGACGGTAAGTCACTTGTCTTAGGTCACACAGCTAGTGTGTTATGGAATCAGAAGCCAACTTGGTTTGTCTGAATCTGAAGTCCATCTGCTTCATGAGCCTTTATAGTGTCTGTTTTCTCCTTGATTCCTAACTTCCTTCCATTCTGATTCCCACTGAGTAGGGGACAGAAGCCTGTCAAGTTTGCCTGATATCCATCAACCAGGCCCTTGACACTTGGTCTCAGCCCAGCTTTGCCTGCCTTGCCGTGTGATCTTGGGTAAGTCACAACATTTCGGCTAGCTCTCAGTTTCCCCAAATATTTCATGCAGAGGTTAACCATGAGCTTCCTTCTATAGCTGAGGCCTGGCTCATGGAGGCAGAGTTTAGTCTGGATTTGACCAAAGTAGTAGTGGTAATAGAGGGGAGGGGGGAGGGGGGAGGTGGTCTTTAGCCCCACCCTCTAGTGACATCACACAAGACACCTACAGTCCCTGGAAGCCCCACCCCTAGTGACCCTCACCTGTGGAAGTGCCATCCAGTGCCTGGCATCTGGTGAATTTTTTCTGTTCTGTAGCAGAAGTCATCAGCCCTAGTGTTCAAGAGAAACCCTTAGGTAACTAGTGCAATTAGGGAGACTTGGAGGGGGGCCATGGGGCTTCCCAGGTGGTGTTAGTGGTAAAGAACCTGCTTTCCAATGTTCAGTCCCTGGGTCAGGAAGGTCCCCTGGAGAATGGCATGGCAACCCACTCCAATATTCTTGCCTGGAGAATCCCATGGACAGAAGACCCTGGCAGGCTACAATCCATGGGGTTGTAACGAGCTGGACATGCTGAAGTGACTGAGCATGGAGGAGGTCCATGAAGGTGTACTGGACTGGGGTGGGATGCCTGGAACAAGACTGGGGTTGGCAAACTACTCAGAGGATGCCCTGAGCCTGCCCTCTGGATGTCCACCCTCATCCTTCTGGTCATGCTAGACTCCTGCCCCTGCTTCTTTCCCTTGGATCCAGGGCCCCTTTCATGGAGTCAGGAGATGGGAACCAATTCTGAAAATAGAGCTGCTCACATGGAACTGGGCTGCTGGCTGAGGTCTAAAGGAAACAGGGCGACTTGACCTCTGTTATCCCAGGATCTGATGTCTGGGTTCTGCGCTCAGAGTCCACTGTGTGGGGGGGAGGGGGAGGACAGGGAGTGAGAGCTATCACCCCCCTCAAGAGGTGGCTGTGAGCCAGGCTTCACTGGTACAGAGAGTAGGGTGCTGGTAACTGGGTGAGACTGAGGTCCTCGGATACAAGTCAGTTGCTAGAAGCCTAAGGAAGCAGTTTGCAGGAAAGGACCTGGTCACCTGCTTTAGAACAGCGTTTTCCAAAGTGGTTCTGTGGGATGCGGTTGGCTGTGACAGGAAGCAGGGCAACAGGAGTGGCTGAGGGTATCTGGGCTCTGCAGTCACAGAGCTGGGTCCAGATCCTGGCTTCACCTCTCTCTACCTACCTCACAGGCTAGTTATGAGAGTTGCAACAAGGCTATGAGTGAGAAAGTGAAAGTGAAAGTCGCTCAGTCGTGTCCCACTCTTTGCGACCCCATGGACTGCATTTCCAGGCCAGAATACTGGAATGGGTAGCTGTTCCCATCTCCAGGGGATCTTTTCAACCCAGGGATCGAACCCAGGTCTCCTGCATTACAGGCAGATTCTTTACCAGCTGAGCCACCAGGCTATGAGTGAGCATATAGTAAACTCTTACTACATTTCAGCTAGCTTTATAATCATTACTGGGAAAGGAAACCCTTGTCATGTAAGCTTGGCAAATGTATTGAGCTGGTCAAAAAGTGTTTGGGTTTTCCCATTAACATCTTATGGAAAAACCTGTATGACGTTTTTGGCCAACCCAATAGGTTCAACAAAGTGAAGCAGGCTTCTTTGGTGCAGGCCTTCTCTGATCTTTTAATATGCTCTTAGGACTTGGGAAGTTCTAAGAGTGGGGCATGGAGCATTGAACTGGATGTAACAGATTTTAGGGAGCCAGGAACTAAGGCACTATTGCATGTCATCATTCCCAGGCCTTTGTCCTCATGGTGGAATGGAAAGCTAGCTGAATTGGGCAACTCTCGGGAAAGCCTTCCTGTCTCTGGGCTCCTGTTTTCTCAAGGTAAAACAAAGGAACTGCATGAGATGCTTTCAGAGGCCTTTTCTGGTTCCCTGAGGTTCTGAGTTGGGAAGACAAAGCTGTAGACAAGGGTGGAGGCCAGACTGTGGAGGCTAAAGACTGGTCTCTCGGAGAGGAGAAGAAATCCAGTTCTGGCAAGTGGATTCAACCAGCAAGTGGGCCGGGGGATTCTTGTGCTCTGCACGGAAGCGGCCCCACTCCTGTCATTAGCAAGGTCTTGCTGATGAATTGGTTCATCAGCAGGGTCTGATTCCTAAACCTGCCAGGCCATCTTGGAAAATAAAGTAGAAGACTCCTGTACTCCCCTGTGGTAGCACCTCCCATGCAGTGGTGTAATGACTTATTTAACGCGTACTTCCCTACCAGGCTGGGAAAGGTCAGAGGCCAGAGCTGACTCCATAAGGTAACGTGGTAGGAACTAAGGGATGCAAGTCAGGCTGGGGGTGAGGTGGAGTGTGGGCTGGGAGTGGCTTGATGTTGCCTTTGCACAACAAGCACCCTCTGTTTGCTTGGACTGTGTGCGAATTATTGGGGCTTTGTGGGTGATCATGGTGCTGCTGATGGCGGAGAACTTGAGTGCTTTATCTTGCCCAGATTTCTTGCATTTCAGAATGACTGGTGCAAAGGAAGTTGCAGTAGATATCTGATGAATGATGAACAGAGTAAGTTTGGTTGCTGCGTTCATTAAGCTTCTTGGGGAGAATTTGAGGGAGGGGAGTTGTCTGTCTAGCTAAGTTGTCTGGATAGTTTATCAATACATATTTGATTTAATGAATGGCACAGTGAGTAATGATAAGCCTGAATTAAGCAACTAGTATCAGGCAAAAACAGTATATAATTATTAAATTATTAATAGTACTTGCCACCTTGTCTTGCAGAGGGCAGTTTTGGGAAGTAGTTAAAATTACAAACTGAGAGACTTCCCCAGTGGTCCAGTGGTTAAGACTCCATGTTTCCAATGCAAGGGCTGCAGATACAATCCCTGGTTAGGGAACTAAAATCCTACATGCTGTGCAGTGCTGTCAAAAAATAAAATAATAGTAATAATAATAAAAAGACTGCAAACTGAATTTATATCATGCCTCTACTGCTTCTTAGGCAGGGTACTCAACTTCTCTGTGCTTCAGTTTCCTTGTCTGAAAAATGGGCATATGATAGTACCTATCTCATAGGGTGTTGTGTTGATTAAATGAATCAAATATGCATAAATTGCTTAAGACACTGTCTGGCACACAGCACACGCTATGTAAGCATTTGCTATGCTTTGGTTTCCTCTCTATAATCTCTACCATATTATGAAGTTCCTGAAGGCAAGGATCAAATTCTTTTCCACTCTCCTCCCACCCCACACTCTGGGACTCAGCACAGGACATGAGGCAGAGAAGGAGCTCAGTAAGTGTTTGCTAAATGAATAAATGAATGAATATGTTTTAAATGATAACTTATATAATCCATTATAGATATTCCACAGGGGAAAATGAGGGGGCATTAAGGAGGTGGCAGCTTAAAGGATTTCAGTAGAGGGAAAGGAAGTTGGCACAGGGTCTACATTTAGGTTAGGTGGGAAATGAGGATGGGAGCAGGTCATGGGGTCTTGAATGCAGGGTGAGGGGTTAGATTGGATTTATTTGCAGTTAGCAATGTGGAAGGTCTGGAGGCAGGAACTTTTCAGCAGGGGTGTGGCTAGGGCTGTTTTTATAGGATCAGTTGTTACTAGGGACTTGCAGGGGGAAAACTGGCTTTTTGAGTTGGGCCTTGAAGGCTACGAAGTATTATCAGGATGCTATTATGCTGATTTTTCATTCCACAAGCATGAAATGAATGAAAATGAGCACTAGTTACCTGCGAAGCACCAGGGGTTCACAAAATAATAAGACAAATAAGCCTACCCTGGAGGAGCTTGCATTAACAACTTAATGCCTATGAGAAGTGTTGTAATGGTCAAAGGACAGTAGGCATTCGAGTAGAAGGGTCAGCGTTAGAGGACTGGGGGCGAGGGAAACCTGGGAAGATATCACAGAAGAAATGGGTTTTGAGGAATGACTAGGAGCTTGCCAGACAGGCAAGATGAGGTAAATGTTTCAGATGGAGCGAACAGACATGTGAACAGACATGTGGAACAGCAGGTCCAGGGCCTTGATGAGGCTGTGGCTGGGTGTGATGTGTGCTGTGGTTGAGTACTAACGCTGGGAAAGGCGTAGGGACCGGATCATGTAGGGTGATGGAGGGTTAGTGGGAGACCCAGGCCATTTGGAAGAAGCTGAAGGTAGAGGCAGCAAATCTGTTCTTAGCAAGGACATTGTCACCACCGTGTGAGCACTGATGGCAGCATGAACACAGGAGGAAAACGATGGGGGCTGCTGTATGGAGCCTGGGCTGGAAAGGAGTTGGCTGACTCCTGAGCCTCTTTAAGTAACGCCTGCCTCAGACATTTATTGAGCACCTTCTATATGCCAGGCACTATTCTAGGCCCTTGGGATAGATCAAGGAGCCAAAGAATCGTGAGACAGAGCTGAGCTCTCCCTAAGGACAACTCTGTTCCTTTTTAACTCAGTGTAGGGATAAGGGGGTAGGGAAGAGGGAGGAAGAACTGGGCAGCAAAGCCCCCCCAGTTGCTGCTCACGGGGCAGCTGGGGAGGACACCAGCTCCCTAACTTTACTCGGGCCTCTCTTTTCCAGCCCCCCGCCCAGCCCACAGCCATGGCCACGATGGTGGCCCAGAAGCTCAACCACCTCCTGCCCGGTCTGCGGCAGGTCCACCAGGAGCCTCAGCCGTCTGTGCCATCAGAGCCTGTGTTCACCGTGGATCGAGCCGAGGTGCCGCCCCTCTTCTGGAAGCCGTACATCTATGTGGGCTACCGGCCGCTGCATCAGACCTGGCGCTTCTACTTCCGCACGCTGTTCCAGCAGCACAACGAGGCAGTGAACGTCTGGACGCACCTGCTGGCCGCGCTGGTGCTGCTGCTGCGGCTCGCCATCTTTGTGGGCACCGTGGACTTCTGGGGAGACCCGCATGCCCGGCCCCTCTTCATCATCGTCCTCGCCTCCTTCACCTACCTCTCCCTCAGTGCCTTAGCTCACCTCCTGCAGGCCAAGTCTGAGTTCTGGCATTACAGCTTCTTCTTCCTGGACTATGTGGGTGTGGCCGTGTACCAGTTTGGCAGCGCCCTGGCACACTTCTACTATGCCATTGAGCCCGCCTGGCACGCCCAAGTGCAGACCATCTTCCTGCCCACGGCTGCCTTTCTTGCTTGGCTTTCCTGCACTGGCTCCTGCTACAACAAATACATCCAGAAGCCTGGCCTGCTGGGCCGCACTTGCCAGGAGGTACCCTCCGCGCTGGCCTACGCACTGGACATCAGCCCCGTGGCGCACCGCATCCTTGTGTCCCCCGACCCTGCCACAGACGACCCGGCTCTTCTCTACCACAAATGCCAGGTGGTCTTCTTCCTGTTGGCTGCGGCTTTCTTCTCTGCCTTCATGCCTGAGCGCTGGTTCCCTGGCAGCTGCCATGTCTTCGGGCAGGGCCACCAGCTCTTCCATGTCTTTTTGGTACTGTGCACGCTGGCCCAGCTGGAGGCTGTGGCGCTGGACTATGAGGCCCGGCGGCCCATCTATGAGCCTCTGCACACCCGCTGGCCCCACAACTTCTCCGGCCTCTTCTTGCTCACCGTAGGCAGCAGCATCCTCACTGCATTCCTCCTGAGCCAGCTGGTACGGCGCAAACTTGATCTTGATCGGAAGACTCAGTGAAGGGGGTGGCAGCTGGTAGGGAGGGAGGTATAGTGGGGGCCCAAAGGTCCGGATGGGAACAGATGGGAATAGGTGGGAACCTTGGCTCCAGATGGGAACAAGTCCTGGTAAAGTTGTTTGTATCTGGCCCGTGGTGATTCTCTGTGCACGCCTCAGCTGCCAAGGGCAGCACTGGCCAGTCCTTGGATTTGAGGATTGGCTGGAGCTGCTGGGGTCTACTCTTGGGCCTGCCCCAGTTGCCTGCCCTGGGAGAGGGAAAGAGAAAGATGTGTGTCACCCTGGTTTTGCCTCCCCTCTCTGCCTCTCTCACTTAGGGGTGAGGATAGGGGATCAGCTGGGGCCAAGACCCTGACTTGGGGCTTCCAGATTATATGGGAGGGGGTGAAGTTGGGATTTAGGTTAGAGTCAGATCTGAGCTGAGGGACAGGGGAAGCATCAGCAGTGCCCTCTACCCAGATCCCGTTGGGAACTGTTGTGTGCAGTACTTTAAGGTTCCTTGAACTCCAGCTTGGAGTTTGGGTGCTCCAGAGAACCCTCAAAGGTTGAAGATTGTGCCAGGTGGAAATGGATCCCATCCAGTGCCCCACAGCTCACTGTCCCAGTGAGCTCCACCCTCCTATCACTGGACTCTGTATCCCACTCATCCTGTTCCCATCTTCTTTCCTGGGTCCCTTGTTCACAACTCAGTGTTTATCCATTCAGTGTTTCTTGGGCCTCTACTCAGACACAGGGTATTGATGGGGCCCTGTGGATTAATGCAGGATGGTAAAGGCTTTACTATCGAATGAACTGTCAGGGGAAACACTAAGGAGGGAATAATTAATGCTGCCTGGGACCCTCAGGGTCTTGGGTTGAGAAGGGTGAATAGGAGTTTGCAGACGAAGAGGAAGTGTATTCCAGGGAGAGGGAAAAACCTGTTCAAAGGCCAAGAGGAATGGAAGGAGGAGTCACTGGAGCTGAAATCAGGGGTGGTCTGGACTCTGATGTCCTGGATGCAATAAAATGCCTGTGCTAACAGTTGCCTTCTTGCTTCTTGTCTCCTATCCTGGAGAGAGGGCCCTGGTGCACCCCTTGGGCCTGCTCATTGTGTTGGAGGAGGTTTTCAGGGGGAGCTTGGGGGTGGGCAAAGGGAAGAGATCCTGTTTTATCTTTGGCTGGGGATGGGCCTTATTTACTGTATATGGGAACTTTTTTTTGATAGGAAAGGTGAGGCAGTTTTATTACTAAATTAATATTAGACGTTAAAAGAATATGTTTAAAATATATAATTTGACAAATATTTCATTTCTTGGTCTTTTAATCAAGGAAGGTCTTTATGTTAACTTTTATGATATCATTACATGTCAACATTTACAGTATTGCCTTTTCCCCAGTACATAAGCAATAAATGGCAACATATGTACAGTGAAGGAAAATGAGGAAGTACAGGTAAGAAAAGCAAAAAATCTTGAATGAATAAGGAATATCATTCCACTGCTAAAATACCATGTCGTGCATGTATTTCATCTGTGGAGATTGTGGTTATGTATGCTAGCTTTTTTGTATTTCTGAGGACTTAGAACAATGTGTGGTGTGTGTGTGTGTGTGTGTTTGCTGCTCAGTCATGTCCTACTCTTTGTGACCCCATGGACTGTACCCCACCAGGCTCTTCTGTCCATTGGATTTCCAGGCAAGAATACTGGACTGGGCTGCCATTTCCTTCTCCAGAGGATCTTCCTGACCCAGGGATTGAACCCCCATCTCTTGTGTCTCCTGCATTGGCAGACAAATTCTTTACCAACTGCACCAACTGGGAAGTCCAGGTGCATTTCTGAGGGGCTTTCAGAATTTGCAAAGTACGTTCACAAAACTTGCTTGATTCTCTTTAAAATTCAAGGCCACACAGTAAGTACTGAAAGCTAGTTCTTGACTCCAAAGTTCTAGTTTTCATTCTACTTAACATTTTCCAAATCCTTTCCCATGAGGTTTCCTAGTTATGCTTAGTTTTTTGTTTTGAATTACAAATGTAATCCGTTTAAGGTAATGCTGAGGATCCCAGCTATGGAGCTGGCAGACCAGAACCTCCTCTCCTCTTTTTGAGATGTTCCTAGGTGTTCCTAGGCTTCCTAGATGTTCCTTGGCTTCCCAGGTGGCGCTAGTGGTAAAGAACCGGCCTGCCAATGCAGGTACGCCATAAGAGACACAGGTTCGATCCCTGGGTCAGGAAGATCCCCTAGCGGAGGAAATGGCTACCCATTCCAGTATTCTTGTCTGGAGAATCCCATGGACAGAGGAGCCTGGCTGGGTACGGTCCATAGGGTCGCAAAGAGTCAGATACGACTGAAGCGACTAAGTATGCATAAGAACTCAGCGATAAGACAAGGAAAAGATCTTCCGGTTATGAGGAAGAGTGCAACTAACTCAACAAAAAGAAAATGCATATTCCTTGTGCAGCGTCGCGAACGCGTTCACTCAACACAGTTCCGAATACAACTTTTGGATCAGAAAGCCAGAATGAACTTGGCTTTGGTAATCCGCTCCACGCCTCACCGTTGTCCTGGTTAAGGCCTTAAGACCGCAGGGCTGGGGAAAGGGGGCGGGGCTTGGTCCGGGGCGGAGCTGACGCTGAGGGCGGTGCCTGCGCCGGGGCGGTCGCGGCGTAGCCCCGCCCCCAGCGTTGGCGGGAGATCCGAACGTCCGCAGAGTCTCTGATGGCGGTTGCGTGAGGTGGCTCGAGCTTCCAGCGGGTGTCCCGTTGGCTTGGTCTTCTCAGCGGCCATGAGGCGCAGAGACCCGGAGAAGGAGGAGGAGGCCTGCGGCGTGTGGCTGGACGCAGCGGCGCTGAAGAGGCGGAAAGCGCAGGTGAGTCGTTGCGGGGGAGAGAGGGTGGTTCGGGATGGCCTAGGGGCCCAAAGGTGTGTGAAGAGAGGCTTTTGGGTGAACCTGGAGATGGTGGAGGTAGAGTCGAGGGGCGAGAACGAACATATTTGGCAGTTGAGGGGAGAGAGGGGCTGGAGTCTGAAAAAGGCTGAAAAGAGTGGAGAGAAGAAAATGGGGTAGGAAGGCTGACAGGCAGGCTGAGTGGGGCGGCATGTGAAGAGGCTGGGACGGCGAGGTTTCGAGGTGAGGGAGAGGTTGGAGAGAAACTTTGCTTTGAGGAGCGTAATGGAGCGGACAGACTCCTTAAGGTAGAATCCCTGCGGGAAGGTAGCAGAGGCTGAAGTACGCGGAGGGGTGGGTGCGTATGCAAAGGGAAGTTCTCGCCGGGAGGGTCCGCTGCCCAGAACTGGTAACTTCAGGGGGTAAAAAAATAGAAGAAAGGAAAAACAGAAAAATAGCATCCAGTGGATGTCACATACTGTAGTAAGTATTTAATATGTATTATTTGTATCATCCATCACCTTTATGGGAGTAAGGAGACTGAGGTGAGGTTAATTAAGCCAGGTTCAACCAACTTGGAGAATTGGAAATCACACACAGGTTTGGCACATATGCAAGATTCTGTTAGTCATTACAAAGAAACAAAAGTATGAGATAATATTTACTGTTTATTGAGCATTTTAAGCCGGACATTGTGCTGAATATTTCCGACGAGTTATTTTGTTTGGTCCAATTCTATGTAGTAGTAACATATGTAATGTATGTAGTAATATGTTTAACTTATGTGGTAAAATATCTAACATTTATAACCTTTCCTTGTCTCAGAGGCCACAACTTTCTTGGGTATCCTTCCAGAGATAATCTGTGCATCTACAAGCAAATGCATAGCTATTCTTTTAAATAGTAGCATCATGTATATTGTTCTGAAGCTTACTTATTTCACTCACTGCATCTTAAGGATTATTTCATATGGCTCACAGAAAGCTGCTTCATTCATTTTAAGGACTACATAGCATTCTGTTATGAAATAGTATCCATTATATGCAATAATAATGTCTTAGTCAGCTGGGCTGCCATAACAGAATACCATAGATTGGGTGGCTTAAACCAACAGAATTAATTTTTTCATTGTTCTGGAGGCTGGAAGTCTGAGATCAGGGTGCCAGTATGGTTCGATTCTGGTGAGGACTTCCTGTCTTGAAAACAACTGCCTTATTCTTGTGTCCTCAAGTGGTCGTTTCTTGGTGTGTATGTGTATGTGTAGAGAGAGACAGAGATATATGCGTGTACTTGACCTGAAGCCCAAGAAGGCTAGTGTTGCTGAAGCAGAGTGAGGCAAACAGGAGCAGATGAGATCTAAAGAGTGTGAGAGAGCATAGGTGGCCAAATAATGTCATGTGGGTATTAGAGCCTCAACATACAAATTTTGGAGTACGATTCAGCCATCGCAAGTATATATGTGCTGTGCTTAGTTGCGCAGTCACATCCGACTCTGTGACCCCATGGAGTGTAGCCCACCAGGCTCCTCTGTCCATGAGGATTCTCCAGGCAAGAATACTGGAGTGGATTGCCATGCTCTCCTCCAGGGAATCTTCCCAACCCAGGGATCAAACTCAGGTCTCCCACATTGCAGGCGGATTCTTTACTGTGTAAGTCATAGGGAAGCCCGCAAGTATATACAGTATTTATGTTTACCAGTCTTTTCTTGATAAGAAGCTGTCTCTAATCTTTTGCTGTTAAAACACTTACAAAATGAAGAGTTTTATACACACATCCTTTTGTACATATGCAAATAAATCGTCTGCAGGATCAATTTCTAGAAATGAGATAACTCATTAAAGAATGTATGTTTTTAAAATTAAGAACACGAAACATGTAACCTTGTTTAGTAAATACAAAAGTCTCTTTCTTCTATGCAGTGGTTAAAATGTAGATCACTTTAGAAATCTGAAACATATTTCCTATAGCACAGGAGTTCTTGAGAGAGAGTCTGTGTCAGCCTTATATTTTTTGTTAACTATGTTTGTTGAATTAGCAAAGTTATCTTGCTTGCTTGTCAACTTTTTTGTTCTTCTCTAGTGTGTGAATGAGTATGCCCCCAAATAGGAGTTTTATCATATTATAGCATAGATAGAATGCTATCTATCCCCACATATAGGGGAAAAGGCTAATTAATGGGTGGTAGGGAAATAAACATATTTATCAAAAATGACCAAAATGTGCAATGGGTGTTTTTTACTTCTGGAGTTAAGATAAGCCTTTTATACTTTTAGAATAAATACATTCTTGATTTATGTGAGGTGGATGGGAAATCTGTGTACCAGTTTAATTTAGAAACAGAAGTAGAAGAGAGCTAGGAGAGAAAAAGGGAATATCCCTCAGGGAAGAGGAGAATCAATATTTGTTTCTATGTCTGTAACTCTGACACTCCAAATCACACCTTTTCCTTTGATGATGTTATGATGAAAACATTTGTCTGTTGATCTGGTGCATGGCAGGAGTCCTCTCTTCAGGATCTCTAGGCCCTTTACTTTCCTCTGATTTCTGGAGGCCAGAAATGGCACCCCACTCCAGTACTCTTGCCTGGAAAATCTCATGGATGGAGGAGCCTGGTAGGCTACAGTCCATGGGGTCGCGAAGAGTTGGACACGACTGAGCGACTTCACTTTCACTTTTCACTTTCATGCTTTGGAGAAGGAAATGGCAACCCACTTCAGTGTTCTTGCCTGGAGAATCCCAGGGACGGGGGAGCCTGGTGGGCTGCCATCTCTGGGGTGGCACAGAGTCAGACAGACACGACTGAAGTGACTTAGCAGTAGCAGGACCTTATGACTGTAGTCACTGACGCCATTATTCCTAAAACTACTTTGGTATTTTATTCCTAAAGATACTTTTATAAACTTTTGTTCTTCCACTAGTTCCTGTTCCTCTGGTGTTAAGATTTCCAGCCCAAAGCAAAGTCCTAAAGATTCCCTTTTACAGGAATCCTGCTTCTTCCTAGATTAGCTATCCAATAGGCCTGAATGAGTTTTAATGTCAAGTGTCAATGAAAAATTAATAGTTAATTTAAGAAAGAAAGGGGAAATTTTATTTGGGCCAGCTTGAGGATTATAATCTGGGAGACAGTTTTTCAGAAAGCTCTGAGGACTATTCCTCCTATAGAGGTCAAGGCAAGGTTATATAAGCTTTTGAGACAAATGGTTATATGCAAAGTAATAAATTGAGTTTACATAGGCAGGAGGAGAAGGGGATGACAGAGGATGAGATGGTTGGATGGCATCACCGACTCAATGGACATGAGTTTGAGCAAGCTCCAGGAGTTGGTGATGGACAGGGAAGCCTGGTGTGCTGCAGCTCATGGGGTTGTAGAGTCGGATACAACTGAGCAACTGAACTAATTATGAAAAGAACATCTGTTTTTGGTGTTAGTTCTAGAAGGTCTTGTAGATCTTCATAGAACTGTTCAGCTTCTTCGGCATTAGTGGTTAGGCCATAGACTTGGATTACTGTGGCCTTGGCCTTGGAAACAAACAGAGATCATGCTGTCGTTTTTGAGATTGCACCCAAGTACTGCATTTCGGACTCTTTCGTTGACTATGAGGGCTACTCCATTTCTTCTAAGAGATTCTTTTCCACAGTAGTAGATATAATGGTCATCTGAACTGAATTTGCCCATTCCTGTCATAGCTTTTCTTCCAAGGAGCAAGTGTCTTTTAATTTCATGGCTGCAGTCACTATCTGCAGTGATTTTGGAGTCCAAGGAAATAAAATCTGTCACTGTTTCTGTGGTTTCCCTATCTATTTGCCATGAAGTGATGGGAGTGGACGCCTTGATCTTCATTTTTTTAATGTTGAGTTTTAAGCCAGCTTTTTCACTTTTCTCTTTCACCTTCATCAAGAGGCTCTTTAGTTCTCCTTCACTTTCTGCCATAAAGATGGTGTCATCTGAATATCTGAGGTTATGGATATTTCTCCCTGCAATCTTGATTCCAGCTTGTGCTTCATCCAGCCTGGCATTTCTCATGATGTACTCTGCATATAAGTTAAATAAGCAGGAGAACAATATACAGCCTTGACGTACTCCTTTCCCAATTTGGAACCAGTCCGTTGTTCCATGTCTGGTTCTAACTGTTGCTTCTTGACCTGCATACAGGTTTCTCAGGAGGGAGGAAAGGTGGTCTGGTATTCCCATCTCTTGAAGAATTCTCCAGTTTATTGTGATCCACACAGTAAAAGGCTTTAGCGTAGTCAATGAAGCAGATGTTTTTCTGGAACTCTTGGCTTTTTCGATAATCCAACAGTTGTTGGCAATTTGATCTTTGATTCCGCTCCCTTTTCTAAATCCAGCTTGAACATCTGGAAGTTCTTGGTTCATGTACTATTGAAGCCTAGCTTGGAGAATTTGGAGCATTACTTTGCTAGGATGTGAAATGAGTACAAGTGTGTGGTAGTTTGAACATTCTTTGGCATTCCCTTTCTTAGGGACTGGAATGAAAACTGACCTTTTCCAGTCCTGTGGCCACTGCTGAGTTTTCCATACTTGCTGACATTGAGTGCAGCACTTTCACAGAATCATCTTTTAGGATATGAAATAGCTCAGCTGGAATTCCTTCACCTCCACAGCTTTGTTCGTAGTGAGGCTTCCTAAGGGCCACTTGACTTCACATTCCAGGATGTCTGGCTCTAGAGTGATCACACCATCGTGGTTATCTCGGTCTAAAATGTAGTACTTGGGTACTTTTTATTGGCCATCTTTGAAAAAGACAATTACAGTTTTTTGTAGTTTTCAGCAAACTCAAAAAAATTGGAGCCATTATTTCTAAGTATATTTTCTGCCGTCTTTCACCTTGTTCTTTGGACTTCTTGTTATATGTGTGCTCCATAGACCATTAAGAATTTATTCTTTTCAGTTTCTCACTCTGCTTCATTTTGGATTGTTCATATTGTTATAACTTCAGGTCCCACTGTTTTTTTTTTTCTGTAGTCTCTATAATCTATTAAGCCCATCTAGTAAATGTTTCATAACTTCTATTTCTTTCATTATTTTCACATTTTCCTTTAAATCCTTGAGCATATTTAAAGTTTGCTAATTCTGTCATCATATATATACACACACACACACACACACATACATACATACATACATACATACATACATATGGGCCTAACAGGTCAGCTTGCAGTTCCTGGATCTTAGTTCCCTGACCAGGGAGTGAACCCAGGTTCTCAGCAGTGAAAGGGTGAAGTCCTAACCACTAAACTGCCAGGGAATTCCCAGTCATCCCTGGTTTTTCTGAGTCTGTTTCCATTAACTGATACCCCACTCCACCCCCACCTCCCCATTATGGGTTATTTTCCTGCATTTCACATATCTAGCAATGTTTTGTTGGGTGCTCGACCATGGTTCTACATTGCTGGGGGTCTGGATTTTGTTGTCTTTAGAGAATATTGAAATTTGTTTTGGCAGGTAGTTACTTGCTAATCACCTTGCTCTTTTTTAAAAAAAGTATTCATTTATATTTATTTTTGGCTGTGCTAGTCTTCACTGATACATTGACTTTCCTCTAGTTGCAGAGTGGAGGCTGCTCTAGTTGCGGTTGCGGGCTTCTCCTTGCTGTGGTTTCTCCTGTGGAGCGCGGGTTCTGGGGTGCACAGGCTACAGTAGTTGTGCCTCCTGGGCTCTAGAGCACAGGCTCAATCAGTATTTGCGGTGCGTGGGCTTAGTTGTTTCTTGGCATGTGGTATCTTCCTGAATCAGGAATGGAATCCATGTCTCCTGCATTGGCAGGTGGATTCTTTACCACTGAGCCACCAGGGAAGTCCCAGTCAGCTTGTTTTTAAGCTTTGTTAGGACTAGTTGATTCAACAAACATGAACTTGGGGAAACTCTGGGCGACGGTGAGGGACGGTGCTGGAGTCTATGGGGTTGCCAAGAGTCAGACATGACTTGGTGACTGAAAAACAATAGCAGGATAGGTTTGGAATAGTTTTTGTTCTGGGGCCAGTTTAGAATTGCTAAGGGGTGATCCTTCTACTAATTCTGCTAAATGTCACTGATGTTAAAAAGGTCTTTCTAGGAAGAAATGTGTCTTTAGGTCTTTCATCCATTTTTTGATTTTTTTTTTTTTTAATTGAGCTCCATAAGCTGTTTGTGTAATTTGGAGATTGGTCTTTTGTTTGTTGCTTTGTTTGAAAATATTTTCTCCCATTCTGAGAGTTGTCTTTTCATCTTATTTATGGTTTCCTTTGCTGTGCAAAAGCTTTTAAGTTTAATTAGGTTCCATTTGTTTATTTTTGTTTTTGTTTTCATTACTCTAGGAGGTGGGTTGAAAGAGATCTTGCTGTGGTTTATGTCAGAGTATATTTCCTGTGTTTTCCTCTAAGAGTTTTATAGTGTCCGGTCATACATTTAGGTCTTTAATCTAAGTATCATATATTAACACATACATGTAGAGTCTAGAAAAATGGTACAGATGAACTTATTTCCAGGGCAGGAAAAGAGATGCAGATGCAGAGAATGGATGTGTGGACATGGGGAGAAGGTGAGGGTGGGATGGGCTGGGAAATTAGGACTGGCATACATACACTACCGCGTGTGAAACAGATGGCTGATGGGAACCTTCTGTATACTACAGGGAGATCAGCTTGGTGCTCTGTGATGACCTAGATGGGTGGGATAGGGGTGTGGGTGGGAGGGAGGTCCCAGAGGGAGGAGTTATACGGCTCAAACAGTAAAGAATCTGCCTGCAGTGCAGGAGACCTGGGTTCGGTCCCTGAGTTAGGCAGATTTCCTGGAGAAGGAAACGGCCACCCACTCCAGTATTCTTGTCTGGAGAATTCCATGGACAAAGGAGCCTGGTGGGCTACAGTAAATGGGGTCATGAAGAGTCAGACCCAACTGAGCGACTAACACTTTCACTCCTCACTTAGTTGTACAGCAGAAACTAACAACACTGGAAAGCAATTATACTCCAATTTAAAAAAAAGTGTTTCTTCTGTGGCTAGCGAGAACCCTCCCAGCCCTGTGTGAGCTCTAGGAATTGTTCATCTTGCGCTCCTGGCATTTTTTGTCTGACCTCGTGGGGTGGGTTTGTTTTCAGTAATGAACTGAAGGGCTCTCTATGTAGATTTCTGGATGTGCTTCTCTGTGCTGCAAATCCCAGCCACCTCATCTTTCCCCGAATTCCAGTCTCAGCCTGCTCGATTCACCAAGACTGCAGTGCTCTGCCTAGGTATCTCTCTACATACAATGCAATCTGACAAGTGCTACCTAGGGCAATCCAGGATTCACCTTATTTCTCCTGCTTTCAGGGATCACAGTCCTGCACTGCCTGTTATCCATCATCCAAAATCAGTTGTTTCTGCATCTGATTCAGTTTTCTAGTTTTGTATGGTGGAAGGAAATACTCCATACTAATACTACAAGTCTATGAATTTTATGCCCAGGATTTTCCAAATGTTAAAATGAAGTCAACTTTGGGCTAGAATTAATAACATGGGTTCAAATTTCAGGCCTACTTCCAAATTGGTACATTGTTGTTGTTCATTTGCTAAGTTGTGTCCAGCTTTGTGACCCCATGGACTGCAGCAGGCCAGGCTTTCCTGTCCTTCACTGTCTCCTGGAGTTTGCTGAAACTCATGTCTATTGAGTTGGTGTTGCCATCCAACTCTGTCCAACCATCTCATCCTCTGTCGTCCCCTTCTCCTGCCTTAATCTTTCCCAGTCAGGGTCTTTTCCAATGAGTCGGCTCTTTGCATCAGGTGGCCAAAGTATTGGAGCTTCAGCATCAGTCCTTCCAATGAATATTCAGGGTTGATTTCCTTTAGGATTGACTGGTTTGATCTCCTTGCAGTCCATGGGACTCTCAGAGTATTCTCCAGCACCACAGTTTGAAAGCATCATTTCTTTGGCACTCAGCCTTCTTTGTGGTCCAATTCTTACATCCATACATGACTACTGGAAAAACCATAGCTTTGACTATATGGACCTTTGTTGGCAAAGTTGTGTCTCTGCTTTTTAATATGCTGTCTAGGTTTGTCATAGCTTTTCATCCAAGGAGCAAGTGTCTCCTTGTCAAGTGGGCCTTAGGAAGAATTACTACAAACAAAACTAGTGGAGGTGATGAAATTCCAGCTGAGCTATTTCAAATCCTAAAAGATGATGCTGTTAAACTGCTGCACTCAATATGCCAGCAAATTTGGAAAACTCAGCAGTGGCCACAGGACTGGAAAAGGTTAGTTTTCATTCCAATCCCAAAGGCAATGACAAAGAATGTTCAAACTACTGTTCAAATGTGCTTGTTTTGCATGCTAGCAAGATAATGCTCAAAATCCTTCAAGTAGCCATGAAATTAAAAGACGCTTACTCCTTGGAAGAAAAGTTATGACCAACCTAGATAGCATATTCAAAAGCAGAGACATTACTTTGCCGACTAAGGTCCGTCTAGTCAAGGCTATGGTTTTTCCAGTGGTCATGTATGGATGTGAGAGTTGGACTGTGAAGAAAGCTGAGTGCTGAAGAATTGATGCTTTTGAACTGTGGTGTTGGAGAAGACTCTTGAGAGTCCCTTGGACTGCAAGGAGATCCAACCAGTCCATTCTGAAGGAGATCAGCCCTGGGATTTCTTTGGAAGGAATGATGCTAAAGCTGAAGCTCCAGTACTTTGGCCACCTCGTGAAGAGTTGACTCATTGGAAAAGACTTTGATGCTGGGAGGGATTGGGGGCAGGAGAGGGGGACGACCGAGGATGAGATGGCTGGATGGCATCACTGACTCAATGGATGTGAGTCTGAGTGAACTCCGGGAGTTGGTGATGGACAGGGAGGCCTGGCATGCTGTGATTCATGGGGTCGCAAAGAGTCGGACACGACTGAGTGACTGAACTGAACGCTTCAACAGTACGTGAAATTGGTACATGGATATTGGCAAATCTCATTCTTTGACTTTCACAGCAAATTTAATATAATCCTACTTTCCCTACTTTTTGGGCATTCCACAACAAGAAAATAGAAACAAAATCAAATCACAAATAAAGGAGCATGGGATGAGTGTAAGTGTAGTGAGATTTGTGCTGCTTCATTGCTCTTCTTCTTCAGTTCAGTTCAGTCGCTCAGTCGTGTCCGACTCTTTGTGACTCCATGAATTGCAGCGCGCCAGGCCTCCCTGTCCATCACCAACTCCCGGAGTTCACTCAGACTCAGGTCCATCGAGTCAGTGATGCCATCCAGCCATCTCATTCTTCTTAACAGCCAACTATTATTAAACGTTGTCTATGTATGAGAATTGTGTAAGCCTTTTATATGAATTAACTCACCAAATCCTCCTAACTCCCCTGTGGGCTTGGTACTGTTATTGTCGCCATTTCACAGATGAGAATGATACAGAGATCAAACAACTTCTAGAAGGTCATGCAGCTAATGGGCTGTGGCAAAACTGGTGTTAATTTGAGCAGGTGTGTGACTCAGGAGCCATGCTGTTAAACCACTATGTGACTATTTGAAAACTATTGAAAATGAATCAACTGCTGCTGCTGTAGAATCATAAATTATCTTTAAGTATAAGGGAGAGACTATCTTCTGTGGAATCCCTTCAACAGATCCTGTTTTTTTAGTCAGCCTGATGATTTCTACAGGGAAGCACAAAGAATGGGCTAGAATTGAATATATGATTCTTGAGGAAAAACAGACACCATCAGTATGGCAGAAAACGGTGGAAGGTGAGGTACAGCCAAAACTAGAGAAGCGTTTATGCGTGGAGTCCAAAAGATCTAGTGTGGTTCCAAGAGGGCAACTGGTGTTTATTGAGTCTTTCCTGTCTGAGCTGTCTTGATATTAATCGTTTCTATTATTCTTTTTCTTCCCTTCCTTAGACACATTTAATCAAGTCAAGCACCAAAATGTTAACACTCCTTCCTGGAGAGAGAAAAGCTGAAATTTCTTTTACTCAAAGAAGCTGTCCATCTGCAGGCACTCGGCAGACCAGCATTGCTTCCTTTCTCTCCTTGCAGCCAGGTATGGTGAGCACTGAAAGCCATCAGGGTGCAAAAAGGAGGGCACTCATTTTTCCAAGCTGCAACATTTATGAGAAGTGGTGTCACTAGTGCTTTGTGTTAAACTTAGCTGACTTATTAGACGAGTTATAAAGCACAAGAAAACATCGTCTTTTGGAAAGCAATATATACGTGCTTTTACAAACATGCTTTTCTGGTTCTGTTTATCACAGTCTAAAATTAAATACTGGTATTCTTTGACAGAGCAGTGAGGAAAGGTACACTTGAGGATTGGGGGTGCAGAGGGGAGCCATTAGTAAGGTATATGTATTAGTAAGGTATATGTCTTGGATTGGCCACAGTTAGTAGTCTGTATAAGATTAATTGATAATTGCTATGTCTATATGAAGCTTCTCAAATTAATCAAAGTTCAAAGGTGTTTTTTTCTTAGAAAGCTTGGCATAAGGTTGGCTTGTGTCTCATTCCTTGGCAATTCTTTGTTTGCATGTTTCTCTTTGGGGACCAGCTGCCTCAGAGCAGGCTGGGGCTTACACAGCAGGATTCTTGTCAGTTGAAGGGTGCTGGGAAGAGTTCTAATTCTTGGTGCCATTCCCAGGACTGCTTTGCCTAAGCCTTCAAAATGCTTTCTCCCTACCAGAAACAAAAACTTAAAACAATCTTTTGCTTTAAGCAACGTGTGCAGATTTTTTCAAAACCACTTTCCAATTCAAAATTCTTATATATTCTATATAGTCTGTATTGAAATCTTAGAAAAAGTTGAGAACGCTTTTAAAAAACTATTTCTGTAGTATATTTCTTGGAGAAGGAAAGAAAGTTATCAGCTTTGTTTATAATTAGATCTTGGCATCATTTGTGGGGGAGTAGGAGTTTCATGTTACATTTATCCTTAAGGCAGACAGGATCCATTCCACACCTGATAAAACATACAGGCTGGACACTAATAATTTTGTCCTTTCTACTGATTGACTTAGCAGATAATTGTATCTTTATTCCATTTTCCATGAAATATTTGGGGAGCAGGGGACCTACATTCTGTCAGGAGATTTCTGAGTTGGCTGGTTAATGTGATCTGTAAGACTTTACAAAAATGGTATAATATCCAGGAGTAATATTTGGCCAGTATCACTATTCAGAAAAAACTACATGTTAAATAAAAAACAAAAGCAAAACTGATCTGCCCTCCTGTGTTACACAAACCCATAATATGAAAATGTGAAGAGCAGGCTGTGGTCTGATTATATGCCATGTTTATTAGGTAGGTCAAAGCAAGCACCCATATATTTGAGAAGGGGAATATAAGAGCTGTGTTTTAGACTGGAGATTGAAAGCAGGAAGATCAAAGGTAGTATGGTAGCCAATACTGATTACAGAAAAAGCCACCTGAATCCTACTCAGGTGGAGTTTTCCTGCAGAATAAAATTTGTTCATCTGTTTTACTAGGAAAGACAAACGGTGCTGACCAGAGGAGTGTTTCATCTCATACAGAAAGTTGGACCAACAAAGAGTCTAAGGAAGACGCAGCCCAGCTGGAACATCTGACCCAGGGCTTGCGGGATGACTTCACAGCACCCCCTTTAGCCACTTCAACACCTGCAGACATCCAGGAAGCTAGACTTTCTCCTCAGTTTCTGAAGGCTTCTTGCCACCATGGAATAGGAACCCCATACTTGACTGTGCCGTCTTTGTTCCGGCCTGATACCTCAGTCTGTGCTGGAGAGAGTAAGGCCTCACTGGCCTGCTCCTTCACCCAAGACCTGGAGAGTTCTTGCTTGCTGGACCAAAAAGAGGGAGAGGATTCTTCCTGTGAAAGGGAATGGCTTCATGGATCTAAGAAAAATAATTATCAGAGTGTGGAGAGACACAGTAAAACAACTGGGCACAAGGGCCATCAGCTCTTGGATAAGACTAACTGGGAAAATGTGTCTGCCAAAAGCAACAGGCAGGCCCCTGTCCTTCAAACATACAAGGATTCCCAGCACAGAGCAAACATGAAAGCAGTGAAACAAAGCTCTTGCCCTATTCCTGAGTTTTCCTGGGACAGTGAAAGGAATGACAAGGACTCCTGGAGTCAGCTTTTCACCGAGGATTCTCAGGGCCAGCGGGTCATTGCCCACAACTCTAGAGCTCCTTTCCGAGATGTAACCAATGACCAAAATCAGGGCTGTGGGCAGGTTCCTAATAGCCTTTGGGCTCAGTGCCAGGACAGGACCACCCAGTTCAATCTGCAGCCTGATTTGCTCTTTACCCAGGACTCTGAAGGTAATCAAGTTATCAGGCACCAAGCCTAAATGTCTTTGTGAGGGTTTGGGTGTTTGGTGCTAAAAGTACCTAGAAATGACATATAAGAAAACATCTTCAAGGGGTGAGTATGTTTGAGTAGGGGAACGGAAGATTTTTGTTTTAGAAAGGTCATTCAGGAGAATGATCTTTGGTGGGAGGGAAGCATGGGATGAAGCTGTTGTTATTGAGCATTTTCTTAGTGTCAATAAAGCAGATGGTACCACTTGTTGAGATAGTGTGATTGGCTTCATGTCTTGCCCTGAGGATGAGGTGGCTGGTGAATTCCCTGCACGAGTTGTGGTGAGCACTGAAGGGGCAGGGCAGGTACTCATCCCTCCACTAGAGCCCGCTACACAGCCTGCATAGAGGGACCTCTTTGCCCTTTTAGATGCTTCTGACTTGGAAGGTGCTGCTTATGGATATGTGTTTTTCTAATCTTTGGCTGTAATTTTACCCATTCAACCTAAGCTTGTCACCATTATTCTTGACTTTTTTGAGTGATGAGGCAATTCTCCCAGACCCAGGCATACAGGGGCAGGGAGGATAGACAGAGAAGTAGAATGATTAAGTAGTTTTGTTATTTTATTTTTGTGGTAACTTTACAGCATTTTAAGGTTATATATGTTTAAACATCTCCCTGAAAAGGGCTGACTTATAATGATCTAAACGTGACTGTATCATTCTTCTACTACAAGGTGGGAGAGAACTCCCTTTGTAAAACTATGAATCCAAATAAATGACTGTTTAAAAAACTGGCTCTGATGGTAACTAAAACATTACCAATTTCGTTTTTTTGAAAAAGCAATGTTCCATCACTGCCATGGGTCTGATCTGAACACAAATCCAATCTGATTTGTGTTCTATTCAAGACATCATCCACCGGGCAGCAGTTTCCCATGTTGCAGGTGTGGTACGTAGGAGGCTTAAAAATAAGCCTCTAGGGGCAAGCGTGCAAGTTATAGGATGGACTGGCTTTAAGAAGTGTTTCTAAAGGGAACAAGAAGCTCCCTAGGGAAGAAGCTTCCTCCTATAAAGGCAGGAACCTGTTTACAAAAGCTCATATACCTTGAAATTAACAGGAATTCTATACCTGTGGGGGATACTGGGTGGTCACAACTCAAGAGATGGACACAACCAACGCAGTATCTCTCCAGATCCTTCCTTTAATGTCAGGTAATGCTTCAACCCAAACACAGGATACATACTGTAATGAAAAGGACCTGAGGGCATCTGAATCATGCATGGTATAGTAAGTACAAACCTTGGCCCCACGCAAAGGAGCAGTCAAGGGCCTGGAAGATTCACCTCTTCATTTCTCTTCCCTGCTGGGCTTAAAGTCCATGGAAGAGAAAGAGCTTTCAATCAGTGGAACCAATGAGGCATCAGGGCCTTGGAGGATAGATTTGGTTGTACAGTATTACAAAATATATTTAAGAAAAAAACAGCCCAGGCCTCCCAGCAGTATCCCAAGCCTCGGTGGGTCCAGTGGCCCAACCTCTACATGTAAGTGTTAAGACAGGGAAGGGGGAGAGAATGATTGCTGGGCACTGGTGTCAGTTCATGATGGAGCAGCATAAGATTTTCCCTGCCCTGTGAACGTGCACATACATTTATAGCCCCCTCCCCTCAGCCCTGCTCTGCTGCAAGGAAGCAGCTGAGAGTGAGTGACAGCTGGGCACAAAGTGTTCGGTGAGACCAATTACGGGGTCTAGTGCAGTGAAGTCAGTCTTTCATTTAGGACTTACTTTCACACAAGAGAAAGGAAAAACCAGAAAGTTGTATCTCACCCTTTAAATTGAGACATTTCCAACGTATATAATTACCTGTGTCTCAGCTCAAAACAGTCCTTTAGCTTCTAAGGTTTGCGTATGGAAAACATATAATGCAGCTCTTCTTAGTCCAAGCTCTAGCTTTCAGCAAGACTGTTGCAGATTTTTAACTGATGGGCAGAAACATCTGCGGTGAGGAAGGCAGCTACTGAAGGAATTCCAGGAGCGTGAGACTGAGTTGCAGAGCTGAGTGATATCAGTTCCCTTTTCTACTGATATCTTCTTCCTTCAGAGCAAACTTCCTCCTTAGGACCTCAGAGATAAGAACAGCAGGATCTTCCTCCTTCAGTGAACTCCGGCTCCTAGAAATAGAATAATAGCTTGTTTATTGAGTACTTTGGTTTTTCCAGTAGTCATGTATGGATGTGAGAGTTGGACTATAAAGAAAGCTGAGTGCCGAAGAATTGATGCTTTTGAACTGTGGTGTTGGAGAAGACTCTTGAGAGTCCCTTGGACTGCAAGGAGATCCAACCAGTCCATCCTAAAGGAGATCAGTCCTGAGTATTCATTGGAAAGACTGATGTTGAAGCTGAAACTCCAGTACTTTGGCCACCTGATGTGAAGAGCTGACTCATTTGAAAAGACCCTGATGCTGGGAAAGATTGAGGGCAGGAGAAGGGGACAACAGAGGATGAAATGGTTGGATGGCATCACCGACTCAATGTACATAAGTTTGGGTCAATTCTGGGAGTTGGTGATGGACAGGGAGGCCTGGCATGCTGCAGTCCATGTGGTCGCAAAGAGTTGGACACGACTGAGCGACTGAAATGATTGAGTACTTATTCTGTCCTGAGAAGTGTTTTGTGTGTTGGAATACAATCTTATTCCTCACAACACTCTTATAAGGTAGAAGCTATTACAACCTTTTTTTTTAACCAATGAGGAGATTGAAGCACAGCAATGTTATGACTATGCCCAAAGTCATTAGTAAGCGAAGAGTCCAGAGTTTAAAACCAAGCTTGCAGATCTCATCTTTTAATTAGACATGGTTTTACTATTCCCTGCAATGGCTATAAAATGTGGGCAAAGGACCATTAACCTGTTGGTATTGGCCTGTCGTGGCTAAGCTTCTGACCCCACCTTCTGGCTCTATCTTATAAGCAATCCAGAATTTACAGGTAAATGTTCACATTATAAGGGACCCATGGGAGCAAAACCAGTTCCAGATTAGGGTAGGTTCAAATTACCTGATAACCTCAGGTATCTTCCAAAAGTAGTTGCTTGAAATCCTAGTGAACTTACATATATACATCCTCACGAAGGCATTTTATTGGTCATATAAGGGCTAAGATTATTATTAAACCTTGAAAACCAAACCAAGAGGAACTGCCTTCAGTCTGTCACATTTCTGAACCTTGAGGACAGGACTACTTTCCCATTCTCACTCATCAACCCAGCTCCTTCTATCAACAAAGGAGAAAAGATCCCAGGGCATGAGTGAGAAGAAGGGCTTAGCAGTAGGGGATCACAGATCTAACTGGTACAAGAGGCAAGTGTAAGAAAGTTGGAGAGTCAATCTATAAAATACTGATAAGAAGAAAGCAGCAGCAGCTGAATTTGGAAATGCTGGAAATCAAAGAACTGGGGGGGTCTGTGTGACCAGCCTGACTAGGAACAGGTGGTAGGATCCACTGCCAGCACCCTTGTCTAGTTTTCAGAAGAAAATGGGACCAGAAAACAAAAAGGGATCTTGTGTGAGGCGAGTCACCGTCCCTTTAGGAGTAACTTTATCGTTCCAGGAGGCAGCCCTCACCTCCCCAGCCCTGAAAACAGCGTTTTTTTTTTTTTAGGCAAAATAATTTTTAATGGCATAAATGAATAAGCAAACAATGTACAACGTCTGAGCCTTAGTTAACTCATGTGTAGCTACAGATTGATTAATCTGTAGGTTCACAGATGGGTTCTGTAACTAGGACACTTAACAAAGGATAATTCTGAAATGTAAGATTTACACGTCTGCAGATACTGGCTTATTTGCATCCACCCAACAATTTTTCTTTATTATTGAAGGATAATTGCTTTACACAATTTTGCTGTTTTCTGTCAAACCACAACATGCATCAGCCATAGGTATACATATATCCCCTCTCTTCTGAACCTCCCCACATTTCTCTCCCTACCCCACCCCTCTAGGTTGATATAGAGCCCCTGTTTGAGTTTCCTGAGCCATATAGCAAATTCCCATTGGCTATCTATTTTACGGCAATGTAAGTTTCCATGTTACTCTTTCCATACATCTCACCCTCTCCTCCCCTCTCCCCATGTCCATAAGTCTGTTCTCTACGTCTGTTTCTCCACTGCTGCCCTATAGATAATTCTTCAGAACCATTTTTCTAGATTCCATATATATGTGTTAGAATATGGTATTTATCTTTCTCTTTCTGACTCACTTCACTCTGTATTATAGGTTCTAGGTTCATCCATTCACCTCATTACAACTGACTCAAACGTGTTCTTTTATGGCTAATATTCCACTGTGTGTATGTACCACAACTTCTTTATTCATTCATCTTCAATGGACATCTATGTTGCTTCCATGTTCTATCTATTGTAAATAGTGCTGCAATGAACAATGGTATACATGTGTCTCTTTCAATTTTGGTTTCCTCAGGGTATATGCCTAGGAGTGGGATTGCTGGGTCATATGGTAGTTTTATTCCTAGTTTTTTAAGGAATCTCCATACCGTCTTCCATAGTGCTGTATTAATTTACATTCCCACCAACAGTGCAAGAGTGTTCCCTTTTCTCCACGCCCTCTCCAGCATTTTTTGTTTGTAGACTTTGATGAGGGCCATTCTGACTGATGTGAGGTGATATCTCGTATTTTTGATTTGCATTTCTCTAATAATGAGCAATGTTGAGCATCTTTTCATGTGTTTGTTAGCCATCTGTATGTCTTCTTTGGAGAAATGTCTGTTTTAGGTCTTTCCCCTACTTTTTGATTGGGTTGTTTGTTTTTCTGGCATTGAGCTGTATGAGCTGTTTGTATGTTTTGGAAATTGATCCTTTGTCAGTTGTTTCATTTGCTATTATTTTCTCCCATTCTGAGGGTTGTCTTTTCACCTTGCTTATAGTCTCCTTTGCTGTGCAAAAGCTTTTAAGTTTAATCATGTCCCACTTGTTTACTTTTGTTTTTATTTCCATTACTCTAGGAGGTGGGTCATAGAGAATCTTGCTTTGATTTCTGTCATCGAGTGTTCTGCTTATTTTCCTCTAATAAGAGTTTTTTAGTTTCTAGTCTTACATTTAGGTCTTTAATCTATTTTGAGTTTATCTTTGTGTATGGTGTTAGGAGCTGTTCTAATTTCATTCTTTTACATATAGCTGTCCAGTTTTCCCAGCATCATTTATTGAAGAGGCTGAAAACAGCTTTTTAACGGCATTAAAAAATACAGCTGCACACCTGGCCTCTGGACTTTGAGGTTAAGATGTCAAATATTTCAATGTCCAGGAATCTACATTTAAATAAACACTTCTGGTATATCCCATGCAGCAGAGAAACACTGCAAGCAGGTGACTCTCAAGCTGGAGCTCTAGGGCTTCTCTGCTAGATGAGTTTCTCATGGTAGGTATTTTCCAGATCCCCTCACACTCCCATCAGAAACACCCAGTGTTCTGCTTTGGTAAGTTTAAGGTGCATTTTGAACAAACCCAAGCAATTCTGATAGGCAGCCAGAGTTAGGCACTAGGCATCTCAAAAGCTTTGTTCGTAAATCTGTGTTTCCAGGGTTGGTTTGAATAATGGACCACTGTTTAAAGGGAATTCTCCTTCCACCAAGTCTACTTTTTTGAGATACTAAAATAACTGTTATGCAACTGTACTTTGAAGGATGGGGCACAGGGACACTTATTACTAGCAGTATGAGAACCAAAGTGGTGAAGCCTCACTGGAGGACAGAAGCTGGATTAGATGAACCTTCTTATTAAACCTCTGTTTAGTAACATTTCCTTGGGTTAGACCACCCCAACCAAATGTAAAGTGTTCCTCTTTTTTCAAACTGGGGTCCCCAGGCACTAGCAAGCGGACAGCAAGCTTTGTGAATGAAATTACACATTGCTACTAATGAGGATTTACTATGTCAGTATTTACTTTCTTTGGATAATTGGCCACAGGCAACTTAAACAGTAAATAGACCAGCATAGGGGATTCAGTGGCTAAGACTCTGAGGTCCCAATGCAGAGGGCCTGGGTCCAATCCCTGGTCAGGGAACTAGATCCCACATATCACAACGAAGGTCCCATATCCCGAGTGGAATAATGAAGACCCAGCACAGCCCCCTTTGCCCACCCCCCAAAATAATCACCATAAGCTCCTTAACGTATACTTACAGGTCTTGGCTCTGCTTCATCCGGTGGAAGTCCTTTAGGATACCCATCATATCTGCAAAGCTGCTGGCCTTGGACAGAGAGACGCAGTCATCTTCTTCAGATGAGCTGCAGGTAGCTTTGTGTTCTGGTCTGCAACATTCAGGGCTGGCAGAACAAAGCAGGGGGACTGATGGAAGCTCAGGGACCTCTATCTCGGTCTCCTCGGTGATGTCACTAATGACAAAGGAAGTTGTAGAGTGGAATGAGGATCCAAAACAAGGTAAGGGAGAAGAGACATTTGAACTTCCTGGAGATAAGAAATCTGGCGTTAAAGAAGCCGAAGCTGAAAGAGAAAACAATAGGCATGGATGGACACTGGGGCTAAAATACAGCAGTTACATCCCCCCACAAGCACTGCCTACCGAATATTCATTTCCTGGGCTGACACCGTGACATTCTGGGTTCCTCCAACTACCTTCCCCTCTCAGGATCTCAAGAAGATGTAGCAGTACTACGCTTTTCCAGTGTTCAGAAGGGCAGAAAGACCCACCCCATAAAGGCCTTGCTTCCTAAAAGCTCCCATTTTGCAGTGGGCAATGGAAGGACAGCACTTTTTAGACTGAGGCAATAGTGTAGAACCATGGCCTGAATTTGTCCTTTTCTCTAACTAGGCCAGTGCTTCTGACTGTGCTCCTTTAAATGCAGCTATCTGTGACTAGAAGAACTGTTCTACAGCCAAAAACCAGAATGGTGATAGTTCTCCCAGTTCCCAAATTTTAATGGAGAGAATTTCCTCAATTTCTAAGTTTCTAGGGAATATTTTTGGATTTTTCCTAAACTACTTCAGCATGTCTCTTGGATGATTAAAAAAAAAATGTAGCAAACAACTATATATGGAAAATTCAAGTCCATTTTCTCTATAAAACTGCCACATGAGGGAATTAAATACATAAAAATTTCAGAGAGAAAACCATGATTTTCACATGTTCTACCAACTGACAAGGTTTGGGAGCTATAACTTTGAGTCAATGAATAGGAAAAAAGTGAGAATGGGAGGAATATGAGGGTTAAACACGGAGCATCCTGGGAGAGATCCACCTGTTGGTATTTCCTACATCTGGTCAGCCCATCCATTCCCAGTGATTTTCCCTTAACTGCAGACAGAAAGGCTGAGGGATGGAGAGATGGTCTTTGGTAGAAAGTCAGAATGCAAGGAAACGGAAAATATGCTTACAAAGGGGGATATCTCTCAGTGGTAGGGAACACTTATTTCTCATATTGAAAAGGAAAGCCAGAAGCTCATGGAGCACTCATGGAAGACATGATCTTAAAAGACATTTGGAAGAGAGTTGGTTTTTGTGGCTGAGGGAGGGAATCTGCCTGGGGCCCCAGATTAAGTGAAGATTTTGTTCCTAACCCAACCAGTCTGCCCCAAATGGCTGAGAGAAACCATCCAAAGGTTATACAGGCTAGCCAGGCTTTAGGGCAGTCCAGAGCCCTAGACTCCAGCACCCCCGAATCAAGGACCATTCTTATCCCTATCCTGTCCAAAAGCTAAGCAAAAACAAACAGCCTGCTATTTGGTCCTGGCTCAGGGGCTCCTACCTGCATCAGCTGCCACTATTTTGGCAATCTGGCTGCGCAGGTGGCTCAGCTCATCCTGCAACTCGGTGGTGCGGCTGAGGGCTGGCAGGGCTGGCTTCTTCAGGGCCAGGAGCCTCTCCTCCGACCCGCGCAGGTTGGGCACTGAGGCATTGCGCTGCATGACGATCAGAGGGCTGGGCTTCCAGGTGTGCCTCAGGGGGCGTGTATCGCTCCTGGACCAGGGAGAGAAAAGTGTCAGAGACATGGGCCACTGCACTGCTTCCAAAATTCCATCATACACCCCTGCAAGAGATATATAGCCAGACTTCCCTGGTGGTCCAGTGATTAAGAATCTGCCTGCCAATGCAGAGAACAGGGTTGCACCCCCATCTGGGAAGATTCCTCATGCTGCAGGGCAACTGAACTGTGTGCCACAGCTACTGAAGTCCATGCCCCTAGAGCCAATGCTCCGCAATAAGAGAAGCCACTGCAATGAGAAGCCTGCGCACAGCAACCAAGTGCAGCCAAAAATTAAATAAACAAAGGAGGTTAATCTCCTTACTCTTAAAAAATAAAAGTAACACAGCCAGGTTCTACTCTCACTCCTGTTGCCCTCCATCTCACTCTTTCATTCCCCAGTCGGCAGGCTACTGCCTCAGCTACCTGACCCGGGCATAAGTCTCCTCTTCATCTGCAGCAATCCAGGCGATGTCAGCCAGGGTAGGAACTGGGGGCACATCCCTCAGACACAGGTCAGAGATGTTGGGCAGGGTCTGTGGGGAAGGAAAATTCATTAACATTTACTGCCATCGTGATGAGACAACTGGAAACTGGGCAAAATACATAGGAGAACATCTAATCCAGCACTGGGTGTAGGGAAGACTTCCTAAAGGAGGTCCCAGTTGGAGGCAGTTTGAATAAGAGGCCAGAAGAAAGAGTCTGTGAAATTACAAATAATTCAGCATGGCTGGAACAGGAAGGATAGAGTGGTGGGGAGTTGGGAGAGACTGGGAAGTGAATTAGGAGCTTTGAAATAATGAGCCATTGAAAGGTCAAGTAAGTAAGGATTAAATGTGAGGTTTTAAAAGATTAGTCTGGCTACGGTTTGGAGCATGGATGGGAAGGTGGAGAGCAATCAGAAGATTTTATTGGAAAAAAAGAGTCACACTCATTTGAGTCTTACCTGTCATGGCTTTTAAGCTATAACTGCAGAAGTAAGTAGCTGTAATGGAGACCGGTATGGCCCAGAGCCTAAAATATTCACTATCTGGTCCTCTGCTGACCCCTGGCTAGAGCAAAGAAATCTTCAGTAGGACTGGCAAGAGTTACTTTTTAACAGAGATGCCCACTGTCTAGCCTTCTGGTTGTGAGAATACAGGTGCAAGGACATGGACAATCTGTTATATCAACAGGAAATTTCTCCTGGCAAGCTCTTTACAACACCTTTGTAGCATACTGGGATCTACATGTTATAGCAACACTGTTAGAAACAAAGTTGATAATTTGACTATTTAGATTTAAATTTAAAAAAATAGCTAATTAGACAAAAGGAATCAATGTAATTCCTTAAAATAGCTCCTCCACCCAAATGAACAACTAGGGAACAGGGAGATTGAGTGACACCATGTTAAATGAAAAATTAGGAAGGTTCAATTATATTCTGACTGTTTACAACAAAGAAAAATACATGCTTAGAAAAAGACAGGAAAGAACTAAAACATGTGTCATGACTATGTGATTACAGGCAACTTGTTTCCCTTTCTTTTTTCATAATTTAATATTTTCATATGGGTAAATTAAAAAATAAATCAGTAAGATTCCCTTAAAAATATTTAAGGTAATCAATTTACAACAAATCTAGAGGCAGTTTCTCAAAAATGCACCTATATATGAGTTAAATTCAGATGCTTCTGCTATAGACTGTTCAGTAGGTAGATCCGGAACTGACAGGTCTGACTTTTTGATAGGGAATCTGGGTCTCATAGAAGTGAAGTGATGCTCCAAGGTTACAAAGGAGCTAATGACGCAGGAGTTAATGCTAAGATGGGCCATTTAGGGGACGCCTCCATTTGCTTTCCTTGATTAGCCAGAGGGCTCCTCTGCTATTGGCAATTAAATGAGTTAACAAATATAAAGTACTTAGCACAGTGCCTGGCACACAGTGTGGGCTCCATAAATGTAGCTGGTATTACTACTTCTGCTCTGTGGGAGCCTGTGCCCTTGATCACCTCTGCCCAGCAGCATCCAGCCAAAGGACTGGAGAGGCTATAGTCAAATGTGGGGGCAACCATGACTGACTCATGCTTCCGAGCTGTCCTTCCCTTTGTTCCTGATGCTTGAGGCAGCCAGGGCCACATTCAGCCCTAGGCAATAACCGGCAATCTGGGTCAAGAGACAGCACCCTGCACCGAACCCCAAACCCATTCCAATTCAGACTCCAGATAAGCTCCTACACAGTTTGCAGCTCAGCATCCGATATACAAACTCAGCTCCTTCATTTGTTTCGCCCCAGGCCTACATCTTTTCAGGCACATATTTCTGTCTCCTTTGTGTAGGCAGAAAGCTGAAGTAGTTCTTTTGTGTTCCAGCTCCCCAAAGGCACAGACCTTAAGCATCTAACTTGGAGCTGATGCTTAACCATTAGTTCTTACAGGGTGGCAGCTAGGACCAATAAATGCTACTTAGCTTTTCACTGCACAAGGGAGTCTTACTATAGAGTGAATGCTAAAGGCCCCCTGGGCACAGAGGTGAGACTGAAATAGCCCAGTAAAGGAACGGCTAAACTTGGCTAGAAAAGAGGGGATGAGGAATAAAGACATCAGGGAAATACTGTAAATAGGTAGCTAAGCAGGGCAAGCCTTAGGGCTGGTGAAGAAAAGCAGTTTAAGTGTTAGTCACTCAGTTGTGTCCGACTTTTTGCAACCCCATGGACTGTAGCCCACCAGGCTCCTCTGTCCATGGGATTTCCCATGCAATACTGGGTGCCATTTCCTTCTCCAGGGATATTCCTGACCCAGGCATCAAACCTGGGTCCCTCGTGGTGCAGGTAGATTCTCTACTGTCTGAGCCACCAGGGAAGCCCTGAGTGACAACACCATATTAAAAGAAAAGCAGAGTTCATCTCAAAATCACACACAGCACTCAGTGTTCTGTGAGGGGACCTGCCAGGGTTGCAGGCACACACCTCAGAGCACAGACATGGCTAGTCTGGAGATCCAGTTCAGCAGGGGCCTTTGGCCTACTCTGACACACTGGATTGCTGGAGCCTGATGAAATTTGAGTTGCTTAGCAGAGGCATCAAAGATGCAATATGATTAATTTATGGGCAGATTGGAAGCTTGACTTGTGGTCACAGGTTTGTGTGCAATCAGGAAGCCACAGTGACCAGGATACATTAAAAGCAGTTAAATTCTTTTTGAAAAATGCAGATGTGATCAGGAAGGCAGCCTGTCTTGGGAACGCCAAGGAGTCTGGGCCACAGAAGCAGCAGCACTCCCCGTACACTCTGGGCCACTATTTTCCAGCTCACTTACCTCAAAGGATGCCCGGGGACATGGCTTCAGGGGCAAGTTGGTCCCAATTCTCCTCACTACACTTCGAGCAGCGCCATGCGGCTTATTTTGCCAGATTGGGATGGTCTAAAGCACAGAGAGACAGCCACAACCTCAGAAAAAATCCAACTGCTGTGCCCATCCTCTCCCCTACCTTCCCTTTAGCAGCAGTCAACCTTCACTTTGGCCAGATACATAAGAGGACACCTGCTGCTGCTGAGGCACAGTAAATGCTGGGAGGATCCAGAGAAAAGGGTGAGGAATTAGCGGCCCTCCCTTCCCACTACACAGAGTGATGGAAACACACTGACCCCCTAACTGCTCCAATATCATAGTTGGTTCTGCCTGGAGGGAGGGGATGGAAGGCAGGACCCTTCAATTCCAAGCCTAAGTTGGGGAAGAGTTAACTTGAGGATCTTAGAACTTCCTATAGAACTTTAGCAGGTCTAGTGTTTAATCTTCCCCACTTCACCCTTGCCTTGGGAACGCCCCTTACCACATTGGCTTCCATTCCTGACGTTTCAACTGGCTCCTGCACTTGAAGGACAAGGCAGCCACCGGGCAGCGCTAGAGGCTTGGGGAGGCAGGGAGTGTGACGCCTTCATATCAGGCCATCTCAAGGAACACCAGACTTCTCTTCCTGTGAAACAATCCCCACAGGAGACTCAGTGGCTACCACACAAGCCCACACAAGTCACTCAGTCGTGTTCAACTCTTTGCGACCCCATGGACTGTAGCCCACTAGGCTCCTCTGTCCATGGGATTCTCCAGGCAAGAATACTGGAGTGGGTAGCCAGTCCCTCCTCCAGGGAATCTTCCCAACCCAGGTCTCCCACATTGCAGGCAGATTCTTTACCATCTGAGCCACCAGGGAAGCCCATGACTAACAGTGAGGCTTCTCTGACGTTTCACAGGGGAAGAAAACCAGCCAAAGAGGCTGCGCTCACCCAACCATGGCTTCTACAAATCCAGACCGTTAGAGGTTACTTTCAGATGCACCATGTGAGCTTGGCCAAAGCTGGGAGCCTTCCTGAGTCCTTAGGTTTCCTGAGGCAAAACTTCTAAAGAATATGTATGTATAACTGAATCACTGTGCTGTATACCCGAAAGAAACATGATGTTGTAAAATAACTATACTTTAACTAAAAAACTTTTTTAAGTTGGTAAGATAAAAACAAACTTTGATGTAAATAGAACCCTTTGGTAGATAAAAAAGCTCATGAGAAAGGCAGAGTGTAAGGTGCCATCCAAGTCCAACATTCATTCCTGAGGATAAGATGTAAAAAGTCCAGCATGTGCCACCCAGCCTAGCTCTGGTGGGCCACTACACCAGGCAGATGTGAGTGAAACAGACAACGGGAGAAAGAAGCCAGTCTGGCCAAATTCAGTCTACCGGGCTACTGGGGAAGAGCCAAAACTTTTTATCCCGGCTCAGCCTTCAACTGGCTTAATAGCCTTAGGCAAGTCACTTAATCTTTCAGAATGTAGTTTCTCTTATGGGTAAGAAGATAGGAAGAGCTGCCACTCAGGGATACCAAGAAGGTCAATCAGTGAAATAAGATTTTAGAGTACTTAATGAACTGTTGAAACAAGACACAGATGGGCAGATTCCTCATAGCTGCCCTTGCATGGTGAGCAGTTGCAGTCAATGAACTCATTCAGTCCCTTGTTCATCAAACACTTAATACTCGCTCTGTGCCAGGACCTATGCTGGGCACTGTAGGGGCTATGGAAAGAGTAAGACACAGCCATGCTCTCAAGGAACTCATAATCTAGAAGAGAGACAGGACTCAAATACCTAATTCTACCAGAGGCTGAATATCATTGTCTAAGAAAGGCACATCAGGCAGCTGGCCAGGTGAGTTCAGTTCCCTGGCCCCAAGGCCCCATAGTGAGTTCAGAGGAGCTACGGGAAAGAAAACAGCAACAATAACACAGGTCTAGGAAAAGAAGGTGAAGAGATGTATAAAGAACAGAGTATGGTCTCAGGCCATAAAGGTTGGGGGGGGGGGGGGGCGCATGTCAGGTAATGGTCAGGTCTCCAGGGCTGGGAATGTTCTAGGTAAGGAGTCAGTGCAGAGCCAAGGGCAGCCTCTGAAGAGGGGATAGGCTGGACTAACCAGCTCTTTCCAGAAACCTCCCTTGGAGGGTCTCTCTTCACCTCTAAGAGAGGAGGTATTTACTCTGCGATACATGAGGAAAGGAAGCTAGAAAAGATGGACTGCCTTAACGTCACTTAGTGGCCATGGCAGTAGAAAGCACCCAAGTCTGGTCCAGATCCTCCTGCCTCCAACCTGGGTTCCATCTTCTCAGCAAAGTTCAAGACTTTTTATAAGTCCTTCGGTGTGCCAGGCTCTGTGCTAAGTGTCAGTGCCTGCCACAAGCTCCACACAACAGTGCTTCCCTGTGCTTCTCACTGCAGCCACTACCTCTCCAAACTTACCTCCAAACTCGGTTGGGCCTAACCCTCACGTGGCAGCCAGAGGCCTCTTTTCAGAACACACCGGGAATAGATCTCTGCCAAGCTTCAACCCCTCATGCTTGCTAGAGCAAAGAAGGTAACACCAAGCCTCTTCAGCATGGCCAGCAGGCCCTCCGTCTTTCTCTCCCAGCCGACAAGGCCTCTCCACTCTGGTCCCTGCATGCTTCACCGCCACACCCGCCTTCCCCTGCCCTCCACCCACACTGGCCTTGCAGCCCCTCAATGGCCCTGTCTACTCTATTCCCTCTGCTCGAAACCCTACCAGCCTCTTCACCAAGCTCATCCTCAATTACCCCTGGAGCTCAGCTGAAGCACTGCCTGCCCTTCCCGGACCGGCGTCCCGCGTTTCCTCCGGAGCAGCAGTAACCAGATAACGGTGTAGCTTGTGCAGTTGTCCGAAGGGCGGGGCTTCCAGGTACAGCCCTGAGCCCGCTCCGTACCCGGCAGGCACTCGAGCCTTTGTTAAGAAACGAACCAACGAGAACGCCGACTTAGCCTTGAACCCTGCACAAGTGTCTGCTTCGAAGACTCCCCACGGCTCACTGGCCGTGCGCCTGGTTCCCACCACCTCCGAACTCGCACTGCCCTTTCCGGGTCTGCTGTCCTGGTGTTTTTACATACGGTCCCCCTGCGCCTCCCGAGCGGGGCCCGGCCGCATCATCCCGGTCCCCGCCGAGGCCGCTGCGCTCAGCGCCGTTCTCTGCCGGGGGAGGGGGAGCCGCCGCCGGGGCCTTTGTCCAGGACACGCCTCCCTTCCCCCCGCAACAGCCCGACCAGACGGGGTCAAGGTCGGCCAAGTTCTCGCCTCGGCTCGGGAGTGGGGGGGCGCCCATGAACTCAAAGGCCCGGCGCCGGGTCCCGGAGGAAGCGAGGAGGCGGCCGAAACGAGAAGCCTCTGGTGCGGCTGGGTGACTCGGGCGAGCAACTGCCCCCCGGGGACTCAGTTTCCCCTCAGCCGAGTGTGCCGAACAACACGAGTTGCCCCGAAAACCGGCGCGGGCCCAGCAGCCTTGGGCAGCGCACGGCGCCCGGCACTCGGCCGCGCGACATGCCGGGCAGGACGGCCGCGCTCCCGCTCGCGTTCCCGCTCTGGGGCGGCACTCGGACCTAGTCTCACCTCAGACTGCGGCTCCGGATTCACTCACCTCACGGCCCCTCCTACCACAGCGGGCCGCCCAGCTTCACTCGCCCTCACTTCCGCTGACCCACCCCCCGGAAGCGATCCCTTGCAGCTGCGCGCCGAGCCGCGGCCGCGCGCGTCTTCCGGAAGCGGGCCCTGCTGGGGGTGGGGCGAGAGAGGATCCTGCGGGGCCGAGGCGGGGCGGTAGAGGGGATACGCCTACCATAGGCCACGCCCCCTGGGGAAAAAGTTGTTGGTGCCGGGAAACCCCTGAGGTCAACCGGCTCTTTACCGCTCTCCACGCTTAGTCCCAATCCAACATTTGGGAGGGATCTGTGTTGCTATTCCGCCTCCAAATTGATCGGTGTCTGCTGTCCCCACCTCGATTACAAACTTCAGAAGCTTCGCGCCGGCGTTCAAGGCTCCAGGCTTAGTGCTTGCCCGACCTCATCTCACTCTGGTTCCTTCAATTTATTTTTATTTTTTGTAAATGAATTTAATTGGAGACTAGTTACTTTACAATATTGTAGTGGTTTTTGCCATACATTCACATGAATCAGCCATGGGTGTACATGTGTCCCCCATCGTCAACCCCTCTCCCACCTCCCTCTGGTTCCTTCAGTTTATGCTTCCCAGCCAAGACCCTCTACAGTCTTCTCTGCACCAAGAAATGAGCCTCTTTCTCCTCTTGCCTCTTGCCCTCCAGTGCTTTGTGGCTTTCTTTTATTTTAGCTGTTGTGTATCACACACTCATACCCACCACGATATATTGTGAGTTGGTTGCTCAGATGGGTAGCCCGAGAAGCAAGACACCAGAGGCATTGCAAAAGAGACCCACATTCCTTCCAGGCTCGCTCACGCACTCCCTTCTTGTGCTCAACCCCCCGAAGTCTTGGTCACCACGGCATCCAGGCCTGGGTCACATGCCCTCCTCTGACTTCTGTGTGACTATGCCTGGCTCCCAGGCTGTTGTTCTTTGGCCTCTAAGCTTGAAAGTCCCAGCTGCCAGGGACAGATGGGCTTCATGGTGGGGAGAATCTGTGCTGTCACACAGGCCTCCTATCAAACAAACTCCTTGCTTTAATGCCCTATTGTTGCTGTCTTGAAATTAACACAAAAAATTTTTTTTCAACAACGGCCCTGCATTTTCATTTTGCACTGGACCCTGCCAACTATGTAGCTGGTCCTAGTCAGAGACTGTGTCCACCCTGATTCCCACTATACTGCAAATTATGAAAATTTGAAATTCGGTTCCAGCCCTCTTTCCAGGATGAGAAATTGTTGCTTTAATCATCACGTTCCCATCCTGGGCAATGGCAGATCTTGCAAATCCATTCTAGCTGCCTTTCCTTGGATGTGGTAGTGCAGTCTTTGTTTTTCCCAAAGATCCCTTTTACCCAGCACATGACTCTATCCCCCAGCAGCTGTGCTGGCTGTTCACAGCTGCCCCATTCTCAGAATGGAAGCCCTAACCTAATAAGTTACTCTGCCTCTAAGCCTAGGAGCGACTGATACAAGGTACAAGAGGCCAGTTCAATTTGGCGGTATGGTTTATGCTCTAGAGCCTTTCTCTGGTGATCTGGCCAAGGTTTGGCTTTCAGATTCTATTTCTGCTCAAGGTTCTTTCTTTCCCCTTTCTTCTTCAATAGCCATGAAATTAAAAGGCACTTACTCCTTGGAAGGAAAGTGATAACCAACCTAGACAGCATATTAAAAAGGAGAGACATTACTTTGTCAACAAAGGTCTATCTAGCCAAGGCTATGGTTTTTCCAGTAGTCATGTATGGATGTGAGAGTTGGACTGTGAGGAAAGTTGCTGCTGCTCCTGCTGCTAAGTCGCTTCAGTCGTGTCCGACTCTGTGCAACCCCAGAGACGGCAGCCCACCAGGCTCCCTCGTCCCTGGGATTCTCCAGGCAAGAACACTGCAGTGGGGTGCCATTTCCTTCTCCAAAGCATGAAAGTTAAAAGTGAAAGTGAAGTCGCTCCGTCGTGTCTGACCCTCGGCGACCCCATGGACTGCAGCCCTCCAGGCTCTTCCGTCCATGGGACTCTCCAGGCAAGAGAACTGGAGTGGGGTGCCATTGCCTGTGAAGAAAGCTGAGCGCCGAAGAATCGATGCTTTTGAACTGTGGTGTTGGAGAAGACTCTTCAGAGTCCCTTGGGCTGCAAGATCCAACCAGTCCATCCTAAAGGAGATCAGTCCTGGGTGTTCTTTGGTAGGACTGATGCTGAAGCTGAAACTCCAGTACTTTGGCCACTTGATGTGAAGGGCTGACTCATTTGAAAAGACCCTGATGCTGGGAAAGATTGAGGGCAGGAGGAGAAGGGGACGGCAGAGGATGAGATGGTTGGATGGCATCACTGACTCAATGGACATGGGTTTGGGTGGACTCTGGGAGTTGGTGTTGGACAGGGAGGCCTGGCGTGCTGCAGTTCATGGGGTCACAAAGAGACGGACATGACTGAGCAGCTGAACTAATTAACTTCTTCAATCCTTCTTTTACAGGTTTTTCCTTAAGTTCACACCCTCAAAAAGAAAAAAAAATTACCTAAAGCGTATCTCAGGCTCTAAGATGATAGATTTAACTCCAGAATCTTTCTCAACACAGAACACCAGATTCTAAAAATAATAAGTTCTCTAGGTCTATCACAAATTTATTTTAAGCAAGTTACTCAAGCTTCTGGTGACAAATAAACTAGTCCCAGAGGGATTCCAGCCATGCTCCCTTGGCCATCTGCCAACTCCCGAAAAGGTTGTTGTTCAGTCACTAATTTGGCTCCTTGCAACCCCACGAACTATAGCACGCCAGCCTCCTCTGTCTTTCTAGTGATTCACGGCCATTGAGTCGGTGATGCTATCTCATCCTCTGCTGCCCCCTTCTCTTTTTGCCTTCAATCTTTCCCAGCATCAGAGTCTTTTCCAATGAGTCCATTCTTTGCATAAGGTGGCCAAAGTATTGAAGCCTCACCTTCAGTATCAGTCCTTCCAATGAATATTCAGGGTTGGTTTCCTTTAGGATTGAGTGGTTTGATCTTGTGGTCCAAGGGCCTCTCAGTTCAAAAGTATCAATTCTCCAGCAGAGGAGTGAGATGGAGAACAGAACAGAACAACATCCAGCTGAAAGGGAAGGCACTTAGAACCACCCTAATCTCTTCAATTTTATTATAGGACACACTGGGGACAGAGGAGGGAAGTGGAGGAGGGGTGACAAGAGGGCAGCTGGGGCCCTCCCCCACCATGAGCCTTTGAACACAGTAGGGGATCAGGCAGAGGCATCAGGAGAGGATGCAGGAACTGCAAGCATCACCTTCCATGGGACAAGGATCCCTCATCATGGCCTTGGCCTTCTTAGCCCAGCATGAGGGGAGGAGCTTGCTGGGTGGGAGGGCTGAATGTCTTCGGACACCAGGTGGCTAGTGGGACGGGTTACTGCCACCCAAGATGGAAGCACTGAGACAGGCTTAGTGCCCTCCCTCCCTTTAAGCTGCCTCCCAGGAGGGACACAAAGAACCTGGCCGAGCTTGCTGGCTCACGCCTCATTTGCTCTAGAGAAGACAAGGGAACCTGACATTTTGGTTTGAAAGGCTTTCTTTTTCGCCTTGGTGAAAACAGGCAGGGGAGAGGTGGGAAGGACAAGACAAAACACTCCCAACATCAAGACACAGGCTGAATGTCAAGCCCACCACCGAGTCGCCTTGGGCAAGTCACTTCACTTTCCTGAGACTCAGTTCCTTCATCTACAAGACAGGAATGACGGCTACCCGCCTCGCGTCCTTTGTTGTGAGGAGTAAATGAGAAAATACATGTCATCTTGACAGGGTGCCTTAGACAGAGAAAGCGCTCAGTAACTAGCTATTATCATGATACACGATACAACATCGACAACAAGCCTGTGAGGAAGGCTCAGTGTGGAAACTCTAGTGGTGGATGGGGGACTCACAGGTGGGAGGCTGGGGACTGCATCTGAGATGTTTGCCTTCCTTCCCCTTTCAGGCTGGAGAGGGAGCCCCCCGACCCCAGTGGGGTGGGGGGGTAGGGGGTGGGGGCGGGATACGTAGGGTGAGGAGGGGCCTTCGTGAAAGCTCCAGGGCTCCTCATGGGCCTGAGTGGAGGATAAGGATACAGTTGGGGGTATACAGACCCTCTGGGGACTATTTTTAAAAAGTTGGTCGAGAAGGAGGAAGAGAAGGGGATGTTTCTTCCCACAGAAGCAACTGCAAAGACATCAAGCTGGATCCACCTAAGCTTTCAGATCCAGCCATCATGGGGCGGCTGCTGGGGGGACACCATCGCCCCCTTCTTTCTCCTCAGTGCTGGGGCTATCAAAAATACATATAAACTGTGAGAAAGTTCACATAAAAACGCTTTCTGCATGTATATAAAAAAAAAAGACTGGCCATGGTCAGTGGCTCGGGATGTGGACTCTGCGGCCAAGGAGAGTTGGTGGCCGCCCAGCGGTAGATAACCTGGTCTGGGCGGCCTGAGAGGTGGGACAGCGCCTGCTCTGGGGGAGGCTGCGACCTCTGGGAGACGTTTCTGTGGAGCTGAGGTCTGGGGTGGGGAGCGGGTGGGGGCTGTTACAGAGACACTGGCTCCATGAGTCTCGCTGTCACCCATGCTGGGGTAGGCCGTAGGGGAAGCTGAGGCCCTTGGCCTCAGTGGACTCCTTGTCAAGGGCAGAAGCCTCCTTCACAGTAAACCTCCCAGAAAGCAGGCCTCCAGGAAGTCCTGAAACAGGTTCTGGGGTCCTTTCGTCAGGTTGGATTGAGTGGTCTGGAGAGCAGCAGGGCACAGTACGATTTCCCCTTCTGAAGGAGCTTCCGGAAGGCTGACGTCACCTGGGCAGGGGAGCCCAGGCGCAGGAGGGCAGCCAGGCAGGCCTCTGGCCTGGAAGAAGGCTCCAGACAGACAGGAGTGCTTCCTTGGCAGCCTCTCCCCACCCCAGGCCAAGGCTTCTTGATGTCTCTTTTGGAAGGGGTGAAGGTAAGGAGAGGGGGTGGCCCTGTCATTTTAGCACCCATTCTTCCCTACTGTTCGCCCTGCAAGGGCCAGGACTATGTGCCTGAGTTGGGGAGGTCTGAGGAGATGACCCCAGGCTGTCTCTTTTGGGGTCTCAAGCAGCTACCAGAGCCAGGAACGTAGTTAAAGGCTGGCGGTGGCAGCCAGCACTCAAGGTCAGCCAAGGACCCCTGTCCACCCACCTCCAAGGCAAAGCTCGGATGGCCGCCATTAGCTGATGCCGGTCCCCCCAGGCAGCCTGAACGGGGGAGCGAAGGGCTTGGTGTGTGACACATGGAAGGCTGCTCTGGAGCTCCCGGGAGGAGAGGCCTGTCCTGCTCCCTGTCCAGCTGGGGTCTCACCGGCGGCAGGCTCACTAGGGCTGGAGGAGGGGCAGGCCGCGCCGGAGGCCCTCCTTCAGGAACTGCATGTAGGTGGCTGTGGACGGGTCTTCAAAGGTGGACGAGAAGCTGAAGACGTGGTTCTCAATGTCCTCGGGCTTCATGGACGTGATGTCCAAGAAGTAGTTGGCATTGATGTGGTGGACCTGGGGGAAGAGCTGGGTGAGGAGAGCAGGGATGGGGGGCCCAGTGCCCACTGCAGCCTCAACTTTCCTCCTCTGGGCAGATGACGGGCAGGCTGGGCAGCCATGAGCATGAGCGCCGTGGGAACCGTTCCCCTCTTCCTCCACTCACAGGGCTCTCTGCCTTCAGGGCTCTACACCTCGCCCACCAGGCAAAACCTAAGGCCTTTCAATATCACCCCTCCCCCCAACCCCGCCTCTGTGCCCTTTGACCCTCTTGTCTCTGATCCCACAACCCCTGAAATCCACACTCACTTCTGTCAAAATACCTGCATGCCCAGGCCTGTGTCCCCATCAGCCTCCCATTCCAGCTAGTGAGTCCCTTAAGGGCGGGTGCCCAGTAAACGAACGGGAGAGTGCAGGCCACCCACCGCCCAGGCGGAGTCTGCCCAGCTCTGCCACCCGGGGCCCTGCTGGGCTGGGTCCACTAAGGGGGTTTCGTCCATGGACCAGTGTGATCTGGCTGATACCCTGAGGCCTTCCCTTCCCTGAGCCTGAGACAGAAGCTTCCCTGGTGGCTCAGCTGGTAAAGAATCTGCCTACAATGCATAAGATCCCAGTCTGATCCCTGGGTCAGGAAGATCCCCTGGAGAAGGGAGTGGAAACCCACTCCTTGCCTGGAGGATCCCATGGTCAGAGGAGACTGGTGGGCTACTGTCCGTGGGGTCGCAGAGTTGGACACGACTAAGGGACTGATGCTTGGGCCAACCCAGCTCTCGCTCCTGCGCTGCTCCCCGCCTGCTGACCTCCCACCCTGCCCATCCCCCAGGACTGAAGGGAGAAGGAGCAGCTTGCTCAGAAGAGCAAGCGATGCTGAGGCTCACAGGTGGGCGCCTGTTTTCAGAGCTGGCTATGCTTCTTCCTTATGCGGCTCTTGCCATGTCTCTGCACCTTCTGAGCCTCAGTTTGTAAAAATCAGCATTAGTGATCACCAGTCTCATGTGCGAATCCCGCTTGAGCACGTGAGTGCTGTGTCAGGGGCCCTCAGGGAGAGCGGGGGTCTTGCCTCCGCCTGGGTGGTGTCAGGTCCTTTCTGCTGCCACCAGGCCTGCCCCCTGCCACCCCCCATCCCTGCCACGCCAGGGCTGGCTGCAATGGTCTGAGGTGAGACTTCCCTTCTGGGTCACATTCCTGTCCACTCTGCTGCCCACTGTGCCCCAGAGTGCTCCTGAGGTCCCCATTCTGAGGGAAGGTCCCGACACCTGCAGGCAGGCCGAGGGGACATCAGGGGATAACTGAGGCTCGGACTGGCTAAGAGACCAGCCAGGAGGTGGCAGAGTCAGACTGGGATGATGAGGTCTGTAAGCCACAGCCCTGGCTCTCTGCTTCCTCTGCCCGCGGCTGAGGCCAGGTGGCGGGGACCTACCACGGTGCCATTGGGCAGGCAGATCATCATCTCCACGGGGAAGCTGTACTTCTCCAGGTGCAGGCCGGCCAGCTTCTGGTGGGATGGGTTCTCCTGGTTGTTCTGCGGGGACAGGTGGGTATATGCTCCTGCCGCCTGGGCTCCACTGTCCCAGGGGCTCCCACGGGGCTCTTGCCACCCACCTGCCGCTCACCTGTAGGTCCTCCAGCTCCTTCACCAGGGACCAGGTGCTGATGAAGCTCTCGTTGAGGAGGGCGAGGATGGGCGAACTTTCCAGGACCGTCTCCCGGAGAGTCCGCCCCGAACCTGTTCAGGGAGAAGCAAGGCCAGGACCCCACATGTCTCACTGGGATTTCAATCAGCAGTAAACCTCAGGGACTACAGAATACTCTGTGCACCCAGGTGAAATAACAGTGATTCAAACAGTGCCACAGAAGAGCTACTGAATTCCTGGTAGCTGTAATTAACATCAGTAACATACTGGAATCCTGGGCTGAGACTTGGTGTTGGCTCCCACCTGGCCCAGGGGCCTGCAGACACTGACAGCTTCTTAAATCCACTAAACGCTGCCCCAGGGCCTCTGCACAGACTATCCTTCTATTTATCTAAAACACTTCCTCCTGTCACTGGACAAACCCTTAATCATCCTTCAGAGTCTCAGCTTGTGTCACTCTTTCAAGTAAGCCTTCCCTGATGCCCCCGTTACACACTCCTGTGCCACTCTGGACCTTGCCTTGTGCAAACTTGCCACACTTGTAGTGTCTGCCTTCTGCATACACTGTGTGCTCCCTGAGCCCAGGGACTGCTTCTGACTTCCTCGATGCAGGATGCCCAGCATCTAGCCTACGGCTAGGCACAGGAGGTATCCAGGATGTTTGTCGATTGGCTGGACGAGGGCAGGGGCACTGTTTGCTCCTCTTTGTAACCCCCGTCAGGTACCCAGAGATCTTTGAACCAGGGGGTCTTTGTTGTATTTTTCTGATTAAGTGAAAAGTGTCCAGGCTTTGGCACTATTTTTCGCTCACTTGTGTGCAACACTTTCCAGAGCACAGACACTTTCACATCTGTTTTCACAACGGTGGGAGGTAAGTATGTTATCCTCTTATTGCTGAGAAAACTCAGGTCTGGGAAGGAAAATCACTTGGACAAAGCCTCCTGGCTGTAGATGGCAGAGCTGGACTCCTTCTCCTGAGTCCAGCAGCTTCCTCGGAGCTCAGCACAGCACCCCAGAGCCCTCACCCCACCTCCCTGCCCCATGTGGTCCTTAAGCAACCTCGGGCTCTGAGAGCAGAGTCCCGTGGTCTCAAAGCCTCCTGCACCCACGAGGAGTGACGCTGCCCTTCTCTCCTCACGGACTGCCGGGGTCTCCTCACCTCAGCAGGACTGGTCGTCCAGGGCCCCCCACAGCAGGATTGAGTGCACCAGCTTGTTCTTGGCCTTGGCTTGGTCAAAGGCCTCAGTGAACGGCAGGTAGGTGACCTGGGGCCAAGTGGGGACAGAGAGAAGCTACTGTGTGTGGCCAGGGTCCCACTGCAGGGGCTGAGCGTGTGATGTGCATGTGGGTGTGTGTGTATTTGTAGTGGATATGTGTGTGTGTGTGTGTGTATGCACATGTATGGATATGTGTGTACATATGCATGGATGTTTGTTGTGTGCATGAGATGCTGAGCCAGGGGATGGCTCTGCCAAGTTCTGAAGGACAAAGGGGCGGCTCCCTGGTCCAGGCTGAGCCCCACAGGGAGGCAGCCTCAGCCACAGCCCTGCCTGGCACTCGGTGCCCAGGGCCCACCTGCCGCTGCTCAGCTCTCATCCCAGCCCCAGGGAGCCCGCCCCTGCCTGTGCCCGCTGTCCCGCTTCACCTTCTTGAAGGGGTACATGGCCACCTCCAGGCGCCGGGCTGCCTCCTCCCAGCTCAGCTCCTGCTGCCACTCGATCTCCTCAAACACAAACTGGAGGGGCTCCCCTGAGGGCAGGCGGCTGTCGATCAGGTTGCCATCCTCGTCCAGGATCACGGAGGGCACCGAGGGGCCCAGCGCCTCCAGCTCCATCTGGGCCAGGGGTCAGTGAGGGATGTCTCAGTGAGGGGCAAGAGTCCTCCAGGGGCCCCGAGAGACCCTCAGAGACACGTCACTCATCGCAGAGGTAGGGAGATAGGCCCAGGGAAGGGCAGGGCCCAGTCAAGGCTGTGCAGTGAGTCTGGTACAGAGCCCACTGTCCAGCCAGGGCTCCACCGAGGGAAGCCAGCTGAGGGCCCATGGCAGCTGCTGGCTCTGCGTGCGGGAATACGTGTCTTCCCAGGATCCTGCTTTGCCTGCCAGGAATTCTGTCATTCCCTGTCCTGAGGCTCCTAGCCAGCTGGGTCTCCCTGCAGCCAAGCTGACAGACTCTGTTGCAGGGCCCTGCCACCAAGCCCCACCTTCCAACCTGGGGCTTCCTGGGTGGCTCAGTGGTAAAGAACCCGCCTGCCAATGCAGGAGATGCAGGAGACCCGGGTTCGATCCCTGGGTCTGGAAGATCTTCTGGAAGAGGAAATGGCAACCCACTCCAGTATTCTTGCCTGGGAAATCCCATAGACAGAGGACCCTGGTGGGCTACAGTCCCTGGGGTTGCAAAGAGTCAGACACGACTATGACTAACCACGTGAAGGGACCACCTGTGCGCTCACCTGGGGTATGTAGCCGATGTCCACCTCCATGTTGCTGCTCTCACTGGCCCCATACAGCCACTCCATGTCCACATTCAGAGACCTGGAGACGGGAGAGGGTGCCCAGGGCACAACGCCATCATCAAAGCCCATCAGACATCAGACTTCATCTCACCGAAAGCCTGACGCTGGCCCCATTTTATAGATGAGGACACTGAGACTCAGCAGGGTGAACCTAAGGTCTCAGAGCCACTGGGATGCTGATGGCAGAGCCTGAGACCTTTTCTTTCGCCAGGCTGCCTCTTCTAAAGGCATTAGGACCACACCACCCTCCACCGACCCAGGCCTTTACAGTTTACAAAGGGCTTCCACATCCATGGCTCACGCACTGCCCGCGACCCATGACTCTTAGAGGCAGCGGTCATCAGTGCCTCCCCCAGCACCTCGAGTGGGGCAGGAATGAAAAACGGGTACCGTCCTCCCGCTGCGGGCCTCCTCCACTGTCTCCAGCGGGAAGTCTGGCCTGATCATGTGCAACCCGCAGATCCACCGCATGAGGGCGCCCCAGGGCAGGCTACCAACCACCTAGAGCCGGTGAAGCAGGCACTCCACCCCCGCCTCCTTCTCCTTCGGTTTCATCCAATCCAGGCCCCCACCTCCACCCCTGGGCTGGGGGCAGGCGTGCCCTGGGCTGAGCCCCCGCAGCACAGGGACATGCTTGCTGAGCAAGGGAGAGGAGGAGGGCCGCTCCTTCCTCATCATTTTCATATGGGCCCCTCGTTGCCCTCGGTAACCCTGAACGAGGATGGCAGGTCGCTCCTGGTCCTGGGTTCTCTTCCCAGGCTGTCCCGGCGACCCTGTCACTCCTGCCTAGGACCCAGTCCCCCATCTAGCAGATGAGGAAACTGAGGCCTGGAGGGGGCCAGGGCCTTGCCCACAGCCACTGGTGCCAGAGCTGAGACTTAGCTCTGGCCATTCGGCTCCCAGCCTGGGGACCGTCCTGGTACAGTCACTCAGGCCCCCCTGGGCTTGCCATCTGGGACAAAGCTGGAAAGGCTCTCTGTGCCCCGTGTTCCCCCGACAAGAGGCTGACCCTGAGCAGGCGGAGCAGGCAGGCAGGTGGCTGGCATCAAGCCCTTCCAGAAGCCGCCCTCAGTCCCCACCCAGGGTCCGGGGTAGCAACTGCAGGCAAGGAGGGCCTGCCCCTTGGGTCTCTGCATGCGCTGTCCCCTCTGCTAAACCCTCCTCAGCCCCCAGGTCGCTGCACAGATGTCCCTTCCTTTGGGAAGGCTTCCTGCACCCCCACCAGTCAGGCCCCTGCCCACCTGCCAGCCTTTCCCTAGGGTGCCAGGGCAAGGTGTGGTCACGAGTCTGTCAGCAGAATGAGCAGCGGGGCTCCAGCTTCAGGGAGGGGCTGTGGGCTGGTGCCTTAGCTCCCAGCGCAGAGCTGGCTGGTCACTCCATCACCCCATAAGCATGTCCCAGGTGCTGCCTGGGATGATGGAATGACCACCTCCCTGCCCCCGACCACCTCATTCTGCCTCCTCCGAGGTCAGCTCCAGGTGCTTCCCAAGAGAAGGGGCTCTGGGGAGAGACTGAGGGGGGCTGAACTCTGGGAGCTGGCGGGGGGCACATGGGAGCAGGATGCTGGGGTGGGATGGAGGCTCTCACCTGTGGTTGGGCACGAAGAGCCGGAAGTCACGGACGTGGGTGGCATCTTTGGAAAGGATGATGTGGCCGGTGAACTGGCCGGGGGAGAACCAGAAGGGGAAGTCGGGGGGCTCGCTGAGCTGGAACTCGGCGTGGATGCTGGAGGGAAGGGAGCCAGCTGGGAGCGGGATCCCTGGCCGAGCAGAGCTTGCCTGCCCACCCCCCTTCTGCCCCAAAGCCTGGAGCCCACACAGGGATGGCCAGACTCTGGGTGGGGCAGAGGGCTGGGCAGGGGGCGGAGAAGTGTGTGGGGCAGGGAGAGGGGAGGCCCACAAGGCGCTGCCCTACCTTCAGGGCCCAGCTTCCCTGCGCCTTCCCTGGAAGCGTAGCTGACCCTCCTCTGAGCTCTCACAGCCTCTCCAGGGGCTGTGTGACCTGGTGTCACAGTTCTTATGCACCCCCTTCCGTGTGGATGACAGTCACGGCCACCAGCCCCATGCTAAAGCACACTCAGCACTTTTTCCTTCCTCCTGGAGGAAGTCACCCCCTCCCCGGTGCGTGAGGAGGAACGTGAGGCTCAGAGAGCAAAGCTGCTTGTCCAGGCCCGCAGGGCGGTACGTGGTGGTGATGGTGGTGGCAGGGCCTGGCCCTGGCTCCCGGGGCTGTACCCTTCCGTGCTGCCCTGGAGTCCCAGGCCCAGGTGAAAGCAGGGATGGGGCGGCCAGGACCCCTCACCGGAACATCACGGTGTAATAGAAGTCGCTGATGGCGGTCAGGCAGGCCACGGCCCCCTGAGGGGCAAAACGGGTCTTCACGAAGGGCCGTGGGTGGAACATGCTCAGAAGCCGGTGGATGATGACCTGCAGGGAGGGCAGTGGGACCCGGGGTTGGCTTGCGGGGACCCCGCTCCCCTGGGTGAGTGTCGGCCCTGGACCAGGGGTGGGGCCGGACGAAGGCAGGAGTGCAGGGCGGGGGGCAGGCCGGCGCCTTGGGGTCCAGGTGCAGGGCTGGGGCATGGGGCCATGCGGCTGCCCTCACCTCCTTGCCCTTGGGCGGCGGTGGGTAGAAGCGGTTGTTGGACAGGTACCCGGTGAAGACGCTCAGTTCACTGGGGATGATCCACCAGGGCTCACCCAGCTCCACGTGGCCCCGGGGCGGGAGGAAGGGCCGGAAGTGGCGGGCGGCAAACACGGCGCTGGGCGAGGCTGCCGTGGTCCAGTTGCGGAGGCCAGACAGGGCCAGGCGGGAGACCTGGGGCAGGGAGACCGCCAGCGCGCTGGGCACTGAGAACCTCCCAGGCTGCCTGGAGGTCTCCTTGAGCCCTGAGCCAACCCCCAAACCCGGGAAACAGAGGCACTGGGAGGCTCCTGCTCTGGTCAGGATGGGGTGAGTCTGGCTGGTACCGTCCTGCCAGAGCTGAGGCTCACTTCGCCCCTCCCAGCCCCCAGCCTGGGAAGTGGTGCCCCTGCAGCCCCTCGGGTCCAGCCCAGGCCAGACACTCTTGCGAGGACAGGGGAATCGAGGCAGCAGGAGGGTCACCTAGGACTGGAACAGGGGGGCTCTGTGTGGTAGGCCCTGACCACCTCTTCCCGCCTTCCAAGCCCAGGTCCCACTTCCCTCTTGTGCGTAAGCCAGCAGACCAGCGCCGTGTGCCCCCGCCCGCCCTGGGCTTCCTCATCTCCTCCGCCTGCCCTGCTTTCTGCCCCCTTAGCTGCCCCTCCAAGTCCCCTCCCTGCAGCTAACGTCCTGGGTGGCAAGAATTCAGGAGTCTGTTGGGGGAGCAGAAGCCACCTTTGGGTGAGATCTCTAGCGGCAGGGGCAGGATGAGACCACAGAGGAGGGGGAGGAGGGGCAGCGCTGCTTCAAGCCTGGGCCATGCTGGCCGGGCACCCCGGGCCCAAGGCCTCCCCTGACCGTTTCCTCATCAGTAATCCACCCCAGTGCTGTCGGATGAGTGACAGGCAGGAGAGGAGGGGGGTCACTCACTGTGCAGGCCCAGAGTAGGAGGAGGCCCTGGACCACGCAGGTCCCCTGGTCAGAGCCCCACCTTCGGTGGCCCTTCCCCGCCCTTACCAGTCACCAACAGCAGCTGCCACGACAGTGAGTGCCTGGCCCCGCTCAGGGCTCCCAGCCGCCAGAGAGCTGTCCCACCTTTGACAGTAACAAGTCCCCTCCGCCACCTCCCTGGTGAGGGGCCCTGGGCTCAGGGAGACCTGGAGAGGCGGGGCATAGGGAGCAGAGAACAGGGCAGGCAGGGGGGTGAGGTGCCCAGGGACGGCAGGGGCACCCGGGCTTTTGGTCTGCTGGCATACGCACAAGCTGAGGTGGCGAGGGGAGTTCTCAAAGCAGGGCTGGCCAGCTGGGGCCAGGCGGAGCCTGTCTGCCTGCTGGTCCTGCTTACAGGCTTCGGAGCTCTTGGGGAGCGGCCTGCAAGGTGGGGCCTGAGCTAGGGAGGCAGGGCTGGGGTCTTCCAGACCCCACCTCCCCTGTTAGTGCAAGTGGGCCCCTGCACGGGTTCTCTCTGCTCGGTGGGAGGGACTCATCTGCTCAGACAGCACTCCAGCCCATCAATGGCGGACCTTCTCCACCCAGACCATGCTGGACTCTCCCCCGGACGTCCTCAGGAACCTCACCTCCAGCAGTCCAGACTGGCCCCATACCCTCCCTACCAGACCCGCACCCCACCTCCAGCTCCCATCAGGCGATGGGTCCCCCACGCACCTGGCCACCAGCCAGAAGCCTGAGATACCCCAATCACCCCTCCCCACCCCCTTCCTTTAGGAGCCCCATGCTGCCTTTCTTCCCTCCCCAGCATCCCTCGGGTGGTCCTTCTATTCCATCACCAAGGCCTCCCCTTCCCTCTTCCTGTCTTCCCATCCCTCCTAGGACCTGGTCTTTTTCCCTTCCATTTCTCCCCAGCTGCCAGCCTGGAAAGCCTAGATCTGATGAGGGATGTCTCCTATTTCAAAACACACTATGGTATTTGGCTGCTGCAGAATGAAGGCCAAAGTCAGGCAACTGAGCCCCTGGGCCATCAGGCAACTTCTCTTCCAGTCCCACTGATAGGGATGCCCCTGCCCGGGGTCCAGTCACCCCCTCTCTCTGCCCTCGGGGTCCTGCCAGGCATCTCCTGCCTTCAGGCCTTTGTCTGTGCTGAAGTGATGGTTCAACTGAGACACAAAGGCTGAGCAGGTGTGGGCAAGGCAAAGAGAAAAGGCGTTCTTGGTCAAGGGACCAGCATGTGAGCTAGCTCACAGGTGGAGGAAAGTCTGGACATCTGGAGCCATGGACAGCTGAGAGGAGAGGGCGGGGGAGTGAGCAGGAAAGGCAGCAGGGCCTAGGGATGCCAGATCCTGGGAGGGTTTGAGACCTTGTCCACAGGGCCTTGGGTTCAGGTGAGGCTGGTTAGGATGGCACTTGTCAGGGTCATTCCCCACTCCAGAGCCCCTGCCAGGGACTAAACTTCAGGTCCAGTTCATTGGAGCTCAAGAGAGCACCTGTCAGGGGCCAGGTACTGTGCTAGGGCCCTGGGGATGCACAAATGTGTGTCACAGGCCTTGCCCTGAGGAAATCACAGCCTTGGAGTGGAAGACTGACCTGTAGAAAGTAATGATCATAAGCAAGTTGTCTGCATCAGCATGGTCTCTACAATACCAGCTTGTTTCCTCCAGCCAGATCCTCCCTACCCTGTGGACACCGGCCTGAGCCTTCGTCCCTTGCAGTTGCTGTCAGAGGTCATTCCCTCTAGGGAGCCATCTGGGTCACAGGTTCATGCTTATCCCTCCTAGGTCCCCTACCAGACTGGGGGCCTGAACGGGGGGACAGGGCCTGGCACGCTGGGTGCACAGACGGCACTGGATGAAGGAGGGAAGGGAGGGAGGAAAGATGAGCAGAGCTCAGACCATTCTCAGGAGGCGAGTACACACAGATGGTCCCCCGTCTCTGGCCCTGTCTCCGGGAGGCCCCCTGCCCCTTCTGCCCCGACTTACCCCTAGGAACCCATCTTTGCTCTTGGTCATGGACTCAGGGAGCAGAGGCTGGAATCGGGCTTCTATGGTGAGAGTCTCCTCGCTGGGGTCAGGGGGCAGCTCCTCTTCCTCGTAGTTGGCCGTAGGAATCGACCCTGTGAGACACAGGCCAGCGGACAGGGGTCCTCCCTTAGACGGCAGGGCCTTACTTCCTAGGATGGTCCGCATGGGCCAGTGATTAAGGAAGCCATGCTTGGGAGGGATGGGGGTGGGAGGTTGCAACAGGTAACAATCACCAAAGTAACAATATAGATTACATCATTTATCAAACATATACAAATAAATTGTATATGTATTGGGCTAGCCCAGAAGTTATTTGGGCTGGTGGCTCAGACGGTAAAGTGTCTGTCTACAATGTGGGAGACCCGGGTTTGATCCCTGGGTGGGGAAGACCCCCTGGAGAAGGAAATGGCAATCCACTCCAGTACTATTGCCTGGAAAATCCCATGGACAGAGGAGCCTGGTAGGCTACAGTCCACGGGGTCGCAAAGAGTCAGACATGACTGAGCGACTAATCACATCACATCCATAACATCTTACAGGAAAACTCGAATGAACTTTTGGGCCAACCCAATATGATACACCGGAGAAGGCAATGGCACCCCACTCCAGTACTCCTGCCTGGAAAATCCCATGGACGGAGGAGCCTGGCGGACTATAGTCCATGGGGTCGTGAAGAGTCGGACACGACTGAGCGACTTCACTTTCACTTTTCACTTTCATGCACTGGAGAAGGAAATGGCAACCCACTCCAGTGTTCTTGCCTGGAGAATCTCAGGGACGGGGGAGACTGGTGGGCTGCCATCTATGGGGTCACACAGAGTCGGACACGACTGAAGCGACTTAGCAGCAGCAGCAGCAGCAATATGATATACAAAGTGTACCTATAATGTATACAACATAGTATATTCCGCATATACAATTTCTCCTATATATATCACGTTTCAGTTTCACAGTAGTCCTGTGAGGCAGTATTATCAATTCCATGTTACAAATGAGAAACTGGAGGCTCAGAGAGTTGAAGTCACTTCCCAAGGACACACAGCCAGGCCGGGTATGAATCAGGATTCAAACGTGGGCCTGTTGTACCCTAAACCTGCAATCAACCACAACTCTCTTCTGGGAACATTAAGATCTCCAAAGTTTCCTCAAAGGCTCAGGAACCAGATGACCTGGGTTCAAGTAGCAGCCCCAACCCTCACCAGCTGTGTGGTAGTTGGCCCAGGGGCCTGTTATGAGGATTAAATGAGGTAATCCACGTGGTGTTAGCACCAGGCCTGGTACAGAGTAAGCCGTAATAAACATCAGCTGTATGACTTATTACCAATGGTTTCAGGGTTGGGGATCCACAGGGCTAGGGCTCAAGCCTAATTCTGACCCTAACGTGTGCTCCTTCTGCCAGGCCAGGCTGGCTGGTCCCCTTCCCTCAGCCCATCTCTGGGGTGAGGTCAGCTCTATTTCCTGGACTATTTGGGGGGCAAATCCCTCAGCCCTTCCGGGAGCTCATGCTACTATGCATGTCCGGTCATGGGGGTCTCATGGAGAAGCAAGGGCTGCTCGGAGAGGTCAGGGAACGTGGAATCAGGCAATCTTTGGTGTCACAGAAAGAGCGCTGGTCCTGAAGTCAGGAGACCTGCTTCTCCCTGATTTCCTGGGTGGCCTGTTTCCCCATCGGTAAAGGAGGGGCTGGACTGACAGTAGCTGAACTTGATTCATTGGCTCTCTTCCTGCTCAGAGACCTGCCAAGTGTGTAGTCTTTCAAATAGCAGGGAGGGGCCCCATGACGCAGATAATGGAATGAAGCATGGGTGGGTCTCGCCGAGACTGCTCTCTTGGGGGCAGAGACCATTGCTTGGCGTTTATTGACGGATCGACAGAGGAACGGAGCAACAGGAATATGTAGGGTTACTGGTCAGCTTCCTTATCCAATCATTTTACTGTTATCACAGATAATTCTGAATAATGCCCTGCGTGTTGTGGCTTTTTGGTTTTTAAATAAAAAGTTGTATTTCCCAACTTATACGTAAACTTTGCTCACTATAGACAATTTGTAAAAATGTTAAGCTACAAAGCAGAAAATTAGGCATACATAACTGTACCACCTAGAGGGGACTGTTTGCCTCTATTTCCTACTTAGATTTGGTGTTTCTTTTTGGTTTTATTTTTTGTTCATCCGGCAGCTTGGTCCAGTTTTGTACTCACAGTGGCTTAGGTGGTAATGCAGGGAGAGATTATTTTCCCCGATGGAGAAAAAGATTTGTGTAAAAAAACTAAAAGCATCCCCAAGCCCAGCAAGCTTGGCCAACATGTCATTATGAGGGAACTCTGGCTCTCCAGGCGCAGAAAAGGACAAGGATGTGGCTGTGTGGCTGCTCGGAGCAGTGCGTGCAAAATACGAAGTCAAAGCAAATCCGCACGGGACTGACCTGTGTACTTGCCCATCTGCTTTCATGACAGAACCTGACTGCCCCTGGGAGGCACTGACACGTCTGCTCCACCAAATTAGCATTTTTCATCTGACTCTTCTCTGACAGGGACTGTGCCACCGGGCCGGGACTAAGCTGACCTAACCCAACCCCATCCTGAGACACAGAAAGCCCATCTCGGACCTGAGGCGCTTACTTGCCTGAGAGCAGCTGGTATCTCTTTCTGTCTTTCCCATCTATTGACCTACTTACACCAGGCGATCTTGGTAACAAGTAGATGCCCAAGATCAGAAGTTCAAGAAACATCACAAGATATGAACACAGAGGTTAGGGTGATGATGGAGTGGTGGAAGAGACATTTTATAATTCATTAGAATGCTTTAGCTCATCTTTACCACCGAAATCAAATTATATCCAGGCAAAAACAGGTGACAAAGTAGGACAGGAATCTGACAGTTCCCCAGGAAAGTTTAATATTTAGTAGTAATAGCAATAGCTCCTGTCTATTGATTATCCAGGCTTCCCAGGGGGCGCATTGGTATAAAGAATCTGCCTGCCAATGCAGGAGATGAAGGAGACTCGAGTTCAATCCCCAGGCTGGGAAGATCCCTTGGAGTAGGAAACGGCAACCCACTCTAGTATGCTTGCCTGGAACATTCCATGAACAGAGGAACCTGACAGGCTACAGTCTGCTGCTACTGCTGCTGCTAAGTCGCTTCAATTGTGTCCGACTCTGTGCGACCCCATAGACAGCAGCCCACCAGGCTCCCCCGTCCCAGAGATTCTCCAGGCAAGAACACTGGAGTGGGTTGCCATTTCCTTCTCCAATGCATGAAAGTGAAAAGTGAAAGTGAAGTCGCTCAGTCGTGTCCGACTCTTCGAGACCCCATGGACTGCAGCCCACCAGGCTCCTCCGTCCATGGGATTTTCCAGGCAAGAGTACTGGAGTGGGTGCCATCGCCTTCACCAGGCTACAGTCTACAGGGTCGCAAAGAGACTGAGCACACACACCACGCCACTGACCATCTATTGCACTTTGCAGACGTTTTCTCTAATCCTCCAATCAGCTGGTGCAGGACCTGAAGACAGAGGCTCCCTAATCCTCGCCCTGCACCCTGCTCGCACCTTTCCTTCCTGGGCAGGCTGGAGAGCCTTCCTCTCCCCAGTCTCTCAAAGTATACACGTGAGGATCAGGTCAGCATCCATCTCACGGGCACTGCTAAGACATAACTCAGAAGGTGCTTAAAGTGAGTCTGGTCCTGGGAAAGTGGTCAGAGAATGTTAGCTTGTAATATTCACCCGTGAGGAGAACAAGCTCGGAAAGGGGTGTGTATGCGTGCATGTGTGTGTACTCATGGTGAGGCAGCTTGCCCCAACCACACGCTAGAAAGTATCTCTAAAGCCCAGGGCAGCTGAAGGTGCTTCAAGTGATGTCCGGTCCTGAGGAAGGGGTCAGAGAATGTTAGCTTGTAATATTCACCTGTGAGAACAGGCTCAAGCATGTGTGTGTGTGTCTGTGTTTGTGTATGTGTGTCTGTGTCTGTGTGTCTCTGTGTGTCTGTCTGTGTGTGTGTGTCTTTGTTTGTGTGTACTCATGGTGAGGCAGCTTGCCCAAACCACCTGCTAGAAAATATCTCTGAACCCCAGGGCAGCCGCCTCCTACTCCAGGCAGTCCTCCTGCTCAGAGCAGACACAGAGCAAGAACCAGAGGGCGGTGCCCCAGGTCCCTCCTCCCGGGTCCCCAGCCTCTCCTGGTACCTGTCAGCTTCTCAGCGATGGGCTTGAACTCCTCGGGGCTGATGTACATGTCCCGGTCAGTGTCCAGGGAGGAGAAGAGGAAGAGGCCTTCTGTCCCCAGGGTTTTCAGTGCTGAATCCTGCTTGGGAGGAGGCGCTGGGTTGAGCAACCGGATACCCACTGGTATCCCAAACCGCTCTCGCCACCACCTTCCCGAGTTCTTTCAGTCCACCCATCTCCGAAACATCTGTCCCAATGCCACTTCTGCAAGCCCCAGAGCCCAGGTCCCCCGTTCCCATCCCTCTCGGTCCCTGCTACACTCCGAGCCTTCGTCCACTGTTCCCTCTCCGAGTGCCCGCTTCGTATCCGGATCCATCTAGAGTCACCCTCTTGGTCCACCCATCGTCCTCCCTGGTCTCCCCTCCCCACCGTCCCAGCGCCCCCGGCCCCGCCCGGATGCTCGGGTCCCAGCTGCGCTCAGTGCTTTGTCTGCGGTGAACCGTCCTAGTCACCCGTCCGCCCGCTCCCCTAGGAGCCGTCCCAGCCCCGGCCTCACTCCGGGCCAGTCTGCTCACCCCCGTCAGTCCTTCCTAGCCCGCCCGCTCTCTGGAGCCCCCGCCTTTTCCTTCCCGGCCGCCCTCCCGGCCCTCCGGCCCCGTCCCCCTCCGGTCAGGCCGCCCTTCCATCCCCGCCCCGTCCCCCACCGGCCCCCGGTCCCTCGCAGCCCTGCCCGTCGGCGAGCCCCGCCGCCCGCGCCCACCCGAGCGTCCCCGGCCGGCCGCCGCGCCCTCCCGCCGACTCGGACCTGCCTCGCGGCCGCCTGGGCCTCGCTGTAGCGGGCGAAGGCCCGGGCGGCGGCGGCGGCCGCGGCGGCGGCGAGCAGCGATCCGAGCAGCGCCAGGGCGCGGGCGCGGCGCGGCGGGGGCGCGGGCGGCGCGGCGGGGCCGGGGCCCGCAGGCCCGCGCTCGCCCGGCCGGGTCCGGCCCATGGCGGCGGCTCCGGGCGGGGTGGCCGCGGACGCGGAGCCGCGGCGGCGCGGGCGCGGGCGGGGCCGGGGCCGGGCCTGGGCGCCGCGGCGGGACGGGCGGGGGCGCTGGGTCCGGCGCACGGCGGCGCTGCTGGCTCGCGAGTGCAGGGAGGGAGGCGCGCCGGGGCCCCTGCTCCACACACCCTACCGGCCGGCGGTGTCTCCTTCCTTCACTTTCCTCTCCCCGAACGAAACCGGGCCTCCGCGTCCCGCCTAGCCTGGAGGAGCCCGGGAGCACTTCCAGGCCGAGCACCGCGAGGAGATGCGAGGGAAGCCAGGGGCGGGCCGGGTACCCAGTCTCCCCGCATCCCACCCTGCCTCTTATCCGACCTGCTTTCTGAAATGTCTCCAGTCATCGCGAAACAGAAAACTACCCAAGTTCAGCCCACCCTGTTTCTCTCATGGTCCTGCTGGAAGGCCACCTCTGCAGATTCACCAGGGACAGGAGCTACCCGTGTAAGGACAGACGGGCGCAGCGCTGAACCCTCACCTGCGGGGCCCGAGCTTCTTCACCTGTAGGGAGGATTCAGAGAGGCTCTTCTGTGGGCTGGTTGGTGTTGTTCAGTCGCTCAGTCGTGTCCGACTCTTGGCGATTCCGTGGACGCCAGGCTTCCGTGTCCTTCACCATCTCCCAGAACTTGCTCAAACTCATGTCCATTGAGTCGGTGATGCCATCCAATCATCTCATTCTCTGTCCTCCCCTTCTCCTCCCGTCTTCAATCTTTCCCAGCATCAGGGTCTTTTTTAATGAGTCAGTTCTTCGCTTCAGGTGGCCCAAGTATTGGAGCTTCAGTTTCAGCATCAGTCCTTCCAATGAATATTCAGGACTGATCTCCTTTAGGATGTACTGGTTGGATCTCCTTGCAGTCCAAGGGACTCTCAAGAGTCTTCTCCAACACCACAGTTCAAAAGCATTAATCCTTCGGTGCCCAGCCTTTTTTATGGTCCAACTCTCACATCCATAAAATGACTACTGGAAAAAACCATAACTTTGACTCTAGGGAAATACACAGGTGGGTGGGGGTGGCGGCCCCCAGGCACAGGGCAAGGCTGGCTGTGAGTTACCCTTCTCCCCTGCTGGACCTGGCTTGGCCACTGGAATGGTTTTTCTGGAGAACAACACGAAGGGGAGGGCCTTGGGCATAGAGGTGGGTGGAGTTTGAGGAAGTACTTTCAAGTCCTCAAAAATCTTGGTTCCACTGGGCCTCTTTTCTGTTATATCAAGGGCCCTGGGATCCCAGGGGTGGCTGTGCCTGCACTTTCCCACGAGAGGGCAGCAGCTGCCAACGCCTCTGGACAGGAGCCCAGAGTCTGGGGAGCAGGCCTGCAGTCTGTGGAGATGACTGCCAGCCCCAGGGCAGGGCACCACCCAGGTCTGGGATGTCAGGGGCGATTCAGCGGGTACTTAGCACCCACTGTGTGCTGGACTTGGTGCCATGAAATTCATGCCATCCTATTTCATCCTCAAGCCACCCAATGAGGCTTGTTTGCCTTATTTTAAAATTGAGGACCCTGGGAATTCCTTAGAGGTCCGATGGTTAGGGGGCTTCCCAGGTGGCTCAGTGAAAAATAATCCTCCTGCCAATGCAGGAGATGCAAGAGATGTGAGTCAAGAAGATCCCCTGGAGTGGGAATTGACAACCCACTCCAGTATTCTTGCCTGGAAAATTTCATGGATAGAGGAGCCTGGTAGGCTACCGTCCTTGGGGTTGCAAAGAGTCGGCCACGGCTGAGCACACAGGCACGCACCCCAGTGGTTAGGACTCCTCTGTGTGTTCCCTGCTGGGGCCCAGGTTTGCTTCCTGGGCCAATAACTAAGATTCTGCAAGCCACACAGCAGGGCCCAAATAGTAGCAATAATAAATTAAAATTGAGGAGCCTGAGCCCTGACACCCAGGTCTATCTGAGTCCAAGTCTCTTGCCATGCTGCCTCTCGGGGATGATCCAGCTGACTGAGTGGTGGGGGTGGCACTGGTCTCTACCGCCACTCTGTCTGTCATGGGTAACCAGCCATGACAGTGCCGTGTGGGCAGGGTTCTGCCTTCCCAGTGCCTATAAGTGACCTGGCACATAGTGGGCACTCTCATGTCTTTCGAATGACTGACACCCAGGGACCAAGAGTTGTGGACCCTGGACCCAACCCTTGCCCAGCGCTCTGCCCCCCCCCCCCATCCTCCGAGGGACCCACAGAGGCCTGGCATCTAGAGTTGGCTTCTGAAGGCGTCCAACTGTGCCACTTCCACCTCATTATTGCTGATGTTTGGGGACACCCTGCATACGACAGATGCTATTAGAAAACCAAATTCCGTTCTTTCAGGAAGCAAAGCTAACAGCACAAAGCAGGTTGGGGGGAAGATTGATGAGTCAAGGCCTCTGGAAAATAAATGAGGGATGTTTTCTTCACCAAATCACTTTTACTTACTACACTTGCTTTTTGTTAAAGACACAGAACCCCACTGGTCTCGGTGGCCCAGGGCTGGAGAGATGTGACTGAGATTGGGAGGGGGCATGTCATGTCTCTCAAAGCTCTGGGGTTTCTGGGAAGAGGGGGAGTAGAGAGGGGTGGACTTACAAGATTTGACTCAAGTCAGTGAAACTCTGGAAAAAGGGTCAACCTTGGGATCCAGCTCTGGGGAGACATCAACTCTGGCCTTGGCACTGTCCCGCTGGTGGGCACCCTTCCCAGGAGTGCTCGCCTCCAAGCCAAGGACTGGGGCAGAGCAGGACAGAGCCTTGAGAGATTGGGCCAGCAGGGTGGCTGTAGCCAAGGGCAGCCCTGCAGGAGCTCTTTGGCATCTCCCGTGTGGGCAGGGTGATATTTGGTAGTAGCTGCAAGTGGAGACTGTACCGAGGTAAGTGGCATGTTGGTCATATCCTTCTCACCCATTAGCAGGGAAATCACTCATTCACCTACTCAACAAATAGTTACTGAGGGTCTTCTACGCTCTGTTCTGGGCACTGGAGAACCATCAGAATCTCTGATCTTTTTTACTGAATTAAAATGTTAATGAATTTTTAGAAAGGAAGATCTTGAGAAGGATCCTGGTATTGGCAGTGAGACACTGAGGGTCTATGATCTCAGGTCTAAAGAGAAAGAGTAGACTAGCCAGTGGTTAGCCTCCCAGCCGCCACTTGACATTCGTTTCAGTTCATTCCAGGAGGATAGAGAAGGGCAGGGAGGCAGGGAGCGTCTCAGCAAAGCTGGCTTCAGCTCTGGTCATCTCACCTACCCACTGCATTTAAGGATCTCCAGGTGAAGAGTTTCAAAACATAAGGCACCTAGTCCATCACTTAGAAGAAGGGAAGTCATTCCAGGTTCCCAGAAATCTCAGATCTGAGAGAGTTCAGGGTTTCAGCTGAGCTTTTCAGGCCAACCCGCAGTTACTTGGTCAGTCCTGCGGCCTTGACCCCATCTCTGGGAAGGGCTACAGTCAGAGGGAGTAGGGGGAGTCTAGGCCCCAAGCCTTTGGAGGCACAGTTAGATAGCGAAAAGAAGGGCCCTGGGCTCACTGATTCTAGGAGCGAAACTGGTGTGGCAGCATCTCTCCTGGGCTGGACAGAGTGAAGGCTGGACACACAGCAGATCCGTTCCTATTGGCTTCCCTTGGTCTCAGCTGCCCCTGAGATGTGCCTGTCATGGCAAGTCCATCTCTAGCCCGCATCTCTCCAGGGCCGATGTGAATCAGGTGGACAAAGTTCATTGGTTCCCCAACCACGGCCCAGTCAGTCCGGCTCCTCTTGTTCAGCTCAGGTTTGTCTACCATGCAACAGCCTGGTTTGTCCCAAATTCCATCATGTTCTCTGATGGTTCCAGGTTGACCGATCTGCCTGGGGCCCCAGAGTGTTCTTGCTTTGATGCCCAACCTGCCCCCTCCTCACTCCCCTCAGGTGTAAAAACACCCTGGCTGTACTCAGCTGGACAGGTCTAGAGTCCTGAGAGCCCTTAGCTGAGCAGGGAAGGTCAGCATCTTGGACCCCGAGAGACTAGCAGGGTCAGGGAGTGGCGTGGGCAGGCTGGCACAAGGTTCTGTCTCCCACCGACTTGGAACCCTGTTCTGCTCTGGCTTCGAGTCATCTGGCTGCAGCTGGTAGGGGAGCTTCCCACTCCATGCCCGCCAGGGTGGAGTTTACGGGCTCACTCCTCAATGCAGTGGGGAAGCCAAGGGCCGGCGTCTCTGGTCTTCTGGGCAAATCAGCGGAAACTCTGACTCCCAGGAAGCGAGTGCGCACAGAGTAGAGTCCCTTCAGCTGTCAGGTGGGGTTAAGAGAGGCTTCACAGAGCTGATGTCCAGCCGGTCCGAATGCGGGAGCTCACTGGGTGGAGCACTGGGAAGAACATTCCAGGGGCAGGCAGAACAGAAGCAGAGGCCCCGGGGCATGTCTATGGCTTTGTGAGGATGTAGTCCCATGGGTCTGGGCAGAGGGGATTCAGGGCAGAGGTGGGGGTGCTGTGAAGGGAGAGGCGGCAGGAAAGACAGGCTGAGACCCACCCAGCTTGTGAAAGGCTTGGACTTCACGCTGGGGCAGTGCAGTCACAGCAGGGCAGGACCTTCCGCCACTGAGGCACCTTCAGATGCCGGGGACCCATCCCTGATCCTGTGTCCTGGCTTCTGCCTGGAGGCACAGGAGCTCCATGTCCACACCCTGGGTGTCTGTGCAGACACTCCCACTGCTCCCCTGGAAGAGGAGGCAAGTGGCCTTGGTGCTGGGTCATGGCCTCATACCCCAGCTGTGGCTCTTTGTCACACACACCCACGTCCACACCTGCCTGCCTTCTGGAAGCTTCCTCTTCTGCTCCCTGTGTCTCTGGGGTACGGGCACCAGGAAAATGTCTCTCTCCTGCAGGGGGCTCTGCTGCTCTCCAAGGAGTAAAACCAAAAGATTTTTCTACAGTGGCTCTAGGTGGCTAGTGTAAAGTTGGCTGAGTGGGAAAGAATCCGCCTATAACACAGGAGACGCGGGTTCAGTCTCTAGATCAGGAAGATCCCTTGTAGAAGTGAAGTGAAAGTTCTTCAGTCGTGTCCAGCTCTTTGCGACACCGTGGACTCTACAGTCCATGGAATTCTCCAGGCCAGACTACTGGAGTGGGTAGCCGTTCCCTTCTCCAGGGGATCTTCCCAACCTAGGGATCAAACCCAGGTCTCCCACATTGCCGGCGGATTTTTTACCAGCTGAGCCACCAGGAAAGCCCACCTGGAGACGGAAATGGCAAGCAGCTCCTGTATTCTTGACTGGGAACTCCCATGGACAGAGGAGCCTGGCGGGCTATTGTCCTTGGCGGTTGCAAAGAGTCAGACACTACTTAGCAGTTGAGCATGCATGCACACTGGCTCTACTGGGATAATAAACCTGGTGGGGGTGGGGGTGAGGTTAGGGGGTAGTGAGAGCCATTTGTTAGTGAGAGCCATTGTTTTCTCGTGTTTCTCCTCTATCGTCTCAGTTCAGTTCAGTTCAGTCACTCAGTCATATCTGACTCTTGGCGACTCCACAGACTGCAGCACGCCAGGCTTCCCTATCCATCACCAACACGTGGAGCTCACTCAAACTCATGTCCATTGAGTTGGTGATGCCATCCAACCATCTCATCCTCTGCCGTCCCCTTCTCCTTCCACCTTCAATCTTTCCCAGCATCAGGGTCTTTTCCAATGAGTCAGTTCTTCACATCAGGTGGCCAAAGTATTGCAGTTTCAGCTTCAGCATCAGTCCTTCCAATGAATATTCAGGACTGATTTCCTTTAGAATGGACTGGTTGGATCTCCTTGCAGTCCAAGGGACTCTCAAGAGTCTTCTCCAACACCACAGTTCAAAAGAATCGATTCTTCGGCTCTCAGCTTTCTTCACAGTCCAACTCTCATATCCATACATGACCGCTGGAAAAACCATAGCCTTGCCTAGACAGACCTTTGTTGGCAAAGTAATGTCTCTGCTTTTGAATATGCTGTCTAGGGGCTTCCCTGGTGGCTCAGAGGTTAAACATCTGCCTTCAATGCGGGAGACCCGGATTCGATCCCTGGGTTGGGAAGATTCCCTGGAGAAGGAAATGGTAACCCACTCCAGTATTCTTGCCTGGAGAATCCCATGGATGGAGAAGCCTGGTAGGCTACAGTCCACGGGGTTGCAAAGAGTCGGACACGACTGAGCAACTTCACACCTACACTCAACTCAGGTTGGTCATAACTTTTCTTCCAAGGAGCAAGCATCTTAATTTCATGGCTGCAATCACCATCTGCAGTGATTTTGGAGCCCAAGAAAATAAAGTCTGCCACTGTTTCCATTGTTTCCCCATCTATTTGCCTTGAAGTGATGGGACCAGATGCCATGATCTTAGTTTTCTGACTGTTGAGTTTTAAGCCAACTTTTTCACTCTCCTCTTTCACTTTCATCAAGAGGCTTTTTAGTTCTTCTTCACTTTCTGCCATAACGGTGGTGTCATCTGCATATCTAAGGTTATTGATATTTCTCCCGGCAATCTTGATTCTAGCTTGTGCTTCATCCAGCCCAGCATTTCACATGATGTACTCTGCATAGAAGTTAAATAAGCAGGGTGACAATATACAGTCTTGACGTATTCCTTTTCCTATTTGGAACCAGTCTGTTGTTCCATGTCCAGTTCTAACTGTTGCTTCTTGACCTGCATACAGGTTTCTAGGGAGGCAGGTTGGGTGGTCTGGTATTCCCATCTCTTTAAGAATTTTCCATAGTTTGTTGTGATCCACACAGTCACAGGCTTTGGCATAGTTAATAAAGCAGAAGTAGATGTTTTTCCATAATCCAACAAATCTTGGCCATTTGATCTCTGGTTCCTCTGCCTTTTCTAAATCCAGCTTGAACATCTGGAATTTCACAGTTCACACACTGTTGAAGCCTGGCTTGGAGAATTTTGACCATTACTTTGCTAGTGTGTGAGATGAGTGCAATTGTGTGGTAGTTTGAACATTCTTTGGCATTGCCTTTCTTTGGGATTAGAATGAAAACTGACCTTTTCCAGTCTTGTGGCCACTGCTGAGTTTTCCAAATTTGCTGGCATATTGAGTGCAGCACTTTCACAGCATTATCTTTTAGGATTTGAAATAGCTCAACTGGAATTTCATCACCTTCACTAGTTTTGTTTGTAGTGATGCTTCCTAAGACCCACTTGACTTTGCATTTCAGGATGTCTGGCTTTAGGTGAGTGAATCACACCATCGTGGTTATCTGGGTCATGATCTTTTGTGTATAGTTCTTCTGTGTATTCTTGCCACCTCTTCTTAATATCTTCTGCTTCTGTTAGGTCCATACCATTTCTGGCCTTTATTGAGTCCATCTTTGCATGAAATGTTCCCTTGGTATCTCTAACTTTCTTGAAGAGATCTCTAGTCTTTTCCATTCTGTTGTTTTCCTCTATTTCTTTGCATTGATCACTGAGGAAGTCTTTCTTATCTCTCCTTGCTATTCTTTGGAACTCTGCATTCAAATCGATATATCTTCCCTCTTCTCCTTTGCCTTCAGCTTCTCTTCTTTTCTCAGCTATTTGTAAGGTCCTCTATCATCTAGGACCTTGGAAAGTCAGAGGGGTGATTTGCCTCACACCCAACGCTAGCATCTTGGCAGCCAGTAATAAGTCCAGTGTTCCACATGGGAGCAAAGTGTCACTTGGGAAAACTGAGGCTTCTGTTGGGATTGCAGGAGTGGCTTTACCTGCCTGGACCCCATGGGCCTCTCAGCAAATAAGTACGTACTCTGTGCTGGTACAGGAGCACAGCAGGGAAGAAGACTGACTGGGTACTTCCTCCCTTGGACCGAAATATTCTAGCAGGAGGAGAGAGATGACGAACACCCAGGGAAGATAGTTTCAGATAATAGTGAACACGAAGAGGGAAGACAATGCGGCATGGAGTGATGCAAGCAGGGGTACGTGACGCCAGCTAGTAGCTCACGTTTACACTGCAGCCTGAGCAAGAAGAAGAGGCCATTCTTTGGAGAATGGAGGCAAGGACATCCCAGGCCGAGAGAAGAGGAACCAGCAGGTGCAAGGGCCCGGAGGTAGAAACAAGCTTGGTGTGTTCAAGAAACGTGAAGAAGGCAGAGTGAGTCATCGAGAGAGTGACCGGAGAAAAGGTTGGTGACAGAGGCTAGGGCCGTGTCATCCAGAATCTTGCAGGCTGTGGCAACAAGTTTCAGTTAGATATGATGGGAAGCCTTTCAGGTGTTAAGCAGGGGGGGGGAGTGACATGTGATTTTATTCTATTCATTTATGCATCTGTGCTGAGTCTTAGTTCCAGCTCGTGGGAATCTTCCATCTCCCTTGCAGCACGTGGGATCTTTAGTTGCAGCACTTCAAACCCTTAGTTGGGGCATATGCGATCTAGTTCCCTGATCAGGGATTGAATCCACAGCCCCCCTGCATTGGGAGAGCAGAGTCTTAGTCACTGGACCCCCTAGAGAAGTCTCTGTGATTTGTTTTTGGAAGGGCATTTTTTTAATAGCCAAAAAAGAGAAGTAACCCAGATTTCTATTGATGAGTGGATAAACAAAAGGTGGTATAGCCAAACAATGGGTATTATTCAGCAATTAAAAGGAGTGAAGCGCTGATGTGTGTTACAGCGTGAACAAACCTCAGAAACATTATATTGAATGAAAGAAGCCAGACACGGAGACCACATATTGTATGAGTCCATTTATATGAAATGTCCAGAATGGGCAGATCTATGGAGACATAAAGTACATTAGTGGTTGCCTGGGGCGGGAGTGGGGAACGGGGAGGAGAAAGGATGTGCTAATGGATACAGCGTTCTTTTGGGGGGTATTGAATGTTCTAAAATTAGATTGTGGTGATGCTTGTACAACTCTGTGAATATACTAAGAAACATGAATCGTATGCTCTAAGTGGGTAAATTTTATGGCATATGAATTAGAATTCAATAAAGTATTTTCTGGGTAGAGAAGAGTTTGAGGAGAGCAGGAGTGGAAGGAGGGAGCCAGGAGGCTCATTTAGTCCCCTTGCTGGGCTGGTGAGGAGCTGGAAAGAGGTGGGAAGACGCAGCCAGCCATGTGGCGGTGGAGACAGGACTTGCTGATGGCTTAGGGGAGGGCGGTGAGACCAAAGACAAGCATCTATTAGGGCTTGAGCTCGGGTGAAGGAGGAAACAGAACAGGCTCTGTCTTGAAGGCAGGACTCCATCTTGGGCTGGACTGTGGACTTTGAGTTATATGCCCAGTATCTATGGAAACGACAGACCAACCGGAAAACCAGGCTGCTGGAAGGAAGAGCCCCAGGGCTCATACCTACACTCTCCTCGCCTAAAGTGAAAGTGAAGTCATTCAGTCGTGTCTGACTCTTTGTGACCCCGTGGACTGTAGCCCACCAAGCTCCTCCGTCCATGGGATTCTCCAGGCAAGAATACTGGAGTGGGTTGCTATTTCCTTCTCCAGGGGATCTTCCTGACCCAGGGATCGAACCCAGGTTTCCCGCATTGCAGGCAGAAGCTTTAACCTCTGAGCCACCAGGGAAGCCCCAAAGAAAAAAAAGCCCAAAAGCCTCACCTAAAAGAATACCTTAATTATCTGTGTAACCAAATAGAATCATGCATGCTATTATGTTTATTTGGGTATGACCACAGGCCTATTGATAATTGTCACTGTTAACTACCTAGGCTTAAGGCATATGAATCACCGGTTAACTTTGTATTTTTCTTTTTCCTTTGTTCAGACTAGTTTCTGGGAATGTTGTACACTTATGGTATATAGGTTTTCACAAAAACTGTTTGGGGTCCTTGGCTAAGAGGAGACTCTGCCTTGTACCCACCGGTGTAGTGAACTGCACTCCACTATCTGCATTGTCCTGAGTGAGTTTTTTTCCCGGAACACGTGGCTACAACAAGGGTAGATGGTAAGGCCATTTCTGAAAGTCTGAGAGGCCCAGGCTGGGGGCACCTGGGTCAGGTCTGCTGTGTGGAGATGCCCTGAGCTGCCAGAGAGGCCGTGGGTGTGGGAGTCTGGAGCTGTGAGCTGCTGGACTGCAGACTTGGGACTCTCCAGCCTCCAGGTGACATCTAAAGCCCCCAGATTCAGCGAGATCTCAAAGGAGAGTGAAGAGGCCTTCAGCCTATGTGGCCGCAGCAGCTGAACGTGGTTCCAGACGCGGCCGAGCCTTGGAGTCTGAGTGGCTTTGGTTGGATTCACAGGCATGGGGCTGGGGCTATGATTAGCCAGAAAATAGATTAATTGGAGGGGTCACAACAGCCTTTGGCTAGACTCTCAGACTGTCCAGGCAGAGAGATTGGTTTCCTGGGATCAGGAGGGCCCACACAGACTGCTTTATTCTCAGCAGCATTAGCCTGGCTGCCACCAGCGTGGCCTGGGGCCTCTGAACAGAGACCAGGCCCCACCCCTACCCTCGCTGGTCTGAGGAAGTAGGGAGCTTTTCCCCAAGGGCACCTGCAACTCTGAGGCACAGTCGGGGTTGGGAATCACTGGGCTGGTGCGAGCACCACCGAGTTTTCCTGTGTGGGGTTTCTGGAGCGCTAAGCATTGAATGCCAAATCCGGAAGAATTTTTCCTTTTTATAAAACCACCCTTCCCTCACTCCTGTTGCTCATTCAGGACTGGAGGCTGAGAGTTTCAAATGTAGAAGCAGCGATCTTCCAAACAAGCCACAAAAAACAGCGAATCTGACATTTGGGGGCCTTTAAACAGGGTCGGGCTCAGGAAGACGTGTGGAGTGAAGAGCCCCATGCTCTGCCCCTCACGTCTGTTTTGAACTGTGGCCAAGGAGAGGGCAGAGATTGGGGTCAACCTCCTGGTTTGCCCAGGACTGAGGGCTACCCAGTATGAAAAGCTGCAAAGGCCGGGGCGGGCTGCGATGAGCCAGCCGCCCTACAAGAGAGGGACATGTCTCAGGTGCCTCCAGGGTGTTTTATTTCATAAGCTCTGATCTTAGCTGTGTGCTTCAGAGGTTTGAGCCACAAAGGATAGAAAAGGGCTTTGTGACAGCCAGACAAAAAAGCATGAAGGTCCTTCTTATATAGAAGATAAGTCGTTATAGGTTGTCTCTTATCAGTTGAGACAGAGGAAAACTCAGTGGAGTTTTTATAATTCAAAGACCAAGAAGGGAATTAAATTTTGTGCTGAAATTAGTGGTGGACGAGGTCAGCAGAGGATTCACTCTGGAGAGGGCAGGTATTGATAGGAAGCAGCAGGAAGATTTTCTGGGGGCTGGAAGTGTTGTGTCTTGATGAGGAAGGTTGTTTAAGGTCTGTGTGTATACGGGTCAACATTTCTTCAGCTGTATGTTTAAGATTACTGTCCTTTACATTTGTTGCTGAATCTGCATTAAACCTAAAAGGTTGTTTTTTTTTCTTAAAGTAAATATTTCTACGGCATTAGGCACCTTCAGTTTTCAACTGTCTTTCACTCTATTTTTAGTTCGGAGCAGGACTGAATATAAAATAAGAAAACCCCCTTCCAATCTTTTAAAGAAAAGTTTCATTTAAAACCTCGTGGAGAAACAGGACTAATTAAAAACATGGGAAAGGGAAAGTAGATGAAGGGAGGACATAGGGTGGGAGGGGAAGAAAGGGGGGGATTTCCTTAAGGGCAGGTTGAGCTCGGAGACAAAGATGAAAGGGAGGAGGAGGCGGGCAGTCTCGAAGGAGATTGGAGGTAATGGAGTTGTTCCTCAACAGGAGGGATCCCGGAGAGACTTAACAGAGATGGAGGCAGGATCTCAGACAGCAGGTCTGATGTTTTCCTGGGGGGTGGGTCAGGGCACCCTTACGGGGAGCCCTTAAAGCCATGGTGGGCAGCAGCTGTCGGGGCAGGCCCCTTGGCCAGGGGGTGAGCCTTGGGCAGGTAAAGTGTGGAGGTCATATGGTGATTGTAGGTGAGGAGCCATGTACCGGAGGGAAAGCCCTGGAAAGGTGCAGAGTCAAGACCCTCCAGGAGGTGCCAGGCAGACCACAGGGCAGAAAGCGAGGGGGTGCTCCGCGCATATAGGTGGAATCCAGGCCTGCGGGCGACGCTTCTGAAAGGCCGTTGTCTCCTGGTTAGCACTCCCCACTAGGGGAGGGCGTGAAGGTGGACAGAGTACTATGTCTGAGACCCGGAACTCACTGACTTCCTGCCTGCCACAAATCCAGAAGGTTCCAAAGGGAAACGGGAGAAAGACCCTGGGCCCCACAAACAGCCTTGATTCCACACATACAAGGGAAGGAGAAGGGCTGTGGTTGGAGGCAACTTCTATTTTTAAAAAAACCCAGCTGGGCTTGTTGAAAGGAGTACGGGGGAGGGGAACAGAGGGGAGTGGAAGCTGCAGGAACAAAGGTCAAAGGGCAGCTGGGGTGGCTTGAAGTCTCCCGGGCAGAGACCAGAGGAACCCAGAGACCGAGGACTGGCTGTGGAACACCCGGCAGAGGGCGCTTGCCTCTCTCTGCACTCCTGGGGGCACTCAGAAGCTTCTGCTTAGGAACCCAAGAATGGTTTTCCACTGAGACTGATGTAAGGGGAGAAAAAAGAGAATTCTTGGGCATCTCCACTCAGAAGGGAGAGGAAACTTTCAAAAATGTGAAGGAGGTCGTCTCAGGCCCCAGTTGAAAACCCCACCTAGCTTCTTGCTGCTCTCAGATGAAGGGCAAACCCCGCCCAGTTCTGGAGGCCCTGCAGGTTGGAGCTTGGTCAGTCCGACCTCTTCCAGCCGGTAGGACCACACCCCCCCCCCCCCCCCCCCCCCCCCGGCTTACTGCTTTCCTGCCCCTCAGACAGACCAGAACTTCCTCCGCTGAGCCTTGGCACCGGGGACTGGCTGTCCCCTCTGCCTGCGATGCTCCGTCACACGTGTCAGCTCCCCGGGGAGTCCCTGACTGCCCCCGTTGCTCTCACACATCCCCTGTCTGTGATCTCTCCGCCTGCACTCACCTTACGGATGTATCTGCCCTCAGACAGACCAGAACTTCCTCCGCTGAGCCTTGGCACTGGGGACTGGCTGTCCCCTCTGCCTGCGATGCTCCGTCACACGTGTCAGCTCCCCGGGGAGTCCCTGACTGCCCCCGTTGCTCTCACACGTCCCCTGTCTGTGATCTCTCCGCCTGCACTCACCTTACGGATGTATCTGAGCTTTGGTCGCTAGCCCGGAAGTCCCGTGGGAGCAGCCACCTTGCCCTTGGTGTTCTCAGCTGCAGTTCTAGCGCCTCGCTCACTCTTTGTGCGGCAGAGATGGTTAATGGCTACTTGTTGAATTATAAAAGGCTGGAGGATTCTGGAACCGAGGCCAGGGCAGCAGCCATGAGCCCCATAACCCAACCTCAAGAACTTACTGGGTGGGAGAAAGCACAGTCAGCCTGGTAGGGGATGGGTCTGGAGCATCACTTTCAGGGATAATGGCCAGAGGGAGTGGAGTTTGCTTGTTGATGCTAACCTCCAGCTGGTGCTGGGATTCTTCATGTCCTATTGTCTGACCCCAGAAAAGCAAGATGTTCCAGAAATTTGGGGTCAGATTAGGTCAACATTGGGGGTGGTGACAGGGATGTACGAGATGGCTCAAGAGGCAGCTGGGGCTGTAGGAATCCTAATATCCAAGAGACCCTGACATCTAAGGAAAACAATTGAGAGCAGAATTTTTATTCTGGTCAAGAGTGAGCAGAACAGAAACATGGAAAAGGAGGAGTCTGGACTTCAATTTGTTTGGATTTCAGTTTTTGTCATAAAGGAGGTTTCATTGTGAATTTTATTTATTTTTTGAGAAGCGACTTCATTGTTTGGAGGTTGTTCGCATTGTTCAAGACGGGGGGCACTTTTTATTTGGTTTACGGCAGGACCTCTGATGAGCACACACGGAGTTGAGGTGGGAATGATATGGAGTGGAGACGGGCCAGGCATGGGTTTTATTCTGGGGTGTGGGGTGGCCTTGGGGATCAGTCAGTATCGGTTCTCCCACATCTACCTGCGCCAGGGTCACCTGAGGGCTTGTTACAAAAAGACTGCTTGGTGCCCCCAGAGCTGCTGATTCAGTCGATCTGGGGGGTGCCTGAGAACTTGCATTTCTAACGAGCTCCCATGTGCTGCTGGTGCCTGGGGCTTGGTTCCACACTCTGGGAGTGTGACCTAAGGATGCTTCAGCTCTGAATCATTCTGTGGCCCAACACAAAACCCCCTTTTCAGGTCTCAGGGAGCTCCCAAAGGAACAGTGACTGAGGTCCAGAGGCTCCCAATGGGGTCAAGACCATCTGGGTGTGCTCCCAGCCCCAGCGCCAGGGAGACAGCCAACCCCTAATGACTGCAAGGTTGGCCAAGAAATCCTAAGGCTTAGGAGAGGGAAGTCAACGGGTATGTTTGTGTGTGCACATGAGTGTGTATTTGTGTGCTTGTATGTGTGTGTGTGTGCACACAGAAGTGTGCATATATGTGTGTGTACACATGCATGTATATGAGTGTGTGTGTGAAACCTTTTCCTCAGCATGCTCTCATCTCAGCCCCCAGACTGGAAAGTGATAAACAGGTCTGGCCTGTCTCCTCACTCTCTTGGTGGGACAAGGGCTGGGCTGATCAAGTCGGGTTTCTCCTGTGTAAATAACTGCCGGCCTCGCCTCCCTTCCAAGGAGGGATTCAAGGTCTCCAGGAAGAGGAAAGACAAATAGGATCTCAAACACCTTCCAAAGCAGAGACGCCTCTCCGCCAGCATCTTGGACAAGCTCTCAGCCTCTTCCTCCGGCTGGCCAGTCCTGCCCGAGCATCCTTCACAAACTCACCGGGCCTTGGAAGCCTGTGGACAACCTACAAATCTTCATCCCAATTTCCCAGTTTTCGCAGATTCAGGGCTAACGGCAATATGCTTGTTCCACGCGAAGAGCAGAAAATGTTCAGATGTATTGCTTGGAGAGTGTGGTCTGTCTCGGGCGTGCTTGATGCAGTTTCCTCCAAGTTTCATAGCATTTTGTTAAAAGAAGAATTTTTGACAGTAGTGTTTGCCTCACATTTATTCAAGGTTTATAGTTTACGAAGAGTGTTCACGTCATAACGAGAATCACTATAGGTATTGAGTTCCTACACCAGGGAGCTCAGTTAACCCCACAGATGGAAAAGCAGAGGCCCAGAGAGGTTGAGGGGCTTGCCTAAGGTCACACAGCCCAGGGAAAGAACAGGGTGGAAATGAACCCAGGTCCATTTGGTTTCAGCCTGTGTTCCTCCTCTCCTTTGTCCTTACCTTCAGCCTGACTGAATGCATTCCAATCCACAGAAAAACTGAGCGAGAAAAAACACAAAACAAAGCAAAACCAGAGGCTTTTGCAGAAAACAGACTGGAATGCATATCAAAATAAACGCGTACGTTCAAGGGCACCCTCGGGTCCCCAAACAATATGTTGTGTATAAGCTTCTTTCTATAACGATGCAGGTGGTAGAGGGTCCAGTGGGGCAGGTCGTCAGCGAGCAGAGGACTGACTTTCTAAGTTTTAGGACTGCACTGTCCAAACAGTGGCCAGGAACCACTCAGCTATTTAAATTTAATTACAATGAAGTGAAAAATTTAGTTCTTCAGTCGCACTTGCCACATTTTAAGAGCTCAAGATCTAGAACATTTCCATCATCACAGAAAGTTCTACTGTATAGCATTGTTCTAAGCCCCCATCGAGCCTGCTCCTGTCTTACCCTGACTGTCCTGGAGGGGGGGAGCCACAGTGCAGGGACAGACACCTATTCTAAGGCAGGTTCCTTTGTAGTCAAGGTACCTATAGTTGCCATCCCAACACCCAGGTTCCTCTACTTTACTCTGGAGAGGCGACAACACAAGGGAAGCAGACAAAGGCCAAAAACCAAAGGACTGGCCGTTAACTGCTACTCAAGTGGGGCCCAAGGACTGGCAGCTTCAGTATCTCCTGGGAGCTCGTTAGAAACGCTCCATGCCAGACTCTCTGAATAAGAAGCTGTGTTTTAACAAGACCCCCAGGTGATTCAGGTGCACATTTAAATTTGAGAAGCTGTGACTTAAGAGACAGGCTGAGCGGGATCAAAATATTGTCCCAAATATAGGAAACCAATCAGATATTTTTAGACACACAAAAAAATAGCATCAGCACCCTGTTCCCTCAGTAGTGTGTGATTAACCATGAGTCACAGAGGGCTGAGCATCTCCGCACCACGTGATTAATCAGCATATTTCCTAGGTTAGGCCCCTCGGGAGAAGCTGGGGGGAGCTGGCCCATTTCCCACCCCTCGCACCTTCTTAGACCAAGATGAGGTCACCTCTCCAAAGCAAAGAGAAGAGAGCTAACACTCACATCCTGGGTCTCAGGGATGCTGCTTTTATATCAGACTTTCTATTTTTGCCTTTTCTTTCCAATGCGTCTGGCTTTGAACTTTGTAAATTACCAAAGACAGAATGCACTATATAAAGTCAGCCCGAACAAACACACAGTCCTTTAAAGGGATGCACCTGGCAAAGGACTGTGTCCCCACTTCCCGGGATATGATGCCCCGCAGGCCCCAGTGCCTGGAGCCAGGTGCTAATGAAGCTTTCTGGGAAGGAACCAGCAACAAACCGATCCATGAAGAAAACAGGTGGAAGAGGTGGTTCCATCCGCCATGAGGGCAAAGATGAGGCTTAAAACGAGCCTGGCAGCACACTGCCCGCCTCCCCGCCACCCCCCGAGCTGGGGACGGAGAGGTCTGCTTCAGGAATGGTTCCAGAGCTCGGATTCCTCCTTCATTGCAGATGACTCACCCTTTTATTCCCCTCTCCACTCAGCCTACCTTGGGTCTTACTTATTTTTATCCCCAGAATGGAGTTAAGTTGCCAAAGGGATGATATTTCTCCACCTGCAAGGGCCCTCCTGGAGGATGAATTTTAAAATATTCATTTTTACAACTTGCTCCCAGCGATAATGCAGAAGACAAGAATGCTGTGCGGAGGAGAGGGGGACAGCAACATGGGCCCAGCGGGGAAGCCTGGGGCCTTGGGGAACTGCTAAGTGTCTCTGCCATGAGAGACACCCCAGGAACTGACTCCAAGGGGTTGGACTGGGAGAAAGGGGAAGGGGCCAGTGTGCTTTCGTAACTCTCTTTGTAATGCTGAGAAGAATCAAAGCCATAACTAAGAACAGTCCTGCTGGTTTTGCCTTGTCAGCAGACAGCTGTGTCGTTTTGGTAGCAAACCTCATTTTTTCTCCAGGGAACAGCCTGTTGCCCATTGCATGGGGTCTTGGTGGGTCTGTCGGTCAAGATGCCTTGCCCCCGCCTTGGCTGGGGGCACGTGATCCAGGTCAGGCTGTTTGGAAGCTCGCGTCCTTGAAGGGACACACAGTAGAATCTGGAGCAAATATTTGGATTCACCCATCCTGGTGGTGGTGCCTGGGGAGGCTGCCCCCTGATTCTTGCAACCTGGACCCCTGGCAATATCTTCTTTCCTGTCCTTCTTGAGGTCTGGCTGTTCTCTCCTGAGCTACTCCGAGGCATTCTAATACTGTATTGTTATTATTAATTTTTTTTTGTTTAAGTTAGAGTTGGTTTCTATTATTTGTAGCTAAGAATCGGAACTGACACAAACCCAAATGCCCAGCAATCAGGGCTTAAAAGCATGATACAGCCCACCATGGAGTACTACACACCAGGTACAGCAATGAGACACAGGCACAGAAAAGATGTTTACAACACATAGTTTAGTGCAGAGCAGATTCTAATAAAACAGGATGCCATAGTAGGATACAATGCTTGCAAAATACACTCTGTACCGTCATAGAAAAAGGTCTGGAAAAAAATATAACATTATTCTGATGCTGACGTATTCAGTATGTCCCTGATGCTGGGAAAGACTGACAGCAAAAAGGAGGGGGCAGCAGAGGATGAGAGGATTAGATAGCATCACCGACTCAAAGGACGTGAATTCGAGCAAACTCCAGGAGATAGTGGAGGACAGGGGAGCCTGGCGTGCTGCAGTCCATGGGGTCTCAGAGTTACATGACTTAGTAACTGAACGACAACATTTATTCTGGAGGGTAGGAAGGAGAATGATTTTTCTTTCAGCTTACCATAAAGATATGCCTAACTGTTCTATAATATTTGTATAATGACTCTTCTGTTTTGCTTTTTAAAAAATGGGCCCAAGCAGGTGACACGTTCTTGGTGCCTGTCAAGAGCGATTTGCTGGGTTCAGGCAGCAACTTATTTACCAAATGCCAGGGCTCCTGCTACAGCCACAGCTTCCTGTAGCTCTGACTACTGTTAAGAAGATGCTGGAAATGTCTGAGTCTCCACAATAGGAAGCAGCATCTCCCACAGCCTCAGGGCACCAGCCACATTCTGCTGATGAAAACCTTATAAGGTGGAGGGGCCACCATCCGCTTGGTGGAAAAGAGAGGTTCAGAAAGACAGGAGACCTGCCCAGGTTCCCCCAGTTGGGGTTTAAAGCCAAGTCACCTGGCCCAGGGCCTCAGCCTCCCAGGGTGCTACTCAAGTTCATTAACAGCCAGAATGAAGTGGCTGAGCCTGGAGATGGACTCTATCCTGTGAAGTCAGCTGTGTGGACACGCTGCCGAGGGGTGAGGGTGAGTGAGGAGACACTCTCCCCAAGCTGCTGGGGCCTGAACTCTTTGTCCTGTAGAATGGCGGCCTCCCAGGGGTGGCAGTCAGGGGGAGAGCAGATTTGTGGGACACGCTTCCCTTCCAAGTCTCAGCTTGAAGGTCATCTGGTCACAGAGGCTCTCCTTGACTGCTCCTCTAAGGTAGGTCTCAGCCTGCTTGTCTCCTTTGGAGCATTTCACGGAACTTTTGCTCATTCTGCTCCATGGTCTGTGTCCCCCTGCTTGACTATATGCTCCCTGAGGGAGAGGCTTCTGACTGTTCCACTCACAGTCGTGTCCCCGTGTCTGGCCCCCTGCAGACACTCAGCAAGTAGCTGCAGAATGACGGAATAAATGAAGGCTTGATGGGGGTGGTGAGCAAACCATAGGGGCTGGTCTCACCTCTGCCTTCATTGGCTGTGTGACCTCAGGCATGTTGCCGCCCCTCTCTGGGTCTCTTCCAAGCCGTGATGTTTAATTTCATGTATAAATATCCAACTTCATTGAAAAGGTTGGCCTCACCCTTGCTGAATATCTTAGGACCGATGTAAGGGAAGGTAATAGAAGTTGGCATCTTCACTAAATTATACTTTAAATCATCTGCTGGTTGACTTTTCTTTCTGATGATAACATTGCAGTGGTTTCCCCAGGAGTCACTGATGTGCAATGAACCCAATTGTATTTCTTATTCAATAAACTCTTTTATTGTAACTTTACAGATTTTTCCATTACAGTAATGAAAACAGCACTAGTGATTCATAACTGGACCAAATCAAAGGGGAACTCTTCCTCAAATTATAAGGTAAATGACACATAATTGGACATAGAGTAAATGTTGGGCAAAAGGAATTCAAAATATAGAAGATGGGGTCACGATTTTGTGTGTGTGTGTGTGTGAGTGCAAACACTTTAAGGGTTAGTTTATCAGGATGATTGCATTTTTGAAAGCACATGATTTTGAAAACTATATTTATAATCTGTGATAAAACTCAACTGTAGAGAAAAGGCAAAATCAAGCAAAACTCAAAAAACCGCCAAAACGAAAGGAAGTGAATCAAATCCACGAGGCTGCAACGCAAACCTCCGGTGCTTTGGCCCTGGAACGGCGAGAGAGCAGGTTTCACAGAACTTCTCTGTGGAAAGGAATGTCTGGGCCTGGTGTGACATCTCTGCGTCTCCAAGTCCTGTCTCCTCACAGAGGAAAAGAAGTTGCTCGTCCAACACATTGGCTGGGTCTGCCGGGCAGGGGCCCACGTTCCCAATCCGTTTGAGAACACCCCCCAAATCCAGAATAGGCGACCCGGGAGCGGCAGGGATCCGGGTGGGCGTCAGCCCCCGCCCCAGCCGGAGCTGTCCGAGTGGTTCACAGGGAGCGGGTGGGCCTCCGTGTTGAACACCCAGTCTTCCAGGGAGAGCATGTCATCTTCAGAGAACAGAAGATAGAGATACCTGTGCCCAGCGGGAGCGAGCAAGACAGCCTGTCAGTGCCCTGGGGAAGGGGGATCTACTGGGAACAGAGCTCAGAGCCCGGCAGGGTTGGGGGGGGGCCTCCGGGACAGGCCTGTGCCCAAGGGGGCAGGGAGGTCGCAGACCCTGAATCTGTCCAGAGGGCCCGTCCCTGGGAAGGAGCTGTGGATGCCGGGGGGCACATCGAGCTTTAGGCCAGATGGAGCTGCTTCATCCTGCTTCTGTACCTCCCCCCCAACCAGCTTCCCCTAATGGAAGGAGCAGACCATTCCCATCCATCCTGCAGGGACCTGCTTTAGGAAACCGCGAGGAAATGGAGGCCAATTTCCACCCCGGAAAGGGGAGGACGTGCAGCGGCTGAACGGCTGTGGTGACGGTACTGACGCCATCATGGGGATTACTCTGCCCGTTTTACACAGAACTTAAGTAACAGGCTGAAGCAGTTCACTTCTCACACAGCTAATGCTCCGGTGCGTGGAGTCCGGCCCACCTCACTCTGTGTGGAGAAACTGGCCTGGCCCAGGGCCCCCGCCCCAGTGGGATAACCTCCTGGTTCCCAAGCCCCCATCCCTCCTGGGACAGCCGAGCCTGACTGATGGTGATGGTGGAGCTGCCCCTCCCGCCTGCTCCCCTGCCTCCCTAAGAAAAGATGGAGCTGCCTTCCGGGGAGAACACCGGCCGAGCCCCCGACTCACTTTAGAGTCTCCGCCAGAAAGAACGTCTGCTGCTTGTTGTCGTGGTTGGGAACCTTACTGTATACATCCTGGATCCCGGAGAACCCAGCTTCCGTCCGACAGTATTTCTCCAAGGCCTGAAGGAATGGAAGGCAGACTTGATGTAGGGAGAGGAGAGGTCTCCCCAAGACCCACGCCTGCCCAGCTCTTTAGCAGGCATGTGCGCCCCCGCCCCCGCCCCCGCTTCGGCTGGAGACTCCAGCGTTTATGGGAGCAGCAGGCCAAACTCCTCTCTCAGGGTTCAGCCACCCTGCGCAAGCAGGCTCCCTGGGCCCTGCCTGAGCTCTTCACCTGGCAGGAACTCACAGGAACTAGACTGGCCTGACAGACTCCCTCACAGTGGCGGACAGAGGGCAGGGAAGGGGCGGGTGATGTTCCTGGACTGCAATGTGGGGACTGGACTTGGCTTGCCCCAGGGATTCCCTGTAGAAATGTGGTCCTTGGGCCGGAGGCTGTGTCCGCCTTCTGCACAGAAATGTAATTTTTACCCACTTAGCATCTATGGGTGGGGCCCAGGGGGACAAAACAAGTGGCCTTCAATGGTCAAGAACTAGGGTTCTCAGAAAAGGAGGGGGACTCTGGCCAGTGCAGCATGTCCGTGAGTCTGAGCAGGCCCCGCCCCCTGGCAGAACACGTGCTCCGGGTGGTCTGGGCCCCCCAGGGCAGTGGGCCAGGGCAGAGCAACAGAGGGAGCTCTGCATCCATCCAGGAATCTTCTGGAGTCCCCACCCCTGCCTCTGACACCTGGCCCAAAGAGGGGAAGGACTGGAGGAGCGGAACCCAGAGAGGGGGAAGCCCAGGGCTGGGCTGGTTTGGGGAGAGGAGGCAGGTGAGCTGGCAGCTGCTCCCGTGTGAGAGGAGCGATCGACAGCCACCCATCCAGGCTTCAGGGTCAGAAGGCAGGGACCCTGTGTGTGCTGGGCTGCCTCTGGCTGCCGCCCTGCGTTCGCCCCTCCAGGTCTGCTGACACTACTAGGCACTCAGCCATCTTCACAAGCTCCGGGCCTGCTTCTGCCCGGCTGCAACCCAACCTTGACCTTTTGCACTCTCAGCCTTAGCCAGGTGCCAGCCTAGCTGGCCCTCCCTCTGGGCTTTGGACCCTGGCTGGGAATGGCCAGAGGCCCCTGCCATCACCCCAGCGCCCCCGCCACTCACCATCACCACTTCCCAGCCCCACTCCCTGTAGATGGGGCTGTGGGTCTGCCGCCACAGGTACATGTAGCTCTCCACCACCTCTGGCCGCAGGATATAGTAGCTCTCGCTGGTCTGCGTGGCCACGGCCTCTCTGCCCGAGTTAAACCAGAAGGCCTCGGGCCCCAGCTTGGTATCTGTGGGGAAAGGACCAACCAGGGAGCCTGGGTCAGACCTCCCACCTCCTTGCTCTTCAGGGCCCTGCTGCCCCAGGACAGATGGAAGCCTCTGGAAGCCCTGGCCAGGACTGGTTGGTGATGGATTGGCATGGGCTGGCCTGTCTGATTTGCCTGATAAGCTGCCTGGCAGAGGTATAGCTCCCCTCTTGGCCCAAGCTGGCCAAAGCAAAAACCTTAGGCCTCGAAACTTTGGCAGTTTTAGACCCTGAGAATTCAGACGAACATCCCAGCAGTTCAGCGAGACAAAGGTTTGGGTGGTGTGCCCCTCACTGCGTATTTTGAGACCTTAGTCCTGCTAAGATGTGAACCGGAGCTCAGCCAAGAAAGGGTTGCAGGTTTAAGCGCATTTGGGAACAGTGGGTTAAAACCAAGTAAAAGTCTCTTTTCTGTCGACCCTTCTTTAACTTGCTAATGCAATGATGCTTCTCCTTTGCCTGACCCCCACTCCCCACTCCACCCCACCTTCCCTGGGAACCGCTTCTGACACTTTCCAGAACCGCCCTTCCAGAACTGACGGTTTGGGAGACTGCTGAGGTGGAGATGAGGGAAGATTTGCCCAGAAGGCACACATACTCAGGCAGGGGGAGCTGCATAACGGCTGAGCTCGGGGGTTTGCTGTCCTGTCTGGTTTTGGTCAGTTTGCAGCCGTCCCCACTGTCCTGTAACTACCCCTGCAGCCACCATGGATGAGCCCCAGGGCGGGGCTGGGCGCTCACATCCGTCTACTTCAATCCTTAAAAGAAACGTTGCCTTGGTTAAGGCAGATGTTACCTGCCTCTCACGCATGTGGAAACTGAGGATCAGAGAGACTATGTGGTTTGTCCCAGGTAACACAGCAAGCTGTGGCTGGGCTGGGGTGTAACCCTGGATCTGTCTGATGCCCTTTCCCCAGGCTGTCCTCTCTTTCTCTTCTGGGTCCGACTGTCTAGGTCCAAAATCTAGGGAACGTAGGTCAGATCATCTTCCCTTTAATGCCTGCCCATCCGGTCCGGTCAGCGGAGGGCCCAGCTCTGGTCCTAACGTGGCCCTCCCCCACCTCCCCTGAGGTCTCAGGACCCCTAGATGCTCTGGGCTGCTTTTTCTCAGGGACAGACTGGAGCTTTGCAGGACATCCTACTCATTCATGGAGGGCTTCACAGAAGGGGAATTAGGCAGACCCTGGCCCCTCCAATCCTCTCCAGTGGCGGAGCCGCTCTTGGCCATCAGAACCCAGCCGTTTTGCCAGGCTGTTAACGGGGGGAGAGTGAGAGCAATCGCGGCAGCCATCCGTGGCGGAGCCGGGCTGGCTGCAACAACATGCTCTGTTAAGCGGACTGTCTTTTATGGTCTGGGCTGATTATCCCCGAAGAATAGCAAGTTTTTTGTCATTCCTGAGATGTCCTGTTTGCTTATGGTGCTGGCAGAGACAGCTCTTTGAAGGGAACTGAAGACCAGTTTTAAGGACCCACTGCGAATCGCTGGCCTCCTGAATACACCTCCAGGAGCTCTGGATTCCACTGTTGTGCTCACATACTTGTCTTCGGTGGACTGTTAACAAACACCTCCCACAATGCTGGCTGAAGGTGCAGGCTGAATACTTCCCATGGGGCCTAGGAGACCTGTGTTATGTTCCCATTGAACAGACGAGAAAACAGAGGCCACCAGCTGGGTGAGTGGCAGACTGGTACTCAAGCCAGGATTTTTTTTTTTTTTTACTGCAAATCTTGCATGGGTCCTCTCCTCCAACCAAGGCTGGGATTACGACTCAGAGCATTGGGTCCCTTTTGGGGTCCTGGGGTGGGGTGGCCTTGGGCTTTTTCTGAGGGGCACTGTTCAGAGAGGCAGCGTGCAAGGTGGGGCTGGGCATCAGAAGACCTGGGTTCAAGCCCCACTGAGCTACTCAGGTGCAGTGTGGTTTTGGCTTAGCCACCGTTTCCCCACCTGTAAAATGAGGAGGTGGGTTCATGATCATTAATGGCAGCTTCTGAGTCTAATGTTTGGCAGTTCTGCCGTGGGGGCTGGCGGGGATGGTGCAGAAGCTCTTGGGCTTCCCAGGGGGTCTTGGATGAGAAGGTGATTATGGGGGTGGTGCCAGGAGGCGGTAAGACCCTCTAAATAGGATTCCAGGGAGGAAAGACAGGGTACGTTGCAGGGTAGGGGCTCAGGGAGAAGGAATTTGCTAGGCTCAGGAAGCGAACGTTTCCAGCTCTGTGCCCCTCATGTGGGAACCTGGCCGGGTCACCTCTGAGCCTCAGTTTCCTCATCTGTGCTGTGACAGTCAGCGATGGGTGTCGAGTGTTGAATGATACCCAGCACAGGCAAAGTGCTTAACACAACACCGTGTTCCCTATAACTGAGGGCAGTTTCGGTGCGTGGCTAGCACACCCCTCATTCAAATTCTGCGTGATCCCTAAGGCGAGGCATCGCTAAGTCCACGTGCTCCCTTCACTCACTGCCGTTCTGCTGGTCTTTCCGGCCTCTCCTGCTGCCCCTTCCCCTCGCAGGGTTACCTGAGCGGGCGTACGACTCGTGGCACGTCTTGGTGATCTGGGCTGCGAGCTCTCGGTAGTGGGCCCTCTTTTCTTCCTTGGCATCCTCAGCGCCAAGGGCGATCATGCCTCCGGAGAAACAGGCCAGGTGCCCCATCTTGTGGTCCAGGATCCCCCCTCGCCACTCGGCGATGTAGGTCAGCCCCCCGGGAGAGACATTCACCAAGTGGGTCTCTATCGCCTGGGAGCAAGGTGGGAATCGGGGCAGGGAGGAAGGGCAAGGGGGGCACAGAGAAGGGAAGGGGGAGGATGGAAAGTGAACATTCTGGAGATGCAGCAAGCGCAAGATCTCCAACCCAGACAAACGGGGCCTGCTGACCTTGGCTGGGGGTGGTCCCAGGCGGGGCTGGCAAGAGTTTCTGCCACTCACCCAGCTAAGGCCTGCTGCTTGCTGGGGCGGGGTGGGGGGCTTAGGCACAAGGCAGCTTCCCCAGGGTGTCTCTTACACAGATTTTTAAAAATCCTTTGTGTTCAAACATTTTTAGAAAAAAATCTTTAAAAATTATTATTATTCTCCATTATATCCTCTGTCTCCCACACTGCAGGCAGATTCTTTACCAGCTGAGCCACAAGGGAAGCCCATATCCTCTGTTAAGGAATCTTAACCTGAAGCCTGGATGGCCTGTGAATGGTCTTGAGAGGGTCCAGAGTTCCCCTAATATTGTATGTGACACTTTAGAGCATTTTCCAGGGAAGAGGATCAGTTATATTTGATCAGATTCTCAAAAGGGACCACAGACAATAAGAGCTGCCCCCTACAAGCCCTTATCAGAGGCTTCCTCACTTAATGCCCACAATAAGGCAGGCACAGGGGTCGAGTGGCTTGTCCCAGGTCTCCCACCACACCAGGATCAGGACAAGGACACCCACATGCCCACGTGTGATTCCTTCCATGACCTGAAAGCTGCCCCTCTTGGTGACAAGGGGCTTTCAGAGTCCCTCCTTGCTCCCCCAAGAGGTGATGCTGTTGGGGAAAGACTCCTGGGATATCGTGGGGGTGTAGGTGTCAGGCCATCACACCCCCGACTTCCTGCTGTTAGTCCCTGGGACTCCAGGAGCCCTGGAGACGGCGGTGATAGTGGCAGCCACCCACATGGTGCAGGCCTGCACTCGATGGGTCCTGCTGCAGGGTAGAGCCTCAGGGCCTGGCCAGGCGTCTGCCTCCACTGGTCCCCTCCACTCTGTTCTCTGGGGCGGGATGGGGGGCTCTGTACTCTGTAAATAGCACATGTGCCTTCATCTTGGGCCTCTGTAATGCCCTCCCATGGCTTCCAAGTGCCCTCAGACAAAAGTCCAGCAGGGCCTCCGACTCCGTGATCTGCACTCTGAGGCTTAACCCAACGCCAGGGACATGGCTCCCAGGTGTAGACTCCGGGTCAAACCGCATCTCCACCAGCCCCCAGCTGTGTGACACTGGGCAGGTTCTCTGTTCTCTCTGTGCCTCAGTTTCCTCATGTATAAAACCAGGGTGAGAGCATGAACCGCTTCACAGGGTTATGAGGGTCCAGTGTGACGAGTCTGCAGAGCTTAGCATGTTTCTTGTGCAGAGAGGCCTTAATAAAGAGGCTTGCTACCTCCAACTCTGCTGCTTCCTTGGTGAGAATACCCCCGTCGAAACCACGGCAGCCCCATCACTCTACGACCCTGTTATCTCTCTATGTGGTGCTGGCCTCACGTGCCTGCTCCTATTTGTATATGATTCTATGGGATATCTGCCTCCATCCCAGGACCCTGAGTACCAGGTGATGGCAGAAGTCACCATCGTCAAGCACCAGCCAGTGGCTGGCACGGGGGAGGTCCTGAGGCAACACTTGTTCCTTGATCTGTTTTTCCTTACCAGGAAAAGCAGAGAGGCTGGCAATTATGACTCCTCTCCAGTCTGCCCTCCGGCCTCCCCTACTCTCTCCCTCCCCTTCCCTGGCCCTGGCCACACCTGTGCCCCCTCCCAGCCCCCAGGACATTTTGTGAGTGCCCTCAGTGCCAGCGCTGTGCTCCGTGCAGGGGATACAGCCCAGAAGATGGGCCTGGGCCACAGGGAGCTCACCGGTGGGCACAGAGGCTTCCCAACAAAAGCAAATACACCTGAGAATCATAACTTGTGATCAACATTTGAATAAAACAAGTTAAGGGGATGAGACAGAAAAAAGCTTGAGGAGGGGGGTGGTCCTATGCGGCAGAGTGAGGTCAGAGATGGTTTCAACGCTGGTGACCTCCACCGAGACCTTTCTTTCCTGCCTTGGGCTTTGTTGCAACTGCTGTTTCTTCCCTAAGCTCCAGCCCCAACTTGCTACCTCCAGCTCGGCCGCTTCCTTGGTGAGAACACCCCAGTCGAAACCACGGCGGTCCTGTTACCCTACGACCCTGTTATCTCTCTATGCGGTGCTGGCCCCACTTGCCTGCTCCTATCTGTATACGTTTCTATGGGACGTTTGCCTCTATCCCAGGACTCTGAGTGCCAGGCGACAGCAGAAGCCACCACCATCAACCACCAGCCAGTGGCTGGCACAGGGGAGATGCTCAGACAACATTTGTTCCTTGATCTGTTTTTCTTTTGCCCTCAGCTGTCAGGCCCAGACTGGTGGGCTGGCACAGGACCCTCGCTGAGCAGCAGATGGGGAAGCTCTGATGATGTGACTGATGCGCCAGGGCACTGCTCTCCTTGGGAGGAGCACTGGGGTGACCTGCAGGGCTGCGGGGCCCTGACCGGGCAGAGGTGGGTCCACCGCAGCTGCTCTGCAGTGCTAAGTGCGTTGGAGCAGGGAGGGGTGGCAGGGCTAGTCCTGAGTGCAGAACCCTGATTCAGTTACCCACTGTCAACAATTGGGAGAGAACCCAGACATGCAGGGAGATCCTAGGAAGCTTCGCACTGCAGCTGGAAATCGGCACCTTTAAGACTGTCTCCCATCGGTTAACTTCTGTTTTGGGGTTAATGGGGCTTCCTGGGTGGTTCTGAGGGTGAAGAATCTGCCGGCAATGTGGGAGACCTGGGATCGATCCCTGGGTTGTGAAGATCCCCTGGAGAAGGGAATGGCTACTCACTACAGTATTCTGGTCTGGAGAATTTCATGGACAGAGGAGCCTGGCAGGCTACAGTCTGTGGGGTCATAAAGAGTTGGATGTGATGGAGTGACTAACACTTTCACTTTCACCACACTACGTAACTGTGGTAAAGAGTGAAAAGATAGGCCAGTCTCTCTCTGACGATATAACTGAGACAAGCAAATGTAAAGGTGAAAAACCAAACCCCAAAGCTTTCTAAAACCCTAAGCAAGACAAGACACAGCACAGTCTGGCAACTGACCGGTAGAAAGGCTAAAATCATAGCAAGAGACAGAGTAGAGAGCTGAGTTTGAACTGCAGCTCTGCAGTTTGAGAGCTGCATGACTTTGGGCAAATTGCTTTACTTTTCTGAAGACTCTCTTTCTGTAGACTCTCTTTCTGTAAAATGGGAACAATACTTCCTGGATGGTTACGAAGCTGCTCAAAGACTCTGGCTAAGCACTGGCACTGACGGTTCCTTCCTTCGCCTCCTGGAGGGTACCCTGTCTGCACTCTCCTGAGGGGGCTGTCAGACCAGCCAGGATCCTCTGTGATTTGGCAGCTGGTAAGTGGAGGATATGGAGTCAGTGAGACCTGTGTTTGAGCCCTGGCTGTGACACTTGCTGCTGGGGGCCTTGGGCCTTTCTTTTTTTAAAAATTAATTTATTTTTTAATTGAAGGGTAACTGCTTTACAGAATTTTGTTGTTTTCTGCCAAATATCAACATGAATCAGCCATAGGTATACATATGTGCCATCCCTCTTGAACCTCCCATCTCCCTCCCCTCTAGGTTGTTACAGGGCCCCTGTTTGAGTTCCCTGAGTCATACAGCAAATTCCCATTGGCTATCTATTTTACATATGGTAATGTAAAGTAATGCTCAAATTTTGAGCTAGCAAAATTGAGCTAGCAAAGTAAAATTTTGCTAAGTAAAGTGAAGTAAAATTTAATTTGGTAAAAAAGTAAAATTTAGAAAAAAATTGAGCTAGCAAAGTAATGCTCAAAATTCTCCAAGCCAGGCTTCAACAGTATGTGAACTGTGAAATTCCAGATGTTCAAGCTGGATTTAGAAAAGGCAGAGGAACCAGAGATCAAATTGCCAACATCCGCTGGATCATGGAAAAAGCAAGAGAGTTCCAGAAAAACATCTATTTCTGCTTTATTGACTATGCCAAAGCCTTTGACTGGGTGGATCACAACAAACTGTGGAAAATTCTGAAAGAGATGGGAATACCAGACCACCTGACCTGCCTCTAGAGAAATCCGTATGCAGGTCAGGAAGCAACAGTTAGAACTGGACATGGAACAACAGACTGGTTCCAAATAGGGAAAGGAGTACGTCAAGGCTGTATATTGTCACCCTGCTTATTTAACTTATATGCAGACTATATCCTGAGAAATGCTGGGCTGGAAGAAGCACAAGCTGGAATCAAGATTGCAGGGAGAAATACCAATAACCTCAGATACGCAGATGATACCACTTATGGCAGAAAGTGAAGAGGAACTAAAGAGCCTCTTGATGAAAGTGAAAGAGGGGAGTGAAAAAGTTGGCCTAAACTTCAACATTCAGAAAATGAAGATCATGGCATCCGGTCCCATCACTTCATGGGAAATAGATGGGGAAGCACTAGAAATAGTGGCAGACTTTATTTTTGGGGGGCTCCAAAATCACTGCAGATGGTGACTGCCACCATGAAATTAAAAGACGCTTGCTCTTTGGAAGGAAAGTTATGGCCAACTTAGACAGCATATTAAAAAGCAGAGACATTACTTTGTCCACAAAGGTCCATCTAGTCAAAGCTATGGTTTATCCAGTTTTCACGTATGGATGTGAGAGTTGGACTATAAAGAAATCTGAGTGCCAAAGAATTGATGCTTTTGAACTGTGGTGTTGGAGAAGACTCTTGAGAGTCCCTTGGACTGCAAGGAGATCCAACCAGTCCATCCTAAAGGAGATCAGTCCTGAATATTCATTGGAAGGACTGATGCTGAAGCTGAAACCCCAATACTTTGGCCACCTGATGCAAAGAGCTGACTCATTGGAAAAGACCCTGATGTTGGAAAAGATTGAAGGCAGGAGAAGGGGACAATAGAGGATGAGATGGCTGGATGGCATCACCGACTCAATGGACATGAGTTTGAGTAGTCTCCGGGAGTTGGTGATGGACAGGGAAGCCTGGCGTGTTGCAGTCCACGGGGTTGCAAAGAGTCAGACACGACTGACCGAACTGAATGTAAGTTTCCATGTTACTCTTCCCATACATTTCACCCTCTCCTTCCTCCTCCAGACCTTGGGCCTTTCTAAGCCTCAGTTTCATTACCTGTAAGAAGGGCACTGAATAAGGCCAGGCACCCAGCACAGCTGCCTAGAGGAGAGCACAAGGACAGAAACTCTCTGCTCTTCCTGTTGTGCCTCCTCTTGACCCCCAGGGGTGTGCCTGCCAGCCTGTCTGAACCCCCGCCCCCCATGCCCACCCTAGCAGGAGATTGGTCTGACCTGCACATTGGAGGCCCTGAGGCAGCTTTCACAGCAGTTGCCTGGGCCCCAACCCAGAGGTGATAAAGTAACCTTGTTGGGGTGCAGCCTGGGCACCAGGATTTTACAGCTCCTCAGGTGATTTTTAACATGCCAACAAGGTGGACAACCACCAGAACATTCTTCAAAGCCCCAAACTCGCCAGAGGCCCAGCCTTTACCCGGGGTCAGAGACACTGCAGGCTCTTCACTGGGGAGATCAAATGCCAGAGCAAAGCTGAGTTCTCTCCTGTTCCATCAAGTGTTTCTATAAAGCTCCCCGTTCGCTTAAATAATTCATGGCCATTTCTTCCCTTGAAGCCTCAGCTACAGTGTGCCCTGAGGGCTGGGAACCGGGCTGCTCGTTAACTTTTCTGTTTATTCTGCAAGGAAGGCAGAAAGGGCCTCTCCAGGCAGCACTGCTGGACCTGACCGCTAATCCTTGACAGACGCTGCAGCTGCAGCTCAGCCCGGAAACTTGGAGTGGATGGGGCTGAGCCAGACAGGCTGGGACAGGAGTCCCGGGACCTGCTTCACGACTGAGGTCTTGGCGCCGGGGAGCTGGGCAGGGGAAATTCATTACTGAGCCTACAGTTTTAAGGGGTCCATGGCTCTGGAGGGCTGTTCCAGTGTGTTTCCTTGAAGGACTACTATTCCTGGCCGGATTCAAGTGATCAGAACATTGTCAGATGTCATTCATCCATCCAATCGCTGCCTACACCCATTCATCCACCTATATCCACCCACCCACCCATCCTTCCACTCACCCATCCACCCATCCATCCACCCACTCACACACCTCTCCTCCCTGCCTTCCTCCCCACTTCCTTTTCTTCCATCCTTCCACCCACCTATCCACCCATTCAGTCATCCATCTGTCCTTCCTTCCCGCCCTCCCTCTATCCATTTATTCGCTCACAAGATAGTGATTGTATGCCCGCCCCTTAGGTACCAAGCACTGTTTTGGGAGTCAAGCACACAGTGAAAGAGTTGACAAGACCCTTGTACTAGACAGCTCAGGAAGAGAGACTGTAAATGAGAGAACAAGTAACATACATAGGATCATTTTAGATGCTAACAAAGGTGAAGATGATGAATAATGAGCCTAAGGCATGTGAGAGAGAAAGAAGCTGGAGAAGGCTAATTCTATGGCCTCTGAGTTGATCAACAGGCAGGACCCAGCCACGTGAATGATATTCCAGGTAGGAGGGCAGCAGGTACCAAAGCTCTGAGGTGGGACTGAGCCAGTGTGCCCGAGGGAGGCTGGGGACCAGAGCTCAGAGGGCAAGCGGGAGAGAGAGAGGTCAGGGTGACTGGCAGGCCCAGGTCAGGGACTGTGGGCAAAGGCGAGAAGTCTGGTTTGTTCCAAGTGCTGAGCAGCTGTGCGGGGAGGCATATGCACTTAAAACTATTCGGGCTGCCATGGAAGAACTGACTTAGAGTGGGGAGGGGTGAGCAAGGAATCCAGTTTGCTTCAACCAAGGAGGGAGCAGAATAGAACCAACCTGCTCAATGTACTTTATGAGGAAACTGAGGCCCAGAGCCTGCCTCTTGTTTTGTTGGGCTCAAAGGTGTCTTACCAGTGGGCTGCTGGGTTCCAACCCCCCTTCAGAATAGCCCAGGCTAACTGGCTGCCCATCAGTCCCACAGTCTCTGCCCCTTTGGCCCATCTGAGCCTAGCATCCTTGTTCACTCCATGCCATGTGAACAGACCAGCTGAGAGACAGTGGGGAGAGCCTGGTGGCTGGCTTTGGAGACTTGGTTTTAGCTGGAGTTCTGCCCGTTCTGTGCTGTGTGTCTTTGAGCCAGTACCTTCCCCTCTCTGGGCCCATAGGATGGGGTGCCCTGCTGAGGGAGGCCCCTCCCAGCTTGGATGTGCTAATTACGTCCCCTCTGGTTCAGCCGGAAGATGCGAGGGTCTTGCTTTGGCAGCCTCCCTTGGGGGCCCCTGTGTTCTCAGTTCTGACACAGCAGGAGCACAGACCCTGCGGTTTCTGAATCAGGCTGCCTGCTGCTTCCCCTGAGGCCTTGGAGAAATGACTTCATCATCTTCAGCCTGGGTTCTGCATTTGTAAAACGAGGGGGTTGACATAGCCCTGATTTCAAGGTATTTGAGAAGAGTCACAGACAGGGTGTGCAGAGCGACAGGCTGGGGAGGGGACAGTCTCAGGGTTCCTTTGGGCCCGCTCGCCATTGGGGGCGGGAGTGGGCAGAGGTGCGTGGGGGGCAGGCTCTCAGCTCTCAGGGACCCTCGGGGAGCTGGCGGCGAGTGACCAAACCGCCCAGGCAGAGTCAGGCGCCTGTCTTACCTCCAAGGCTTCGTAGTACATCTCTTTTGCTTCCATATCTGTCTTGGCCGACATCAGCCAGGACTTGATCAAATATTCATAAAAACTGTCCCCGAGTCCTCCAACCGAGACGTGGTCTGTGAGGGGAGAGAGGACAGGAATATTATCTCCACCGGCCGCCGGCAGGACTTATCGGGTGAGCTCGGTGGGGAGCGCGCATTTAATCCCAGGCCTCAGACACCCCAGCAGAACGGTTCAAGGGTGCTGGGAGAATGGCGTGGCCTGCAACTGGGGGCCACCGGGGCAGCTTGAGCTCGATGGCCTCACACAAAAGTGCAGGGGCTCCTCTGGCTGCCGTAAATCACGTCGTTTAGCAGGCGGAGGACGGCAGGGCCGCTGGTTATTAGCTGTGAGTGAGTTGCATTTCTTTAAAAAGATAATCTGGTGGCAAGGAGTTCAGAGATTTTTTATTACCTGGTGCCAAACATGGTAATTAATGCTGGACAGGTTCATAAAAGGCCACGGGAAGGAGGAACGAGAGGCTTAATTTAGTCGGTCACAGTGCAGAGCTATTCTGAAAAAGCCAGGTTTAAATGTAGCCAATTGGGATGAACGGAGTTCAAAGGAGCAGGGGGAGGGAAAACCGGGTTGGAGGACCCCTCCGTCCGTCCTGGGGGAGCAGGACCTCCAGGCGTGGCTGGACGAGCAGGCGTCCCCATGCAGGGCAGCTCCGAGAGAGCGACAGCTGGCAGACGAGCTCTGAATTACAGAAGCGAGGGCGCACCTCACTCCCATTAACAGGCCACATCAAGGCCTTCAGTAGATACGACAAGGAGCGAACTGCGGTTCCTGGTTAAGCAGGGGGACAGAGAAAGAAAGGAAAGGGGCTGGATGAAGGCAGGGTGTGGGAAACAGGAAGAGGATTTTCAGCTCCTCTGGAGAAAGAGGAGGCTGAAAGAGAGAAGGGAGGGGAAGGGGGTAGAGGCAAGAGAAAGAAATAGAGAATATGGCAATAGCCACCCTCTTTCGAGGGTCTACTGTGGGCCAGAAGCTTTACTGTAGTACGTGTAACAGTCTTCCCAAGAGCCCTGTAAAGTAAGCACCACAAACCCCATTTCCCAGATGGGAAAACTGAGAGTGAGTCTAAATAGCTCAGCCACCAAGCCAGTAGAGCTCCCACTTTCTGCAGCTTCACACAGTCAACCAAGAGAAGGAGGCAAAGACGGAGAGAGAAAGAAAGGACAGATGTGAAGAGGGAGAGACCAGAAATGGGAGGAAAAGACAGATGGGAACCAGAAGAGGGGGCTTATAGGAGGGCCCACAGTAAACCAGCCCTGCCAGCCCCCTCCGGCCCCCTCCTTAAACAAATCCTGGTCCAGCAAGAGTTCAGGAAGGGGACAAGCACTTGGGAAAATGGGAACAGACCAGATAAAGCCTGGGGCCTAGGGAGCCGTGGGAGGGGGCCAGTGTGGGCTGGACTTTGTTACCCGAAAAGACGGAACCAGCCTAGTGTCCCCCTCGGCCCCTCTCCCTGGGGAAGAACACAGCTGGGCAAGCACAGAGGTGGGCAGGGCTGTGCAGGAGACCCGCGCTGAGCAGAGGTTGGGGGAGGCTGGAGGTTGGACCAGGTCAGCCTCCACAGAAGGGGCTGTGGCTGGTGGCACAGAGGAGGGGCACGGTGACCTCCACGGTCATCTACTGGGCCTGCCTCTTCTCCACCGCCCCAAACGCTGCAGCTCCCCCCGCCACACTCTGTCTCACCTGTGAGGACCCCTCTGCTGAGAAGACCTTTCCCCTCTGCCACGGCTCAGGCCCCCTCCCTGCTTCACTCCACCTAGAAGGCTTTCCTCTGCGTCCCCACAGGGGGACCATGAGGAAGGAGGGAGATAAGGCAGCTGTGCCCTCTGGCCCGGTGCCCTCCTGCGGCAGGTGCTAGGTGACAGCGGCCCCCACCGTTGCTGGGCGCCGTACCGTCAGGACCTGTCTGTGGGTCTGCCTCCCCCGCTCGGCTGTGGGCTGTGTGGGGAGGGACCATGGGGGATTCGCAGCTGTGCCCAATGCCTTCACGGCACACAGCGGACGCCCCAGTGGGCCCTGAGTGAGAGAGAGGCGAGCAGATTTGGGCTGTGCTGGGAAGGACCTTGAAGGCCACGCCAACGAGGCTGGACTTCATCATATGACTGCAGAGCGTGGGTGAGTGACGAGGTCCAGGGCTTCGCCTGGCAGGTGTGTGTGGGAGAGGGGAGCCAGGTAGCAGGTGTCCCACAGTTGTCTGAGACAGGAAACCCCTTGGGATGTGCGTAGAGTTTCACAGGGCCTTGGCTGTAGTGCACAGTTCTTATCTGGAGGTCCTGCCGCTTTCTAGCCTCTATGTGTGTGTGTGTGATGTGTGTGATGTATGTGGTGTGTGATGTCCGTGTAATGTGTGTGGGCGATGTGTGTGTGTGTGTGTGGTGTCTTCCCACACCAAGGGGCACAGGGGAAAAGTACAGGAGTGGGAATTAGAAACATTAGCTCAGGACAAGTCAGACCCCCGCCCTGGGGGGGTCTCCGTCTCCCCCAGAAGACGGATTTGTAAAATGCAGATGGGAGCAAGAGTTTGTGTGCGTGAGTGGAGCTGGATTCTTCTGCTTCCTGACCATGTCAACAACACTCCCATCACACTCGGCAGCGGGAGGCGGCCACCCTACACGCCTGGGAATCGCCGGCAGGAAAGTAGTGTGAAGCTGGGGAAGCGGCCAGGCTGCAGCTGGCGGGCTGCTCATGCTCCTACGCCCACGGGGGAGAATCTGGGCTCACCACGTCCCTCCCACCAAGGACGGTGTGGGATTCAGGCAGTGGACAAGGAGGCCAAGCCACTCCAGGGGCCAAGCCGGAGGGCTGGCAGCTCTTCCAGCTCTGCTGCGGCCGGTCTCATCTTGGTGCTTGGTGCCAGCAGCAGCCTGGTGGACTCATCCTGGCTGCGACGTCCGAGGGGCGGGAGAGTCTCTGCCTCTCGCTACCCTGACGCCCAGCTTCAGGCAGGAGTGGGGACTGGGCAAAAGCATGGGTCTGGGCTGGGAGGTGGCCTCAGTTAGTTCTTCGCCTCCTGAAGCTGCAATGTCTGTGGCTGCAAGTGGGCTACACAGAGGGTTCAAGGAGAGCTAAGAACGTGAACTTGGCTTGTGCAAGATGGGAATGGTATCATCTGCTGGAAAATCACACAGCCATCCAGAAAACAAAACCAAACAAACCCAGTGAAAACCACAGAAAACCTGAGAAGACCCTGGCACCAAAGCCAGGGGAGGCGGAAGGCAGGCACCCAAAGGAGCACAGCTTGCTTTATAACCTTCCCTCTGCAGTCCAGTGGCCCTTGGCTTCATATTTTATTAATAGGAAACATTTTTCCATATGTGACTGAGTCTGCCCAGCCCTGTAACCCTAGGTGTAGCCTGCAAAGAAAATTATGCTTCTCAGCAGGGCCGGGGAAGGCGGGGAGGCTCCCCTGTAATTTGCCAAGGTGGCCCTTCGGGCTGGGAAGCCACCCCCCTTGCCCCCTGGTAATGGGTTTTGCTGCCTTGTCCTGGAGCAGCTAGGGCCGGCAGCTGCACAGTTTATCTCTTCACCCAGTCAGGCCTAGCAATTAAAGGCAGTAACAGTTATTGAACTGTCCCTTCCCGTGGCCATAATCTGTAATTCAAACCTTCATTTTCCCCTGGCACTTCTGAATTTGGTCGTGTGCTTTGGTTATAAATACTTTGTGTTTCTCCAAGCAGTTTTTGCAGGAGGCTCCTTGGGAATGAGGTCATCACCAAGGAAAATTCCCGGGTCGAATTTTCTGGGCCTCCTGAACCGGCGGATCCTAGAGGCTCTGGCTTGGAAAGGCAGGCCTCTGCAGTTTCCTCACAGTATCCCTGCTGGCCGGCCAGCTGGCCCTCCAGGCCTGCTTGCATACTTCTGGTGATGGGTGCTTATTACCTGTTAGGACAACCCATGCCATCTTTTTTTTTTTTAAGTATTTTTTTGAATTTGTTACGGTATTGCTTCCATTTTATGTTTTGTTTTTTTGGCCTTGAGGCATGTGAGAGCTTAGCTCCCCACCAGGGATCCAACCCGCACCCTCTGCATTGGAAGGCAACGTCTTAACAACTGGACAACAACTGCCAAGGAAATCACAACCCACGTCATCCTTGGAGAATGAACCGAAATCTGTTTACTGCAGCTTTTGACCATTGCTCCCACGCCCTTCTGTAGTATACAATGATCATATCTCTAGCTCTCCTCCCATTTTCCAAGAGAGGAAACCAAGGCTCAAAGAGGAGAAGTGACGTTCCCCCTGCGCCCCCCAGGGTGGGCAGGAATTAGACTCAGGTTCACCTCGTCCCTGAGCCCTTGCTGATGACATTACACCTGGGGTTGGAGGCAGGGAACGGGGTAAGGGGGCAAGAAAAAAAAAGGTAAGGGTAAAGGGAAAGGGTTCTTGTCTGGGCAGAGGCAGTGGAGGTGGGGCTTCCGGGCGAGTCTTGCGAAGCCCTGAGAGGCAGGGCGCATGGAACCAATCTGTGCTGAGTGTGACTGCAGGACTAGGGCCTTGGTCAGAAAAGGAAAGGCAGAGCTGGGCTTCCCGATAGCCGGGCAATGCTGGAGGCTGGGCGACCTTAACACTCCCCTGCCTGGGAGTTTTACAAACCCCATTCTGTTTCAGTGGGTGGAGCTGGGGGCTGTGAATGAGGCTCCAGAGGTGACCCACAACTGTCTGGTTGAAAAAAAAGCCTCTGAACAGAAACAGCTGGAAATCCTAGCACTGATTCTTGTAGGTGTAAGATGTGAGTGAGGAACTCATGATTTCTATATTGCTGTATAGGTAGGATCTGCTTAAATGTTTTTTTTAAGAAATTAAAGTTGGAGGAAAGGAACCAGACGAAGCGGGGTGGGAGGGGATTGCATGGCTTTTCTTGGAGCCACATTTAGAGTAAACCTCTAACTGGAGCACTCGTGCAAGTCTGGGGGAGGATGAAGGAGGTTTCGGTGGGCATCAGAAGAGATGGAAGGCTGGGGATGGCTAGCACACGGGCGATGCACAGGCTGGGCCTCACACCTGTCACAAAGGCAATGGCAATGGTAATGAGCACTCCCCATGGCTCCTGGCAGGAGGGTGGTACCCAGGAGCCCTAAGCAAATGCATCACCCCTCACTGGGCCCAGGTGCCTCACACAGCCTGGCGGGAGGGGAAGCTGGGCAGAAATCCAGTGGACCAGGGGCACCTGTACTCACGTTGCATCCAATTCCCGCTCACCGGGCTGAGGAAGTTGGGGTAGAGGCCAAAGGGCTTGTCAATTTCCCGAAGGACCTTTCGGATGTTCCGGACCTGCCAAGAGATGGACACCAGGCACATCTTTACTTTCTCCAAGGAGCCAGCTGATTTCCAGCCCACTGAGGACCGGGGTGGCTGATTCCAACGCAGAGGGGGAAACATTCCAACAAGGAAAGGAGAGCTGGGTGGGTAACCAGCAGTTGGCTCCAATCTGGAGGTCAAGAGATGGGCCCTGTGCTCAAGAGTGGGGCGCGGCAGGATGTGGCCACAGTAGGGCCTGACTTCCCACCTGTGTGCTGACCCATCTGCCAGGGGCCCTGCCAGTCTCCCCTTCACTGTGTGTGGATTTCGGGGACGAGTCTTTTTACGAGGGGCTTCGTATAAGTGATAGTCGCTCATTTGTAAGTGCTAGACAAAACTGTCTTTTTAACAGTCAGAAATGGTTAAATATTGGCAGTTTCACATAAGCCTGGTAATATGTTGTTTTATCTGACACGGTAGGAACCATTCCAGAAGGGAGGATCCTTAGCATTCTTGTGCCCTAATAGGCATCTCAGGGTTTTAATAACAACTGCAACAGCTGTTAACATTTCTCAGTTACTCTGAGCCAGACCCATCAGAGACACGATCGCCAACCCTCCTAACAATCCATATGGGATTATCATCTCAGTTTAACAGGCAAGGAACCAGGACGTTGGAGAGGTGCAGTCACTTGCCCGTGGTCACGGGGCTTGTAGTGGCAGAACCAGGGCCTGAGTCTGGTCTGTCTGTCCTCACAGAGTGGTCCCGGGTCCAACAGGGATCAGGGCAGGGACCATGCAACAGAGGCTGCCCCCGCTGGAGCAGGAGGCCGGGTCTGCAACCTTCGGGGCTGCGAAGGGCATGACATGGGATTCAGCAAGGCTTTATCCATCAGGGGCTGCTGTCTGGCAGAACATGAAATCTTCCGCTACAGACTCTGCAGGACAGAAAGGCCCTTGGGGACCGAGCTGTAGCATGCTCACAGATTTATCTGCAAGCCGAGGAGCAGTGTTTCAGCTGTCAGACCTTCCTTTCCGGGCACAGAAGCTCGCTCTCACTTGGCCTTGCCACATCAGATCTCACATCCATTTATACTAACGGAGTCCATTATGGGGCACAGGACTGTGCTTGCACCTGAGTTAGTCTTCATTGTCCTGGAGGTGAGCAGTGAAGCGAGCTAAATGAGCCCCCCTGGAGGGTGTGGGTGCTTCCAGAATCGGGGCCAATTTGTTGACTGCCAATAATCGCCTGTGTGAGAGAGGCATGACTGGGGGAATCAAAGGAGCTGGAGAATGTAAAAGTAGCGACAGAGAGGTGGCGAGACTCTTGTGAAAAAGCTGGAAGCCTGCTGTAGTGATCTGGTCTTGAAAGAGCATGGGTTTCAGGGCCAGAAACTCCCTGGGTTTGAGTCTCGGCTTAATCACTTACCAGATGGACGACTCAGGACAGGTGATTGAACCTCTCCGAGTCTCAGTTTCCTCCTCTGTCAAATGGGGATAAAAGAAGACACACCTCACAGGCTTGGTGGGAAAATCAGAGCCACTGTACAGTGCCCAGCACATCCCAGGTGCTCAGGCAGCAGCCGCTCCCGTCTAGCAGGACCTAGAGCAACTCCTCGCCTCACTCCTCTCTGAGCCAGCCGTGGTATTCCTAGAGGGGTCCGGCTCAAGAGCAGTGGAAACAGGGAGGCTGGGGGCAAAGTCAGCCTGGAGTTGGGCAAAAGGACCAGAGACCAGAATACAAGATTCACCAGAAGTGGGATTGACTTTACTCCATGAGCTCTGGAGGTGGGGTGTCCTGGGGAGGCAGAGTCCTCTCAATATAAGGACCCCTCCTGAAAGGAGGTCTGACAACATGAGGGGCTGCTTAAGGGTGATGGTGAGCCCCAGTGCTGAGGAAGTGATCAAGGGGTTGAAAAACCCTTCTTGAGATTCTTGAGAAAGCTTGGGTGGATTCCCACATTGAGTAAGCGGTGGTCCTCAACCTGACATCAAAAAGCACATGAGTGCTGTTTTTTTTTAAACAACTTTTTTTTTTTTTTTGATGTGGACTATTTAAAAATCTTTATTGAATTTGTTACAATATTGCTTTTGTTTTATGTTTTGTTTTTTTGGGCATGTGGGATCTTAGGTCCCTGACCAGGGATCAAACCCACACACACCCCGCCACCCTGCACTAGAAGATAAAACCTTACCACTGGGCCTCCAGGGAAGTCCTGTATGGGTGGTTATTTAAAGCACAGATTCCTGGGCTTGGGATGACACTCAGAGTTCTGCTTCTTCACCAGCCAGCCTGCTAGGTGATGCTTTGAGGCAGGCTGGCTGACGTAAGCCTGGAAGCCACTGGGAGTGGTGTGCCTCTGTGACCCCCTGGCTCCCTCGGCATTCTAAGAGACTAACCCAGGACCGGGGAAGAGAAGACTTTGGCGGTGGTCTCCTGCTTCCTGCAGGGCAGGGCTTTATCTCCCTGCAGGGCCAGGACTCGGGTAAGGGTCAAGCGCCATCGGCGGGTGGTGTGTGGCCACTTTCCTTCTTTGGGTTTAGAGTTAGATCTATTGGGACCCTGCCAGATGGGACTGCCCCGGGCTGTGACCCCGAGAAACCGCTCTTTCTGGAGGGCTTCACGGGGCAGGGGCAGCTGTCAGGAGGGACAAAGGCCTGGACACCAGCTCTCTGGACGCCTGTGGTCCTAGCCAGCCGGGTAACTGAGAAGGAACAGACGTGAACCTCTGCCGCGGAGGGAAATCGCTTTGCCAGCCTGCTGACAGAACGAGCTAGACGGGCGTCTGGAAGCGCTAAGGCAAGCAGATCTCACCCGAAGAAGTTAAATGTCTCTGGAAAGGGGACTTCAGTGCCGGGTGGCCAGTTCCTGCCAATGCAAGCTGGTGCCTAGATTTCCCTGGTTGCACTTACTCCGGATTTCACACGTGTGTGGTTGCCACCGAGCTCACACGTGTACCAGGGAAAACCTTCTTGCTGGCAGCCATGTCTCTTCCCAGCTTACTCCTTGTCCTCACCTTCCCGGCCGCCTGGCATCGGGTACAGTTAGGCAACCATTTGCTACCCTGGCCCTGGCTGCGGGCTTTCAGCCCCACCCCCACCCTCAGCTGGCCTGCGCCCCATCTCCCCATCACGAGCTGAGTGCTCACCCTCTGCTCGCGAGGGAAAGAAGGAGCAGGGAGCAGACTTGCCTTTTCTGCGAAGACCTGGTTGCCAGAGAGCTGGGTGAGGTGTAAGAACTCCAAGTGCAGGGATCCAAACTCCGCCAGGATGCTGCTGCTCCCTGCCATGGCCCAGCCCCAGCTCCTGTTGGAGCCGCTGAAAAGACAGAAGCAGTCGGGGTTACCCCTTGCCGGCAGGGCTGGCTCCTCTGCTCCATGGGGGAGCACCTACTATGTGCTGGGCACTGGACTAGGAGCTTCACCATCCAATCGCAGTGAATCCTCCCTGGGGGTCGACACTGTTCGTACCCCCTATTTATCTGTTGAGGATGTTCAGGTTGGTGAGAAACTCGCCTACAGGTTATTTAAACCCAGGGCTGTCTGACAGGCAATAGTCTTCGTTCCCACGGTCAAGCAGCTCCTGTAAGATGTGTGGGCTCTCGACGGACATGGGCAGAGCTGCCGAGGTGGCCAAGACCTGGCGCAGACATGATGCTAAATTTACAGGTGATAGGGATAATGCTGTTGTCAGGGACCACAAAGACCCCCTAGAACATTCCATCTCCATCCACTTGTTCAAGGGCAACTGAGTGCTTACAATCATCGTTGCTGTGTGTGGAGGGCAAGCAATGCGTGGCCGGGGTCCAAAGTGGAGGACGACGAGAGGGACCCCGCTTGGCCCTTTCCTTCCCTCCACAGTCACTGCTGCCCGTGGACTCACAACGGCCCCAACCTGGAATTTCGTGGAACCCATACCTGAAGGGTGGCTGGCTCTACTAAGACCACACACCAGGGACTACCTAGATCCTGGGAAGTCCGAGGTTAGGGATGAAAGCAGCAGGGGCTCTCTGAGCAAAGGTCTCCTCGCCGCAGAGATGCACGCGTCTCATGAACACCTTAGATGGGTCACCAGCGTGACCTGGCAGCCCCGCCGGAAAAGGCTGTCAGCTAACTGCGTCCTCCCTTTCCTTGAAAGTACTGGGTGCTTTCAAGGAGGAAGAGTGCAGAGGGCAGGGCCTCGGGTAATCCTCCCATCTGCCCCTTTCACAGATGGGGAAAACAGAGCACAGAATGGTGACGTCACTGGCCAAGATCGCACAGTTAAGTGGAGCAGCTGGGACCCTGGCTCCCTGGCAGCTGGCCTCTGTCCGCCCTCTGACTCCCAAGGACAGGACCTAGGAGGGCAAGTGTGGGCCTGGGAGGTCACGGTTTGCTAGCTGAGGGGCCCTGCTTTATCTGGGTGGGCTGTGGCTCCCCCGAGGTTGCCTTACTCCTCTCTGATGTGGTTTCAGGAAACTCTTGCAGAAACAGATGGAATCACAATGACCTCAATAAACACACCTGTTTCCTTACTCTGACTCCGGGCACGTGGGGAGGGAGGGGTTGCACAGAGGGGAAATCTGAGTTCTAGGTAGTAAATGAAACAGCTTCCAGATGCAGGCACTGGGGCGGGCTGTCCACATCATGACTGCATTTAAAGCCCAAAAGGTTAAGCACCGTTAATCCCTGAGGAAAACAGAGAGGGAAGTGAGCTGTCTTTAGAAGCTAAGAACCAGTAGGTGGTGGAGGCAGGATTTGAACTGAGATCTGCTGGCCTCGGCCTCAGAGGGTACAACCCTCAGGGGTTCCCCAGATGGCCCCGTATCCACCCAGAGAGAAGGGGAAGCTGATGCCTCTGTGTCCCTCTGCCCTCCAGGCCAGGAGACCTCTCTCTCCAGCCTGTGACCTCAGTGGGAGCCTCAGGCACCCACAGGGCTTTCTGAATAATTGATGCTTCCTGCCTCAGCAGAGAAATTCAAGGTAAACAAATAAAAAAAAGCCCCAGCCACGATCAGCAGTCTTTTGTTCCCCTTTTCCTTACTGAAGCCTCTCCTTCCTTCCCCTCACTCCCAGAGCTCACCCTCCCAAGTGGACCTTCAGTGGTGGAGTCGCCCCGGGCAGGGGCAGGCGGTGGGCCGGGCGCTTTCCCCGCTCCGACTTGGCCTCACTTACTGGCTCCCCCAGTTCCCAGCTAGGGGACCTCAGGTGGGTCAGGGAATTCCTGCAGACCCTGGTCTCCTCATCTCCACACCTCACAGAGTCATCGTAAGTTATAAATTACGCACGCGATGACTGTCATTGTAACCATTATGTAATAATGCACATTAAATTATGTTGTCTGTTACAGTTAAGTTCTTGATATGTGCCAGGCAGCAGTGGTATCTTATTCTATCTTCACATTCAACTGCAGGGGTAGATAGCAAGATTCTTATTTCACAGGTTAGGACAGTCAGACTCAGAGAGGGTAAGACACTTTTGCAAGATCACACAGTAACTTGACAGTGTTGGCTGAGCTGAAACCAAATCCAAATCCTCGGTCCTCTGTGCCCCTAATGCATCCATTCTGGGCAGCATCCATTCAGACACCAGGAGGTCTTCTGATCAGCCTTATGACTGGTGGGCTGACAGAAGTGGGTCTGCTCCCCTCCCTGCCTTTTCAGCCTGAAAGTGGGCCTGCAGCCTGCGTTCTCTCCCCTGGTGTGAGGGGCTGCTCCATAATCCCCCTCCCCAGCCTGGCAGAAGCTTCTGTGTGTGCGTTGCCTGGGTGTGTACACACATGTATGGTATCAACACAATCGTTAATTCTGGACCCAGGCAGAGACTGGATTCTAATTTCTAACTTTGCTGCTGTGTGACCTTGGGAAAGTTACCTCACCTCTCTGAATCTGTTTTATCACTTTAAAGTGGGGTCCATGTGGTTGCTGCATGATGAAGAGAGAGAATCCATAATGTCGTGCCTGGGACACGGTGACCATTCGACAAACCTGCATAATTATTACCACGTGGATGCGTGTGTGTGGCAGAAATGTGCACTTGTAAACACATATTTAGGTGTGAATCTGTGCACATAGGGATGGGAGAGCGTGTGTGGCAAAGGTGAGGTTAAATCTCTGACCCTTCATGATTAGGGTAAATGGCAGTGGGGTGCACGCCTGTGTGTGAGCCTGAGTGTGTGAAAGCTACCTGGAGAGGCTGATTCAGCTGCAGAGGCCCTGGGACTGGACGCCTCCCCTCTGCCAGAGTCCAGCGGTCCTGCAGGTCACAGGTCATGGCTGCCCCCTGCCTCTGCCTCCCAGGCCGGCCACCAGGGAGGATGAGTGGTCACGCTCACTCAGGGACCACCACCCATCAGGGGACCCCTCCTAGTTACTGCCCCTCCTCCTGGGGCCCTGGGCAGAGCTGCCCACAGCCAGCCCCGCGCTGGGCAGGGGCAGCAGCATGGACCCCGCTCCGCCAGCAGGCCCTCTCCAAAGGCAACACTCCGCACCATGGCCCCAGGGCTGGATACATCCCTGACACTTTCCCTGGTAGGACCAGGAGGCATTTTTAGCAACAGACTCTCTTACCCAGAAAATGAGAGGGAGGTGTTGCCAGGAAACACGCATTTGCATACGTATGTATACAGCACTGGCAGCATGCAGACAGCCTGAAAATAACCGCGCTTTCTTGATCAGAAATGTCAGGGTCTGTGTGAGACCAGGTCTGGGCTCTGAGGGACCTGGGAAAGGCTGGCGGCCACGCGTGGGGCTTGCTGGGGGTCAGGGGAGGGGATGCCACGTATGGAGGAGGGAGGGGCGCCTGAGCTGAGGTCTTACCCTGAGCCCAGGCAGGGAGGCCCGAGAAGCTAGACCCGGGACAGAGAGTCAGAATCACAGGTGCTTATGTCTTGGCTCTGAGACACCTGGCCAAGTTTCTCCAGGATCAGTGTTTGTGGGAAAGGAGCCTGAAAAGAGATCCAACTGTCCACCTCTGAGGAGGCAAGCCTGGCGCCGAGATGGTGTTTCGGCGGGTCCCCAGGGTTCCTCGCTGGTCTGTTACAGAGACTGAAGTGACATCACTCCCCAGGAATCCTTTCAGACCAGATGGTAAGTCAAGATGCCGAGCAGGCCCGAGGCCCCTCTTCTTGGCAAGGCCCTAGCGGGTGGGACCTCCTCTGGACGGACAGGGGTGGTGGGGACCCTACCTGAGCCCAGAGACTCTGCCTACCCTCCCCTGTGGGGCTGAGATTCCTGAGATAAGAAACTGCTTCAGGTGACGGGACAAGAAGTTCAGTGTGATGGCGATACTGCAGCTCTTTCCCCAGGGTCAGGCTGTAGCAGGGCCTAAAGCACAGCCCCAGAGCGCTCCCTGGGTGCCTGGGGACCGGCTCGTGCCTTCTACTAAGACTCCTGGCTCTGTTCCACGCAGCGATGGGTGCCAGGGTTCCTGCCTGAGGGAGGGCCAGGTGGGCATCAGGAGCACAGCTGTTGATCCATAACGAATGATTTAAAAGTTGGCCCTGTTACCTGTGAGCTAGAAGACCTTGGGCAGTGGCCATAACATAAATACTGACCCTAAAGGACTGCTGTGTGGAGTGTGATAGGTGAGGCGATGAGCGAAACCCTCGGCATGATGCCAGGCACCGAGTGAACACTCAATAAACGTAGGAATCAGCAATCATCAGAGTCAGCCTCTCGTCCCATACACGGTGCCTCAAGTGAACATGTGTGGAAGGAGTGAAAAAAGAAGGGGACATGTGTCCTGCCCTCAAGAAGCTCCAGGGCTGGTGGGGGAACGTGTGGAACAAGGGTAATGAGGGCCAAACGAAGCAGAGAGAGTGCCTGGTGGCCAGGCGAGGCGAGGATGCTTCTGGAGAAGGTGGCACCTGAGCTGGGCTCTGAGGGCCAGAGGAGCGGCGAGGAGCCCAGGGGACAAATAGATGGAGGGCAGGCAAGGCAGTGGGGTACGCAGGGGTGCCCAGGAGCAAGCTGCAAGATCCTCAGTGGACCTTAAGGCCTGCCGGCTGCTGTCCCCTTGACTTTCACCCTGCCCCTCCCCTCTGGGAAGCAGCGGGCCGCAGGTAAGTCCCCGAAGGCTTTGGAGCGGGCTGGAGCAGCAGCGTGGCTCCACCTGTGCCAGCCACGTCCCCCAGGGTCCCGTCCACTCTGGCTCTGGGACCTGGTGAACGTCCAGGAAGATGCTAGCTCCCACACTGAATGACGCAACCCATCGGGAGGGAAAAGGATGGAAGCAGCCAGTGAAAATCAATGGCCAGCAAAAGAAGCATACCAGTGGTTTCTTGCTTAGTGGAGTCACGCGTGATGTTCTGGGTCTTATCCAACACTTCTGGTATAATCCACATTTTTTTGTGAGAAGAATTTGTTTTTATAGGGGGGACTCACAATAAATATTACTGAAAATGGAGTTGGAAGTCCTGGGCTCATGTCCTAGGTGGCCCTTTACTGGCTTATGTGGCCTCAGCCAGGGTCTTTCCTCCTCGGAGTCTGAGCCTCCATGGGGTCGATGTTTCAAGAAGGCCCTCGGGGCTCCTGAGACTTAGCTCTGAAAGGGGCTGAGGGTGAGGGTCAGCGAACCAAGGTCCCTCTGTCCATGGTCCTGACTCCCCAGTGGCTGTGGGTTCCTGCCAGTGGTGGGAGGTGTGATGTCCCTCCTGGCCAGGCATCCCAGCTGCGGAGGGGGGTGCTTGGGGCACAGCTGAGGGGCTGTGAGTCATGGCAGCATTACAGGAGGGTCCCAGAGGCTCGGCGACCCCCCTCTTCACACCAGAAAGATCAGGTGAGCCCTTGGCTAAGGCTGGCTTTCACTATGCCGCCCACTCCCTGTGATTCCTACACCAGAATCACCGCACCCTGCCCCCCGCCCGCCACCCTGTGCCTCAGCTTCCATGCAGATGCAGCCAAAGCCACAAGGGGGAAACCAGAAGGCATCCTACCTTTTGAAGTTCACCACACCTTTTGGGATTCCCGTGGGGGTGTCGAAGGCTGGCAGGAGTTTCTCTCCCAGCTTGATGGCCTTTATCCGGAACACCTGTAAAGGAAGCATCAAAGGGCACTGTGAATCCTGGCAGAGGAGCCCACCAAAGCTGCTGGACCCAGAGTGGGAGGTTTCTGAGGCTCTGGGGTCAGACAGGCCTGGACATGAACCTGACTCCATGACTGCCTGGCTCAATTACCCTCCTCATTTATAAATCAAGGACCACACTACCTTCCTCAGAAGGTTGCTGGGGGCAGGAAAATCAGGTAACGGTTGTAAAGCACCTACTGTGGTGTCAGGACCAGGATGAAGGCTCAGTGACTATGCTGTGATTGGGGTGACTGTCGGGAAGATGGAGCAGTCAGGGCAGCGGCCACCGATGTCAGTGCCAGCCTGCACTGCAGCACCAGCGCGGCCCAGGCTGGGCACCGGGGAGCACCTTCGGACAGAAGGTAAGGAGCACTGGACTGTGAGCTCCAGGCCTTGCTCCCCAGCTTGGCTTCCTCGAGCTTCTCAGCAAACCTCTGCCTTCTCCCACGCCATAAACCCAGCGGAAGGGCCTTTCCCACTGATATTCTGCCCACTCTCCCTGTTTTACAGCAGGAAAGGTGAATGGCTAACCCAGGGATATGCTGGCTGGGGAGCCCAGGTGTCAGGGGCCCTGCGCAAGGCTCTGGGCTGCTCAAACTGTTCTGATTAATTCAGAATCACCCGTGACCCTCTGAGGATATCAATCATCAAGGAAGTTGCAACAACTTAACTTTATGGCTATTCATTCCAGTGTTGTTTACAATAGTAGGAAAAGTGCAAATATACTAAATACCAAATAACAGGGAAATGGTTAAATTATGGCTTTTAAGTGCAACCACTGAAGTGATGTTGCAGACAGTTATTTTATAGCAAAAAAGGGGGTTTATGGTCTATTAAGAGACAATATTTCACAATGGTGTAATTCAACTTTCACATGAGCAGAGGTTGGGAAAACACTGACATATTAACAATGGTCTTCCCAAAGGACTAGGCTCATGGAGGATTTTTATTTTCTTCTTTTGGTTTATCTCTATTTTCTGTGCTATTTTTACAATAAAAAGCAAACCCACAAAAAGGTTATTTATTTTTTAAAAAGATGAGATGCAAGTCCCCAAGCAACCACTCCTGGTGAGACAACAAGCATTCCCTTTCACTTCGGGGCTCCAAGGGGGTCTCAATGCGCTGGACCCCACTGCGTGTGTTGCAAGACGAAGCGTTTCTGAGGTCTCGCCTTCTAACATATGCAATTTATAGCTTCTCAGACAGCCGTCTGGGGACCACAGAGGAGAAGGAGTTTGCGAACACCACCTGGGATTTGGATGAGAGGGCTCTGTGGAGCAGGTGTGGTTCTTGTGTAGGGAGGGAGGGGGAGACGGACGAATTGCACCCGGGGACTGGCTGTGATGGGTGCGAGATGATCACGTCCAGTGCCAGACAGTGGGTCCCAGAAGCGGGTACAGGGGCAGCACAGCAGGATCCCAAGGGAGTTTGTCTAGACACCAGATTCCAAAGCCTCGAGTCACCCCAGAAGCCACTGGTTCAGTAACAAGGGGCTCTTGTTTGAAGGTCCTGATATCTTCATTGGACCTCCAGGGAGGCTGAGCACAGATGCACAAAGGAACCCCGGGTCCCTTACACAAGGCTGGGGCTCCAGGCTGCCCTCTGCTCAAGGACTCCAAGCTAACTCCTCCGAAATGCTCCTCTCTCCCAGCAAACCACATCTCCTCCTTTGGAAGGCCCTCCTGCCGACTGGTACAGCAGGGTCTCAACCATCCCAGGCAGGATGCTGGGGGACTGTGTAGACAGGAGTAGTACCACGGGGAATAGAAAGCCCATCCTCCTTATCGTGTGGAAATGATGTCTTATCTACGTGAACTTCAATCCTTGCAACAGCCTTGGGGAAGACAAAACTGAGTCTCAGAGAAGTAATTTGCCCGAGGTGGAGCGATGTTATGTGGCTCTTTTCCAGGCCACATGCTGCCTCACCAACACAGAGAGAGTCAGCCTCAGACAGTCACGGTAAACAACGGGCAGCGGCCTCCTAGTTCCCGAACAGAGGGGAGAGAGACCGGCAGAAATTACGTGCCACAGAGCGGAAAGGGCTCTGGACTGGGAGCCCAGGTTCAGATCTCCCGTCTGGGCAGCTGCGTGACCTTGGGTGAGCCATGTGCTGTCTCTGAGCCTCCTCTGCACAAGGAACAGTGATGCGTGCCCTGGCTGCTTCAGAGAGAGTCCTCTGGAAATCAGACGAGAGGATGTACACAAGTGAATGTGCTATACAAGCTGTAAAGTGGGCTCCGAATGTCACTCGGTGCGGCCGTGGCTGTACTCGTCTTCCTCCTGGGAGCGGAGTCTCAGGGGCTCCACCTCCTGCAGGTTCCCTCTGTGGCAAGAAAGACCTCAGCACCGGAAGGGATGTGGGGGCTCCCTCACCGTCCATTCCACAAACACTCGTGGGAACAGCCCACCCCACGGATACCCACTGTGGGCAAGACGGAGGAGGAGAGGGGAGGGCATCCTCACTCTAGTATGGCCAAGTCCCGGTGACAAGCAATGATGCCGGGCCAGGCTGAGCAAGGGCTAGGACCCAGGCCACGGGAGGAAGGCCACGGCAGCCTGCGTGGCCTGCACCAGACAGCTCTCTAGCTCTCGGTCTGCACGCCTGCTAGGGCAGCCTGGTCTCTGCCACGTGGAGGGAAGGGTCAGGGAGCTGTGTCCAGGGGGACGGGGCAGTGCTGACCACCCGGGAGCCTGCCTGCTCAGGGCCTCTGCGCCAACTGGGCTTTCCTGGGGCCTCCTGGACCACGGTGCTCACACTACACCCTACTGCCTGCTCTGCCCCCCAGAAATCACTGGTCTCACACCCACCCCGGTGGGCCCTGAGCTGTGTCGCTCCTCCCCAATCCTGGATAGGAGGCTGGGGAGTGCCTGGCCAGAGGCTGGTGCCTTTCTCAACTCTAAGTCATTTCCCTGTCCTGGGGGTTTTCAAATGACATTCCGGCCTTGGGTGGCTCGCAGGGTTCCCATGGACCATCAGTTCAGTTCAGTTCAGTCACTCAGTCGTGTCTGACTCTTTGCGACCCCATGGACTGCAGCACGCCAGGCCTCCCTGTCCATCACCAACTCCTGGAGTTTACTTAAACTCATGTCCATCAAGTCGGTGATGCCATCCAACCATCTCATCTTCTGTCATCCCTTTCTCCTCCCGCCTTCAATCTTTCCCAGCATCACAGTCTTTTCCAGTGAGTCAGTTCTTTGCATCAGATGGCCAAAGTATTGGAGTTTCAGCTTCAGCATCAGTCCTTCCAGTGAATATTCAGGACTATTTCCTTTAGGATGGACTTGTTGGATCTCCTTGCAGTCCAAGGGACTCTCAAGAGTCTTCTCCAACACCACAGTTCAGAAGCATCAGTTCTTTGGCGCTCAGCTTTCTTTATAGTCCAACTCTCACATCCATCATTTGGAGACAAATTGGTACAAGCAGGAATCTCTGCTGAGGAGATCAGGCTTGACGGAGAGGGGCCCTGAGCAACCAGAGATCGAGGGCTCACTGCTGCCTCCACACCCTTGGCATCCGGGGAAACCCAGTGACTTCCTTCGACAGCGGAAGCAGAGGCTCCCCGCTGGCAGAGAGCAGGACCATTGTTGGTCTCTAAATGGACACACCAGTGATGCGCAGAGCAGTGCAGCCCTCTGGGTAATGGAGACATGACTGACGGGCGACCCAGGTGCTGGGGACTCAGCCAGCTTGCCCCTCAATCCTCAGACACTCCCAAGGGATGAGGTCCCCGCTCTGTGATCTCAGGGTTCCTTACAGTACGGAGAACATGGGCTCTGGATTCTTTCAGCCCTGGGTTCGAACCCTTTCCCTCTCGTCCCATTTCACAAGAGCTCTCTGATTCCATGGACTTAGGATCACCCCATGGAGGGGAAGGCAGGAGGCCCAGGAGCAGGAGAAAGAACTTGCTCAAAGCCACAAGCAGGTGCCCCGTGTGGGTGAGAGGCAGGTTTTCCTACATTGGGCCCAGGGCTCCACCTTCTCACCTCATTTCAAGGCTCTCCTTCTGGAAGCCAACACAGCTTGCCTGGGCTGAGTGGCCAGCAGTGGCTGCCCACCTCCCAGGTCACCCCCTTGATACCTGGAGCTGGTGTCTGGCCCAGGAGCAGCTGCCCTTAAAGATTTACCACCAACCGTGGGAGCCAGTTCTGAGCAGCAGAGTGGACGCACCGGACAGAAGAGGAGGAGAATCTGTAGGTGGCCCTATGGAGACGGGATGTGGAGCCCCTGGAACCCCTGTTTCCTCGTAAAATGAGGGGGGTGGGGTTGGTGATCTCCCAAGCCCTCTTCAGCCAGGATGACCCAGGGGCCTCAAGAGGCCAACTCACCTCCTCTCCCGTCAGGTAGAAGGCTGAGAGGAGTCCTCCGATGTACCGGATGTTCACTTCAAACAAGGATGCTTCTCCGCTCTGCAGGGCAGAAAGATGGGGAGGGCAGAGGGGACATTCATGAGATCCCCGCAGGGCTCCCTGGGGCCCACCGGGCCCTCGAGACAGGGCACACCCTACACCCACCACCTCTGCCCCACTGGCCTGGCCACACTTGGGCCAGGCTCCAAGCCCTTGCCCAACGGGTCAGGCTCCCCGCGGTGGGGGCTTTCAGAGCAAAAGGCGAGAGGGATCAGCACCTGCCCGGCAGCAGCTACCACACATTTACAGAGTTCCAAATCAATGCTGGGCTTGGCTTCCTTCCCCGGCCCTTGCCAGAGGCCGTCGGAGCAAAGTTATGCCTGGCTGCTCTCCAAGGAGCTTGAGAATGCGCGAGGGAAGCTGCCGGCTGAAGCTTAGCCCAAGGACTGGCAAATCCTCTCCCAGTCTGGCCACTTCCCCTCTCTGAGGGAGCCCCCTTGGCTTTGCAGGAGGCTGGTGTGGCCCTTCTTCGGGGAAACAGGGCAAGCAGATGTTTCTCAGAGGAGGTTCTGGGGCAAAAGGAGGGCTGCCAGGCCGATCCTGACAGGCAATCAGCATTTTCTTAGCCTCCGCTCCGTAGCCCTCAGGGTACACCCACACTCGCCTTCAACACTGTTGTCTTATTTCTGAAGCCTGGACAGCGAAGCAGGGGTAATGGAGCATTACGCTAAGGACCAGATCTGGCTTAATATCCCACTTGAGCCACTCACTTGGCTTTGGGACTTTGGGCTAGATATTCAGCCTTTCCCGCTCCGAGTTTCCTCTTCCTGAGCAGGTGGACAGGAGATGCTGACTGAGGCAGGGGAGAAGCCTGCCCAGTGCCTGTCCAGGGCTGGGTGTGGCTCCAAAAAGGTACCTGTTATTATCCCCCCCTTGCTCCCGAGGGTTCCCTTTGCACGCTTCCCACATTGCAGTCTTTTGTTATTGATGACAATGACGGCCATCCTTTTATCTGGGAGAGCTTTTCCACTAACAGAGCACTTGCAATGCTGTTCTTGTCTTTTGCCTTCCAGTCCTTGGTGAAGTCATCACTCCCACCTTTCAGATGAGAAAGCGCAGACTCAGAGAGGTGAAGAGCCCCCACCTGGCTTTCTTCCAGGGACACTCCCTAACTGTCCCCGGGGGGCCTGAATGTCCCTAGGCTCCCCAGCCCTGCCACCACCCGGCCCCTCGGGCAGCTGCCTGAGGCCCACACTCTTCCCACCATCTGCTTAGGGGTCCAGATGGGCTATGGAGCCACTCCTGCCTTCTCCTGCCTCTGCTCCCGTGGGAAATGGCAGGATTCTGCACGTCTTCACCTCACGCAGTCTGGGCAGAAGTCACAACAAGCTTCGAAATCATCACAGGGATGGTGGCATCACTTATCCGCACTGGGCTCTACAGTGTGTTATCAAATGCTTTTTACAACCCTCCAGGGTCATCCATCCTTACAAGCCTGTGAATTAGGCACCAGCATTGCCTCGTCTTTCGGGTGGGAAACTGAGGTCCAGGAAGGTCACGTGACTTTTTCCCAGCCTGCGGCCGAGCTGTCCCCTGTAGCGTTGCTTTCCCAGACCTTTTCCACTCTGTCTCTCTGCCCTGCTCCACGGTGACACGGGCTTCTCTAGGAGCAGAGGCGGCCACTCTGCCAGGAGTTACAGGAGCTGTCTCAGTTCACAGCAGGACCTGTCACTCGTGAAGCCCCGGCTGGAGCCTGATGGTAGGCTTTGACGTGACCCCACCATCTGTCTCCACGTCCTGCTCCCCCAGACCACCTAAACAGCTTCTCCCTGAGGGAAGCTGAGACTGCCAGGATGGATCTGTCACTTTAGTCCAGGCTGGGAGATCACTGGGAGAGGCAGGCGTCTGGTATTTAAGGCTTTTGTACCATCCACACGCATGAGCGTTCCCTCCCCAAGGGTCTGGTCCTTGAGGTCCTAAGCAGGGTTACCTGCAAAGGCTGGAGACTAAGAGGGTCCCAGACCTGGCCATGGGCCTCACACCAGATGGCCTCCGTGCCCCCTCACCTGTCTCAAGACAGCAGTGCAGGGACGCATAGATGGGAGCCCCGGCTCAGGGCAGCTCCAGGCAGATAGCCACTTCTCCCTTCCTAGAGTCGCTTCCCCTGTTGCAGCTTCTCTGACAGATTTAGTCCCAGAAGGAGCTTCCTGAGTGGGAGCAATGTGCCTGGAGTGCAGGCTGGTAGACACTCATGAGCTGGTGGGACATGCCCCACCTTAAGGCTGGTCACAGGGGAGGGCACTTGGCACAGACTGTTGGGAGCCCTGGCTCTGAGAATGCCCTGCTGGGCAGCCTGGGTCTCAGAGATGGGAGGCGAGCTGGTGGCTGACCTCTCAGGCCCCTTCCAGCCCTAGTACCCCAGGAGGTCTCGGACTCACCACATTCAGGTGGAAGCTCTCTTCGACCCAGGCCTTGGCCTCCTGGAACTCCTCCTTCAGCTCCATGAGGTAGAGGGTGTCGAGGGAGTCGATGACCGTGGCCCCGCTGAGGCCTCCTGCAGACGCAGAGGGTGCAGGGTGTGACCCAGGGTCATTCTCATCCTTTCCACCCCAACCATAAGCCACCATTCGCCAGGCCTCCTCTAAACACCTGGGCAGGCTCCCAGGCACAACTCAGGGAGACTCCAGGGTCACCAGCCTTTAAAGGCACGTCTGGGATCCAGAGTCCTCCCTTTGCTTCCTCCTCAGGGCAGCAAAGAGGGGGTGGTGGGTTGGGGAGACAAGTTCAAGGGCTGAGCCGCTTCCCAGACCTTGGTTCACTTTTACGTCCACCAGCAAGTCAACTATCAGCACCAGGCGGGTACCTACCACTTTTCTGTGATGCTGGAGGGTGAGGGGAGGGGTGGGTGAACTGGCATTTGGTCTACAAAATCTTAAAAAATGTGCTAGTCTTCTGACTCAATTCCATTCTTTATTTTATGCTAAAAAAAAAGATGTTCATTAATATTTACCCAGGAAGGTATTTATTGCAGTAATATATAATGGGTGAAAAAGTGAAAAGTGAAAGTGTTAGTCGCTCAATCGTGTCTGACTCTTTGTGACCCCATTGTAGCCCACCAAGCTCCTGTCCATGGAATTCTCCAGGCAAGAATACTGCAGTGGGTAGCCATTCCCTTCTTCAGTGGGTCTTCCCAACCCAGGGATAGAACCCAGGTCTCACAGGCAGACCTTGAAGGCAGATTCTTTACCATCTGAGCCACCAGGAAAGCCCCAAATATAATGGGCAAAAGTTGGGGAAAAAAAGCTCCAAATCCAATAATAGGGGATCAGTTATACAAATTGCGGCTTATGTACAAACTAGGACATTATGCATACATTCACACAAGTGAGAAAGACTATTAGTTGGGGAGATATCCACAGGATCTGATAAGCTAAAAAAATTAAATTGCAAAAACAAAAAATCAGAGTATAATTTCTTTACTGTTTGCCAGTATGGACAAGCTGGTACAGAATTAAGTCTGGCAGGAAGTGATTCAGTGGTTATCTCTGAGGGTGAGGATTACAGGTGCTTTTTGATTACTTCTAGCTCACGGATTATTTTTATAACCAGAAATTTATTTCTGCATAAAAAAAAAAAAAAAAGGAAAGACAGTTTGAGCAAAGAAACCAAACACACGCGCAAACTAAAGAATCCAGGCCACCCCTGGGCTTCAGACTCCTGTCTTGGGAGTAAAGGCAGAGAAAACTGCACCGTTTCTCCCTCATAAGCCGGACAGAAAAGCAACGAGGAAGACCTCCCCATGTTGGGACAACAGAGCGTGGCTTGTAGAGGATGGTGAAGGAGGAAAGGAGGGAGAAAGAGATGTGCTTGGTGCCACCTGGAGGGCTTCCTGGAAGAGATGGCAGGCTCCCATCAGCTCTGTACTACCGTCATTACAGGCAGCAGTGATTTCCTTCAGGGACTAGGGGTAACTTCAGAGGAGTGGTGTTCCTTCAGGGTACTCCTTGCAGAGTGCTCCTTCCGCCAGAGGCTGCCAGAGCTGGCCACCGGGTGCAGAGCCCCACTGGAGTTTGAAGCACAGCTCTGCGGGCCCTCCTGCATTCAGAGGTAGTGTCTGATCTTAATTAGTGTTTCCCTAACTGCTCACTTGTGTTGACTTTGCAGAGTAATTTCTATGAAACTCAAACACTTAACCACCTCTCTAGGCCGGGCAAGGTCAGATAAAAGGCATGCCCTGGGAAAGGATGGCAGGTAGACCTAGGAGAAGTTGGCAGAAAGTTAAGTCTGGAGGTTAAAGAGCCATTTCCAGGAGGAAGG